>NC_087063.1:46992249-47421983 GCF_963678635.1 Symsagittifera roscoffensis | reverse complement strand
GGAACAAATAAACATGCACAATTGCTCATTGAAATGTTTTTTAGCTTATACATTACCCAGAAAACTATAGCCCCCTATGCTTAATTTTTACAAATATGGTCTTTGATATACTACGATATACTTCAATGGTGCGAACAAATGGCCATTCGCCTCGAACATCAATTAGTTTTAAAGACTCAAAAAAGACAGTAGAATCAGACAAAAACTTTACCTTCCTTATTGACCAGGCTTATTGAAAATTATCGACTGGGCCCTTTTGAAAGCAATTAGGCTGAAAGAACATGTCGGCGACTAGAAACAACCCGAAGTACAGTGAGCAGCCCACTACTAATAATGACGCTAGAAGAGACACGGCGGCAGGTGCATCTACCCGAAAAAGCACTAAACAGACTGGTAAGACCAGTAGAAAAAGTGGTGGGAAGAAGGGTAAGAAGAGTGGTGATTGGAAGAAGGACTCCTTGGATAAGTTGAAGGAGGAGATCGAAATGGATGATCATGAGGTTTCTGACAAGGAGATCCAGAGTCGATACAAAACAGACTACGACAAGGTGAGATAACAACGGGAATCTTCCATCCTCAAACTTCTTGATCATAAAAGGTACATTTTAGTTGCTTCTAGTGGCTAAAAAAATGAGTTAAGTTCGAGATGTAACTCATAGAGTAATTTCGGATAGGGTACACCGTCCGCTCGTAACGCTATCTTATTTTCGGCCGGATAGATTCGTGCAACTTCTTAGTCTAATACCGATCCTAATCTTACTCTTATATCTACTAGTCTCAGGGTGTTTAACTAGTCTCTGCTAGGCTCAATAGATCTAGAGTATACTGGCTTATTGCAATTGCTAAAGTATTCTTGGAGAGGTAACTAATTCAAGTCAAATTCAAATCTCTCTGGTGCTGAAATTACAAGTAATTTCAGCACTTACAAATAAGTGGGCTGTTAGTTAGATGGATCGTGATTGGTTAATATTAAATATTTTATAGAGATCAAATATTCAATTTATAACCAAATAATAAATATAGTTTGTATCTGGTTCCACCCATCCGGGGTTTAAAGAGTTTTGAATCTTAGATCTTCTATCTGTAATGAAGGATGGATGTTGGTCGTTGTTGTTTGGCGAGCATCATTTTCTGTTTTGTTTTTGAAGAAGAAAGCTCCAAGAAGCTGGAGTTATCGATAGAAAGTTGTTAGTTATCGGTTGACAAAGACCATGACTGTCCATGAAATCAATCTGATTTCAAGTTGGTTTGCTATGATCGTCTGTTCTTGATTGGTTGTGGAGAATTCTGTTTCGATCTGGTTTGGCAATGGCGTGAAGATCGCGTTTGGAGGGGATGCCTTGTAGCTCGGATCTGTACGTATACTTGAACATCGAGATGGTCATTGGTCTGATTCACTGAAGTCCTTTTCTGCGAAGTCAAGTCGTACTCTAAATCCTTTATGAGTTGTGATTGTGAGCGGCATGTCAGTTGTATTTGGCCATCCTGTAGGTTGAGTGTGATGGGTTCGTCTAGTCTTTGGATGCTCGTTCTTATGGTTGTTCGTGATCTATGTACTGCCTATTATAGTTTACAGTTTATAAAATTTTGTTAGTTCTATTTTTTAGTTATGATTTTGATTAATTGTTTTCGCAAAAGCGTTTTAGTTTAAGTTTAGTTATTTTTAAGAGTTACTCACACTTGAGTACCTCTTGTCAAAAAAAGTGATGTGGTCACAAAGTGTGGATGTAGCACGGCGGATTAGGCCGGCTATAGAGCATGCTCAGGACGTCCTCTCTGGTGGGTTAGGCCAGGAAGGGGAGTTTGATTTCGTGCCGTTTTTTTTTCTTTAGTCTTGTTTTGTGTTAACTTTTGTGTTATAATATTTTTTGTTTTCCTCTTGTTTCGTTGGTTGTGTCCTTTTCTCAAAAATTAAATTGTTTGTGGTTTGGATTTGTCTTGCGACTTTTTGGTGTTTTATTGTTTCTTTTTTTAGACTTGGTAATAGTCTTCAAAGAATAACTTATCCAGTTTTAAGCTGGTTTAATCCGGTTTGGGAACCGTGGGTTTTCTTTTCTTAGTCATGCTGTTAGTTTATGGTTTATGGTGTTTAGTAAGCTGCGTTGGTTAGTTTGGTTATTATATAATTCCATTCCAAATTTTACTGCTTTTGGGGTTGAAAGGTATAAATTGATTTTCATCGTAATTTAAATTTACTACATTTGGGTGAATAGTTTAGAAATGAATTTTCTACTTTGAATTAACGTTTACTGCATCATTTAGTGCTTTTGGTTTAATAGAGTTTAAAATGGAAAAAAGAGTTTTTATTTTTATTTGTCTTTTCTTGTTTTAAAGGTGATCGTGATGTGAAGGCTAAAGAGAAAATAAAGTACTGAATAAAATGGTTAGTTCGATTTTGAATTAGTTAGTTTGAAAATTAATAAATTCATAAATACCTTTAGTCATCTGGGAAAAAGCCGTGTGGGAAAGTGTCGTGAAAAGCGTCTGATGTAGTTAGTAGTTTAGCTAGTATGAGTATTATGCTTTTAGTTTGCAACAGTGGCCAAAGCAATTGCAGTGCTTTGATTCTTTTTAGTTCTTCGGTGCCTACTGCAAATTCCTGAGGTGTGTTCTGGATTAGATTATAAATTTTATGATTTTATTTAGTAATATGGATGAATTCTAAAATGGGTACTTCTATCAGTTGAATATATTCATGCGGAATGATCAGAGGTCGGGATTTCATTGAAGGTTTTCGTGAGGGGACAAAAATATACATTTGAGTGATTGGATCATAATTCCGGAGGATGCCTTGGAAGTTAGTATTTGTAATGCAATACGTGAAGTTTAGAAAAAATTTTGAGCTGTATTTGGAATTAATGAACTGAAGGTTGTCGTGATGGTGTGTGTAAATGGAAATGATTTTTGATAAAGCGATAGTAAATATAAGTATGTGTTTGCTTAGTTCTCAACATGATGTCGTGTGAGCAGTGAAAATTGCGTTCTGTTGGTGTCAGGAAGTGAAAAGTTAGTAAAAAAGTTTGAAATTTTTCGTGAAATGATTCATATGCTTGGATGTCTGATAGTGCTTCTGAAATAATGTGATCATGCTTTTTATCTAGTATGTTAATTGTGAATATGTTTGATGATTTAATAAAAAAATTTTCTATGATTTGTGGATTTGCAAATTTATCGGCATCAAGAAATTGGTCTTGATTAGATCTGAAATGATCGTAATATTCAATTGAGTAGTCGTTAGCGCGGGATGCAGCGAATGTTTTTAGTAATTTTTTATATCCTACGTATGTAAATTGTCGTGGAGTGAGTGCTGTGGTTAATCTGAATAATTCGTCTTTATTCATTTCAATATCGATAGTGGTGTTATAGAGTGGTGGCGTAAGGGGATTAGTGAAATTATAACAAGCTGTCCAATGATGTGTGGGTATAAATACATGTTCAACTACAAATTGACGTGGTTCAGGGTTAGAGTCAGATTGATTTAGTGTATATTGGGGAAATAAAGGTAGGGTTATTTGAAGAAAAATTGTAGTTTTGGTGTGGTCTGGATGACTTATATATTCTCGGGCGGTTTGGGGTTTGGATGGGAATGGATGATTTGGGAATTTACGTTTAAAAGTTCTATAAGCACGGTTAGTACTGTTGGATGATTCTGTGGAAGTGGATGAATGAGCTAATGCTGGAGTATAATCTGAAATTGGTGTGGATGTTGGTGGATTTGATGATGTTATTGTTGTTGATAATTGGTGAATAGTGAGGGTGTGGGGAGATAGCAATTGTTGTTGGAGTGTTATGAAAATATCTAGTTCTTCGGAAAGTTGGATATTATCAGGGGAGTTGTTGGTGGAGCGTTCATTATTGAATGGGGAGTATGTTGGGGTTACTTGAGAGGGAGTGTAAGGAGATATATGTTGGCTATGGGATTGTATGGGTCGGAAAAGGGGTTTTGAGAAGGTTGTTGAGCTGGTCGGGGTATGTGTAGAAGGGGATGGTTCTGAATCGGCGAATTTGTCGGGGGTTTCAATATCAGAATTATTGAATTGTGAAATTATTGTATAAATTGTTATATCTGAGTTAGTGTCAGAATTCATGCCGGATGATATGTTAGCATGTGGTGAATCAGGTGGGGGGAAAGCAAAAAGTGGGATAACAAGGATAGATTTTAGAGGCTGGCAGGGTGGGAGTTTGATCGGTGGAGTGATCCAACTTGTCTGCACATCGTGGGCTTAAAAAAATGATTATTTTGAGACTGAAAAGTGGTGGTATGGGGCTGTTCAATTATTTGTTCAAATGTATCGTCAATTGAAGGTTGTTGTGTCACTATGTGTTTGATGGGGCTTTGTATGTGGCTGGGTCTTAAGTTTAGGGGGTTTGTGATTGCTAAGATTAGAAAATTTCGTGAGACTAAAGATAATGGATGATTATTTGGCAAATGGGGTGCCGTAGGTAATACGTTTGTATTATTATTTGAGTCATCGTATGTGTTGGGATTTGTTGATAGTTTTGTATTGTATTCTTTAATTTGTGCATCTAGGAGGATTTTATTTATTGATGATGAAAATATTCCAAAAAATACTGCAAATAAAATGCGTGCTACGCTTGCTTGTCTGTTTACTTGTGTATGTACTGCCCATGTGTTATAGATTCCTTTTAGTGATTAGAAAAGAAATCCAAAAAAATTAAACATTGCGTATAAGATAGTCAATCTTTCTAAGATGTAATGTGGCCATCCTAGAAAGGCTAAGACTTCGTTTTTCAAATTTACAAAACTAAAAATATTGATTGGTGATATATCTTGTGGTCGATATTTTTCACCGTTTAAATATATGTATACTTTGATGTATTTAAAATATCCGCTGTAATCTTGTGCGTAAATATCTGAAAATCCTGCTGTTTCTGCAAGTTTTCGTAAATTTTGGTCTATTGATTGTCGTTGTATAGTGTCCATTTGTGTTAGTAGTTCTTGAAACTGTTGTGTTCGAATATGATGTTGTATATCGGATTTAGAATATATACCGACTGATTGTAAATCGATATTTGGGTTGCGATCAATAGCTCGAATGCTTTCTGGTGGAAGTTTTTTAGTAGCTGCATGAGTGTAGGGTATGGTGTAAGTAGATAGTATTTATCTTCGTCAGGGTTTAATTGTACGACGTTGTGGATGTTTTTTGGTCCACATGGGACTGCGGTATCCCAAACATATGTTCGTCTTGAAAATATATCATCAAAATGTACTTTATTTTTGCAGAATATGGTGATTCTTTTGTAACAACGTTTGTCTTCAAAAACATATTGTGGTGATACTTTTTTGGTGCAAGTATAAAACCATAAACTGTTTCCTTCAAAGTCAAGGAATTTTGATCTATTCCCGGATAACAAATAACCTGCGTATGGTATTTTGAGTACTGCTAATGCGAGTGATTGTAGAATTTGTGTTCTTTCTAATTCGCATAGTTGATGGAGTGTTTCTAATTCAGAAAGTGACATTTCTTGGAAAATTCTACTAAGTGTGTAGTCTAAGTTCATATCTAAGTAAATGTCATTATGTATTGCGCCAAAATAAGTATTGTTCCTTAATGATAGTTCTTGTAAACGTGTGCTTTCACTGTCATATGGTTCTAGTCTTCCACCAGGATTTCCTGCGTTTTTGCGGAGGTTCGCTGGGATGTATGATGTATCTTCATTTATTAGTTGATGTGTTGCATAGGGGTCAAATTTTATTTTTCGGTGGTCATGTCGAAACCTTCGTCGTATTGAACAAGTATTTCGGAGTATTGTGTTTTGTAGAGTGGGTTTTTGTATTTACTTGCAAATTTTGTTTCGTGAAATATTTAAAAACGTGTCAATTTATTTTCCATATTATGGATGTTTATAAAGTTAGTACTTAGTCTTTCAATTGGGTTACTGTTTCAAATGGGATTGATTCAATAAAATATTTTTGGGGAAATTTAATCATTCTAGCGTGTATTTTTGCAACTTGGAAAACTATGCAGCTTTCTTCAGTAAACCATACTATGGTTGCTTGTGTGCGTGTTGTGGGATCGCAATATCCTTGGTCATTTTTGCAAGGAAGTCTAATGCCTTGGTAAAGGATTGTGTCGTATTTTAAATCTCGTGTTAGTTGTACTTTTTCAAGTTGTATTTTCCAATCAAAAAACCTTATTTCTTGATTTCTTTTATTTTTTGTATCTGCTTTGCAATTTGAGGGATCATTGATACCTATGTGCGGTATCCAATGTTTATCAAGTAGATGGCATGTCTCTCTTCCGTGTGTTCCATGGAAGAGGAAATTTCTGTCTAGTCTAAAGTGACCTTGGTGTTTTTCAAGTACTGCTTGATGTGCTGAAACTGGGAAAACTTGAAATTTTACAAGTTATCTATTCGTTCCGTCATTTTGTGTTAAGTTTAATCGTCTAAGTTCTTTCTTACAATCTTGAGGGTTAAGATGTAGTAGTCTTTCTATATTACTCTGATGAAAAGATTCATTGTCTAGTCGGTTTTTACTTCCGTTTGAGACTTGCGAGCAATGAACTTTCTTTTCGGAAAATGTTGCTGTAAACTTGTATCCTGTTAATGTTGTTGATCGGGCTTTTGAGTATAGTGTTGCTACTACCTTTGTGCTTGCTATAGCTTGTGGTTCTGATTCGCATTGTGTTACTTGGTTTATAGCGTATTTGTCTAGTGTTTTTTGTTCGTTTTCTTCACGATCATAGTGTGTTACTAATAAATCCTGAGGTCCTGTACGAGGGAATGGATTTGTATGTTGTTCGGAAAAAATTAGAAAAAGAATGTGTTGAAACGTAAATATCTTTAAAATGTATATGTGTATGATAATCCGGAGTATGGGTTATAAAATGTGATATATCCAATTGTGTTTTTAGTCTATCTATTGTATTTATATATTACTTCAGTTGTTATAAATGGAGGAGGTGGTGATTGAGCTGTTATGTTTGGTGGACTTAGGGGAAAAGGGTGTTGAACAATTTTATTAAGTTTGACCGTGGTTTCAAATTTTAATTGGAGACTGTTTTGTTGAAGTATTTGAATGTTATGTTCTCGGATATCTTCGTGGATATCTTGTCTATATCGTAATCTATTAAGTGCCCAACTATGGAGTCGGTTACTTTCTTGATGTTGTCCAAATAGTGAGGGAGGTGCTGCGAAAGTATTCCAATCTAATCGTAAAGGGATATTTGACGACGATTGTTCTCGGTATCTAGCGTCGAGGTTGTTTGGAAAATTTAAAGGGAAAAGTGTTGGTAAGACTTGGCTTATTGATGGCGTTGACGGAAGTGAGAGTGTTTCTGGTAATGATGATAGTGTTGTATCACAAGAAATATATATCTATTGGTTCATTTACTATGTTCGGTTCACCTTGAGTATATGAGTGTGTTTTCCAATATGGTATAATTGATCGAGGTTATTTTCAGCATGTTTTTACAGAAATGTGAAGGGGTAAGGTGATTTAAAAGAATGTTTACCTTAATCCTTAATCAAAGTTGTTTCTGAAATTCAACTTTCTTTATATTTTAGAAGGTGGGATGAATGTTTTTTAGTTTTTCTGTGGTTGAATTCTAAGACGTGATGATTCTCTATGTTCAGATTTTTGTTGTTGATCTTGTGGTAATTATCAATTCAATCTTATATGCTACAAGTGATTATGTGATTATTAAGTGATTCCATGTGAAAATGTGAAAATTTTCTAGGTTCATAATGTTTAATTATCCATTTTGATGCCACTTTAGCAATGTTTCCTTTTGTTTCGACGAATCTCTACGAATGGGAAGTAACTATTATGACGTCATCAAAACCGATTTTTCGATTTAGTGAGAGTCGAACGCACATTCCTTGGAAGCTTTGTTCGGCCTTAATGGTTTCAGATTATGTTTTATCAGCTTGAATAACTTATTTTGTGTCGCTTGAAGGGCAAAATTCGATGGTTGTTTCAAAAAACTTTCCCTTAATTGCACTTTTTTTTCGTTGACACTATTTCTTATGGCTTTTTTGGTTTTCGGCCTTGGGCGTCTGCCCGCTTATTGTCGGCTCAGTGATTTTGTTCGATTTAGTTACTTGGTCGATATTAGGGATCAAATAATGACCCTGTATAATAATAACCCATTGTTATTATCGGTATTAACTGGTTTAAGTACTTCTGCAGTCCCTTTTTATGGGACAGTTCAACATAAAAATGGACTCTAATTCGGCCGAATTACTTCAGTGGTTAGAAAAAGCCAGTAGCCACTGATCCTTTCGAATTTTATATATATTTATATTAGTTGCAGAATCTAAATCGTAAAACGTAGTAAAAGTCCAAACATGAAAAAAGTGTTCACGCAGATTTCTGTTAATTTTCTATTTTTCATTTCTTTTTGAGGTATTTTGGGTTTTGGTGTGTTTGATCTTCGAGGGTCTATATTCTGCTGTTGATTTTTTTTTGTATTTTTGGTAGTATTAACATGTTGATTTTGTTCAATTTGTGGGTTATTTTGAACTATGTGAAAACCTGTGAAAGAATATAACTGAGTTAATTCGCGAAGTGCGTATTCCTTGGGATAATAAGGTAAAAGGTTTTTACGGTGTTGTATGATTTCTTTCTTGCTGGAGTCAGTAAGTTTATATGTTACTTCAGTAGGTTTATCAATTATTTGGTATGGTCCTTTTCGAAGTGGTTGTAATTTTTTGGATATTCCTTTTTGTGTATAAAAATTAGGTATTAAAACAAATGTTCCAATTTTTAAGTCTGTGGCTGGCATGAAGCGTGAATTAATTTGGTTATTTATATTTTGTCTTCTTAACAATTTTTTTGTTACTTTTTGGTAGATTTAATTGTGTTCTTTATCTCCTTTTAAAATCCATTCGTTATGTGTAGTGGAAGCTAATTTCAAAATTTGTGGATGATGAAAGTGGTCTTCATCATGTGTGTGTAACGGTAGGTTATAACAAATTGAATCCTTGTTGGGTTGACAATAACCTAGTGCATTTTTATGAGCGTTTGCTGTAAACATGATTGGTTTTCGTGGCTTTTGATTAAAAACCATTTCGTATGGTGACATTCCTAAGGTTGTTGTAATTTGTGAATGATAGGATAATGGGAATAATTTTACATCTGTTCACCATTCAGTATATCGTGTATCATTTCCAGTAAAGATGCATCTGAGGTATTCTTGTAGTGAACGGTTCATACCTTCGACTAATCCATTTGTCCAAGGTGCATGAGATGTACGTGGCTTATGTTTGATATTTTATAGGTAGCATAATGTGATGATTTCGTTGTTAATAAATTATGTGCCATTATCTGTGACTAGAATTTCTGGTAAGCCGAATTTAGCTATCCAATGTTCGTAAAGTGTTGTGTATGCGTATTAAGCATTACAATGTGGTACTGGGTTGAGTGCTACGTAGTATGTAAATGCATCAACAATTACCATAATATAAGAATTTCCTTCGGAGGATGGTGAAATTGGTCCTTTTGTGTCGAATGAAATTCTGTGATTGAAATATAGACTTTGTCCTTTAAAATCTTGTTTTGTTGCTATTTGTTTTTGATTTGGATAATATTTATTTAAATGACATATTATGCAATTGTTGCATAATACTTTAATCCAAATTGGTGCATTTGTGAAGTAAAACTTTTGTAAAAATTTTGAATATATCTTTTCTGATCCTGAGTGTCCTTTTGTATGTTGTGTATAGTATTTGTTAAATGCTATCAGCATCATGCTTAGGGGGAGACAGGGTATTTTAAAATGGGGTGTTTGATATTCTAAAAAGTCTGTGATTTCATTAATAGTTGTATTATTGTATTTTCTAAAGTACCGGAGGAGTGTTTTATTTCCTAATATTGTTGTATCAGCTTTTGTTGGTTTTGTTTTAAACTTGTGCCATGATTTGAGTTGGCGAATTACGGGATCAAAGTTTTGATATTTCTGTAATAACTGTAGTGTAATTTTTTCTGTTGGTGGTATTAAAATACTTTCAACTTCTATTTTTGATAAAGGAATTGTGTCGAGTGGATCACGGAGATCAAAACTTTATTTATCTTGTATTTTGAATTATATATTGGTGGTCCTGATAAATTTATTTTATCAGTTAAATTTTCTTTTTCTATCAATGGAAAAGTGTCTTCTTTGTGTGGTTGTTGTTTGATTGTTTTTTGTTGAGTAATAGTTTTTACCCAATGTGATTAAGGAATTGGTTTGAATTTGGATGTTCCTAATAGATCTACTTCATAGTGGTTATTCTGACAATCTAAATAGAGCGGGAAATGTTGTAAGTTATTTATTCGTGACTGATCTATATCAGTTTTTACTGCATATTTGCATTCCAATCTGGGTGATGTTTCATTTTTTGCAGGATAGAATTTAATATTTTGTGGTATTTCAGCTGTAGTTTTTCATGTAAGTAGTTCAGGTGGTGTATTTTTACTATTTTTACTTAATGTATCTGGTAGTGCAAGATTTTTTCTGCTGTCCATACTATATGTAAGTTTGGGAATTTCATTAAAATTAATTGAAATCTATAAACTCTATGGTTTGGGTTTGATTTCTGTGTAAAAACAAATATTATAGGTTTATGATCTGTAAATAGAACTGTTGGATGTTTAGATCCAAGTATTAGAAAATCATATTCGGTGAGTGTGTATATAATAGCTGTGCATTCTCGCATGAGAGTAAAGAGTCGTAGTTCAGCTTGTGTAAATAAGCGAGAAATCGCTGATATAAGATTCGTTTTGTTTGTTCCACTGTGTGATTGTAGTAATGCTGCGCCGATGCCAAAGTTTGAAGCATCGCACATTGCTTAAAATGGTTGATTTGGATCTGGGATTGTATTTGATATTTGTTCTGTTAACAATTTTTTAATTTCTTTGAATCTTGTTTGATGTTCGGTAGTCCATTCGAAGTTATTTTGTTGTCTAAGGATGTTATAGAAAGGTCTTAAGTATAATTGCATTTTGTTTACATTTTTACTTAAGAAATTTAACATTCCAAGGAATTCTTGGTCTTTCTTTTTATTTGTTGGTGGTTGAAATTTCTGAATTGCGTGTATTCGTGATTTCAATGGAGTTATAGTGTTACTTTCGATAATGTGGCCAAGAAATTTTAGGAAAAAATGTGATTTGTCTGGGGCTGCTTTCATGATTTCATTTTTGAGTATTTGATGATATTGTTCTAAAATTATAAACATTTCGTCTTTCGTTTGTGACTGCATAAAAACATCATCTAAGTATGTGATTGCATGTTTCTTGAGTATAATTGGTTCAAAAACTTTACTCCTAAAAAGCTGAAAAAGCTTCTGGTCCTATGGAAATACCTTAGAATAATCTATTAAATTCGTACTGTTGGTTTCCAATAACGAATTGTGTTAATCGTCGTGACTGTTCATCTAGTGGCATTCGGTTGTATGCACTATTCATATCTGCGGTTGTGAAGTATTTACCATTTATTTTTGTTAGAATTACTTGAATAGGTTCAATGGGCCAATTACATTTAGTTTCATCAATTAGTGAATTGAGGTATCCAGCATCTAGAACGATTTTTAGTGATTCTCCTTTAGCTAAGATGATAACTGGGTTGATAAAGGTGTTACCTTTTGGTTGTTCTTCTTTGTTTACTGGTGATATAATTTCATATTGTTCAAAAATGTCACGTAGTCTGTTTACTTTATCTTGTAAATGTATCGGTACTTAACTTGCTCTTTGTTTTTTGAAAACTGCGTCAGGTTTTAAAAGTAAATGTAGTGGTGAACTAATTTTTTCAACATCTAGTTTTGATGTTGCATAAACTGTTGGAAATTTTAATAACAGTTCGGGTAATTTATCGAATTCTTTTTGTGTTATTTGGGAATGTTGAAAATTAAACATTGTTAGAAACTTTTGTTGTTCTTCCGTATAATGTGATATTTTAAACGTTGGTTTAAAATATGGTGTTTTTGTGAAGTAGTCAGTGTTTCTTTTTTCGTTGCTTATTATGTTGTTTATTGATAATTCTTCATCAAGAATTGTTGGTTGACATGTATCTAGTAAATGTAGTATATTATTGACTCGATATGCTACTTCATTTGTTTCACAGTATCCTAAGAGTCCTAAGGGTAGTGCTATCTGGTATGGTGAGTTGTTATATACGTGTAATGAAATAATATCTGAGTTTGAATGTTTCATTTATTTTATAGATGAAATTGTGATTCGAAAAAACATATGGATGGGTTTAAAATTAAAGGTCTGACATAAAGAGATTTTGTTTGTTTTGGTCTTTATCGTACTGGTGGACTTGTTTGGTTGAAAAGTTATATACATTTCCTGATAGTGGTTTCAGGTATTTTCGTTCCTGATTGTAAATAGGGTAGAATATGAAGAAAAATGGTGGTTGTTTGTTTAATCTTTGAAAGAATGTTAAGGATGTGTTTTTTGTCCTTGTGTATTTATCTTTTATAAGGGGTTTGCTATTCAAAACGTTGATTGTGGGAATATACTTAGTTTTAAATGGTATGCGTGATAAGACTGGAGTCTTTGGTTTTGAAAATTTTGTTTATGGTTTTGGTCAAGAAAATTATCATCTTCTGATGAATGATAATTAGGTGTATAGTACGGTGTTTTTTGTTTACATTGGTATGGTTTTTTACTGTTTTTATTCTGTTGAAAAAATGGATAGTTTTCACTTGAGTCTGTTGGAATACGTGGGTTATCCTTAAAATTTACGAAATTTGATGTGTGTTGTTGAGGATTTTGTCGTTGTGAAAATGAACGATTATGCTGATTTGTACGAGGAGGTTTAGATGTTTGCGATCTATTTACATAGTTATAATTGTGTTCTGTAAAATTACTTCTTGTGAATATTCTTTGTTTTTGTGGTGGTTTCGTCATTGGTCTAAATGTTTGGTAATCCATATGTGAATATTTTGGAGCAACCGAGGGTTTAACTGTAGATTGCAATGTTACTTGAGGTAGCATTGAAATCTTCGGTTTTGGCGTTGTAAGGTTTGGATGTACTGGTGAAATATTTTGTTAAGTGGTTGTTACAATTGTTTCAACTATTTCTTCATTTATAAAGTTTGATGGTATTTGAATATCTTGTTGTGTAAGATTTCTAGTTCCATTTAAGTTTTCTTGTTGTACAAGAGTGGAATTTAAACTATTATTTTGTCTTCTATCAGGTAAAAATGAATTATAATTTAAAGGTGTTGCATTTATTGTTAGTGGAATTATTTTTATAAAATCTTTGTGAATAGTTATTGTACTGATTGCTTGACTTGAGATGTCTATTGGAGTGTTCAGAAATAAGGGATGAGACCATTCAGGGTCCCAAACGTAATCCGATGGTTCGGCAATGATTGTGACATCATTTGTGTTTTGGGGTCTAACATTTTTTCTTGCTTGTGCAATTTAATCTATATTGTGGGTAAAATAGTCAATTATGAACCAGGCTAAGATTTTTTGTAAATCGTGTTTAACATTTGGTGAAATTTCGTTATTTGAAAAATTTTCACGGATTGTTTTTAAAAATGCTGAGAATGCGGCAATTTCATTTCTTACATTTGTGTGTCTTGATGTTTGAACTGGTGATGTGCTTTCGGTTTCTGTTTTTTCTAGTATAGATAAATAATTATATATGACTGCAAAAACATCGTTAGTGAAAATTGGATTTGCTCTCTGTGAATTTTGATGTTGTATGTTTTTAATATTTTCTGTGAATACTTTTGAAAATTCTATATCGACATCATCTGTTTGGATATTATATTTGCCATTAAAATTTCTTGTTATACTGAGTTCTATGGTCTAAATTCCATTATGTTGTGTTAAGTTACATATTCCTTTTATGTAATGATCGACAAATTGTCTTTTGATTTTTATTTCTGGGAATTTTGCTTTACATGGGCTAAATCCTTGTTCAAATAAATTTGCGATTAGATTATGACAAAATTGTGTTTGTCCTCCGGCTTCAGTGAGTGAAATGATGATAAATGGGAACACAGAGTCGTCGTCTGGACTTTCGTCACTTGGGCTTTGACTAATTTTTTCGTTTTATGACTGTCAGTGCGTAATGTCCAATGTGTCTGATTGGTTGGTTCCAACTGTATAAACGTACTGGTTTATTTTTGTATATTATTGTTATTCTTCTTTTTCCTTGTTTTGATGAATCTGATGTAGCTTCTGAATCGGAAAAGTATAATTGATCGTGAACTGGGTGGTTTTTATTTACTGTATCTTTTAGTTTGTAGAGTGCATCTAAATCGCTGACTTCTGATTCAGAGACTGCGTTTCTACGCTTTGAAAATCTTTTTCGTGTAATTTGTCTTTGCTAACTTGAAATTTTTTTCTTTTTTTGTTTGAAGTTTGGTGCGAATTTATCCGATTGTTTGTTTATGCGGTGTAATTACAAGATCGTTTGTTTCGTTATTTAATTCACAATTGTGTAGTACGATTGTTTGTTTATTTCCTAAATTGTTCAGTGACATAAGGTTAAGGGTGAAGGATGCAAAGTTGTTATTAGTGATTTTAATATCTTATACTGTTAGTCCTTACGTTTTTTGGTTAGCCTAACTTGGGTCTTTTTATTCAGGGTTGGAGAGAAAAGTATATATCGATTCCGGAGAATGATTGTTACTTTCTCGTGGCTATTCTAAGTTAAGGTGTTAACTTACTTAGTCTTACTTAGAGGTAGTGATTGTGTTCAAGGGTTGGAGAATAGTAAATTGATCCACAAGGTTCAGGTATAATTAGAACACAGGTAGTTCGTTAGATACTAGTTTAATATTTACTAAAATTTAAGGTTTAGCCTGGGTCAGGTAAAAGGGGGGGGGGATTAAGTGAAGGATGAATAATCGAAATTCTTCACTGTTTAGCTTAAATTGAATGGTTAGTATGATTGAAAAATTTATATTAGTCCTGGGTCTTTAAAAAGGGTTGGGCTGTGAATCGACGTTTGAGGTCGTTAGACACTTTAATATTGGGTGGGGCAGAACAAAATCGTTCTTTTTGATCCAAGGATAGGCCTTGATGATCAGTATATAATGTCTAATGATATAAAATGGATTTAATTTAAATTTTAATGGAGATCTAAGGAAAGCCTTGATGATCTAGCTTAAGATTGAATAAGTTGAGATGAAAGAAAGATAAAAATTTAGTAAGGTTTTAAAGATAACTTAAATTTTTTTGATAAAAATTGATTTGATGATATTAGTGTTTGATGATATTAGTGGTTTAAATGATTGCTATTATGTTTAAGTGATTAAGCTGGGGATGCCAGGATGATTTTTCTATACTAATAATTAATGATCAAGTCAGTTAAGTTTTATTTTCTCTTTCAATAAAACTTTTTTTCAGATATCTTTTTAAATCTTACTGCAGATTTAGAGGGAACGATTTGAGATGTTTTTATAAATCGTTATTGTACAATAATAATTAGGATTTAGCTCCTGTAGTAATCATTGAAGATTTTTCTTCAAGGTTTCTATGTTTGCAAATGAAAATCTAAATTCTTTGTTAATAAAATCTTAAATATAATAGTTTGGTCTGGCTTTTGCTGTACGACCATGAAACTTAATGGTAAGTTCTTTCGTAATCGTAGATCGTCTCTTGTCCGAGGTCTTCTTCCAATACCTGGTAGTTCTTTCATTGTGCGGAATAGCGGTTCTGATCTATTGAGTCGTAGAGACATTTCAATTAGATTATTATCATGTAACATTTTTGATAATTTTTTTGTCTAATTTTTATCTATCTGTTAGTTCTAAACTAATTTGTTTTTTAACGTCTTGATCGAGACTTATGGTAGCACCAGATGAGTGAAGTTCGAGGTGTAACTCATAGAGATAGGGTACACAATTTCAGATAGGGTACAAAGTCTGCTCTTCACGCTATCTAATTTTCGGCCGGATAGATTCGTGCAATTTCTTAGTCTAATACCGATCCTAATCTTACTCTTATATCTACTAGTCTCAGGGGTTTAACTAGTCTCTGCTAGGCTCAATAGATCTAGAGTGTACTGGCTTATTGCGATAGCTTAAGTTCTCTTGGAGAGGTAACTAATTTCTAAGTTAAATTCAAATCTCTCTGGTGCTGAAATTACAAGTAATTTCAGCACTTACAAATAAGTGGGTTGTTAGTTGGATGGATCGTGATTGGTTAATATCAAATATTTTATAGAGATAAAATATCCAATTTATAACCGAATAATAAATATAGTTTATATCTGGTTCCAAAAGTTTTAAAAAGTAAGTAGTGAAACTTCCAGGTTTCGTTATAACGGTAAATGCATAAGCTAACGTTTTTGCACGTTCTCCATCTGTGTGTTTTGACAGTCACGCAATTTTTGCTTCAAAGTACTGAAATGCTGAGGTGTTTCTTGCACATGAAGAACCTTCTGCTATCTTTCATCACGAAATTTAGTTTTTGATTCTTCTCTATTATTTTTATGTCCTTTAGGACAAACTAAGACAGAATATACGTCTTTGTATACTTTTCCGGCTCTGGCTTTTTTTCTTTTTCCCGCGCCTGCAAAATTTTACAGGTAAGTTTGTTGATCACATTGTCCGATTGCTATAAAAACTGACATGCAGATTGATTAGGCCACCACAAAAATTTTCAAGTTGCCTTCTTTCAAAATACCGAGTTTTATGTTTGTTTTACGTGTTATTACGGCTAAATGCGTGATGCTACGCTGTACAGCAGGAAGAAAAAATCTGTTCACAGTTGTCAATTTGAACAACCCGCCAAATTTCATTGTTTTATGACAACGTTAAATAAATTTTCAAAATTGATTTGAAAGGGGAGAACTGGAAAAGAGCTCAAAAATAATTGGTCTTTATATTCAAACTCATAAAAACCATTCGATACGCCAAAAAATATCCCATGTGAGGCGTGAGAAAAAGAAAAAGAGCGCTGGCCGCACTAGAGTTCCATGGATAATAATCGGTTATATTGTCATTTTATAATCAGGATCTATAAAACTATAAAATTACAAACATAATGGTCTATAATCCATCAAAAAAGGATTATTATCCTTGCATTTTTATATCAATATAATCCATTATAATCGATGATAATCGATCTCAATTCATTAAAAATGGATTATAATCAGAATATTTTTTAATCATTGTAATCCATTATAAAAGGTTATAGTCGATTATAATGTATTTTTTGAAAAACAACTATGAATTTTGCAAATGTTTTTCAAAGTTTTTTCATTTCTTGTTTCGTGTAGTTGCTCATTTCAAAAACTTTGATTTTTGTTTTTATTTTAACTGTAAAAGCTTTCTCAATTTTTCTATACTATGTAAACTCTATCTCGCCTCTTTTAACAAACCCTTTCCCCAGTTTACCCCCCACCCCCACAGTTTATACCTCGTCAGTTAACCCCCCTCCCCCTATCTTAGTTTAACCCCCTTTACTGAAAATGGGGGGGGGGGAAGAAGAATGGGGGTAAATTGGTGTTGTTCACACTGAATAACCCCCTCACCCCGACCCCTTCAATCGTAATCAAACTGGGGGAGGGGGGGGGGCGGTAAACTGTAACTTGGAGAGAGGGTGGGTGGGCTTGGGGTTAAAATTTAGTAAACATGGGGGTGGGCCTAGGCATAAACGCAGGGGAGTGGGGGTTTGGACAAATGCGGCAAGGGGGCAAATTGAGGGGGGTTAAATTGAGTAGGTTTAGGTTGCGAGTAGGCCGTGAGTAACGCAGAAATGTTACAAGTTCTGCAATTGATTTTGCAAAAAAAATGTAAAGATTATAATCCGTTATAATCCATTATAATGGATTTTAATGGATTGTATTTTTACAAAACTAATCGATCATAATGGTAAAATAATAGATTTTTAGTTTAAATTTTCAACAATAACGGATGGCTCTCTTTCCTCCCCCCCCCCCCCCCCCCCCTCACACGAGCGTCAATATATTAGTGTAACGAGCGGTCTTACGAGGTTGCGTTTGGAGACCAAATATGTTTGTCGTGGCCTTATTAGACCGTATGTAAATTTTCATTATAATCGGACAATGTGGTCAACGAATTTACATGTAACAATTTGCAGGGGGGGGGGGGGGGGGGGGAGGAAAAAGAGCCTAACGGATTATAATGACATTTTGGACAACAATTTTCCATTATAAACGATTTTTATCCATGGATCTCCGGTGCGGGTTGTGGATCTTTTCCACTCCCCTTCCCCACATTTGAATTTTAAATTTGACTGCTTCAACTATTCTTTTTTCTAGTTTCCCCGTTTGGATTTATCTGAAATTCAATTTTCAAAAGTCTATTTCAATTATTATAGATGCTCTTAGCTGCAAAAAAAAAACGTGTAAGCATGAACAAGTGAACATAATGTTAGAAATTTTCTGCTCTTTTTCAATTCCAACCCCCACCCTTTGATTTTTCTGAACTTCAATGTACAAAAATTGATATAAAATGATTTATCATCACACAAACTGCGCGGGAGTGAAATGGCCCGGGTTCACAAATGTTATAACTTTTCTTATTAGAATCTTACATCCTCTTACAGAATTAGGCTCGAAGAATGTTACAAGATAAGGATATAAAAAAAGATGTAACATAGTGACTTTTCTTGTAAGAAAATTGTGAGATAAGAACTTTTTTCGTTTTTCTGTCAACCAATTACAAAGTTTTTCGCTATCGCTTGGAAAAGTATCGGAAACGCATAGGGCAAAAGACTCGTTTTGCTACTTGAAGTTACCAGTAAACCTATTAACTTTACAGACATAGTTTTCTGCTGACTATTAGCTGATCTATACCTGAACCCCACAATGACAAATCCAAAACTATCTGACTTGTTTGGTGAAAATTAATTTTTTATTTTAAGTTTATTATTATCGAACCGCTAGTTTCGTAGTATAACTAAGAGATTTAGTGAAAAAAAAATCGTTTTTTTTGGTTCCGGAACTTACATAACTATTATAACATTATCTGAAATAACCATAATACCATTATGCATAAACATTATCGAATCAAATTTTTACCTACAAAAAATTTAAAAAAAATCAAAATTTTCCAAACATGTTGTTATCTGTTTTTAGGGTATATAAACGCTTTCAAAGTGTTTTCAGCCTTTTTTTGAATTTTTGGAAAAAATTGCGACGTTAGAACTTTTCTCTCAAAAAAGTTATAAAAAAGCGGAAACTTCCTGCAATAGGTTCTATGATAGGAGAATTTCTTGTAGGATGGTCAATCCGGTGAGTTACAAAAAAATTTTAAATCGCGCGGTGGGTTAATCTTAAACGCCTTCAAACAACTAGATGTTAACAACGATATTACCTACTGTGCATTTTTGAGAATTATCAGTTTTTCTACTTTCATAGCGTTTTTTGTGATGTTACGGCTGAACGCGTTATCTCACTATGAAAAGTGTGAAAGAAATCTGATCACAATAATTTGCTCGTTTTGTCCAACAAACGTTTTCATTCCAACATGGCACTGTTCAAATAATTTTTTTCCGACTTTCGTAACGAAAGAAACGGAATATTAGTGCTCGGTGTGGGTTTTTTTTCTTCAGACAAATTTCGACTTTTTAACTAGCCATTTTTGACAAGTTTTTTGAATATCTTTCAAAAGTTATTCTTGTTTTGAGCCTAAATTTAAAATTATATTTCACCTGTGATTATTTTTCGTAAAATTATGGTCGTTTGAAGATTGCCATTTTGGCCAATTTGGGACAATTAACGCGCGATATTTTTCGCGCTGTTAACGCGTAAGCGGAGATTTAATCTGTCTTACAAATCGTTCCAAAGTGTTTCAAGTAAGCTTATTTGTCACAAATAATGTGTTACTAGCCGCAAAATTTATCACTTTGGACTTTATATGGTGTGTGGGGGTATATTTTTCAAAAAAAGTCTGAAATTTCCATTTGTTTTTTTTTTATTTTATTTTATTACATTTAATTTTTTTAGGTTAATTTTTGCTCCATAGACCTTAAAAGGCAGTCGGAACATTCAAGTTTTTGCCCTGATACGAGTAATTTTGTTTAATTTTAAAAATGAAAGATAAGAGGTGTGGGTTTTTTGTTCCGATGTCGATACGAAAGTAACGGAATATTTGTGCTCGGGGAGGGTTTTCTTCAGACAAATTTTGAATTTTTAACTAGCCATTTATGACGGAAATTTTTTTATCGTTCGAAAGGTATTGTTGTCCTGAGCATTAAATTTGAAAAGATATTTTACCTGTGATTATTTTTCGTAAAGTTATCAGGGTTTAAAAATGGGCATTTTTGGCAATTTGGGACAATTAATGCGCGATATATTCCGCGATATATTAACCGGAAAAAACGCGTTAAACCTGAAACTTAAAACGCGTTTTTCTCGGTTGAGTTTAGGTGAAAATTTGCCTAAAATTTTACCAGAATTAATATGGTGTAAATTGTTTCGCGAAATTCGGGCCCAAAATTTTACCCCAAAAATGGGTCATTTTGGCTTTTCTTAGTTAATAAAAAATTACGCAAAAAAAAACCAGTTGATCACAAACATAATTGTATCAAAGTGATCCCCATACGTAGCCCATCAAACTTTAAGAAGTGTATAATCTCCAAAAACAATTGTAAACCGTTTAAAAATTGATTTTAAATAAAAAATTGGTATTTTATGTAGTAAAAACGAACTTTTTTGTCTATCAAACAAAATAAATTAACTTATACAATGTTTTGGAGATTATACCCTTCTTAAATTTTGTTGGGCTTACATTGATTGATTACGTAAGGGGCTCACATTGATAAAATTAAGTCTGTGATCGACTGGGTATTTTTGGCGTTATTTTTGATTAACTAAGATAAGCCAAAATGACCCATTTTTGGGGTAAAATTTTGGGTCCGAATTTCTCAAAACAAATTACACCATTTTAATTCTGCTAAAAATTTAAGCAGGTTTTGTCTTCATAGGTTTTCACCTAAGGACAACCTAATTTGAGAAAAACGCGTTTTAAGTTTCAAGTTTAACGCGTTTTGTCCGGTTACTCAGCACTGTATTAACGCGTATGCGGAGATCTGATTCGTTCTAGAAATTGTTCCAAATTGGTTGAAGTAAACTTATTTGCCATAATTGATTGTTAATAGCAGCAAAATCTATTCTTTTGAACTTTATATGGCGTGTGGGGGGATGATTTACATAAAAAATTTCAAGTTTCGAAAAAAAAACTTTTATTTTGCTTTATTACATTCAATTTTTTCATGTTATTACTGCTCCATAAACGTTAAAAGGCAGTTGGAACATTCACGCAGTCTCAAGTACGAAGTTAGAGGTTTTGGACTATTAGATCAATACTTGCACCACTTAGTTTGTGTTACTTCAATTTTTGAACCTGACTAAAACGCTGCTTCAGCTACGTGCTAATAAAGAAACTGGAAAACCTATTTATTCCAATTTAGCCAATTAATTAATCCAAATTAGCCAAGCTGTCAGTTTTCAAACTCCTATACCTTAAAACAAACTAGCCACAGGTGAAGTTTTCAAATGAATTTGAAAGTAAGGCATCTTTTTCTCCCGTCGGAGTAGAAAGTTTTGTCAAAATTGCAAGGTGAAACTTGATTTCTCTTGGTAGGTGCAATCTACGCATAGCACAAGAACTCTTGCTTTTTCAAAATTGTGCCGACAAAAAAGAGTCAACTCTAAATCATAAAACGTCCTAACTTTGTTTAAACGACTGTTTGTGTATTAGAAACATCAATAAGAGTCTAAAAACTGTATTAAGTTAGTTGTGAGTAAGTTCCGCAAAAAGACTTCTCTCTTTAATCTTTCTTTGATCTTTAACGTGTTTCCTTCAATTGTGTCGACCAAAGTTTTAACATGTTTAATCCAGTGATCTACTAAACCTAAGTCTTCTACTAACTATCCAGTGTACAGTATGGCCTCCTTGGGATGTTCAAAGTTGCTCACCCTACAAGTTTTTGCAAGGGTCTTAAAGCAGAATTTGATGTAAGTTTCAGTAGCATTTCAGCAAAATAAAAACAGATTAAAGCAACTAGAAAATAACCGCAAACTGATGAAATCTTGGAGTGGACCCGTATTTTTTCAAAATACGGGAAAAGTTTGTCGACCTCTTTTTAGTTCAGCAAAAAGATTTTCCGAGCTCTCCCAAATTTTTTAAACACGCTAAAACTAGGGTTGTAGGCCTTCTTTTGAAGGGTTTGACCAAAACACTGCTAATTGTGCAGCAGGCGCTTCAAGCGCATGAACTTCTAGGATGTGGTCGAACCAAGTGTGGTCGAGTCGGGTGCGACCAAAAGTCTCGAAAAAGACCTAATAACAAACTTAGAAATAGCTAATTTGAATTAGACAAATTAGAATTAGAAATAAGAGAAAAATAAAAATTGCAGAATTGCAAAATGTTACATAGAATAGAAAATTTAATAGAAATGTCTCTACGTCTCAATAAGTCTACGCCGTTATTTCAATCGATACGACAAATACCAGGTCAAAAATTGAACAACGGTCTAAGCTACTACTTAGTGGTACGACGCAAGCCGCAAAAAATATATGCACTCAGAATTCTCCATGCAGTAGATTTTCATTTCCTGACATGAAAATAAGTTTACTTGGAGCAATAATCTAAATTTCAAACAATAAACTTCTTGATGCTTTATAGTTATACTATATAACAATAATAACGACTGATAAAATGATACAAAAGACAATGATTTCATCAAATCTGCAGTAATTTGATTTCGAAAACATTGGTAAAATTGAAAGTCATTGAAAAAAAAATACAAAAATTAGTTAGTATTAATTTTAAAGTTAATATTTTTTAATTTAACAAAGAAAGTTTTGTTTCACAAGGACTCGTTTTTCATTTCTTTATCCTTGCTTTATCAGCTGAAACATAACTATAAAATTTTATTATCTAAAACATAAGTATAGGTTTCAAAACACGACAAACAAAAGATCTAGTAAACCTAAGTTGTCTGCCAATCCAGTTTAAAGTATGGCCTCTTTGGGATGGTCAAAATTGCTCACCCTACAAGTTTTTGTTTAGGTCTTAAAGCAGAAATTGATTTAAATTTTATAAGCATTTCAGCAAAATAAAAACAGAATGAAGCAATTAGAAAATTACCGCAAACAGCTGAAACCTTGGAATGAGCCCGTATTTTTTCAAAATATTCGAAAAACTTGTCGACGTTTTTTTTAGTTTAAGCAAAATGATTTTCCGAGCTCTCCCAAATTTTTAAACACGCTAAAACTAGGTTTGTAGGCCTTCTGTTTAAGTGTTTGACCAAAACACTGCTATTTGTGCAAAAGACGCTTCAAACGCATGAACTTCTAGGATGTGGTCGAACCAAGTGTGGTCGAATCGGGTGCGACCAAAAGTCTCGAAAAAGACCTAATAACAAACTTAGAAATAGCTAATTTGAATTAGACAAATTAGAATTAGAAATAAGAGAAAAATAAAAATTGCAGAATTGCAAAATGTTACATAGAATAGAAAATTTAATAGAAATGTCTCTACGTCTCAATAAGTCTACGCCGTTATTTCAATCGATACGACAAATACCAGGTAAAAAATTGAACAACGGTCTAAGCTACTACTTAGTGGTACGACCCAAACCGCAAAAAGTATATGCGTTCAGAATTCTCCATGCAGTAGATTTTCGTTCCTTGACTTGAAAATAACTTTAATTGGAGCAATAATCTGAATTTCAAACAATAAACTTCTTGATGCTTTATAGCTATAATATATAACATTGGTAACGAATGATAAAAAGATACACGAGACGTTCCTTTTTTCAAATCTGCAATAATTTTACCTTGAAAACATTTGTAAAATTAAAATTCTTTGAATAAAAATACAAAAATTAGTTAGTAATAAATTTAAAGTTAATTTTTTTTCAATTTTATTTAAAAATTTTCTTGTTTCACAAGGACGCATTTTTCATTTCTTTTTACTTGTTTTATCATCTAAAACATATTTAAAATTTTTCAAAATTTAGAATCATTTAAAATCATAATCTTCAAATCAAAACTTTCATTTTTTAGCAATTCTTTAACTTAAACTTTGTACCTGAAAAGTTATCAAGGCTTCCCCTTGCTTTTCGATAATGTAAATTTCCCTTTAAACCAGATCATCAAAATGAATTTTTGAATATTATTGCACATTCAGCTTTCATCTCACTTAAATTATTCGATCACCAAGGCTTCCCTTGGATCAATTAGAACAACCTTGTTCTCCCCACCTCATTATTAAAAGTGTCTAAGCAACTCAAACAACGATTCATTTTCCAAACCGTATCAAAACCCAGGTCTAACCGAAAGTTATAGAAAACTAACCATTATAATTAGGATAAACAGCGAAGAACTTTGGTTACTCATCCTTCACGTGAGCCCTTCCTCTTAGCTGACCCAGCCTGAAATACATTTAAAATTAGTGAGTTTAGTATCTAACGTTTTATAATAGTAATTTTTATAATAGTATCTAACGATCTACTTGTGTTCTATTCATCCCTGATTCTTGTGGAGTGATTTATTATTGTCCAACCATCAATCACAAAATCAACAACCTAAGTAGGATTCAGTAAGTTTTCTTAAAAGAAAAACTTAGCCACCGAGAAGTTAATAGATCATTTCAACTATCTGATATACCCTCTCCCCAACCCGTCAACTTCGACAAATTATGCCCCAAGATTAGGATAACCTAAAAAACCGTAAGAACTAACAATTTAAGGAATTAAAAATCTAACCCCTGGATTTTGCACCCATCACCCTAAACCTTATGTCAAGAGACCATTTAGGCGGTAAACGAACTATAAAACGTCACAATTGTTTTTTTTAAATGATAGATGCGGCCTTGAAATTGCACCCTATTGACAGACAATATGATTTATTAAATCAAAAAGACAAACAAGAAAAAGACATGAATAGCAAAACAAATTATTAAGAGAAGATTTTCAAAGACACGTAGGCATTTTTTGAATCAGATGCAACTACAATACAAGAACTTAGTCCAAAAAGAATTAATGGACAAAATTATTCCAATAAGCGACCAAAAAAATTTTGTTTTGAATCAGACTCCACAACACCATCATCAAGAAAAAGTAAACTTAAAAAAAAAATTATAAACAACTACGGCTCTATCTTTGGAATCAACCAATAAGACATATTGAAAGTTACACATTAGCAGAAAGAAAACACAAAAAATGATTCAATACGACCAAAATTTTGACGATGACTCTATATTTATCTTTGTGATCCATCCACCAAAAGATTCCGCTAGAGGACATGTACATTTTTGTCATGATTTAATTGCAAGTTTATTCAAAAAGGAAAAAGCCGATGTAAGCAGGAGTTTCCCAAAACGAGAATTAGAAGACAAAAACTTGATCACTATCTAAAAAGCTTCTGTAACATCACTTCATATTACCGAAATTTCACTATTGAATTTTTTTCAGCTTAAACAAATCAAACACCGCATCAAACACAAACAGATGACATAGATCTTTTTTTTCTCATAAAGTTTTTAGATGATATATCAAAAACATCGAAAATCAAAGTTCACAAAGAACAAATTCAATGTTTACAAACGAGGTTATCTCTATTGTTTGTAATTACATATCCAAATTAGAACCGAAAGAAGTACTCAAGGAATCAACAACTCAAATATGTCGACATGCAACTATAAACAGGAAATTGACCTTTCCTCGTAATTTCTAGATGCAATTCGTGAAACACTGACTGATAATGAAATATCACAAAAAGTAAAACAACAGCTACAATGAATCATAGCGTGGTTCAAAATAGATTATTTTGTTCAGTTAAGATTTAATTTTAACATCAAGAAAGAGTTTCCGACCAAAAATTTTAGAGAATGAAACTATATTAGCAGTCCAAATAGATTATGTTTGCGACCCTGAATGGTCTCATCTCTTTTATATCATTATCACCATTGACATTTCAAGTGCGGCAATCATCACTGTTTCTGTACACAAAATTAATTAAGAGTAACTTCACTCACTATTGATGCAACACCCTTAAATTATAACACAATGTTCAACAATAGAACAGGAAAAATAGTTTCAATTCAATATTTATAAATATACCAGAAACTTTTAATGAAATTAGAAACCTTACACAAAAAAGTATCCAAACTCCATAATTGAATTTTTTTATTTTTATAATAGAAGAATTAGTTGAATAAAGACCTACAACACAACAGAGTGTTTCTCCTATTCTTCCAACACTCACAACACCATAAAAAACATCCGATTTCCACAAACAACAATTCAATCAACAATAAAAATATCCGTTGTCACAAAAGATTCACAAAAAGATTATCAAAAATTCAGACCGATAACCAAACCACGGCAAACAAACGAACAAAAACATGCAAATAGAAAAAGTTTTGCAAATCACAATTCTGATTTTTTCGCAAACAATAACATTCATAAACCAATAGCAAACCCTTTCAAACAACACGTTATCAAAATGAATCACATGAACAAAATGCAAAATTATATTAAACAAACAAAACAACCATCTTCCCAGTCAGTTTTTTCTAATGAAAAACAAAAGATTATAACAGACCGTAATGAGAACTTCCCTTTTTTTCCAACAAAGTAAAATTCCTACAAACAATCAATTCGGCAGAAATCATTCAGACTATTCTGAAGATGAAGATTGTTTCAATCAAAATCAACAACAATCTAATTATAAACCACTAAATAACAACTGGATTAATTTTAATCAATCAGATAAAATTTATCAACCAGATTTTTTTGAATCCTACAGGGGCTTAGAAAAAACACGACAATCAAAACAAATTTTTTTCTCAAAGGAAAAATTTGGTATCAAATAATAACAATACACAATCACAAAACCATACATTTACCCAAAACTATCAAACCAATCAAATGCAATTTGGAATTCTAATACCACAATACCTACAACAACATGAAATTACAAAGACTCAATTTACAAACTTTTCACAATTAAAAAAAGCAGCAGAATCACTTCAATTGACAATGAACCCATACCTCATGGGTGAATCATCCATATCATCTAATAAGCTACTCATGGTATTC
The DNA here is from genome assembly GCF_963678635.1 of Symsagittifera roscoffensis. NCBI lineage: Eukaryota > Metazoa > Xenacoelomorpha > Acoela > Convolutidae > Symsagittifera > Symsagittifera roscoffensis. The sequence continues at coordinate 47,394,991 of NC_087063.1, read as the reverse complement.
ATAGGAACAGACCCTGGATATTCATTTGAAGACTACCTGAAAGCAATTACAGTAAAATTATTTTTAAGCATAGGCCTTGAACCAGTAAAAACACCAATCAATCAAAATTGGATACATAAACAAACAGCGTTAATCCATGAGTTTAGTCCTACCCATAGAAGTTAAATCAGATTGGAAACGATTCACACAAGAATTTTCAAAAATGTTTGATTCCGAAAGAAACAAACAACATCAAAAAGTTTTATGCAACAAAATATGTAGACTCCCAAACAAAACAAAAAAACAACACGCGGTAAGGATTGAAGATTTAGTACAAAAATCATACTCTCTCAATACATATGATTTTAAAAACACGAAAATGACTGAAATTTTAATGATGACTCTATTGCCATTATTACGCTAAGTTGCAATAAAAAAGAGATTATCACATCCATCATCAATCCGAAAACCCGATATAGACTTTCGAAAATTAGTAGACAATTAGAACAAGCTGAAATCACTTTGAAACTAGAAGAAACATAAAGTTTGAAAAAACAATATGTAAACAACATTCCAACAACAACTTCCCAACTTAATAATACCCAAGACTCTCATACGAATTGGCAGAAAAAATCAACCAATTATTAAATTTTTATGATAAGAATCCAAATTTTGAAGGTGAACCATAATTCGCACAATGGTGCAATGTTTTTCGTAGATCTGGACATAGCATTGCTGATTGCAGACAAAAACAACAAGATAAACAAATTAGAGCAGAAAAGCACTGAGAATCAAACAAATCTTTCTATCAATACATAAAAAAAAACAAATACTACCAAACGAAAATGTTCACAAAGTAACAACAGCTCAAGAAAACCAGTTCCAGATAGCTACAATTATTACAGATCACAATCCTCTATCGAAATAATTTTCGCGGAAGACCTCCAGACAGAAGAAATTCACAAAATTGTTCACAAAACAGATGTAGTAGATCAACTAGTCAGAATAATCAGTATCGAAATATTAACTCAAGATCAAACTCAAATGGAAAAAATTATTCAAATTATAGTAGGAACCGTTCTTATTGAAACTCCCGAAACAGATATTATTCTAATGGTCGTTCAAGAAACTCATCAAACATTAGAAACCAAAACATATCAACTAATAGAAACGAAATTACTCAAATAATAGATCACGGAATTACTCTAACGATAGACTATTTTATAACAATAACAATAATAGATCCCGAGATAAATCTAAAAATCAAAACAACAACTATACAAATAGACAAAGAAACTATTCTCAGTCACCACATAGAAATATTACTCGATATTCAAATTCACGATGTCAAAACTACACAAGAATTACGCCAAAACACGAAAGACAGATCAGTCAAGTACAATCAACAGAAAAAAAAACATTCTCCAGGTGTAGACGATACAGAAAATTTGGAAACACCGTTAAATCACATACAGGGTGAAACCCCAGATGACGAAAAAAACATAGATGAAACACTTTTAAAAAACATGCTTCACATCAAAAACGAAAATGAATCGCCGATAGATTCGAATTAATACGAAAACAATACAAACCACTCTAATCTTGATGAACCTATAACAGTCAAAATACCATAAGCTAGGCCCCGCAAATTAATGAAACAACTTCAAACATGAGCAACATCTATCAGAATACCACAAACAAAATACAACCAACAAAAGAAAAGATTTGAACAACTACATTTAGAAAGCCCGAAAAACAAAAACTTTCAATCACCAGACCTTGAAATTGATTTTTAACTTATTCAGGAGCAGCATCAAATATTATAAGCATTCCTACAAGGAATGAAATTCAAACCCTACATTCAAAACTTTCCCCTTCTTAAACCTCAAGTAAACTAGCCACAGCACAAGGATCAAGTCTTATCAACTACGGAAAATTTCAATTATACTTTGTTCCAACTTGAACTATAGAATAGAGTAAGCTTTTACATAAATCGTTCAACGCAAATATTTGAAACCACTATCTGGTCATGTATATGAATTCTCTGTCAGTCAAGTACATCAATAAAATATTGATCAAATTATACAAAAATGACATATTTCAGACCTTGAAGTTAAATCAGATCATAAATATTTTAGAGTGACAATTTTTTCCATCAAATACGCCAAAAATAAGAACACAGACTTAATATCCCTATATGTTTATATATAATTCAACATAAAAAAATCACAATACTTTTAGGACATATAGGATTTTGCGAAACAAATACAACCTTTCGCCCAACAGGAGAAAGAGCATTTCGAGTAAATAAAATTTTGAAACTACTAGATATTTGTCAATCGACAACTTTAACAAAGAACTATCTAAAAAAACATTACGGATGATAGAAAACAAAACACGGAAAAATTCACAAAAACACCCTATTTTAAATCTACATTTCAGACTTCAAAATTTACCAAAGAACAACAAAAAATTTTAACAATATTCAGGTTTCAGCGTTCTCAAAACATCCAATTGTCTACGCTACATCGAAGTTTGACGTTGAAAATACATTCGTCATTGCACCCCCTTTTACACCCGACGCAATTTTCAGAAAAAAAAACGAGCAAGTGAAGTACCAATCTACTTACAAGATAAAATTAGCAGATTACTAGACACTCTCGAACAATTTGAAAACATATCACCAGTTGAAAAAAAAACAACGACTGAGAGTAAAAATCTTCAATAATCCCGTAATTATTTTCGATAAAGGCAATTCTTCAAAAATTGGTTTAGAGGCAAGATATCTCAACTCCCTCATTGATGAATCTAAATGCAATTGGCCTGAAGAACTAATACAACTAAAATTCAAAAAAACAAACGGACACTATTATACCACTGCTGATATAACGGTGCATACAACCAAATGCCATTGGACGAACAATCACGTCAACTCACACGATTAATTATTGGAAACCAAAATTACGAAATTATTAGACTTTTCAATGGAATATCCATAGGACCGGCAGCTTCTTCAGATTTTATGAGCAAAATCTTCCGATCACTCATTCTCAGCAAAAGGTTATCACAAAATTAGAGTTTTTTTCATACAAACACAAACAAAAGAGGAAATGTTTAAGGTATTAGAAAAAATCATCCATTTTTTTTAGAAGAGAAGATAAAAGCAGATAAATCGAATTTTTTTTCTCACTCGTGTTAAATTCCTTGGACAGATCATTGATGGTAATACAATCGCTATTTTAAATTCACGAATAGACTCAATAATAAAACATCAGTCACCAGCTAATAAGAAAATTCAAAGTTTCCTTGGAATGTTGAACTTTCTGATTAAAAACTTCTATAAAATGCAACAATACTTGGAACCATTTATAATAGGCTTCGACATTAAAATATTTTTGGTTGGACAATTGAACATCAAAAACTCTTTAAAAAATGAATATCCTTCTCACAGGACAGATTTCAAACTCAATTCCAGACCCAGACAAATTATTCTACCCAATGTGCGACGACTCAAGCTTCGGAATTGGCGCAGCAATTTTACAATTACATAAAAATACAAACAAAATGAACCTTATACCCGCATGTTCAAGACTTTTTACACAAGCGAAACTTACACTCTCTACCTTCATGAGAGAATGCACAGCCAAAATATATACACTTAAAATACACTCAAACTTCAAACACAATTCGAGACCCGGACAAATTATTCTACACAGTGTGCGAGGCCTCAAACTTTGGAATTGGCGCAGCAATTTACAATTTCTTAAAGATACAAACAAAACGAACCTTACGTCCGCAAGTTGAAGAGATTTTACACAAGCGGAATTTACACTCTCTACCTTTATGCACAGGCATAATATATAAACTCACAGAATATGAACTTTTAATCCTCGGATCAAAACATCCAACAGTTCTATTCACAGATCAAAAACCAAAAAAACCATAGAATTTATAGATTTCAATTTATCCTGATAAAATTTTTAAACCTACATATAGTTTGGACAGCAGTAAAAAATCTTGTTTTACTAGACGTTTATCTTGTTTTATTCACCAGTATTAAAAACACGAAAAACAACAGTAGAATATCACAGATTATAAAGTTCTTCTTTGCAACGAAACATCACCATGGCTAAAATGCAAGTACGCAGTAAGAACCGACCCTGAAACTGCACAAATATTTCGATTATAAAAATAACCACTATGAAAAAGACCTATTGGGAAAAATTTGATTCAAACCAATACCATACTCATCATACATCAAAAAATACATAACATAGAACACCTCAAAAACAAAAATTACACGAGGAAAAATTTATTCTCTTTACTAGAAACGGAAAACTTAACAGAAAAAATAAAATTACCAGGTCCTCCTGATTTAAATCAAAAACATATAAAAAAACGAATCTTTGACTTGCTAGAACCCCTAGATACTGTACCTCTCTCAACAAATGAAACTCAAATTATCTGTCTTTCAAACACAAAAACAATAGTACCTAAATTACTACAGAAATAACAAAATCTTGACCCCGCATTTAGACAATTTAAAACTTGGGACAGAAATAAAATAAAACCATTGAAAAATGACATCACAATCCTAGAAAATAAAACGTTACTTAGATATTTCCGAAAATTTAACAATACAGCAATAAAGGAAAACATTGATCTCTCAAAATATTGTACGTCTGAAACAAAAGTACCTTGTTTACCATTAAAGCATGATTTTGATCGCATTTTATAGTTCACACGATTTACATGCAAAAAGGACATGCAAGATCAGAAAAAGCATATTCAAAATTCACTCAAAATTTTTACCTTCCAAAAGCGTCGATTTGGATAAAAATCTTACGCAACGATTGCATAACATGTCAACTAAATCAGCCATTTCCACATCAAAAACAACTAGCAGAAAAACAAGAAATGAAAGGACAAAGTCTATGTTTCAACCAAAAAATATCATTTGGAACAAAGGCCTCTATATCGCCCTCCTCAGAGAGAAATTCGTGAATAATGGTAATAGTTGATGATGTATTTACTCATTATGTAGCTTTCAACCCTGTACCTCATTGTAACACTTATTATGCTTACGCAATGTTTATGAACACTGAATAGCAAAATTTAGACAACCAGAAATCCTTGTCACAGACAATGGCACCGAATTCATAAACAAGGAAATCATAACATTATGTCACCTTTATAATATCAAACATAAGTCCGGAAAATCCGATGCCCCATGGACTATAGGATTAGTAGGAGACATGAATCGTACATTAGAAAAATATCGTCGATGTAAAATAAATAGAAATGATACAAAACACACCGAAGGGTGAACCGACATAAAGTTTCTCCCATCAGCTTATAATTCTCAAATCACAACAACCCTTGGACTATCGCTAAATGGATGGTTCTGAATCAAAAAGCATGCAAACAAATAACGTTCACAGCAAACTCCTCAAAAAAAGATATTGTCAACCTACTAAAGATTCAGTTTGTTACATTTTATCGCCTCATACGCATGACAAAGATAATGTTCACCATCCGCAAAAAAACCTCCGAAACACATACAGAATGGGTTGTAAACCGAGATAAAAACATGAGGAAATTTACCAAATAACCGCTAAAAAATTGTTACAAAGACAAAATGTTCAATTTCAAATAAATTCACGTTTTACACTAGTATCGAACCAAAAAAATAGGAAAATATGTCTTAATCCCAAATTTTGTAATCCAAAATGAATTTCTAAAAAACTATAACCTATCCGAACAAAACCATTTCAAAAAATTGAAAAACCCACAGACGTTGCATACAAACTTATCAAACACAAAAAAAAGATATAAAAATCCATCGAAACAATCTTTTACCATTTAATCCAAAAGAATACGCCCTTCGAGTTTTCAGAAACCCCCCTGATTAACTAGGATGCTTTCATACTTGGACATAAATTTCCAAAGAATCTTTAAATTTCGATCCTGAACTACCTAGTTCCAAATCAGCTAATTCAATTAATTCACACACCACTATTATTAGCCGGCAAATTTCTAACTTCAAATAGGTCTAAAAATATAACTAGAAGATCTTCAGGTCAAAATAAGCATTACCATTGTATTTCACAACCTAAATAAATTTGATATAAAAGTTACAATCCTCTCCTATCAATCAACACAAAAACCAATAATATTGTCTCAACTCTGAATCAACATTTACCCAAAAGGAAAATATCAAATAAACCTGAGGAAAAAAATATCGACATGATCTTTTCGCTTAAAGACCTGATACCTCTCAAAAACCCCTAACCATCCAATATACAAAAAATAAATTAGAAAGTTCCTACCTAAACCTCGAGACTTCACTTCCCTAAGAACTCTCCATACCAGCCCAATTGTCAAAAATCAATCAACATTCCGACCAAAATTTCTTCCAATCCAATAAATAAAAATTATTTTATTGACAAAAATCATTTTTCGAATGCTTCGTTTGAACTCGATTCACAACCATAAAGTTTTTGTTTCAACTCTAACTTTCCAACTTTGTTTTGTTTTTCATTATCACCTTTTTGAAATAGAACTCCTCTTTTTCGTTTTTTTTGCAGTGTTTTCATAATTTTCTATTTCCACATCAAAACCTAACTCAAGTTGTCCAAAATCATTGACCACCTACTCAGGTACGAAAACTCAACAAATTCTTAAATGCTACGAAATCTATTTGAAAATAAAGACATCTTTCTTCTTCTTGTAACTTTCCTAACCTTTCTTGATACCCTAAATTTAAAAATGCAAATGCTTAGCTTCACTTCTCCTAATCACTTTTATGTAAGACTACTATGAAGAACATCGATTAAAATAAAATAAAAAACACATCATACCTAATTTGAAATAGCTAATCAAACAATCCCCACCAACCACTACATTCCAGGACCCCCCAACAATACCAACATCTAGTCAAACAAACCAACCCCAATCATCTGCTCGCATTTCGTTTGTAGAAAACCCTTGTACAATTAAAGAAAGGCACGCATTCTTATCACAACTTTTGGTACCAGCAATTCGCCAAGCACCCTTCAGTGAACCGCATTATGAACCAATATGTAACATCTACCCCTCCTTTCAGCAAGATCTTAACGGAACCAGACATTCAAACCAAAATCAAAACCTAAAATTTACAATAGAAAACAAATTTTCCCCCTCGACAGAATCGAAACCTTTCCACAACACAAATTCATTTTAATATACCCTCTTCATCATTTTGGACCCCTTTGAATTTTTGTAGTAACACGACCCGAAGCACCCCTCATCACTTCAGGCAATTTCCCGGTAAAATACTCCCAATATTCTATCCGACTATTTAGGTTCAACACCTTTTCCCCAACAAATTAGTGAAAATCCTTTCAACCCCCCTCATTTCATCACAACGTCTTCCATTTTGGGTGACACAAGCATTGTCACATCTTGACAGCAATAGACTTTTTAACTGGGCACTAAGCCGATTAAAATATAGACATGACATCCAAACTTTTATATATAACTTTCTATAATCCCTTTTCATGATTATATTTCCCCTTGTACTGTTAGAAATCACATCTCATCAAAATTCTTCCGCTCTATCAGGATCACAAGAACTTGTGGTTACACTTTATGATTGTGAAGAAAACCAATAAAAAAACACTAGATAAATACGCAATTAATCAAATAAAACAATTTGAATCCGAATCACAAGACATAGAATCAATAATTATAGCGGCAACATTTTACTCAAAAGCACGAGCTACAACTCTAGCAGAATTTAGGTTTGCAGCAAAATTCTCAGAAAAGAAAGTACATTGCTCACAAGTGTCAAATGGAGATAAAACTAGATTTTACCAAAATAATATTGAAAGATTTTTCATCTTAATCCTGAAGATTGCAAAAACGAAATGCAACGATTGGAGATAACTACAGACAAAGGCACAAATCGTAAAATGGTAAAATTTAAGTCTTCGCAGACTCTGCAGATCAACCAGAACTTGAACGACACCAAGGTCGTATCAAATTAGACAAAAAATATCGGTATAGGCGCACGCGGACGTTTAACTTTTGATTCAAATAACAAACTGGATACCACACATCCGAATCAACACTCCCTCGAAATGCAAAGCTGATACAAAAAAAAACTAAAAATAATAGAAAAAAAAACATCTTTTTTGATTGGAAAATTCAATTGAAAAATGTACAACTAACACGTGACTTAAAAGACGATACTATACTGTATCAAGGAATACGTTTACGTGATAAAAATATTCAAGAATATTCAGATCCTAACACTCGGACACAAGCAACCATCGTTTGGTTCCCTGAAGACACGTGAAACACATTCCATGTTGCTAAAATCCACGCAAGATTGATGAAATTCATCAAAAATATTTCCTTGAATAAATTCTTCTTGAAAAAATTGATCCTGATCGAATTACAAACATTATGATGATAAAGAAAAAATTTGAACACGTTTCACATTTATCCTGAAACAGAAGTAGTTTTTAAGTATCCCAAACCATTTTTCAAAACACAAGACTCAGAAATTCTTTTCAAATACGAAAAAGGCTTCGACCTGGAAATAGAAAAACTAAGTATTGACCCAGCATACCCATATCAAACCAGCAAAGCTAAAAAATCTTACACGCGGTATCTTTTTTTGAAAACACAGGAAATCCTGGCGGAAAACTTGCCCAGAATATAAAGATAGTACACAAATACAAGATATTTCACTTATGAATAACAAATATTTTGGCTGTACACAAATACTATAATCATTTGTTTTAGCAGTATTAAAAATATCTTACGCTGGATGTCTAGTATTAGGCAATAGATCTAATTTCCTTGATTTTGAAGTAAAAATACTTTGGTAGTACACATGCACTGATTAAGTTTCACCACTACATGTTCTTAAAGATGAAAGATGTTACAATCAAATCCCTATATTCTATAAAAATGAAGTATTCATTCTAGATAAACTGTCATGACGCATAAATTTTTGGGATACAGCTGTCCCAAATGGATCTGAAAATAGCCATACTGTTGTACAGTTAAACCTAAACGAAGATAAATATTATCGTTTTACCACATACCCCACATTAATGCCATAATAACGAAATTTTCATTCGAAAGTATTCGTGCAATAGCTCGTAACTCTTACATAGATTTACAATCAACAGATATTTTTTCTTTATCAGACATAGAACATCACATTAGAACACAACAATTTCAAGAACTTCCCACTAAAATGGACACAACACAAAGACAGTCAAGTCAATTGACCAAAACTTACGTAAAATAACGGAAACAGCTTTTCTCAGATTCTTACGCACAAAACTACAGCGGATATATTGAAGATATTAAGGGTTACTAATATCTTAACGGTGAAAAGTACCGTCCACAAGACAAGTCGCTATTTGATACTTTCAATTTTTTCAATCATAAAAACGAACTCCTAACTTTTTCAGGATAGCCCTTTTATATATTTATTAGAATGAATTATTATATTATACCCAAAGTTAATTTTTTTGGGAGTTTTCTTCTCACTATTAAAAGGAATTTACAAAACTTGTAAAGGGCATACACAAGTGAATAAACCAGCAAGCGTAGCACGCATTTGATTTGCAGGATTTTTTGGAATATTCTCCAACTCAGTTGATAAAATCCTTCTAGACGCTCAAATTAGCAATTGCAAAAAAAAAATACTATTTACAACGCCACATGCATATGACCAAAACAATACAAATTCAATCATGAAATCTCTCCCTCCCCCTCTTCTTACACTGATAATATACTGAAACACCTATCCTTTCTCCAATGTCAAGTGACCTACCCGATGCAACTAGCACCATGACACACAACCAATTAGAGCATGAATTAGATAAATTTATAACACAAGAATATCAGCTTCATCACACAAATAAAGTTTTAACCATTCACCAACTAACATACTCAGCTTCAATATCTGAACCCTCAATTCATTCAGTCCATGTTGCAACCACCAGAGCACATAGAGTTTTTAAACGAGAACACCTTAAACCTTCACCCCAATTGCTCATTAGCCATCCGCGATCATCCCGACTATATAATCATCATCAACACCATACTAACAACAAAGAAAGCTTAGTTCATAACTTACCATTTGTCGCCCAATATACATACTATCCGACCAATAAAGACAACCAACAGAACTTACACGTGTACAAAAATATCCTGTTTCCTACACTGTCGTGGACTACATACTATCATTTCACTTACCCATTAGGCCTTTCCTCGAAGAACACACCCGAATACCATGAACTATATCACTCCCTCCTTCATAAATTAACAACTGCACATCACGAAAATCAATTCACGACCATCGGACTAAACCAAATTCTCAATCGATTAAAATTCAATTCGCTAACCAATATTCAATCAATCACTACGATCATTAAATAACAAAATATATGGAAGATACCCCAAATGAAGTCGACCCCAAAACTAACCGTCAACTAATATAAAAAGTTTTTTCGTTAGATCTGAATATGTCTTCCACTCAGATAGTACCAACAAAATGTTCGATAATTTTATTGCTCGCGCACTAACAAACATCAAAGCGTTCGAATCATTTCTTTACAAACTTAACCATTTTGCACTCACATTTCACATCCTTACACCTAAGGAACGGGACATTCACTGCTCGCATGAGATCATGTTATGGACAAAACAAAACACATGTACTATAAATTCATACAGCGTCCTTATCTAACACACCAACACGTAACCCACAACACCGTTTTTTATTTATTAATTCAAAATATAATTATCCCCCACGAAAATATACAGCCCATTGAAAACACCCTATTAGTATGTAAATTTGCAACACTAAATTCAATCACAAATTACATAATTTAATTCAGAGCACAAATCATGAATTCTCACTACCCACCGAAGAACTTAAATTCATTAGAGCGCTGGAACTCTTCTGGCCTCTACTTCGCAACAAAAACGTAATCCGCATGCTTGCAAAACTTCCCGTAAGATTAGGCACGATTCAAACTACTTTCACCCATAGATTTTTCCCTGATGCAGAACCGACGTAATAATGAAAATAAATAATTAAACTAACAAATAAAATAAAATACTCACCATTCTTCACGTATTTCTATTTTTCCTTTTTAGATTTCATCAGTCATTCAGTTAGTAAAACAAAAGTCAAATAACAATCACAAAATTTCTTCTAAGATTTTAAAAATTCTATATCCAACGAAAATAAATCAATCTACGCAGTAAACTTCATTACCAATGCAATAAATTAATAAATCTGCAGTAATTTTCAAACAATCCCAGGTATTAATTTTTAAAATGAAATAAATTACAAAAAAACCAACCCTTTTTTGTGAGCTTCTTTTGTAATATTTAAAATAGTCTCTTTATTCGCCCACAATTCATAGACTCTTTTCACCACATACGCACAAATTCGCTCACGGAGAATTGTTTAATAAATGAATTTAAAGTTTCAAATCTAATTTACAACAACTCTAACTTTTATTCAAACTTTCCTTTAACCCGGTTGGAAAGAATTATAACTAAAGCTTAAACTAACCAACACATCTTACTAATACCACAAAATCAACCGCATGCTTAGGAAATGTATAAGAAAGTACCACGGTACTCAGACTAGATCAAACTCAGATTAAAATTGGATAAATGATTCTTTCGAGACCCCTTTTTATGTTTTATTAAAACCACTTGAAACTCAAAAAAGTCAAAAGAAAAACCCAAAACACAATAATCTAATTTTGAAAAAAGAACACAGCCAAAAGCAAAAAGAGAAAAACATCCGTTACAATAGAACAAAAAGTTGAACACAAAAAGAGACTCTGCCAAAAAAAACGGTGTATTCATACACCCTCACTGGCTTCACCGCCCTGTAGGACGTCTTGAGTATGCTCTATAGCCGGTCTAACCCACCGCGCTACAACCACGCTTAAGACCCACCCTCTATTTTTGACGAGAGTTGCTCTAGGGTGAGCGACTCTTTGAATTAAACGAAATTAAATTGCAACGCTGTTGCGAAAAAAATTAATCAACATCAGTTCTAAACTGATCACACTAACAAGATATAGATTTAATAAGCAATGTAAAAATGTTTCTTAGAGCAAACGGAACGAGTAGCAAAGGGAGATGAAAACTCGACGACATTCAGACGTTGGAACGGCAAATCTATTTGATTTGCTGCCAAAAGTCACTACCCTCGAAGAATTTCAAGTATGGACTCAACATCGCAGCAAAGGAAAACCATTGAACCAGACCAATGGCCATCTCGATGTTGACTACACGTACCGCTCGTAGTCACATGGCACTTCACACGGAAAAGTCAAACTTCACTCTGTCTCCAAGAAGTCAACGCTCGATACTTCTAAAAGAAACTGCATCACCCGTCCATCACAACAATAAACAATTGAAAACTAAAAACTCTCTAAACCCCGGATGGTTGGAACCAGCTCTAAACTAGTATTTATAAACCAACTATATTATTGATAAATTATCACTATAAAATATTCCTTACTAACCAATCATGATCCATAACTAACACTGACAGTTATTTGTCGTGCTGAAACTACTTGTAGTTTCAGCACCAAAACAATTTGAATAAATCTTAGAAGACAGTTGTTCTCCTTTGGATCAAGCTCCATAAACCTAACTCGCAAATACCAGTATACACTATACACTACTTCTTTTGAGACTAGGAGATATAAAAGTAAGATTAAGATTGGTATTAGATTAGGAAGTTGCACGAATCTATGCGGCTAAAAAAAAGATAGCGTGATGAACAGACGGTGTACCTTATCTGAAATTACTCCGAGAAAGCTACCTCTGGCTTAAAATCAGGTGGTCAGCCAAAAATGGATGTTCTAAAGTAACCAAATTGGGGCAATTTGGGTTGTTTGGGTAAGCAGGGGTTCAAATTACTGAGGGGAGAGCGTCTGCCAACCTCGCCTCATTAGTGGAAAAATAGGCTATGAACGACGGTTGTAGTCACTTTTTCGAAGGTTTTGACCAAAATTTGCATTTTCTTGCGCACACTACACCCTCAAAAACGTTCGCTTTTGGTGCCACAGGGACCCTTTAGGTAGACAGGAGGCCGCTACTGCTGATAAATTTGGCTTTTTCAACCTTTTTCACACGTGTTCATGCGCACATTTTGTAATTGAAGTCAAGTTTCCGCAAACATGCATAACATGTTAGTTCACTAGCATTGATACCAATGATACCGAAAAAACTGGTATTAAATATCATCTATGGTTAAAATAGGGTCTAACACAGAAACAAGCCCAGCGTAGACTGGACAGAGACGGACCGAATGAACTCACTCCACCCAAGAAACAGAGTGAGATTGTCAAGTTCATGAAGATGATGTTCACTGGCTTCTCCCTTCTTCTCTGGATAGCTGCCCTGTTCTGCTTCGGCAGCTACACCTACAGGGCCATCACAATGGCCAACGCACCCATGGATGACGTACGAAACATTTATAGCAGATCGAACTACTTTAAAATCCATCTATCCGAGTGTCTCATTTAGTTTTTAAACAATTTTTTTTTCGAAATTGAAGTTTGAATTTAACCTTCTGAAATACACGTCGATATTGATAAGGAACGTTTCGCAAAATTTTTCTGCAAGCTTTTTTTTACTTAGCGTTATTTTACTTAGCGTTTTTTTTATTGCCCGAAAACTAGTTCAAAAGTACATTTTCCCAAATTTTGCAGCTTAGGGTAAGTATAAACCAAATGAACGACAAAAAAGCCAAACGTCACCTGATGGGAATAATGTCAATATTTTAGTTATGGCTGGGAGTTGTCTTGGTCGTGGTGGTGGTAGTGACTGCCACATTCTCCTACATACAAGAAGCCAAGAGCAACAGAATCATGGAGAGCTTCCGCAAAATGGTTCCAGAGGTAACACCGCTTCAATCAAATTATAGCTGATTTCAGAAGATAATGATCTTTTCAAACGCCTACCAACTTCAGGCATGAAGAAGCTGAATTCTTTTATTTTTTCTGGGCTTACATCAAGCGGAACTGTCTTGCGAAAAACAGCGAAAAGTTTTATTTTTTCATCTTACACGAAAAAGCATACATGTAATTTTGATGGTGGCAAGCGATAACTTCGGACCCTTTTTTGGTGTCCGATATATGGTCTAATGAATATCGCTCTACCGGACTTCAAAAAATGTTACTCAGGAAAATTCTTCTAAGCAAGGCCTGAAAATGTTGTAAATTTTTTCCAATTCAGGCTACTGAAGACTGCTTCAGTTTTTTGTTCAATTGCACTCGTTTTCAAAAACCTGATTCATAGTTCATGCTTACTTCGAAGCAAATTGTGAACGGTTTATGCGGTTTATAAGCTTTTTAGCACACTGCTCTCAAAATGTTGTCTCTACCTGAGAAGAGGTTTGAATGGTTTATGTGCGTTTTTTATCAGAATAATAAGCAGTTCGAACTTAAAAAAAAACCAGAAAAGGGCGCAGAGCAACTCTCTAATCTACTGTTATCTTGGTTATTTTTACAAGACAGCGACTGTTATTCGAGACGGGGAGAAGCAGGAGGTGGACAGTGAGGACTTGGTAGTGGGGGACATAGTGGAGATCAAAGCGGGTAACAGGATCCCAGCCGACATCCGAATAATAGAGGCCAAGGGATTCAAGGTAATCTCATAACTCGAGTGCAAGGCAGACAAACGTATTATGTTTAGAAATAGCAAAAACCATAATTAAGGCATCATTGAGTCATTAACTAAGAACCATGTTTGTTTTTGACCTTACGCCAGTAAATGAATTTTTCAAAAAACCGAATTAACAATTAATTTCGCGAAAGTTATCAATCTAAAATGAGAGTTTTGTAGATAATGCAGAAAGATTTTATTCTAATGAACAGCGCATCCATAGCTTTAAGGCAACGGAGTCAAAGGCTTCTCGGTGTAATGGCCTTGTAGGAAAATTGTCTCCAATTTGAGAAAAAAAAATATAATAGATATTTTTCTCATTTTTTCAAATGTTCATAAAAAGCAAATAATTAGAAAAACTTTTTATTCAGGCTCACAAACTTTTAGATTAATATAAGATATTGATAATAAGTATATCCTCGTGTGAAGCATGAGAGAACGTCTCTAGACCAAATGGTCCGTTTTCAAACATCTCTGCGCGGAAAAACTTTCAGTTTATGTAATGCTGAAAAGGTTGAAGTTAAAAAAAAACGAAGGATGGAAACGAAGTATTTTATAGTTTTTTATGAAAATCTTCATCAAAGTTTTCATCAAATTTTATCAATCGTCATCTCAATTCAATACACGATTTGTCAAACCGTGATTTCCCATTAGGAAGATGTGATATAATTTATTAATTTCTGTGGTTGAGGCATTAATCATCGTTTCTCTAAATTCAATCTGATATCGGAGTGAAGTAGTGAACATTTTCCTAATGCGTATGATTATTGAATTTTGTGTTCTTGTAAGCACTTGCACTTATCTTTCTAGTAGTTAATTTTTATTGCTAACCTTGATGAGATCTTCAGACGAAATTATATTCTTAGTATTTCAAAATTGTTTCATTTCTAACTAATTTGTTTAAAGATTTAAGAAACTCATGGATATGTAAATCAGTAGCAGCATAAAGATGATAATAAAAGCTTTGGAGCTTCAAACGTTTTTTGGTCTGAAAAATCATTCTGTGCAATCTTCTAATAGTCTGTTCAAGATGTTTGATTGTAGTAATGTTCGATGAGCATTAAACTAATACGCCGTTTTGAATAACAGGCTGAACCTAAGTTTATTAAACCTATATCTTTTGTGAGTATGTTAAAGTCTTGGGCAGCTGATAGAATGTGCCGCAAAATGTGTTCAATTTTTTCGTACAAATTTCTATGTGACAGTTAAATTTGAGACCAGAGTCAACACTAAAACCTTAATAACTAAGAAGCTTTTTGTTTTCAATTGCTGTTTGATTCATTTAAAACTCAAAAATTAGGTTTGTTCTGCTTTTCTTGAATGTCCTACTTTTTGATTGTTGGTTTTGAGAGTAATTGCTTATGAAGTTTTTTTTTGACTTATTAGCTCATGATCTACTGCGTCTTGTTAATTCCAAAATTGAACATTGCGTGATAGAGTTTTGTTTATCCATAGTCGGATTATATAGGTTCAATCATTGCCACAACCGCATGTATGGTACTTCTTTTTACATTGAGAGCAGGAAAACGGTTACGAACAAGTGAAATCAGTTTAATTGCAATTTTTTTCTGTTCTTATCTTTCAGAAAAATTCAAAAAAGAACAAAAAAACGAACACAAAAAGGACCGAGATATTCGACAAATAAAAGTTTTGTTCCGCGCAAGGCTTCCATATCCAAGCAGTTTATTATATTCAAAAAACAGAAAAGTTAAGATTCAAAAAAAGAATGCAGTTATTCAAAAGACTCAGCCTCAATTCACACAACGTAGTGCTTTCAATGGTTGCCAGTGTTCTGATTTTTATACGCAAGAGATCTCTCATCATCATCTTATTCGGAAATCGCGTTACTTGTGGTCGATTACTTTTGATAGCAGTCTTTTCTTGTTTCAGTAAGTCCTTCTTGTAATGTACGCGCATTTGTTGATTGATGTAAAAATTCCATTTTTTGCAGCCTCAGACCTGAGTTCAGCCTCAGATGGGGGCATATGCTCCCTAACAGATGTTTTTTTCTCCTACTCAGTTTATGGCGTAACTGACGACGAGCTTGAACATTTTATCTTTATTCGCAAAATAAATGAATTTACATATTGCACTCGGTAACAAACTATCAATGGCTGTGCCAGAAAAAACGTGACATACTTTAATACTATCCTCAGTTTCTTTCAATCCCAAATATTGTGTGAAAATCCCAATGTTTCACTCGTAAAAACGTGATCACTTCTTGCATCCAAAGGTGGGTTCATTGCCACCACGCAATCTTTGCTCGTATAACAATCTTGCGCTCGCAATTGATCATCCAGGCTAGTCTGTTTTTTTTCAAAGTCTTCAACTTTTTGCTTTTGTTCAATTGTAAGTTCTCTCAATTTTTCCACCTCTTGCTACACATCACCTACTTTTTTTAATCTCTGAATTACTACGAACGACTTCCTGTAGTTGAGATGAGGCTCCAGCTTCGTCCGAAACTTCCATTGGGTTCATCAAGACTAAGTAAATTTATAGCAACAAAAGTAAAAAGAAATCACAGTTGAACTGAAAAACTTTTAGGTCTTTATTAAATTTCTATCGACGGGGAATTCAACTCTTCGATTTATTTAACAAACGGGTTTAAAAATTTCGAGGCTTTAGGTTCAAGGAATTCAGTTTAAAAATTTCAGATATGATTAAATTTAAGGTCAATTTAATTCAGTTTTTTCGATGTAGAATTTCTAGTTTTAGGATGGCCACAATTTTTCTCTTCCAACGTTCAGTTCATCGCAAGGCAACCGACTGTTTTTCAATCAACTTTCTTATAAAAAAGCTCAATTCGTTAAGTTTTTTTTTCTGTGCTTTAGGTGGACAATTCTTCCTTAACGGGAGAATCTGAACCCCAATCGAGAACTCCTGAAAAGACGAATGATAATCCTTTGGAGACCAAAAATCTCGCGTTCTTCTCAACCAACGCCGTTGAAGGTTAAAAAGTTTTAAATGAGTGATTTTACAAAAAAACGACATTTAAAATGTATAAAAGAACCGCTGCAGGCTTAAAAACCAGTAACTGTTTTAAAAGAAAAATTTTACAAAAAAAAACAGACATTTAAAAGGTGAAAACCGAATTTTTCCTCTGACGACAGTTATGAAAAACAACCTCCCAATTAGATCGCGAAAAGTTCCAATCGGAACAGCATACTCGGGATTTTTTGACGAAATCTATCTGAAAGCATGCGGGATCTCAGCAATAAAACTGCATATTCCTACTTTCTGCAGGTACTTGTCGTGGAGTGGTGATCAGGACAGGGGATGACACGGTGATGGGTCGGATTGCGAATCTGACGTCCAACCTGGGCCACACCACCACCCCCATTGCCAGGGAGATCGCACACTTCATACACATCATCACAGGAATGCCATTCACAATAGCAACCCCCCTTCTAATTCTGCAGAAAAACTTACTTTGATAGTTTTTTTCAAAATTGAAGCGAAACTTTATTGATAATGATATTAAAACGGAATATAAATTATCGACCAATACAAGTAGTAACATTTGAAGCAATTTGATACCATGATAGCACACTTCGTTAATTGATATGCTCCTATGATATGCTCCCTCGCGTCGAAATGAAAAACAATATATTCTCAATGGCTTTTCAACAAAAAAAAACAAAAAAAAACTGAAAACATTTTTACCCTATTTAATATATAAAAATTAGTTGAAAGAAAAATTAAAACTTTTCAAGAGCCTTTTTTCCACTCGCAGTACATTTATAGGTGTGGCTGTGTTTCTGGGTGTGACGTTTTTGATTCTGGCCCTGATTCTGGGCTACTACTGGGTGGAGGCGGTGGTGTTTGTAGTGGGCATCATTGTGGCCAATGTGCCAGAGGGGCTGCTAGCCACAGTCACCGTTAGCTCCCTTCATTTGAGATTTTTTATGTCGAAACTGTCCAAAAAGTGCCTAAAACGCCTTTTTTGGCCTGTTTTTTCCAAAACTCACCTGCGGGCTGATATTTTTGGCCAAAATAAGGGTATTTTTAAAGATTTGAGATAGCTCGGAAAATCAAATTGGTTGACCTAGAAAAAGTCAAAACTTCCAATTTTTTGAAATCGCCCCTCGAGAAAACTCTTTGCTATTAGTTATGTAGCCTCTAAGCAACTAACAAGGAAATTTTGTTCTCAGTTTACATCCAAACTTTCAAAGTATTGAATTAGAAAAAATGGGTTGAACTACCGTGAGCTTGTTACTTTTCATCTTTCTTTCAGATTGTTATTTGTAGCTTTCAAAGTCAGACGGGTAATAAATTAGTAATGAAAAAAACTTGATACATTTTTGATGAATCAACTAGCAGAAATGTGCTGTTTGCGTCTGATTACAGGTGTGTCTAACTTTGACAGCGAAGAATATGGCGAAGAAGAATTGCCTGGTGAAGAACTTGGAGGCGGTGGAGACCCTAGGAAGCACAAGTGTGATCTGCAGTGACAAGACAGGGACCCTCACTCAGAACAGGATGACAGTGGCTCACTTGTGGTTCGACGACGCCATCTTCGACGTCGATACCTCCGAGGACCAGTCAGGTAAGACGCCACGACATTCCGAGAGGTTAAACAGAAACGACTTCGACATCGAATTTGAAGAAGAAAAAGAAAAAAGATCTCATTCATCATTGTTTATCGTATTCTATCATATAAAATTGATCAAATTTGATTCAAATCAGTTCTGTTTAACTCAATAAACAAAAATTGCGAACGCGCTTCTCATTTTTCAGGAGAGGGCTTCAACGAGGAATCGGACACCTGGGAAGCATTGGCTCTTATTGCAGCTCTTTGCAACCGAGCTGAGTTCAAGGGAGATCAGACGGATAAACCTGTTCTCAAGAGGTAGGGTGGCGAGTCAGAGGATGAATTATGGGTGTATTGTGCAGACGGGGGATAGGCGGACCTCTTGCAATCTTGCAATCAAAATGATCCCCTGGCCATTAGATCCCCTGGCCATCAAAATGATCATACCATTTTGGTTTTGTTTTACATCAATTTTTCGGTCGACCAACCCTCCTTAAGTTTTAACAGAAACTTTTTTTGAGGGTGGATCGCTTGCAGATAAAATTGCTATATTGGGTAAAAACCTGACAAAAGTTGCCCAAAACAAGCAGAAAAAACTTTACTGCTTGATCTCAGAAAAAAAACTTTTAAAATTTTTGGGTAGCCGAAAAAAAACACAAAACCAATGATCTGCCCGTGACATGGAGCGGGCTGATATGCAAACATGAATTTTCATGGCCCTCGAGTTAATCAATTGTTTATATTCAGTGGCATGCGCAGGATATGTCTGAAGCTGTTTTAAAAAAACCAATCAGTCGTTTGGATTTTGTGGGATCTGTCGAAACAATAGAGTGAACATATACCTTTGAATTAATTTAACGTACAATACAATTTGATTAATCAATTAATATGGACCGGAAAGTTTTTCGAAGAGTAACACTACTCAACAAGCGGGACACCTCAATGGTGAAATCAAGCGTGCTCAACAAGAATGACCCTAATTGACGAACAAACTATTGTTTGATTATTGTAAGCATGAATTCGCACAAAATTTTTGAAAAAGTTTTGGTAGTCTAAAAATTGTATTTTGTCAAGATTCACACAAGATTTACCAGATTTAAGCAAATTTCTGCAAAAAATTTTTTGGCTCTACAACCTGCTTTATATCCATTTGCTCCAAAATCACTATCAATATTTCACATGCTGTTAAACACAGCATAAAAACTGTAGAAAGTACTCTAGTTTAATTCCTTGAAAAATGCCCTCTAGCCTTTTAAACATCACCACAGAGTTTGGCTACTTTTTGACGATTTTCTGAGTTTGATACTTCAAAGATAAGCTTGCGTCAACCAAAATACTTAAGTAGTTACAGCAATCAACAATTTTTTTTTCGAAAACTTCCACCTCTATTGTTTTTTTCTCCCTGAATTTTTTTAGTCTTTAGTTTGAAATTTTGAAACCTATCAACAATTTACTTTATCACAAGATTCAATGTTAATCCGCCAAAACCAATTCATCTAGCTTTTCATTTAAAATATTAACACTCACAGTTTTAAAGGTTTTTTCCAGTCAATATACATAGAAAAATCAAAACACCATTTGTCAATTGCTTCACACTTGAGTTCAATGAGTTTGGTGAATGCCTCGACAAATGACTATTAAGAATAAATTGCCATTTATTTGATCAAAAAGGAATTTTCATTGAACTAATTGAGCATTGGTTTATACATAAGTTTCTCAAAAATTTTAGCTAAAAATGTCAGTAAGCAAATTAACATTATTTCACTCTTTTTGACTTCCGGTTTCATGTTATAGGACAAACTTTGCCATTTTGAAGTCCTTCCGGAAGTAGCCGTTTTTATTCCTTAACAATTCTAGTAACAAAAAGGGCTCCCAACAGTTAATACGATGATGAAATATTGATTTTTACTGCCATCATGATCACTATGTTTTTCTTCTTAATTTTTTGCCTGTTGATTTTAAGCGAAAAATTTTGAAAAATTATCAATTAGTAGTTTTATCTGGCAATAATTTAAACGGTTCGGGATTTTTAAGTCAAGACGCAAGTTGCGAAGCAATTTCTCTAAATCATACGTTTTCTAACATGATATCACATTAGAATTCAAATTTTCGTTTGGAAGTTTTTTCTTTTTTTTGCTTAACAAGAGCTTCGTTCAAGTGACTTCTGTATGGGCAGTTATAAACAATTATACCATACTGTCAGTCATACATTTGTAGTATAAGAATTATAAAAAAACTACTCATTTCTTTGAAAAACAAATGTCTAGCATTGTAAGCAATTCCACAGAGTTTTGCTAAGTTTGGACGATTTCTGTGTATGATACTTTAAAGGTATTTTGGTGTCAATCAAAAAACAAATTTTTACAGACCCATTAGGTTTTTTAAAATTTTGTGAAATTTTTCAACTAAAAAAATTGTTTACTCCCAAAACTCTTGTACTGGCAATTTATTTTAACTCGTCGATAGTTAAGATTTTTTTTTATAAATCAAATTTCCTAATGATTCATAATTCCATCAAAAAGATCATTTTTTCTTTTTTCGGCATGGAAAAATACTTTTTTTGTCAGTCTCAACTTCCTGGCAAGACAATGTCAAATCGTTGATATACAAAGGAAAAGTGAATATCTCAAAAAGGAGCCTAGCGGTACACCTCGTTAAACTGGCTGTATTCCTATTTTTTGCTATCTATTTTGACATTTTGAAATCTACCAAAAATAATTTATAAATAGGTTCAAAGTTTTTCCGCATAGACCAATGTATTCCAGCCTTAGAATTAAAATATCAAGCTTCACAATGTCAAACGTTTTTTTCTAGTCAAAAAACATACCAAAACCAAACTTTTTTGTCAATTGCTTCACGCATGAGCTCAATGAATGCTGTTAACGCATCGACACATAACCGTTTACTTTGAAGTTCTAAATTTTTCTTTGATAAAATCAAACATTCGTTCTTAAATCAATTTCTAAAAAACGTTAGCGCATGATGACAGTAAACTAATTGGCCTGTATTTATCACACTCTTTTCAACGTCCCGTGTTTTGAATTGCGATAACTTTAGCCAATTGGAAATGGGTATGGAACGAGCCGTTTTGTAAACGTTCTTAAGATTTCTAGTCAAAATTTGGCTCTCAACAGTAAAAGGAATGTTCAGATTTTTATTTGTGCTGCCAACACGACCACTAAAGTTTTTTTTCAAGGTTTGTAGAATCCTGTTAACTTTATTAGGAAAAACAAGGGAAAAAAAGCAAATAGTAGTGCTATCATGCAATACTTAAAACTTTTCGATATTTTTGAGTTTGGCCGCATCTTGCGAACTACTCTCTGTTAGAAAATTGCCGAATGTTTCGGGCTCAATTTCATTAGTTTTTGGTTTGCAGTCCCTACAGATTTGGTTGAAAGCTGGACAAAGATATTTAGAGTTTTCATATTTTGGGTTTGTTTTTTTTATCAAACGCGGCATTAGCTCGTTTTTCGTTCCTGATTTGAAGTGACTGGCATTTTTGAGCAATTCTCGGAAGGTTAAATCAACAGTATTTTGAGCAAGTCTGAATATTGAGCTTCTAAACTTGAATTTTGTGTAGGGACGTTTCTGGGGATGCGAGTGAGAGTGCCATTCTGAAGTGCATTGAGGCAAACAAGGGGGATGTCGGGAAGACAAGGAAAGGCAACCCCAAGCTCGCAGAGATCCCTTTCAACTCAAACAACAAATACCAGGTTCTAGTGATCTTAATATCGTATTGAGTTAGAACCGAAGTGTAACTCATAGAGTAATTTCGGATAGGGTACACCGTCTGCTCGTCACGCTATCTTATTTTCGGCCGGATAGATTCGTGCAACTTCTTAGTCTAATACCGATCCTAATCTTACTCTTATACTATCTAGTCTCAGGTTGTTTAACTAGTCTCTGCTAGGCTCAATAGATCTAGGGTATACTGGTTTATTGCGGCTGCTGAAGTGCTCGGGAGAGTCCAACTAATTTCTAAGTTAAATTCAAATCTCTCTGGTGCTGAAATTACAAGTAACTTCAGCACTTACAAATAAGTGGGTTGTTAGTTAGATGGATCATGATTGGTTAATATTAAATACTTTACATTGGTAAAACATTTAATTTATCCAATCATAAAATATAGTTTAGATCAGGTTCCACCCATCCGGGTTTTACAGAGTTTTTTAGAACAGTTCTTCTGTAATTCAAGGGTGGATGATGGACGTTGGTATTTGGCGAACATCATAATTTTTTTCCGCTTCTTCTTGTGACAACGACTGAGTCTTTGCAACAAAATCAATTCTGATTTCAGAATGGTTGGCTATGTCAGGTTTTTCTGTTCTTCGGGGAGAACTTCTTTTGTGTCTGATCTAGCTTGGGAATGGCGTGGAGATTGTGCGTGGAGGGGATGCCTGGTTACTCGGATCTGTACGTATACTTGAACATCGAGGTGGTCATTGGTCTAGTTCAATGAAGTCCTTTTCTGCGAAGTCAAGTCGTACTCTAAATCCTTTGAGTTGTGATTGTGAGCGGCATATCGATTGTAGTTGGTTATTCTCTCTCGAGTGTAGTGAGGTCGTCTTGTCTTTTGATGTTCGTCCTTGGTGTTGTATTCTGATCTATATATTGCATCATGTGATTTTACATTTTATAAAACTTTTATTAGTTTAATGTTTTTTAATCATGATTTTAGTTAGTTGTTTTCACAAAAGCTTTTTGTTTTAGTTCGGTTATTTTGAAGAGTTACTCACCCTTGAGTAGCTCTTATTAAAAATAAAGGTGTGGTCACAAAGCGTGGATGTAGCGCGGTGGGTTAGGCCGGCTATAGAGCATGCTCAGGACGTCCTTTCCTGGTGGGTTAGGCCAGGAGTGGGAGTATGATTTCATGCGGTGTTTGTGAGGGGTCCTGTTATGTGACAACGTTTTATGTTGGGTTTGTTGTGGTTTTACTTATGTCTTGTTGGTTATGTACTTTTTCCAAAAAGCAAATTGTTTGTGGTATGGGTTTGTCTTTCGACTTTTTTGTGTTTTATTATTTCTTTCTAAGACTTTGTAATAGTCTTCAAAAGAATAAATTATCCAGTTTTAAACTGGGTTAATCCGGTTTGGGTACCGTTGGTTTCCTTTTCTTAGTCATGCTGTTATTCTATGATTTGTGGTATTTAGTAAGCTGCGTTGGTTAGTTTTGTTTAGTATATGATTCCTTTCCAACCGGGTTAAAGGAAAGTTTGAAACATGTTATTGTATGTTAGAGTTGTTGAGTGTGAAAACTTGAAACTGAAATTCATTATTTTAAACAATTCTTCGTGGGCGAGCTGTGCGAGTGTGGATAGAATTTCTGTGCGAATGAATGAAAATATCAAAAGGTTAGTACTGCAATTGCATTTTATTAATTTACTGCATAGAATTTGGAAATTTACTGCTAGTTATGGGGGAATTTTAAGATACAAATTTTCATCATAATTAGATTTACTGCTGTTGGGGGAAAATTTATAAATTAATTTACTGCATTGGTATTATATTTATTTAATTGTTGGTGCAAAAGTTTAATAGGGTCTTAAACAGTTTTGAAGAAGTTTGCTATTTTTTATTTTTCTTTTGTGAATTTTTCAGATGGTCTAGGATGAAGGCTAAAAATCTAAAGAAAACATGAATAAAGAATGGTGAGTTTTTAATATTTTAATTAGTTAGTAATATCATTTAATTCATACTTACCTGTTAGTCGTCGGGGAAAAAACCGTGGGGGAAGATGTCGTGAATTAGTTCTGAAGTTGTTAGTAGTTTAGCTAAGATGCGGATGATATTTTTAGTTTGAAGCAGTGGCCAAAGCAATTGAAGTGCCTTAATAGTGGTTAGTTCTTCAGTGCCTACTGCAAACTCATAAGGTGTGTTTTGGATTAAGTTATATAATTTGTGGTTAAATTTAGTGTTGTGGATGAATTCTAAAATTGGGATTTCTATAGGCTGTACAAACTCGTGCGGGATAAGGAAGGGTCGGGATTCTTCGGCGTTGAAGGTCTTGGTGATGGGGCAGAAAATGTACATTTGGGTTATGGGGTCATAATTACGAAGAATACCATGGAGGTTAGTGTCTTTAATACAATATGTGAAATTTAGGAAATACGGTGAAGTGTATTTTGAATTGATGAATTGGAAACGATGGTGTGGTTGTCTAGAGGGTGTGTGGAGGTCAAAGTGATTTTGGATGAAACGATAGTAACTGTATGTATGTGTTTGTTTAGTGCGCAACATAATATCGTGTGAGCAGTGTAAATCTCTTTCGTGTGGTGCAAGGAAATGAAAGGTTAGTGAAAAGATTTGGAAGCGTTCTTTAAAACTTTCGTATGCTTGTGTGTTTGTTAGTGCTTCTGAAATAATGTGATCAAACTTTCGGTCGAAGATGTTTAGTGTAAATACATATGGTGTCTTGATGAAAAATTTCTCGGTGATTTGTGGATTAGCGAAGCGATCGTCGTCTAAGAATTGATCTTGGTTAGCTCTAATGATGTTGTGATCGTAGTATTCTAGTGTATATTCATTAGCTCTAGGTGCAGTGTGTATTTTTAGTGATTTTTTATATCCAACGTAAGTAAACTGTCTAGCGGTTAGTGGTGTAGTTAGTTGATATAGCATGTCTTTGTTTCGGTCTATATCGATGGAAGTGCTGGATAAAGGTAAGCAAAGAGGGTTAGTGAAATGATAGTATGAGGTCCAAGAGAGAGTGGGCATTAAAACGTATTCATCTACAAAGTTGCGTGTTTCGTTAGCGTCGTGAGGGGTGTTTAAGGTGTATTGTGGAAACGAGGGTAAAGTGATAGCTAAAAATTCTTTAGTGTTAGTATGCTGGGGGTGGTTGATGTATTCACGGGCTGTTCCTGGTTTTGCTGGGAAAGGATGGTTGGGGAATTTTCTTTTAAAAGTGCGGTAAGCTCTATTAGTGTTTAGTGAAGATATAGTGGATGTGGATGATGGTGTTAATGATTCAGTATAATTTGAAGAGGGTGTAGGGGGATTGGATGAATTTGTAGTGGAGGAGATTTGGTTTATGGTTGGGGTATTAAGGTGGTAGGGTTGTTGTTGAAGGGTAATGAAATTATCTAGCTCTGGGGAGATTCGGGGGGTGTCTGGAGATTGAGATGATTGGTCAGAATGGTATGAGGAATAGGTTGGGGTAACTTGGGAAGCATAAGAGGGTGTGGGAGTGATGGGGTCAGGGTTATTTGACAATATGGGTTGAAAAGGAGGTTGAGAAAAATTAGAAGGGTTATGAAAATCATTGGATGGAGATGGTTCTGAGTCGGCAAATTCATCGGGGGTTTCAATATTCGGGTTATTTAGCTGTGAGATGGAGTATAAAACTGAAATATGTGAGTTAGTGTCGGAATTCATGCCTGATGTTACATTGCTAGATGGAAAATCGGGTGGCGGAAAAGCAAAAAGTGGTATAATTGGGATTGGAGAGGTGAGATTGGTTGGGTGGGAATTTGATCGGTGTAGTGATCCAAGTTGGCGGCTCATCGTGGGCTAAAAAAATTATTATTTTGAGATTGAAAAGCGGTGGTATGGGGTTGTTCAATAATTTGTTCATAAGTATTATCATCTTGTGATTGATGTGTTATTATATGTTGGACGGGACTTTGCGATGTATTGAGTCGAAAAGTTGGATTATGTGTGATTGCTAAATTTCGAAAATTTCGTGGGACTAGGGATAGTGGATGGTTATTTGGTAGGGGTGGTAATTGTGGTGCCGTTGGCTGTGTGTCGACATTGTTATGTTCTTCGTCGTATGTATTTTGTCGTGTTGTTATTTTTGTGTTATATTCTTTTATTTGTGCGTCTAAAAGAATTTTGTTTATAGATGTGGAAAAAATTCCAAAAAATCCTGCAAAGAGTATGCGTGCTACGCTTGCTTGTCTGTTTACTTGTGTGTGTATAGCACATGTATTGTAGATTCCTTTTAAGAGTGAGAAAAGAAATCCAATAAAGTTAAACATTGCGTATAAAATAGTCAATTTTTCTAAGATGTAGTAGGGCCATCCTAGAAAATCAAGGATTTCATTCTTGAGTGTAACAAAGCTAAAAATGTTGATTGGTGATATATCTTGGGGACGGTATTTTTCACCGTTTAGATATATATAATCTTTAATGTCTTTAAAATATCCGCTATAGTCTTGCGTGTAGATATCGGCAAATCCTGCGGTTTCTGCAAGTTTGCGTAAATTTTGATCTATTGATTGTCTTTGTATAGTGTCCATTTGTGTTAATAATTCTTGGAATTGTTGTGTTCTAATGTGATGTTGAATATCTGATTTTGAATAGATTCCTATTGATTGTAAGTCTATATTTGGGTTTCGAGCGATAGCGCGAATGCTTTCTGGTGAAAATTTTTTGAGTGATTGCATTAATGTGGGATATGGAGTGAGAAGATAATATTTATTTTCATCAGGGTTTAGTTGTACTACATTGTGGCTGTTTTCTGATCCACATGGGACTGCGGTATCCCAGAAATAGGTTCTTCGTGAAAGTGTATCCACGAAATGTACTTTATTCTTATAAAAGATAGGGATTCTTTTATAACATCGTTTATCTTCAAAAACGTATAGTGGTGATACTTTTTTAGTACAAGTATAAAACCATAAGATGTTTCCTTCGTAGTCTAAAAAATTTGATCTATTTCCTGATAATAAGTATCCTGCGTAGGGTATTTTTAATACTGCTAGTGCAAGTGATTGTAATATTTGTGTTCGTTCTAATTCACATAGTTGGTGTAGTGTTTCTAATTCGGAGAGTGACATTTCTTGAAAAATGCGGCTAATTGTATAGTCTAGTTTCATATCCAAATGAATATCATAGTGGATATTACCGAAATATGTAGTATTCATTAGTGATAATTCTTGTAAGCGTGTGCTTCTGGTGTCATAAGGTTTTAGATGTCCACCAGGTTGTCCGTTGCTTTTTTCAAAATTAACTGGTATATAGGATGTTCCTTCGTTTAGAGGATGACCTGTGGCATATGGGTCGATTTTTACTTTTCCAGTGGTCATGTCGAATCCTTTTTCGTATTCAACTAATATTTCAGAGTATTGTGTTCTGTGAAGTGGATTCCTGTATTTACATGCAAGTTCTGTTTCTTGATATATTTGAAAACGTGTCAATTTATTTTCTATATTGTCTATGTTTCTAAAATCGGAACTTAGTTTGCGTGATGGATGGACTTGTTCATATGGAATTGATTGTATAAAATATTTTTCGTGAAATTTTATCATACGAGCGTGTATTTTTGCTACTTGAAATGTTGTACATGTATCTTCGGGGAACCAAACAATTGTTGCTTGTGTTCTCGTTGTAGGGTCGCAATATCCTTGATCATTTTTACAAGGTAGTCGGATTCCTTGATAGATCATTGTATTATCAGATAAATCTCGTGTTAGTTGTATTTTTTCGAGTTGTATTTTCCAATCGAAAAACATTATTTCTTGGTATCCTTTATTTTTTGTGTCTGCTTTGCAGTTTGATGGGTTATTTATACCAATGTGTGGTATCCAATGTTTATCATGTAGGTCATAGGTTAATCGTCCGTGTGCGCCGTTATACGGGTATTTTTCGTCTAGTTTTATATGTCCTTGGTGTCTTTCAAGTTGTGATTGGTGTACAGAGTCTGAAAAAACTTGAAAATTAACTAATTTTCTTTGGGAATTTTTATTTTGTGTGATGTTTAGTCTAAGTAATTCATTTTTACAATCGTCGGGATTGAGATGTAAAAGACGTTCTATATTACTTTGATAGAATGATTCATGGTCAAGTCGGTTTTTGTTTCCGTTCGAGACTTGTGAACAATGTACTTTCTTTTCGGAAAATGTCGCTGTGAATTTATAACCTGTAACTGTTGTTGCTCGGGCTTTTGAATAGAGTGTTGCTATTATATCTGTGGTTTCTATAGCTTGTGGTTCTGTTTCACATTGTGATACTTGATTTATTGCATATTTGTGTAATGTTTTTTGTTCATTTTCTTCGCAATCGTAATGTGTTACTAATAAATCTTGTGGTCCTGTACGGGGGGAAGGGTTTATGTTTTGATTTGAGGTTACTAGAAAAAGGAGTTGGAGAAAAATTAATAATTTTAGAATATACATGTGTATGATAATCCTGAGTATGGATTATAAAATGTAATGTAACCAATTGTGTTTTTGGTATATCTGTCGTATTTATATATTACTTCAGTAGTTATAAACGGTGGTGGTAGTGATTGAGCTGTTATGTTAGGTGGATTTAATGGGTAGGGATGTTGTGTAATATTGTTTAATTTAACTGTGATTTCAAACTTTAATTGTAAACTGTTTTGTTGGAGTATTTGAATATTGTGATCACGGATATCGTTGTGAATATCTTGGCGATATTGTAATCTATTAAGTGCCCAGTTATGAAGGCGGTTACTTTCTTGATGTTGTCCAAATAATGGTGGGGGTGCTGTGAATGTATTCCAATCTAATCTTAAAGGAATATTTATTGATGATTGTTCTCGATATCTGGCGTCGAGATTATTTGGAAAATTTAAGTTAAAGGGTAGTGGTGAAAATTGGCTTATTGATGGTGTTGATGGTAGTGATAATGTTTCTGGTAGTGATGAGGATGTTGTTGTATCCGTAGAAATATCTATGGGGTCATTGACTAAATTTGGTTCACCTTGTGTGAATGAATGTGTAGTCCAATATGGCAGTCGTGATGTTAGGTTTGGGGGGTTAAAAGGATTTTCTCGTGCTTGTTCAGATGTTGGTGTTGAACCTAAGTAGTCTGAAGGTAGACTCGAAGTGCTTTGTTGTGAAAAAAGTGTAGGAGTTTCTGGTGTGATACCAGTGGTGTTTTCTGGAGTGGTTTGTGATGGGGATTGAGGTATATCAAAATGAACTCGGGGAGTTTGAAAATTTCTATTTCGTCGAGGATGTATAATTTGTCTATTTATTTCTGTTGTGTTTTGGTTTTGACTAAGGTTTCGTATTCTACTTAGTTCTTGTGGTAGTGTTGGGTAAAGATTATATGTTGGTTCACTTAGAGATGCTTGTCGTTGAACTGGTTGTAGTGGTTCAGATAAACGAGCGTGCCGTTCTTCAAAAGTGTATGGATTGTCTTGAAAAGAAATTCGTGTAGATATTGGAGGATTTTGAGTAGTTGAAGGTGGTGTTTGGTTATCTTGGGATGATGTCGGTGAAGACTGATTCTGTGACTGTTGGGTAGCAATTTTTGATGGATTTTTGAATTGTTACTTTAGTGGGAAGGTTTATGTTTATTATAATATTCTTCCAAAAAAATAATTAGAAAAATTGTTGCTAGGGCAAATGTGATGATTGCTTTCTTTATACATTTGCATATTGTCAAAATGAGGGATGATAAAAATGTTATGAAAATTACAAACAATAAAAAAATATCAGTTCTACTGAAAATTGTTCGTATCATTTAGACAAGTTGTTAAAATCGTACCTGTGGATATATTCAAGGGTTTTGGAAAGTTGGAGGAATAGTTCGAGTATAGTGTAGAAAATTAAAAAAATGTTACAAAAAATGATTAGGATTATTAGAAAATATTCAAGTATATCAAAAAGAAATATTATAAAGGCTTCAAGTATTGAAAAAAAATGTTTAAAATTTATAAGTATTTGAGCAACTGTTTGAGAGAAGAGCATTTAAGAAATGATCTCTTGGTCGAATATTTTTTGCTGTTTGAGGCGATTTTCTAGTGTGGTCGAATTATTTATTAGTTTTTTGACAAGTGGGTTGAGTTTTGTAAAAAATTGTTGGGGGCAATTTCATGGTGACTGGGAGGTCGTCTTTTTCTTTATTTTTGTTTGTCAAATGATCCGGGGTATGGTGAGATTTTTATACTTTAGGCTAATTAAAATCTTCATTTTGTTACTTTAGGCTAAGTTATCAAATTTGTTTTGGGGGTATTCGTGGTCTGAGTTGGGGAAATATTGTTGATCTTTGGGTTATTAGATAAGGGAGGGGTACGGTATTATGGTGATATTTATTTTAGCTGTCAAGTTGGAGTGGTTTGCTTATTTTTGACCTGGAGGTTGTAAAGTTATAGTTAGAGATGTGCCTGGAGTTCTATATGATTCGTCTAATTGATCTTAGTTTGAGTTAGAGAAAGTGGCGGATTGGATGAATCCTATTGGTCTATTTTGAACTAGAATTATTGCGTACTTGTGAGCATGTTATTTTGAAAAATTGAAATGAAAAATGTTACGGAGGTTTCAAGATTGTGAAGTATAAAATCTTAAAATTACTTTTTAAATTCTACTTTCTTTAATATTTTAGCTTGGGGGATGAACATTTTGTAGTTTTTACGTGGTTGATTTCGGAGTCTTGTTGTTTTTCTATGTTCAGATTTGTCTATTTCTTCTTGGGGTATTATTTGTTCTGTCATTTTTCTATTTTTTCTTTGCTTTTGGGATTCTTTATGGTCTAGATTTTTTGTAGTGTTTTTGGTAGCGGTTGGTTTTGTGTTTTGAATTTCGGTGGGGTTATCATTTTGTTCTGTATTTTTCAGATGTGGTTCGTTTTGAACTATTTTTAATCCTGTGAAAGAATATAATTGAGTTAATTCGCGGAGTGCGTATTCTTTTGGGTAATAAGGTAATAGGTTGTTTCGGTGCTGAACGATTTCTTTTTTATTCGAGTCGGTAATTTTATATGTGACATCAGTGGGTCTTGCAATTATTTGGTAGGGTCCTTTTCGGAGGGGTTGTAATTTTTTAGAAATTCCTTTTTGAGGATTAAAATTAGGTATGAGAACAAATGTTCCAATTTTTAATTCGGAGGCTGGTGTAAAACGTGAATTGATTTGTTCATTAATGTTTTGTCTTTGTAATAACTTTTTTGTTATTTTTTGATAAATTTCATTGTGTTTTTTATCTCTATTTAGAATCCATTCGGTGTGTGTACCGGAGGCTAATTTAAGAATTTGTGGGTGATGAAAATGATCTTCATCGTGCGTATGTAATGGTAGGTTATAACAAATTGAGTCTTTATTTGGTTTACAATAACCTTGTGCGTTTTTATGGGAATTTGCTGTAAACATTATTGGTTTGCGTGGCTTTTGGTTAAAAACCATTTCGTATGGTGACATTCCTAAAGTTGTCGTAATTTGTGAATTATATGCTAAGGGAAATAATTTTACATCTGCTGACCATTCGGTATATTTTGTATCATTTCCGTTGATGATACATCTAAGATATTCTTGTAGTGAACGGTTCATACCTTCGACTAAGCCGTTTGTCCAAGGTGCATGAGATGTACGTGGTTTGTGTTTAATGTTGTATAAATGACATAGTGTTATTATTTCATTATTTATGAATTCTGTACCATTGTCTGTGACTAAAATTTCTGGTAGTCCAAATTTTGCTATCCAGTGTTCATAAAGTGTTGTATATGCGTAATAAGCATTACAATGTGGTACTGGGTTAAGTGCTACATAATGTGTAAATGCGTCAACAATTACCATAATGTAGGAGTTTCCTTCTGATGAAGGTGAAATTGGGCCTTTAGTATCAAATGAGATACGGTGATTAAAGTACAAACTTTGTCCTTTAAAATCTTGTTTTTGTGCTATTTGTTTTTGATTTGGGTAAGGTTTATTTAGTTGACATACTATACAATCATTGCATAGTACTTTTATCCAAATTGGTGCATTTGGAAAATAAAAGTTTTGTATAAAATTTGAATATGTTTTTTCTGATCCAGAGTGTCCTTTAATATTTTGTGTATGTGAAATATTAAAAGCGATGAGAATCATACTTAAAGGAAGACAGGGGACTATGGATTCGTTTAAGTTGTATTCTAAAAGGTCTGTAGTTTCATTAATTGTTGTGTAATTAAATTTGCGAAAATATCGGAGGAGTGTCTTGTTGCCTAGTATGGTTGAATCTGCTTTGATAGGTTTAGTTTTATATTTGTGCCATGATTTCAGTTGTCGAATTACTGGGTCAAGGTTTTGATATTGTTTCAGTGTTGAAATTGTAATTGTTTCTGTTGGGGGGAGAAAAATGTTTTCAATTTCAAATTTAGATAAGGGTATTGTATCAAGTGGGTCGTGAAGGTCAAAAACTTGATTTATTGTGTATTTTGAATCATTTGTTTGTGGTCCTGATAAATTTATTTTATCAGTTAAATCTTCTTTTTCAATTAGTGGAAAATGGTCTTTCTTAGGTGGGTGTTGTTTTGTTCGTTTTTGTTGGGTGTTACTTTTTATCCATTGAGAATATGGAATTGGTTTAAAAGTTGATGTTCCAAGTAGGTCAACTTCATAATGATTATTTTGACAATCTAAATAAAGTGGAAAATGTTGTAAATTATTTATTTGTGATTGTTCAATATCAGTTTTTACTGCATATTTGCATTCTAATCGGGGTGATGTTTCGTTTTCTGCAAGGTAGAATTTTATGTTTTTGGGTATTTCAACTGTTGTTTTTCGTGTAAGTAATTCAGGTGGTGTATTTCGACTTAAGGTGTCTGGTAATGCAAGATTTTTTCCTGCAGTCCAAACTATATGTAAGTTTGGAAATTTCATTAGAATTAATTGAAATCTGTAAACTCGGTGGTTTGGGTTAGATTTCTGTGTGAAAAGAAAAATGATTGGTTTGTGGTCTGTGAATAAAACTGTGGGATGTTTTGATCCAAGTATCAGAAATTCATATTCTGTCAGTGTATATATTATGGCTGTACATTCTCTCATTAGAGTTGAGAGTCGTAGTTCTGCTTGAGTGAATAATCGAGAATTTGCTGATATCAAGTTCATTTTATTTGTACCATTATGTGATTGTAATAGTGCTGCACCGATGCCAAAGTTCGAAGCATCGCACATTGCATAAAATGGTTGATCAGGGTCTGGAATTGTGTTTGAAATTTGTTCAGTTAAAAGTTTCTTTATTTCTTCGAATCGTGCTTGATGTTCTGTATTCCATTCAAAATTATTTTGTTGTCTAAGGATGTTGTAAAATGGTCGTAGATATAATTGCATTTTATAAACATATTTACTTAAAAAGTTTAACATTCCAAGGAATTCTTGGATTTTCTTTTTATTTGTTGGTGGTTGAAGTTTTTGAATAGCGTCAATGCGTGATTTCAGTGGAGTGATTGTTTTTCTTTCTATGTTATGTCCTAAGAATTTAACTCTTGTCAAAAAGAAGTGTGATTTATCGGGGGCGGCCTTCAGATTTTCGTTCTGAAGTATTTGGTGATATTTTTCTAAAACATTGAACATTTCGTCTTTTGTTTGTGATTGCATAAAAACATCGTCTAGATAGGTGATTGCGTTTTTCTTGAGTATTAGTGGTCTAAAAATTTTGCTCATAAAAGCTGAAAATGCTGCTGGTCCTATGGATATTCCATAGAATAAGCGGTTAAATTCATATTGTTGGTTTCCGATAACAAATTGTGTTAAACGTCGTGATTGTTCATCTAGTGGCATTTGATTGTATGCACTATTCATATCGGCGGTTGTAAAGTATTTGCCGTTTATTTTTGTTAAAATAACTTGTATTGGTTCAATGGGCCAATTACATTTTGATTCATCTATGAGTGAATTGAGGTATCTAGCATCGAGAACGATTTTTAATGATTCTCCTTTAGCTAGAATGATAACGGGGTTGATAAATGTGTTGCCTTTTGGTTGTTCTTCTTTATTAACTGGTGATATAATATTGTACTGTTCTAAAATATCGAGTAATCTGTTTACTTTATCATGTAAGTGAATTGGTACTTTACTTGCTCTCTGTTTTTTGAAAACTGCGTCTGGTTTTAACGGGAGATGTAGTGATGAACTGATTTTGCCAACATCGAATTTTGATGTTGCATAGACTGATGAATATTTAATTAGCTGTTTGGCTAACTTTTCGAATTCGTCTTGTGTTATTTGTGAATGTTGGAAATTAAACATTGTTAAAAATTTTTGTTGGTTCTCTGTGTAGTTACTGATGTTGAATGTAGGTTTGAAATATGGAGTTTTTGTGAAATAATCCGTGTTTCTGTTTTCGTTACTTATTATATTATTTATAGATAATTCTTCATTAAGAATTGTAGATTGGCAAATATCTAGTAATTGGAGTATATTATTTACGCGATAGGCTTTTTCGTGTATTGGTGATATTGTAGCGTTGGTTTCACAATATCCTAAAAGTCCTAAAGGTAATGTTACTTGGTAAGGTGTGTTATTATAGACATGTAAGGAAATGATATCGGAATTCGAATTTTTCAAATATTTTATGGATGAGATTGTGATTTTGAAAAATTTGTGAATAGGTTTGAATTCAAAATCTGACATATAAAATTTTTGTTTGTTTTGTTCTTTATCATATTGGTGAACTTGTTTGATTGAAAAATTATAGATGTTTCCTGATAGTGGTTTCAGGTGTTTTCTTTGTTGGTTAAATATCGGATAGAATTTTGAAAAGAATGGTGGTTGTTTATTTAATCTTTGAAAAAATGTTAAGGATGTTTCTTTTGTTTTTGTATATTTATCTTTGATTAATATTTTACTGTTTAGGATGTTAATTGTTGGTATATACTTTGAAATAAATGGTATTCCAATGATATTATATTTAATATCAGTGATATGGAATATTTGTTTAAATGGCTTGTTTAGAATTTTACTTTGCTCCATTGTTCTGGTAGGGAGAAGAAATAATTGGATTTTTCCGTAGTTTATCAATGTTGATCCTTGTGCTGTTGCTAGCTTACTGGAGGTTTCAAGAGGTGTTAGCTTTGGATGTAAAGTTTTTATTTCATTCCATGTGGGAATGTTTATTATGTTTGATTCTGCTCCTGAATCAATTAAAAAATCTATTTCAAGGTCTGGTGGTTGAAATTCTTTATTTCTTGGGCTTTCTAAGAGAAATGGTATTGTCCAAATTTTTTCTTTGGGTTGTTTTTTTTGTATATTTTGATAAATGTGGTTTGTATTCAAGCATTTTGTTTTGGTATTTTTATTGGTTTGATTTGTAGTGTTAATCTCATTTGTTTCTTGCGTCGTTGGTGTGGAATTTATGGGTGTAGTGTAATAATTTTGAAGAAATTCTGATTGATTTTCATATATGTGTGATGGAAAGGGTTGTTCATATATGACAGATTCATAGTCATTTTCGACTTTTATCATATTGATAGCAAGAGTGTTTTCAGTATCACTTTCTGAATCTGATGATGTACAGTTTATTTGATTGAGTTGTAACGTATCAGTTACTGTGTCATCAATACCTGGAGGGTCTGATGTTGTTTCTGGGTTAGCTTGTACTTGATTGATTTGTCTTTGATGTTTAGGTGTACTGCTTCTATGACGATTATTAGAATTATTATAGTTATTATTATTCCGGTGTGGTGATTGGGAATAATTTCTATAACGATTATTATAACTTGGGTGTCGATTTTGTGAATTATTTCGCGATCTGTTTTGGTAATTATTGTTTGGTCTGTTATAGTTCGATCTATTATATGAGTTATTCCTTGATCGATTGTTCGGGTAATTCTGGTTTCGGTTGTTTGAATAACTTCTATTTCGATTATAGGAGTAGTTTCTATTCCTATTGTATGATGAATTTCGTGATTGGTTGTTTGGATAGTAGTTATTTCTTGATTGGGAATTAGATCTAGAAACAAATCGTTGTGTATTTGAATTTGATCTGGAGTAGTTATTTCTACTATTTGGTCTATTGTAGTGATTTTGTGATGAATTTTGTGTATTTCTTCGTTCTGGTGATCTTCCTCTATAACTTGAGTTATATGGGGATTGATTTCTTGTATAACTTGTATTGTTCGGAAGTGGCTTTCCTGAACTGTTGTTGCTGTATACATTTTTGTTTGGTAGATTTTGATCTTTTTTCATGTATTGATAGAATGATTTATTTGGTTCTTTGTATTTTTGAGGTTTATTTTGACTATCTTGCTGTTTTTGTCTACATTCGGAAATACTATGTCCGTATCGTCGGCAATAATTACACCATTTTTTGAAAGATGGTTTGCCTTTAAAGTTCGGGTTCTTTTCGTAAATATTGAGTATTTCAGTGATTTTTTCAACGAGGTCTGTTTCTGATTCCTGTATATTATTAATATTAGTGGGAGTCGTTTCAATTTTGTTAACGTATTGTAATTTCAGATTTTCCGTTTCTTCTAGTTTCATCGTGATTTCTGCTTGTTCTAATTTGTCTACTAGTTTTCGAAAATCTAAATCGGGTTCTCGAATTGAAGAAGGATGGGATGCTCTCTTTTTTATTGCTATTTTCCTTAATTGTGGTGTTAAGGTCATCATTAAGATTTCTGTCATCTTTGTGTTTTTATAGTCATGTGTATTTAATGAATATGCTTTTCGAACTAGTGTTTCGATTCGTACTGCTATTTGCTTGATGGTTTCGTTTGGTAATCTGCGAATTTCATTACATAAAACTCTTTGTTGTTGTTTGTTTCTTTCGGAGTCAAACATTTTTGAAAATTCTTGTGTAAATCTTTTCCAGTTTGATTTTATTTCTAGAGGTAGTACTGAAAACCATTTTTGGGCTGCGCCATCTAAGGTTGTTTGTATTAACGCTGTGCGTCGATGTATCCAGTTTTGATGTAGTGGCGTATTAATGGGTTCAGGTCCTATATTTAAAATCAAATTTGCTGTTACTGCATTTAAATAATCTTCTACAGAGTATTCAGGGTCTGTTCCTGTGAAAACCATTAAAGGTTTATTTGATGTTATTGATGATCCACCCATAAGGTATGGATTCATTGTCATTTGTAATGATTCTGCTGCATTTGGCATTTGAGAAAAATTTGAAAGTTGGTTTCTTGTTATTTCATGTTGTTGGAGATAATATGGGAGTGGTATTTCATTTTGCATTTGTGATGGTTGATACGAGTGTGCAGTCATTGGATTTTGTTGTTGAATTGGTTGAAAAGATTGTGTATTAATTGGATTTTGTTGTTGAATTGGTTGTTGATTTTGTGCATCTATTGGTTGTGGAGAAAAATTTCTATGATTTGTACGTGTTCTCTGTATTCCTTGTCTACGATATTCTTGAGTATTTGGTGCAAATATATCTGGTTGTAAAAAATCATCATCTGAGGATAAATAATCCATTTGATAAGATGTTTGTTTTTTATTTTTATTTTGTTGAAAAAATGGGTAATTTTCACTGCGATCCTGTGGAGGATTTGGTTGAAAATTTATTGAATTATATTGGGCCGTTGGGTTATCCCAGTTTCGAGGTTTTGTATATTGATTAAAATTTCTTTGTGGTTGATTATATGTTTTTGATGGATGTGTATAATTATAATTATGGTCTGCAAAGTTGTTTCTAGTGAATGTTTTGCGTGTTTTTGATGGTATTGTCATGGGTCTGTATGTTTGGTAATCCATATGTGAATATTTAGGGGCAACCGAAGGTTTAACTGTTGATTGTAAGGTTACCTGTGTTTGTGAAGGATTTGTATTTCTTGGTGTTGTTAAATTTGGGCGTATTGGTGAAATACTTTGTTGTGTAGTTGTTGTGTGTACAATTTCTTCATTTATGAAGTGTGATGGTGTCTGGATATCTTGTTGAGTAAGATTCCTAGTTCCATTGAGGTTTTCGTTGTGTATGACTGTAGAGTTTAAACTATTATTTTGTGTATCGGGTAAAAATGTATTATAGTTTAATGGTGTTGCATCAATTGTTAATGGTATTACTCTTACATAATCTCTTATGTAAGATATCGTACTTATTGCTTGACTTGAGATTGATTGTGGAAAGCTTATAAATGCGGGATGAGACCATTCGGGGTCCCAAACATAATCTGATTGTTCTGTGATAGCGGTATCATCGTTCGAATTTTGGGGTCTAAAATTTTTTCTTGCTTGTGCAATTAAATCAATATTGTGTGTGAAATAATCTATTATGAACCATGCCAAAATTTTTTGTAAATCGTGTTTGGTATGTTGTGAAACGTCGTCTTTCGTGAAATTTTCTTTAATGATGTTTAAATAACTAGAGAGTAGTGTGATTTCATGTCGTACTCTTAAATGTTTAGATGTTTCTGTCGGTGAGACATTTGTTAATGGAAGTTCATTTTCTAATATCGAAATATAACTATATATTATTGCGAAAACTTCATTGGTGAAAATGGAGTTTGCTCTTTGTGAGTTATGGTATTGGATGCTTTTTATATATTCTGAAAAAACTTTTGAAAATTCTAAATCAAGATCGTCTGTTTGAATTGTATATTTTCTATTATTATGGTTTGGTGAGGTGAATTCTATGGAGTAGATTCCATACTGTTGTGTTATGTTGCATATATCTTTTAAGTAGTGATCTATGATTTGTCTTTTGATTTTTACATCGGGGAACTCTGTTTTACATGGACTGATTCCGGGTTCAAATAAATTTACGAGTAAATTTTGACAAAATATGTGTTGTCCTCTATCGGTATCTGCATCTACTATAAAAGGAAAGATTTCGTCATCATCTGGAGTTTCGTCACCTGGGGTGTGTGTTGAACTCATTTTTCCGTTCGATGACTGTTAATATGTAATTATTAATGTGTCGAATTGGTTGATTCCAATTGTATAGATGTACTGGTTTGTGTTTGTACTGTTTTTTTATTCTTCTTTTTCCTCTTTGTGATGAATTTGAAGTTGTTTCTGAGTCAGAAAAATATAATTGATCGTGAAGTGGGTAATTTTTATCTATTGATTCTTTTAGTTTGTAAAGTTCGTCTAAACTGTTGGTTTCTGATTCTGAAAATGCGTTTCGGTTTTTTGAAAATCTTTTTCGTGTTATTTGTCTTTGTTTAGTTATTATTTTCCTCTTTAGTGTTTGTCGTTTTGTGCGAATGTATCCAACTGTTTGTGTATGAGGTGTGATTACAAGGTCGTATTTTTTGTTATCTATTTCACAATTGTGTAAAATGATTGTTTGTTTATTTCCTAGGTTTTTAAATGACATAAGGTTTAGGATGACGGATGCAAAAAGTTGTTAAGTGAATTCTAATTACTTAAACTGTTAGTCCTTACGATTTTTTGGTTAGCTTAACCTGGGTCTATTTGTTCAGGGTTGGAGAGAAAAGTATATCGATTCCGAAGAATGATTTTTACTTTCTCGTGACTAGTATAAGCTAAGGTGTTAACTTACTTAATCTTACTTAGGGGTAGTGATTGTGTTCAAGGGTTGGAGAATAGTAAATCGATCCACAAGGTTCAGGTATAATTAGAACGCGAGTAGTTCGTTAGATACTATTTTAAACTTACTAAGTCTAAGATTTATCCTGGGTCTGGTAAGAGGGGGGGTCAAGTGAAGGATGAATAACCGAAGTTCTTCACTGTTTATCCTAATTTGAATGATTAGTTTTGTTTAAAAATTTCTATTAGTCTTGGGTCTTTAGAAAGGGTTGGGTAGTGAATCGACGTTTGAGGTCGTTAGACACTTATTAAGTGGGTGGGGGAGAACAAAGTTGTTCTGTTTGATCCAAGGATAAGCCTTGATGATCAAGTTTGAAATTTAATTAAGTAGAAAATGATTTAAGATCCAAGGATAAGCCTTGATGATCTGATTTTAAATTAAGTGACTTTAAGTTTTAATAAAGTTTTAAATTTGTGTAAAGGAAGGATTTAGTGTTTTATGATGTTAGTGAGTTGATGATTGCTGTTATGTTTTAGGTGATGAAGCTGGAACAACAGGATGATTTATGATTACTAACCATTTATTGTCATGCTACTAATTTTTATTTTTATTTTCCAATAAATATTTTTCAAACATGTTTTGTATATTACTGCAGAGTTTTAGGAAAACGATCTTAGATCTTTTTATCAATCGTTATTGTATAATATTAATTTTGTTTAGCGCCTGAAATGATTTTGAAGAGTAACTTCAAGGTTTTATGTTTGCAAATGGAAATCTAAATTCATTGCAAGTAGTATTCGAAATATAAAAGTTTGTTCTGGCTTTTGCCGAACTATCATATAACTATACGGCAAGTTTCTACTTTGTCGTATGTCGTCTTTGGTTCGAGGTCTTCTTCCAATTCCGGGTAGTTCTGTTATGGTTCGGAATATTGGCTCTGATCTATTGAGTCGGAGAGACATTTCAATTAAATTATTGTCGTATAACATTTTGTAAATGTTTTTGTCTAATTTCTAATCTATTTTTGGTTAATTCTAATCTATTAAGGTCTTGTTCGAGACTTATGGTCGCACCAGATGAGTTAGAACCGAAGTGTAACTCATAGAGTAATTTCGGATAGGGTACACCGTCTGCTCGTCACGCTATCTTATTTTCGGCCGGATAGATTCGTGCAACTTCTTAGTCTAATACCGATCCTAATCTTACTCTTATACTATCTAGTCTCAGGTTGTTTAACTAGTCTCTGCTAGGCTCAATAGATCTAGGGTATACTGGTTTATTGCGGCTGCTGAAGTGCTCGGGAGAGTCCAACTAATTTCTAAGTTAAATTCAAATCTCTCTGGTGCTGAAATTACAAGTAACTTCAGCACTTACAAATAAGTGGGTTGTTAGTTAGATGGATCATGATTGGTTAATATTAAATACTTTACATTGGTAAAACATTTAATTTATCCAATCATAAAATATAGTTTAGATCAGGTTCCAGTATTCTGGTCGACCAATTTCCGTGAACCAATTCATACATTAATTTTCTCGCCAAATCATCTAGCTAATTTTTAATTATTGCTGCCATGTACTCCGAATTATGAAAAAGTACATACATTATTACGCTGGACTATTCATGAAAGTGTTTGCTTTTTACTGTTTACATGCGCTCTAATATTTTTTCGAGGGGGAAGGGGTGATTTTCAAAAATTGCCGCATGCTATTGTTCGCAAACTAGGTCAAAAATGCCGTTTTCATTGTAGCTATCAATCCACAAAACAGATGATGACAAAACGCTACTCGTGATCAAAGGCGCGCCTGAACGAATTTCCGACATGTGTTCAACTATCATGATTAGCGGCGAAGAGGAAGACTTCGGGAAAATGAAACAGAACTCATTCGAAGAAGCTTATAGGGAATTGGGCGGGAAAGGCGAAAGGGTTCTAGGGTTTGCTCAGAAAGAGCTTGACCCCAAAGAGTTCCCTCCTGATTTCAAGTTCAATACGGATGACCCCAATTTCCCGATGGAGGACTTGTGCTTCGTGGGATTGATGTCGATGATTGATCCACCGAGAGCCGCGGTTCCAGATGCAGTCGCGAAGTGCCGCGATGCGGGGATTAAGATCATAATGGTGACTGGAGACCACCCGACAACTGCGAAGGCAATCGCAGAGCAAGTGGGCATTATAACTGATGACACAGAGACTACTGAAGATCCGAAGAAAGCAGCCCAAGATACAGGGGACGACGAGGATGATGACAAGGCTAGCAAAAAGTGAGAACAAATTGTTCAATTAAAAAGGCAGAATTTACTCTTAATGGGTTCAGTTGAAATTCTAAAGCCAGAAGTTTTGGCAAAAAAATAGATTTTTGAAAATTTAAAATGTTATATTATCAGTTTTGGCCAATAAATGATCTGCCAAGCGACAAGAAACGCCACAGACTAAACTAGGCGTGCTTTTTGGTGGCAGAAAAAACAGGACGCTCGCCATTTAGGAAGCCGAGGGCGGCTGTGATTCATGGAAACGACCTAAAAGACATGTCGGAAGATGATCTGGCCAATGTGTTGAAGAATAATGACGAGATAGTGTTTGCGAGGACATCTCCTCAGCAGAAGTTAAATATAGTCGAAGGGTGTCAGAGGGCGGGCAAGATAGTAGCTGTGACGGGCGATGGAGTCAATGACTCACCAGCCCTCAAAAAAGCTGATATTGGTTTGTGATTTTTTCATGCAGCAGGTTTGACCACCTCATGCTCATCGAACTTTCCAATTTTCTTCATTTGTCATTTGATTAGACGCAGATTTTTGTTCTCTCATTTAAGTTGCCATCGCAAGCTTGTTCTCAGAATGGTTTGAATTCTGGAAGCGC
Source organism: Symsagittifera roscoffensis (assembly GCF_963678635.1). Classification (NCBI taxonomy): domain Eukaryota; kingdom Metazoa; phylum Xenacoelomorpha; order Acoela; family Convolutidae; genus Symsagittifera; species Symsagittifera roscoffensis. The sequence continues at coordinate 47,351,810 of NC_087063.1, read as the reverse complement.
TCTTTCAGTTAATGTTTCTTCAGTTAAAGAGATTCGTAAAAGTTCAGCCTGTACACTAAGCTTCCTTCATTGTCACATTCGAAATTGGGCCCTTGGAAATCTACACTCGTTATTTGAGTTCTTGTCAAAAAAAAACAGTCTATCACATAATCATACGAGTTATAGGAATAGCGATGGGCATCTCTGGCTCCGATGTGTCCAAACAGGCTGCTGACATGATTCTGTTGGACGACAACTTCGCCTCAATCGTCACTGGGGTGGAAGAGGGCCGACTCATCTTCGACAACCTGAAGAAGTCCATCGCATACACTCTCTCCAGCAACATCCCCGAAATCACCCCCTTCTTAGGCGTGCACTTCTTTTTCTTTCTCACCCCTGTCAAAAAAACATATCATTCTACTTAAAAAACGTTTTCAAGTTTTGCATAAACCCATTTGCATTTTTTTGAAGTCCCTCTTGTCACATTTGGAAGTGGTTGATGAGGGGGGGGGGGGGGGGGTGTTTGAAGAAAACGAACAAATTTTTGTTGGAAATCTAACATTCAAATTACGATGGTCAAAGTAAGAATAACATTCTCATTTCAGCTTACGTTCTCTTCGCCATCCCCCTCCCTCTGAGCACAGTTACCATCCTGTTGATTGACGTGGGCACTGACTTGTGGCCTGCAATCGCATTAGCCTACGAGCCAGCCGAGAGTGACATCATGAAACGAAAGCCGAGAGACCCAGTCAACGACAGACTAGTGAACCACCGAATGATCACTTTGGTCTACGGCATGATTGGTTGGTTTGTGCGTCAAATTCAGGCCTCAACTTTGTTTGAAAACAAAAGGACTCATCTTTAGGTCGACCAAATTGATTTTCTGGTCTCTCCCAAATCACTATAAAGACCCAACTTTGATCAAAATGTCTGCGCAGCAGGGAAATTTTTGAAAAAAAAAACAGGCCAAAAAAGGAAGACTTTTGGATCAATAGGGGGTCGAATCCCTGAGGAAAGAACGCCCTGGCTTCCTTAAGGAAAACTCGTAGAGACTCAATCTAAATGTCATTTGAAAGCCCTTTCAAACGTGTTTCGACTTTCAAAAAACTTGAAGATAGGCTTTGGCTATTTTACTTATATTCACTCTCTTTATATTAAGTCTTTTTTTCCATAAATCATTTCTGTGGTAGAAAAGTTCTGTGCCAGTTGCACAGCAACCGGTTGGCCTTCGTTTTTCACTTATTGAGTCAATAAGTGAAAAAAGAAGGGCAATCGGTTGCTGTGCAATAGCACAGATACTTTTCTACCATAGATTTGGCCCCCTACCGATCCAAAAGTCTTCATTTTTTTTACCTGTTTTGTTTTTCAAATTTTTGCCTGCTGCGCAGACATTTTGATACCAATTGGGTCTTTATATTGATTTGTGAGAGGTCAGAAAATCAATTTGGTCGGCGTAAAAGAAGTCGACAATGTTTTCATCGTCGGTTAACCTCGAGTCTGCTGGTATGCGGTAGAATGCTAACATGTATATGTGTAGTATAGCGTTTAAAACTATATGTTTTATTTACTAGCTGGTCATCAGAAAAATCAATTTCAATTACTACATTAATGAACTACCAGTTGAAATAACAAACGTTTCGCCTCAAATCCTGCCAACCCAACTTCGATCTCTAATCCTGTCAACTTCGATCTCAACTTCGATCTCAATTCCCTAGAATCAAAATCGTCTAGCTCATCAAGTTTTTGGGATTGATGGATTCCTAAATACTGACCTAATTCTAATTCGGCGATATGCTGTGCGTTTAGTTTTCAAAAATTCTCGACCCAATGACTACAAATATTGAGTTTATTCGGCGTTATGCTTCCAAAATCAGTATTTGGGATTGACGCAATCCCAAATACTGACCTAATTTGGCGATATGCTGTGTGTTGTGTTTCTATGCACTCTCAAAACAATGACTACAAATACTGACTTTTTTCGTCGTTTTGCTTCCAAAACCAGTACTTGGGATTGACGCAATCTCAAAGCCTGACCTAATTTGGCGATTTGCTGTGTTTTGTATTTCCATACACTCTCAACTCAATGACTCCAAAAGTTCAATTTAATCGGTGTTGTGTTTTTTTTTAAACTACTAAAAAGTGGCATCTACCGACTTAGTTAACAAATGTTTTGAGATTTGTTCGGGAATTCCGCTGACAAGGGTTAAATCCTTGACTTTAAATTCCGCATTGCTATAGATAAAAATTCCAGTTTTTTTTTTCATAGGCAAGTTCAGTAATAAACAAAACTCTTAGGCAAACCTTCAAACATGTTCCAAATTGTAAGTGGATTCCACTTACAAAACGTCCGTGGATTCCGCGTACAAATACCTGTAATGTAAGTTTTGTCGGCACATTTGTTGTGTCGCGGATTCCGGAACAAGCGAAAATAGGTAGTTGATCTGGATTCCGCATCAGCTTGCGGAATTCACTTACATATGCAGATTGAGCTTAAAAATTGAGCTTACATTTGCGGGTTGAGCTTACAGTTGCGGCATCCAGAAAAACTAGCTATTTTCGCTTGCTGCGGAATCCCCGACACAACAAATGTGCCGACAAAATTTACATTACAGGTATTTTTACGCGGAATCCACGGAAATTTTGCAATTAGAATCCACGTACAATTTGGAACATGTGTAAAGGTTTGCCCATGGAGTCCAGACACATAAAGACACAAAATTGTGCGCCTATCCAGTGCACAGTTTGGCCTCGTAATATTTCACTGTAATAAACTGAACTTCCTTACTTTCAGAAATACTTTCTGTTGCAGGTATCATGCAGGCGGCAGCTGGTTTCTTTGCTTATTTTGTGGTTATGGGTGTGAATGGATTCCAACCAGACATCCTGTTTGGACTGCGGGATGAGTGGGAGGATGAGAATGTGAACAATCTGCAGGACTCATTGGGACAACGCTGGGTGAGAAAAGATCCTCTTTGCAGCATAACTATTCACTTTTGTCGTTTTTTAACATTTGTTCCACCGTTCCACCAGCGGACTTAAAGAAGCGGACGGGGTAGGGGTCAAACGCCTTTTTCCCTGCCGACCCAGAGGCTACTTTTTTCAGATCTTCAATTTTGACTGACGGACCCTAAAAGATTTCTAAGAGTGCCTTCGGTGCTAACATATACTAACTTTGAGGGGGACGCGCGCGCCGTAAAAACGCAACTTTTTGGTCAAAACTTTCAAAAAATACCCTAAAACGCTCATTTTGGCATGATTTTTCAAAACTTTTAAAAATTTTCTGAAAATCAGTTTAGTCGGCCTAGAAAAAAATTGATAACATTTCGAAAATATTTTGAAAATCCGCCTCTATTTCTGCCTCGTTTCGGTTCTGAAGCAGATCGGTTTTGGGTAGCTGGCCGATTGACAACATTTCAATTCATACGTAAATTAACGGTAATTTTCGAAAATTACAAGTCAACAAAGAATAACGAACTGCCATAAATTTCGGTATTTAAAAGCAGAATTCTATGTCATAAAATGCGCAAAATGAAAACATTAAAAAATCAACTTTAAAATGGTGCCTGAACAATTTGTGAACTTTGTTTCAATCTTTCAGTTTTCGCCTTTTTTCACTCACTGGTCTTCGTTCATCAGAAAATTCACTGGTTACGACCTTGGTTTTTCTCGCTATGAATTCTAGCGAGAACAGCCTCCCCTCGAGAAAATCTTAGATCCACCCCTGATCTCAATTATCATAAGGGTTTTAAAATTCATAAGTCGCACTGCAGTATAACAATTTGAAAAAAAATAAGCCGAGTAGGTACCTTGAACTTTTGGTATTTGAGTAACGTCAACTCAAAATGATGACATTTGAGCTGTTTTGAAACAAAAAAAAACAAACAAAAAAAAAAGAATTTTTTTCATTCGTTTTTTTTGTGCGTGGTTTGAGCAGCTAAATTTAAAATATCCAAAAAATTTTATCACTTAGTTTCCTTATCAAACAGTTATCTGAAGTAAATTTAATCACAAAAATAGAAAAAAAAAGAATTTAAGAAAAACATTTTTTTTTCGTAGGTTAATAGATTCGTTTAGCGGCTGCAACTGTTTTTGCTCAGCAACTCTCAGCAAAAACTTCCAAAAAAGTTTCCCACAGCTAAGTACTAAATATTTTTTTCCTTATTTTTGTTAACAAAAAATTAGTTTGAGAAAAAACTAAAAATAGCCGCATAATAAGCTTTTCGCGCTACTCGCTCGCGTACTCGCTCCAAATTAGACTAAAAATCAAAACTTTCCAACCGATGTGTCTGTCTCAGCACGAGAAATTTTTTGAAAGGCGATTGACGCACGACTTATAAGTTTTAGTATGATACGTCAATCAGTCTATTCTGAGGAGTATTTATGGTACATGCGTGAAAAAGAACAAAAAAGACAAAAAATAAAACAAACAAAGACAAAGTTCCTCCAGTGTATGACTCTGTTGTAGTCGTATAGCCAACGAAAAATACTGGAGCAGACATGCAACACTGCCTTCTTCGTCAGCATAGTCATAGTACAGTGGGCTGACCTCATCATCTCAAAGACGAGGAGGAACTCCCTTTTCGTGCAGGGACTCACGTCCAACATGGTTCTCCTAGCCGGACTGGTGTTCGAGACGGCCCTCTGTCTCTTCCTCTGCTACTGTCCCGGCATGGACAGCATAGGACTCCAGCCTATTCAGTTAGTACAATTAGAATCAGTGCCCCATCACTAAGACGACAGCTGTTAATACGACCAGATATAACTTGAGACTCTATAAAATAGGTTCAAGAAAAATGCAAATTTTTTTTGTTTTTGTCGCGGACTAGTTCTGTAGGGGCAAAATGAGTTCAACTAGACATGTGAACTAAGAGGGTGACAGTAAAGGAGTGTAGGGGACATTAAACCGTTCCAAAACCTAAATATCTCACAGGAGATGAGAGAGGTAATGAGAGCTTTTGATGGTTTGTTTCTGTTACAGAACACCTGGCTTTCATTACCATACACCGAACATTGGTCGTTACATAAAGTCTGATATCCATTACACATAAAAGGCTACTTAGCTGAAATAATTGATCTGCTCGCTAAGGTAAATAAAAATGTCTTTTCAAAATTGACTTGATTAAACTTGGGTTTTTAACTTTTTTTTTGGTTTTTAATGTTGTCTGCGTATTGTTTTGAAAGTTTTTGACACGTGCTTCAAAGTTTCGAGAACAAAGCCGGGTCCACATGCAGGTTGCAAGTTCGGAAAATGGTTAGCCGGCGACCAGTTGAAATCATATTCGTAATCAATTGTTCATTTTTCGTTAATGAAGTTGTTGTTGATGGGAGATGGTTTCTTCTGAGTCTCCCAAAGTAAAGAGAGTTTTATAGCGTGTCTTGCGAGTCTTCCATGTTTGTTTTGTACTTCACACAATTTGACTATTCCATCTGACCCGGGGTACCCGTCCTAGGAGCAAAAGACCGCGAGGCGGGAGGATTTTGAGTATCCACACACGGTCTCCTTATTGTAAGTTCTCGCCTCCTGTTTTTGTCGTTGACTGAGTTTAGGCAGCTATTTGTGTAGAAGATGTTTCAAGCCTTGCTGGATGAGTGAGTGTTTTCATGAAGCAGAGATTGTTAAATGTCATCGCTGAAACAAAACAGGTAGCAGGTTCACAGATGGTCGTCCAAGTTGATTGGGCATGAGAGGTCCCCAATTTGTCGGGTCTGTTGACACGTTATTAGGGGCGAGAGTTGATGACTGCTTCTACTTCGCAGAAGAACGCAGAAAAACACTTGTCGTTAAGGATGCGTGATCTAATTACTTGGTGGAGAGAATCCGTGAAAGTCAAGGAAAATGTAGATTTCAGTATGCACTGCTCAAACAACCACGCAGGTGAAGAGTAAATTTTTTCTTTCGAAAAAAGTTCCATTGTTTTTTGTTGGTTGCGAAGGGTTCAATGAAGTCACTTCCTGGTGCGAGGGAGGGTTAATTGTTTTAAGATGCTTGCAGTCTAACGAGAAGCAAGTCGGTCATTTGAGGCGTGTTTTGTTCTTGGCGTTGTCTGTGGCACGGTAGGCACTGTCGGATAGATTTTTCGGAGTTTTCCAAGAGTTAGAAATCTAGAAGACTTGTTGCTGCTATATGAAATGCTGCAGTTAGAGATACATAGACTGTTTTTTCGCGTCTAAGGGTACCGGGTGGCGGCTGGGGAGAAGACTTACTGCTTTGCTGAGTCGTCCCTTCGTTCAAAGAGATTCATGTTTATCGTAGAATGGGCAGAGTGTATGTGGTCGGCTGAGGGCGGGTCTGGGTAACTTTTTGTCAAACAGCAGTCAATTTAACTTCGGAACCAGCCAATTTAGCATCTCTTAACAATAAACGCGAAGATATTGTTGACGTCCAGAAGTGTTATCTGGCCTTGGTTTCTCGCTTCGAGGTTCATTTTACTGAACTTGACATGGACTGTTAATTTTAGAGCTCCTCATTCCACATGCTGAATCGGAGGTCGTCAGTTACTGACAAAACTGTCTTCTGAGAATATTTATTGGCTGATTTCTTTAGTTCGAATATTGGTCGAAGGCTGTAATTTCAAATGTGCGGGCCAAACTGATTACCGTCGTCCAAGATGAAATTAGGCGGTTGGGAATGAAGATCAGTTCGCGCTGACTTGGTGAGTTGATCCATTGTAGAAAGTTCGTACTGTTAGCTCAGACTGTAAGACTGCTGATCTGAAGTCGAGCTGCTCTATGACAAAGTATGCAAGGTTAGTTCTGGAAGAGGTATTGTCATTTTTTTTGAGGTAGGCTACTGGTGCTTTTCTCATTAAGAACCCTACTTCCACTGTTTGGTTTGCATTTGTGATCCTGAAAAAAAAAAGTTGAAACAAAGGCAAGCTCCTTGTCGTTGTCAAATATATGAAATTGTGTGTCGAGAATTTTCATTATCGTTCTAAAGTAGTTTTTAACAGGTACTTATCACTGGTTGGTTGTAATTGTCAAACCACTCGATTAAATCCGTCAGTTGTTCCAGGTTGAGGGATTTGTCCCATCGAGGTTCAGCGCTCCAGATAAGTTGAAGCCATTTCCAAAGTCGTATGGTCAATGGCGTGTTTGATGGAACTGAATCGAAGATAAAAACAAAAATATCAGCAGAATGCACTGCTGGGTGACGTGCTTTTTGTCGATGGTGTGGAATTTCTTAGCTTCCAAAAGACAAAAAGCTTGTGTCGGGCTTTACCTTGACTGCTTAAGCACTGAGAGATTTTTGTCTGATGTGAGGCAGTCGCTAATTCTTATGTGGTGGTCATTGTGGTTGTGGTCCTAAAAAATAAGAGATGAAAATCTACTGTGTCAAGTTGAAACCTCAGTAGAAGAAGAGTGAGAGAGGTTGAGGGGGGGGGGGGGGGGGGGGGTGGAGGAGTCCTTGCAGATCCCCATGTTTTAAGATAGGGAGTGGAACATCCGGTCTGCAAGCTATGTATTGAGATAGGGAATAGATTTTCTAATGCATTAAGTTAGGGTAAAGGTTTCCCAATGTTTTAAGATAGGGAATGGTATGGTTTCAAAGTTGGGAGAATGGTAAGAAAAACGGTATTTTTTGGTTTTTAATTTTTATCGCAGTAGTCTTGGCGCGCGTTATGTAACTGTAAAATATCAGTATTGAGTGTAGATTGTGTGATGAAGGTATTATTTTTTTGGTTCATGGTAACTCAATGGTATGTGCAAAAACTTAGATTTTTGTACCGAAAAATTTAAAATTTTTCAAAAAACTTTGAAACACCATAAAGTTAGATATAATTTGGCTTAATAACTAATTTATTGGTTGATCTTATTTTCTAAAACAGTAATCTATCAAAAAAAAAATTTAAAAGACAAAGTATATTAATCACTGCTTCGTATAATCATTTTACCGCAAGCTTTCAGTGAATTAATCAATACTCCATTGAATGCTGCTACACTATAAGTTATTTACAAATTCGAAAGTTTGTGAGTGTATTCCGTCATACTGAACTTGTCTTTTAGGGAAAAAAACTCAACCCCTTCTCTGTCTGCTCGTACGTAGCAACCATTTGATTAATGCTTCTAAATTCTCTGCTTGTTGAAGTCAAGTTGATTGCTTCTATGAGTTTTTTCCTGTATTTTGCCATAGATCTATCGCCGGGTTCCTCTAAAACTGTTTAGTGCAACCATTTGCTGCTTATTTTCATCTCGTCTGTTTTGTTGTCATTGCAACAATAAGTCTTGCTACTTAAACATAGCATCTCCGCACATCTAAATTATTCTTTGAACAGTCAAGATCTCGTTTATCGTGCTTTTTGTGAACGCTAGAACATGTTCGTGGAAAAAAGTTTGTTTTCAAATCTTCTCAAAATGAATCTCTACAATCAGTTTCTTTCATTTTTCCCCGTCATTTTTTTTCTCCGAACGAATACAATCAAACATATTTGTTTCAGCAAGAGCTAAATACAGCAAAACCGTATCCATTTCTGATTCTTCGACTTTATTTACATCACAAAACATGTCAAAAAATGTAGCAAAGGTCCAGCATTCTCAACTTTGCATATTACAGAATGAAAAATCCGAAAGTTATGGGCTCTCTGTGCTCGATTGTAGACTTTAGTAACTCAGTCTCGTACAAGTCTTTCAGAACAGTGTTCAACCGTTTGAAGAGGGGTTATTTAATTGCTTTAAGTTTTTCCTCATCATTTAAGTAATTTGTGATGTATCGGTCTATCCATTATCTGGTAACCGTAAGATGAATTACCTAAAAGTTTCATAGTCTCTGCAACAACCCCAAATAAAGAGTTCTCGTCTCCTTCCCTTCTATCATCAACAATCGACTGAACAAATTTTTGAAGCATTTTTGAGGTGAATACTGTACAAAGCTGTAAATTTTGTACAATGTAAACCAGGTTCATTGCAGCAAAAGAAGAGAGGAGTAATGATAGAACCATTTTATAGTTTGAAACTAGATATTAACATTCACTGGGGATGTTCAAAAAAAAATTTTCAATGGCGTAATTGTCCATATATTCCCCGATATACTTTCTTCCAAATTCAGTTTTTTAAATTTGAAGGAAAATTAGCAAGCTTTGATTTCAGTTGATCTGGAAAAATTAAGTCACACTGAAATAACCATAAAAGGATCCACCTTTTTTCTCCAATAACGAAGAATACATTGGAAAAAGAAGTTTCTTCAACTTGATGTTTCTTAACTTGAAGTTTCATCAAGGCTTGTTGTTCATCAAGTTCACTTGATCCTAACTTCTGATAATCCCTAAAGTCATTATCAAGAGGGTTGTTGTTTCTCAGTTTACTGAAAAAGGCTTCGTATGGATGTAATTTTTGATACTTGAGCTTGTGCGCACTATCAAACGACTCGTAAAGGAGAAACCCATTTTGTCTCCCTTGTTTGATAGGCTTTAAGAAAGGAGTGTAAAGATTTACTCCACCCAATCCTGTTGACATATCTTGACACATTGGAAAGGGATAAAGCTAGCACGCATCAATTCTAACAATTGATTTGCAGATATTTGGCGAATCCATGATAAAGATTTTGTCCACAACAGCTTTTCGCGTAAATACAACTGATGTTCAATCCGCCATAACTTCTCTAGTTTTCTCGCAAAAATCTCTATTGTCTTCACAAAATGGGTAAAATTTTTCATTGGTTCACTTGTGCGGACAAAATTTGCCAGATTTGGAAGAGTACATCCAAATTTTAACATAACAATTTTTTTCTGATGATAAAATTCGTCCAAATTGGCATTGCATCAAGAATTGGAACAACATCATTGTTTTTGTACCACTGCAAGAAATCTTGAAATGTATTCATTCTAGAAAGGTTTCTGCCAAGATGTCTGTAAATATTTGTAATTATTCCATCCAGATGCTGGTACAATATTAACTTGAAGTTTCTTCAAGGCTTGTTGTTCATCAAGTCCACTTGATCGCAAGTTCTGATAATCTTTATTTCTTAAAGTTTTTATCAAGAGAATTGTTGTTTCTCAGTTTACTGAAAAAGGCTTCGTTTGGAGGTAATTCTTGATTATCCAGCTTGTCCGCACTGTCAAACCACTCGTAAGGAGTCAAAAGATGTTGCTCCCGCCAGAACTTCATGATATCGAGAAACTGCATCTCGCCATACTTGAAGGATGTAAATAAATTAGCTTTACTGATAAGCATTGGTTCAGCTTCTTTTTTATTGATTACGTAGGAAATCAGAGGGTTCTTGATCAAGTTCAGATTCATTGTTAGATCAGGTTTATTGTTAAATCCAATTAGAGGTAACGTGTTAACAACCTCTCCAGGTTTCGTTTCAAATCAATCAGCTCTTTTTTCTGCATTCCCAAAAACTAAGTTGACTTTTCAGTTTCCTCTCTGTCCTCGATACATTCGTCTTCATATTCAAGTTTTCAGTTGAACGATTTTGACATATTCCGATCAACTCTTTAAAAACTTTTGAAATCCGCTCATTCACTACTCTTTCAACATCTTGAAATTTTGTTCTCTTTTCGATTTAGTTTTCCCTGCCAAAAATTCAGGATTGATTTCGAAATCGATAATCAGCTTTAGCTTTTGCGGCTCCTTGTTATAAAAAAAAGTCGGTTCGTCTATCAGGTTCGAGGATAAGGATACATAACTAGAACGTGTTTTTCAATGTAAGTTGTTGTTTAGGTAGCCTTTCAGTTCATCTGTTGGAAGACATATTGACTCAAAATGGAAAATTGTTAGGTTGTTGAATGGTTTGTTATCTTTCGAAACAAGAATATTTAAACCTTCGAAAATCAAACAGCATTTCTCGAAATGTATTTACATTTTGATGGTAAATGTGTCGCACTCGATCATTACAAGTCATAAGATGTCTGTTAAAAAAGTCTGGCCGTTTGAAAAAGCCATTACATCTAGGGCATCGAAAACATTTGAAAAAACTATCTATGTCATCTGTATGAGTGATATGATTGTTGAATCGTAATAGTTTGACTGTTTTGTCAAACTTTCAAATACTTCGACGAGCCACTTCTCCCTCCAACGGGCCAATTCTCCCTCGACGAGCGTAATTATCCTCATGTACTTCAAAATCGTAAATAAAGATTTTGCACTCCGATCATTTCTTCAACATGAGGTAAATCTTCAACGCATACTCCCCGAAAGTTTTAAGGATCATGTCCAGATTTGATTAAAAATCGGTGATATATATAGAAGTAACAGGATCATGAATCTTGTACCCATTCATATACATCCTTGATGCTCAGAACAGACACAAGTGATCCTTGTAAGGTTGCTTGTTTTGTTTGATAAAAGACAATTTACAGAAGGATTTCTCAGTAAAGGTTCGGGTAACACAGAATCTGTACACCCCATCGGAACGTTTTTGAGTAGACCAGCAAAAACAGTCATGTTAGTAATCAACTTCAATCTCCACTTGCTATTCTGACGATCTGGAGTACTTGTTCCACAAGGTTAACTTTTTCGAATTTTCCCTGGATGGTAATCAAATATGCTTTTTATTCACAAAGAATACATTTTTTTTTCAAAGTTGTGTTTTCCTTTGTGTGGCAAAACCGATATTCTCCCATTTTGACATTACGAAGAATACATCCAAGAGCGCTTTTGATTTTTGCAGCGAAATCCAGCTTATTCAAAACTTCATCCAAGTTTTCCTCGATCACTTTAGTATCTAGCTTTGAAATTTGATTGTTAATTATCTTTTTTCTCCCGTTCTTCATTTCTCTATCCACCAGAAAATATTACAAGCGCTTAACTCCTCTTTGAGTTTCTCTCGATCTTCCCCTTCCTCCTCCACAATCTTGTTCAAGTCCGCTACAGTATTGCTTGGCTTCCGTTGTTTTGCTCCATGTCCTTTCCTCTAATGTTGTTGGAGAGAGTAGTAACTCGGAAACTCTTTTTTGCAAGACGAACAAACCGTTGATGGATTGGAAGTTGATGGAGGTTGCTTATTGACCACGCGTAGTTCATTTTTTGTTGATTTCAATTGAAATATCTACAATAAGGACAAGAACTAACTCCTTTAGAAAATTTTTCCCATGGCGAGCTGCGTTTTGACGAACATACATATTTCCGCTGCCTCAACATGGCACTTTCTCGTTTCTATTCAGCGACGGCATCTAAGAAATGGGAGAATTGTTAATTATCAAAAGGAAGGAATTTTTTGTTCACTGATTTATACTTACTTTTAATTTTTGAGAAAACAAAGATATTTTTCAATTAGTTGTACACTGTTTAGATCAAATGCTTTTAGCGTGAAAGAAAATCAGAATGAACTTATTTTAGAGAAAAGTAACCAAAAAATGAGATTTCCAGCTATCAGAATTGACCAATGTTAAAACTGATTTAGTTTTCGGTTTCTTTCATTATGAGAAAAACTTCTATTAAGAACAATTCATATTCCTCGAGTTACTCTTAAGGAGCAAAGAAAAACTTCAACTTGGTTTTCTATTTGATGAAAAAGACGTTTATCCGTAAATTTTTCGCAATTTTTTGGATGTTTATGTTGTCTAAAATTGAGTTTTCCGACTAAGAAAGCTTGAAGTTAATTTAAAAAAGTTGTACGATAATATATCAAAGACTCTTTTTATCCCCTACCCGATACCCAATCTTTTAATAAATTCCCAGCAAAGTGCTTTATTCCCTCATTTTTCAAATGGCTTTTCAAAGCTTAAAATCCTGCATGATCATGTTTCGAGTCAGATTTTAAGAGATTTGCTTTGAAAAACATCAAAATTAAAAAACTTGGCTACTGAAGGTTTTATCTTTTTTGGTTCATGGTAATTCGATGGTACGTGCAAAAACTTCGATTTTTTTTTCAAAAAATTTAAATTTTTTTTCAAAAAACACTTTGAAACACCATAAAGTTAGATATTATTTGACTTAAAAACTAATTTATTGGTTGATTTTATTTGTTAAAGCAGTACTCTATCTACTCAAAACGATGCTGAAATCTATGGAATAATCTAAACTTTGGAAAAAAAATTTTGTAGAAAAAATTAAATTTAAAAAGTTAAGGTATATTACTCACTGCTTCAATTTTTCAGTTATTTAATCAGTACTGCAAGGAATGCTGCTACACCATAAGATATTTTCAAGTTCAAAACTTTTGTGTGTGTATCCCGTCATACTGTACTTGTCTTTTTGGATAAAAATAACTCAACCCCTTCTCTGTCTGCTCTTGTGTAGCAACCATTTGATTAATGCTTCTAAATCCTCTGCTTGTTGAAGTCAAGTTGACTGCTTCGTTGAGTTTTTTTTTAAGTTTTGCCATAAATCCATCGCCGGATTCCTCTAAAACTCTTTAGTGCAACCCTTATCTGCTAAGTTTCATCTTGTCTGTTTTGTTGTCATTGTAGCAGTAAGTCTTGCGACATAAACATAGCATCTCCGCACACCTGAAAAACATAGTTCTTCTTCGAACAGTCAAAGATCTCATTCTTCGTGCTCTTTTTGAATGCTACAACGTGTTCGAGGAAAAAAGTTTGTTTTCGAATCTCCATTGAATGATTCTCTGCAATTTTTTTTTTCAACTTTTCCCAGTCATCTTTTTTCTCTGAACGAATACAATCATACAAATTTTTCTCAGCAAGAGCTAAATACAGCAAAACCGTGTCCTTTTCTGATTCCTCGAAGTTATTTACATCTCAAAACCTGTCGAAAAAACGTATTAAAGGTCCAGCATTCTCAGCTTTGCATACTGCTGAATGAAAAATTGACAATTATGGGTTTTCTGTGCTCGATTGTAGACTTTAGTAACTCAGTCTCGTACAAGTCTTTCAGAACAGTGTTGAATCGTTTGATGAGTGGTTCAGTACTTGCTTTGTGTGTTTTCTCATCATTCAAAAAACTTGTGATCGTATGTCTCGATCTATCCCTTATCTGGTAACCGTAACATTAATTACCTATAAGTTTCATAGTCTCTGCAACAACTCCGAATAAAGAGTTCTCGTCTACTTCCCTTCTACTATCAACAAGCGACTGGACAAACCTATTGAAGTATTTTCGAGGGGAATACTGTGCAAAGCTGTAAGCTTTTGTACACTGTAAACCAAGTTCAAGAAGAAAACGAATAGAACCACTTTCTAGTTTGAAACTAGATATTAACGTTCGCTGGGATGTTCAAGAAGGTCATTTTCAATGGCGTAACTTTGCATATATTCCCCGATATCATTTCTTCCAACTTTATTTTTTTTGAAAGCTGGAGGAAAAATAGCAAATTTTGCTTTCAATTCATCTGGAACAATTAAGTCACACTGAAATAACCGTAAAGGGATCCATCTTTTTTTCTCCAATGAAAATGAATAACTTTAGAAAGAATTTTCTCCAACTTGAAGTTTCTTAACTTGAAGTTTCATCAAGGCTTGTTGCTCATCAATTTCACTTGATCCTGTGTTCTGATATTCCTTAAAGTCTTATTCAAGGTTATTTTTGTTTCTCAGCTTACTAAAAAAAGCTTCGTATGGAGATAAGTTTTGATTCTCGAGCTTGTCCGCACTGTCAAATCACTCAATGTTGAAAAACACTTTTGTCTCAATTGCTTTAATGGTTTCAAGAAAAGAGTCTAAAGATATTGTTCCACCCGAACCTGTTGACATATCTTGACACATTGAAAACGGGTCAAGCTGGGTCGCATCAATTTCAACGAATACTTTGCAGATAATTGACGAATCCCTTATCAAGGTTTCGTCCATATCAGCTTTTCGTGTAAGCTCAACCGATGATCCACCCGTCATAACCTCTCTAATTTTCTCGCAAAAATCTCCATCGCCTCTGCAAAATGGGTAGAACTTTTCATTGGTTCATTTGTGCGGACAAGTGTTTGCCAGATTTGGAAGAGTACATCAGAGTTTTAACATAACATTTTTTTTCTGATGATAAAATTGATCCAACTCTGCATTGCTTCAATGGTTGCAACAGCATCATTGTTGGTGTACCACTGCAAGAAATATTAAAATGTTTTCATTCCAAGCTTCTGCCAAGTCTTCTGTAAATATTTGTAATTATTCCACCAGGTGCTGGTACAGTCTTAACTTGAAGTTTCGTGAAGGATTGTTGTTCATCAAGTTCACTTGATCCTGTAATCTGATAATCCTTAAAGTCCTAATCAAGGTTGATGTTGTTTCTCAGTTTACTGAAAAAGGTTTCGTATGGAGGTAATTTTTGATTCTCGAGCTTGTGCGCACTGTCAAACCACTCGTAAGGGGAAAACCCTTGTCTCACTTGCTTTATAGATTTTGAGAAAAAAGTCTACAGATGTTGCTGCACCCAATCCTGTTGGTTGGCATATCCTGACACATTGAAAATGGGTGAAGCTTGCTCGCATCAATTCCAAAGATTGATTTGCAGAAATTTGGCGAATCTCTGATAAAGGTTTTGTCCACAACAGCTTTTCGCGTAATCACAATTGATGTTCCACCCGTCATAACTTCTCCAGTTTTCTCGCAAAAATCTCTATCGTCAACGCGAAATGGGCAGAATTTTTCATTGGTTCTTTTGTACGGACAAAAATTTGCCAGATTTGGGAGAACATCCATGTTTTAACAGAACAAATTTTTTCTGATGATAAAATTGAACCAGTTTTTCATTGCTTCAATGGTTGCAACAACATCATTGTTGGTGTACCACTGCAAAAAATATTAAAATATATTCATTCCAAGCTTCTGCCAAGTCTTCTGTAAATACTTGATATTATTCCATCCAGATGCTGGTACAGTCTTAACTTGAAGTTTCGTGAAGGCTTTTGTTCATCAAGTTCACTTGATTCTGTAATATGATAATCCTTAAAGTCTTTATCAAGGGTATTGCTGTTTGTTTCTCAAATTACTGAAAAAGGCTTCGTATGGAGGTATTTTTTCATTCTCGAGCTTTTGCGCACTGTCAAACCATTCGTAAGGGAAAAACTGTTTTGTCTCACTTGCTTTATGAGCTTTAAAAAAGGAGACTAATGTTGTTGCTCCACCCAATCTTGTTCAAATATCTTGACACATTGAAAAGTGTTAAGGCTGGCTCGCATCAATTCCAACGATTAATTAGCAGATATTTGGCGAATCCCTGATAGAGGTTTCGTCCACAGCAGCTTTTCGCTTTTCGCTTATTGATGTTTAACCCGTTCTAACCTCTCTAGTTTTCTCGCAAAAATCTCTATCGTCCTCACAAAATGGGTAGAATTTTTCATTGGTTCATTTAGGTGGAAAACTATTTGCCAGATTTGGAAGAGTACATCCTAGTTTTAACATAACAAATTTTTCCTATGATAAAACTGAACCATTTTTGCATTGCCTCAATAGTTGGAACATAAAAATTGTTTTTGTACCACTGCAAGAAATCTCAAAATGTATTCATACTATGTTTCTGCCAAGTCTTCTATAAGTATTTGTAATTATTCCATCCAGATGCTGGTGCAGTCTCAACTTGAAGTGTCTTCAAGGCTTACTGTTCTTCAAGTTCACTTGATCTTAAGTTCTCATAATCCTTCAGGTCTTTATCAAGGGGATTGTTGTTTCTCAGTTTACTAAAAGGGCTTTGTATGGAGGTAATTTTTGATTCTCGAGCTTGTCCGCACTGTCAAATCACTCGTTAAGGAAAACCCTTTTGTGTCACTTGCTTTAACGGCTTTAAGAAAGGAGTCAAAAGATGTTGCTCCACCCAATCCTGTTGACATATCTTGAGACATTGAAAAGGGGCCAAGCTGGCTCGCATCAACTCCAACGTTTAATTTGCAGATATTTGGCGAATATTTATAAAGGTTTCGCCCACAACAGCTTTTCGCGTAAAGACAACTGATGGTCCACCCGTCATAACCTCTCTATTTTCCTCGTAAAAAAACTCTATCGCTTTGGCAAAATTGGTAGCAATTTTCATTGGTTTATCGTGTGGACAAACATTTGCCAGATTTGGAAGAGTACATCTTAGTTTTATCATAACAATTTTTTTCTGATGATAAAATTTAACCAATTTTGCCTTGAGTTAGATTGCCTTTGTTGCCAAGGGTTGGATCAAGGTTTTTGTTGATTTACCAAAGGAAGAAATCTTAAAATATAGTCATTCCATGTTTCTGCCAAGTCTCCTGTAACAAACAGTCGGATTCCATCCAGATGCTGGTACAGTCTCAACTTGAAGTGTCTTCAAGGCTTACTGTTCTTCAAGTTCACTTGATCTTAAGTTCTCATAATCCTTAAGGTCTTTATCAAGGGGATTGTTGTTTCTCAGTTTACTCAAAAAAGGCTTTGTATGGAGGTAATTTTTGATTCTCGAGCTTGTGCGCACTGTCAAACCACTCGTAAGGGAAAAGTGCCTTTGTCTCACTTGCTTTACAGGCTTTAAGAAAGTAGTCTAAGGATGTTGCTCCACCCAATCATATACATACCTTTGTTGTTGTACCACTAGAAGAAATCTTAAAATGTAGTCATTCTATGTTTATGCCAAACCTTCTGTAATTATTTGTTTTTATTCCATCAAGATGCTGGTACAGTCCTAACTTGAAGTTTCTCCAAGGCTTATTGTTCATCAAGTTCACTTGATCCTAAGTTCTGATAATCCTTAAGGTCTTTATCAAAAGGGATTGTTGTTTCTCAGTTTAATGAAAAAGGTTTCTTATGGAGGTAGTTTCTGAATCTCGAGCTTGTGCGCACTGTCAAACCACTCGTAAGTGAAAAACCCTTTTGTCTCACTTGCTTTATAGGCTTTAAGAAAGGAGTCTGAAAACGTTGCTCCGCCCAATCCTGTTGACTTTTCTTGAAACATTGGAAAGGCGTAATGCTGGCTCGCATCAATTCCAACGATTGATTTGCAGATTTTTGGCAAATCCCTGATAAAGGTTTCTTCCGCGTTGATTTTTCGCGTTAATACAATTGATGTTTCACCTGTCATAACCTCTCGGGTTTTCTCGCAAAAATCTCTATCGTCTTTGCAAATTGGCAAATTGCAAAATTGCCAGAATTGGAAGAGAACATCCAAGTTTAAACAATTTTTTTTCTGATGTTAAAATTAAACCAATTTTGCCTTGCTTCAAGGGTTGGAACAACATCTTTGTTGTTGTACCGCTAGAACAAATCTTAAAATGTAGTCATTCTATGTTTATGCCGAGTCTTCTGTAATTATTTGTTTTTATTTCATCAAGATGCTGGTAGAGTCCTAACTTGAAGTTTCTCCAAGGCTTATTGTTCATCAAGTTCACTTGATCCTAAGTTCTGATAATCCTTAAGGTCTTTATCAAAGGGGATTGTTGCATCTCAGTTTACTGAAAAAGGTTTCTTATGGAGGTAGTTTTTGATTTTCGAGCTTGTGCGCACTGTCAAACCACTCGTAAGGGAAAAAACCTTTGTCTCACTTGCTTTATAGGCTTTAAGAAAGGAGTCTAAAAATGTTGCTCCACTCAATCCTGTTACATATCTTGACACATTGAAAAGGGGTGAAGCTGGCTCGCATCAATTCCAAAGATTGTTTGCAGGTATTTGGCGAATCCCTGATAAATGTTTTGTCCATATCAAGTTTCTTTTAAACACAATTGATGTTCCACCCGTCATAGTCTCTCTAGTTTTCTCACAAAAATCTCTATCGTCTTCACAAAATGGGTAGAATTTTTCATTGGTTCAATTGTGCGGACAAATATTTGCCAGATTTGGAAGAGTACATCCAAGTGTTAGGATAACAAATTTTTCTGATGATAAAATTGATTAATTTTGCATTGCTCCAAGGGTTGAAACAACATATTTGTTGTTGTATCACTGCAAGAAACCTTAAAATGTAGTCACTCCCTGTTTATGCCAAGTCTTCTGTATGTTTTTGTAATTATTCCATCCAGATGATGGTACAGTCTTAACTTGAAGTTTCTTCAAGGCTTGTTGTTCATCAAGTTTAGTTAATCCTATGTTCTGATAGTCCTTAAAATCTTATCCAGGGTTATTGTTGTTTCTCAGTTTACTGAAAAAATCTTCGCATGGAGATAATTTTTGATTCTCCAGCTTGTGCGCACTGTCAAACCACTCGTAAGGGTTAAACTTTTTTTGTCTCACTTATTTTATAGGCTTTAAGAAAGGAGTCTAAAGATGTTGCTCCACGCAATCCTGTTGACATATCTTGACACATTGAAAAGGGGTAAAGCTGGCTCGCATCATTTCCAACGATTGATTTGCAGATAATTGGCGAATCGCTGATAAAGGTTTCTCGCACAACAGCTTTTCGTGTAAACACAATTGATGTTCCACCCGTCATTACCTCTCTAGTTTTCTCGCAAAAATCTCTATTGTCTTCGCAAATTGGGTAGAACTTTTCATTGGCTCATTCGTGCTGACAAATATTTGCCAGATTTGAAAGAGTACATCTAAGTTTTAACATAGCAATTTTTTTTCTGAAGATAAATTGAACCAATTTTGCATTGCTTCAACGGATGGAACAACATCTTTGTTGCTGTACCAATAGAAGAAATCCTAAAATGTAACCATTCCATTTTTCTGCAAAGTCTTCTGTAAATTTTTGTAATTATTTCATCCAGATGATGGTACAGTCTTAGCTTGATGTTTCTTCAAAGATTGTTGTTCATCAAAATCACTTGGTCTTGAGTTCTGATAGTCCTTAAAGTCTTTATCAACGGGACTGTTGTTTCTCATTTTATTGAAAAAGGTTTCGTATGGAGGTTTTTTTTTTATTCTTGAGCTTGTGCGAACTGTCAAACCAATCAGATATTGAATTAATTTGCGATTCTCAGAGGTAATTTTTGATTCTCGAGCATGTCCGCACTGTCAAACCACTAGTAAGGGAAAAACTTTTCGTCTCACTTGCTTTATAGGCTTTAAGAAAGGAGTCGAAAGATGTTGCTCCACCCAATCCTGTTGACATATCTTGTCACATTGAAAAAGTGTCAAGCTGGCTCGCATCAAATCCAACGTTTAAACTGCAGGTATTTGGCGAAACCCTTGTAAAGGTTTCGTCCACAACAGCTTTTCGCGCAAACACAACTGATGTTCCACCCATCATAACCTCTCTATTTTTCTCGCAAAATTCTCTATCGCTTTGCCAAATTGGGTAGAATTTTTTTTGGTTCATTTGTGCAGACAAATGTTTGCCGGATTTGAAAGAGTACATCCAAGTTTTAATATAACAAATTTTTATGATGATATAAGTGAACAATTTTGCATTGCTCCAAGGCTTGGAACAACCTCTTTGTTGTTGTACCACTGCAAAAAATCTTAAAATGTAGTCATTCCATTTTTCTGCCAAGTCTGCTATAAATATTTGTAATAATTCCATCCAGATGCTGGTACACTCTCAAGTTGAACTTTCTTCAAGTCTTGTTGTTCATCAGGTTGACTTGCTCCTAAGTTCTGATAACCCTTAAAGTCTTTATCAAGGGCATTGTTGTTTCTCAGTTTACTGAAAAAGGCTTCGTATGGAGGTATTTTTTGATTCTTGAGCTTCTGCGAACTGTCAAACCAATCAGATTTTGATTTACTTTTTGATTCTAAGAGATATTTTTTGATTCTCGAGCATGTCCGCACTGTCAAACCACTCGTATTGAAAAAAATTTTGTCTCACTTGCTTTCTAGGCTTTAAGAAAGGAGTCGGAAGATGTTGCTCCAACCAATCCTGTTGACATGTCTTGACACATTGAAAAGGGGTCAAGCTGGCTCGCATCAACTCCAGCGTTTAATTTTTTCCAGACATTTGGCGAATCCCTATTAAAGGTTTCGTCCACAACAGCTTTTCGCGCAAACACAACTGTTGTTCCACCCATCATAACCTCTCTAATTTTCTCGCAAAAATCTCTAACGCTTTGGCAAATTGGGTAGACTTTTTTTTGGTTCATTCGTGCGGAAAAACATTTGCCAATTTTGGATGAGTACTTCTAAGTTTTAACATAACAAATTTCCTCTGATGATCTTTGTTGTTATACCACTGCAAGAAGTCTTAAAATGTAGTCATTCCATGTTTCTGCTAAGTCTTCTGTAAATATTTGTAATTGTTCCATCAAGATGCTGGTACATTCCTAACTTGAGGTTTCTTCACGGTTTGTTGTTCATCAAATTCACTTGACCCTAATTTCTGATAATACTTAAAGTCTTTTTCGAGGTTACTGCTTTTTCTCAGTTTACTGAAAAAGTCTTCGTATGGAGGTAATTTTTGATTCTCGAGCTTGTGCGCACTGTCAAACCACTCGTAAGGGAAAAACCCTTTTGTCTAACTTGCTTTATAAGCTTTTAAAAAGGAGTCTAAAAATGTTGCTCCACTCAATCCTGTTACATATCTTGACACATTGAAAAGGGGTGAAGCTGGCTCGCATCAATTCCAAAGATTGTTTGCAGGTATTTGGCGAATCCCTGAAAAATGCTTCGTCCACATCACGTTTCATTTAAACACGATTGATGTTCCACCCGTCATAATTTCTCTAGTTTTCGCGCAAAAATCTCTATCGTCTTCACAAAATGGGTAGAATTTTTCAATGGTTCAATTGTGGGGACAAATATTTGCCAGATTTGGAAGAGTACATCCAAGTGTTATGATAACAAATTTTTTTTAATGATAAAATTGAACAATTTTGCATTGCTCCAAGGGTTGAAACAACATATTTGTTGTTGTATCACTGCAAGAAATCTTAAAATGTAGTCACTCCCTATTTATGCCAAGTCTTCTGTATGTTTTTGTAATTATATCATCCAGACGCTGGTAAAGTCTTAACTTGAAGTTTCTTCAAGGCTTGTTGTTCATCAAGTTTAGTTAATCCTATGTTCTGATAGTCCTTAAAATCTTATTCAGGGTTATTGTTGTTTCTCAGTTTACTGAAAAAATCTTCGTATGGAGGTAATTTTTGATTCTCGAGCTTGTACGCACTGTCAAACCACTCGTAAGGGTAAAACTTTTTTTGTCTCACTTGTTTTATAGGCTTTAAGAAAGGAGTCTAAAGATGTTGCTCCACGCAATCCTGTTGACATATATTGACACATTGAAAAGGGGTAAAGCTGGCTCGCAACAATTCCAACGATTGATTTGCAGATATTTGGCGAATCCCTGAAAAAGGTTTCTCGCACAACAGCTTTTCGTGTAAACACAAATGATGTTCCACCCGTCATTACCTCTCTAGTTCTCTCGCAAAAACCTCTATTGTCTTCTCAAATTGGGAAGAATTTTTCATTGGCTCATTTGTGCGGACAAATGTTTGCCAGATTTGGAAGAGTACATCCAAGTTTCACCATAACAATTTTTTTCTGAAGATAAATTGAACCAATTTTGCATTGCTTCAAGGGATGGAAAAACATCTTTGTTGTTGTACCACTAGAAGAAATCCTAAAATGTAACCGCTCCATGTTTCTGCTAAGTCTTCTGTAAATTTTTGTAATTATTTCATACAGATGATGGTACAGTCTTAGCTTGAAGTTTCTTCAAAGATTTTTGTTCATCAAAATCACTGATCTTGAGTTCTGATAGTCCTTAAAGTCTTTATCAACGGGACTGTTGTTTCTCATTTTACTGAAAAAGGCTTCATATGGGGGTATTTTTTGATTCTTGAGCTTGTGCGAACTGTCAAACCAATCAGATATTGAATTATTTTGCGATTCTCAGAGTTACTTTTTGATTCTCGAGCATGTCCGCACTGTCGAACCACTCGTAAGGGAAAAACTTTTTGTCTCACTTGCTTTATAGGCTTTAAGAAAGGAATGGGAAGATGTTGCTCCACCCAATCCTGTTGACATATCTTGACACATTGAAAAGGGGTCAAGCTGGCTCGCATCAACTCAACGTTAAATTTGCAGATATTTGGCGAATTCCTTTTAAAGGTTTCGTCCACAACAGCTTTTCGTGCAAACACAACTGATATTCAACCCATCATAACCTCTCTAATTTTCTCGCAAAAATCTCTATCGCTTTGGCAAATTGGGTAGAATTTTTTTGGTTCATTGGTGCGGACAAATGTTTGCCGCATTTGGAAGAATACATCCAAGTTTTAATATAACAAATTTTTCTGATGATAAAATCGAACAATTTTGCATTGCTCCAAGGGTTGGAACAACATCTTTGTTGTTGTATCACTGCAAGAAAACTTAAAATGTAGTCACTCCGTGTTTCGGCCAAGTCTTCGGTAAATATTTGTAATTATCCCATCTAAATGCTGGTACATTCCTAACTTGAGGTTTCTTCACGGTTTGTTGTTCATCAAATTCACTTGACCCTAATTTCTGATAATACTTTAAGTCTTAGTCGAGGTTACTGCTTTTTCTCAGTTTAATGAAAAAGTTTTTGTATGGAGGTAATTTTTGATTCTCGAGCTTGTGCGCACTTTCAAACCACTCGTAAGGGAAAAACCCTTGTGTCTAACTTGCTTTATAGGCTTTAAAAAAGAAGTCTAAAAATGTTGCTCCACTCAATCCTGTTACATATCTTGACACATTGAAACGGGGTGAAGCTAGCTTGCATCAATTCCAACGTTTGATTTGCAGATATTTGGCGAATCCATTTTAAAGGTTTCGTCCACAACAGCTTTTCGTGCAAACACAACTGATATTCAACCCATCATAACCTCTCTAATTTTCTCGCAAAAATCTCTATCGATTTGGCAAATTGAGTAGAATTTTTTTTTTCATTTGTGCGGACAAATGTTTACCGGATTTGGAAGATTACATCCAAGTTTTAATATAACAAATTTTTATGATGATATAAGTGAACAATTTTGCATTGCTCCAAGGCTTGGAACAACCTCTTTGTTGTTATACCACCGCAAGAAGTTTTAAAATGGAGTCATTCTATTTCTGCCAAGTCTTCTGTAAATATTTGTAATTATCCCATCTAAATGCTGGTACATTCCTAGCTTGAGGTTTCTTCACGGTTTGTTGTTCATCAAATTCACTTGACCCTAATTTCTGATAATACTTAAAGTCTTATTCGAGGTTACTGCTTTTTCTCAGTTTACTGAAAAAGTCTTTGTATGGAGGTAATTTTTGATTCTCGAGCTTGTGCGCACTTTCAAACCACTCGTAAGGGAAAAACCCTTTTGTCTAACTTGCTTTATAGGCTTTAAAAAAGAAGTCTAAAAATGTTGCTCCACTCAATCCTGTTACATATCTTGACACATTGAAACGGGGTGAAGCTGGCTTGCATCAACTCCAACGTTTGATTTGCAGATATTTGGCGAATCCATTTTACAGGTTTCGTCCACAACAGCTTTTCGTGCAAACACAACTGATATTCAACCCATCATAACCTCTCTAATTTTCTCGCAAAAATCTCTATCGATTTGGCAAATTGAGTATAATTTTTTTTTCATTTGTGCGGACAAATGTTTACCGGATTTGGAAGATTACATCCAAGTTTTAATATAACAAAATTTTCTGATAATAAAATTGAACAATTTTGCATTGCTCCAAGGGTTGGAACAACAACTTTGTTGTTGTATCACTGCAGGAAAAAATCAAAATGTAGTCACTCCGTGTTTCGGCCAAGTCTTCGGTAAATATTTGTAATTATCCCATCTAGATGCTGGTAGAGTCTTAATTTGAAGTTTCTTCAAGGCATGTTGTTCATCAATTCACTTGATCCTATAATCTGATAGTCCTTAAAATCTTATTCAAGGTTTTTGTTGTTTATAAACTTACTGAAAAAAGCTTCGTATGGAGGTAATTTTTGATTCTCGAGCGTGTGCGCACTGTCAAACCACTCGTAAGGGGAAAACTTTTTGTCTCACTTGCTTTATAGGCTTTAAGAAAGGAGTCTAAAGATGTTGCTCCACGCAATCCTTTTGAAATATCTTGACTTATTGAAAAGGGGTAAAGCTGGCTCGTATCAATAGCAACGATTGATTTGCAGATATTTGGCGAATCCCTGATAAAAGTTACACCAGCTTTTTGCGTAAGCATAATTGATGTTCTACCCGTCATAAACTCTCTAATTTTCCGGCAAGAATCTCTATCGTCTTCGCAAAATGGGTAGAAATTTTCATTGGTTCATTTGTGCGGACAAATATTTGCCAGACTTAGAATAGTACATTCAAGTTTTAACATAACATTTTTTTCTGAAGATAAAATTGAACCAATTTTGCATTGCTTCAAGGGTTTGAACAACATCATTAGTGTTGTACCAATACAAGAAATCTTAAAATGTAATCATTCTATGTTTCTGCCAAGACTTCTGTAAATATTTGTAATTAATCTGTCCAGACGATGGAACAGTCTTTACTTGAAGTCTCTTCAAGAATTTTTGTTTATCAAAATCACTTGATCCTAAGTTCTGATAATCCTTAAACTCTTGATCAACGGGCCTGCTGTTTCTCAGTTTACTGAAAAGGTTTCGTATGGAGGTATTTTTTGATTTTTAAGCTTGTCGTAAGGGAAAAACCCGTTTGGTCTCACTTGCTTTACAGGCATGAAGAAATGATTCTACAGACTTTGCTCCACCCGATCCTGTTGACATATCTTGACAGATTGAAAAAGGGTAAAGCTGGCTCGCATCAATTCTCACGATTGATTTGCAGATATTTGGCGAATCCTTGATAAAGGTTTCGTCCACAACAGCTTTTCGCGTAAACACATTTGATGTTCCAACCGTCATAACATCTTTAATTTTTTCACAAAATTCTCTGCCGCTTTGGCAAATTGGGTAGAATTTTTTTTTGGTTCTTTTGTGCGGACAAATATTTGCCAAATTTGGAAGAGTACATCCAAGTTTTAACATAACAAACTTTTTCTGGGGATAAAATTGAACCAGTTTTGCATTGCTTGAATGGTTGGAACAACATCTTTGATGTTTTACCACTGCAAGAAAACTTAAAATTTAGTCATTCCATGTTTCAAACAAGTCTTCTGTAAATATCTGTAATTACTCCATCCAGACATAACCTCTCTAATTTTCTCGCAAAAAACTCTATCGCTTTGGCAAAATTGGTAGCAATTTTCATTGGTTTATCGTGTGGACAAATATTTGCCAGATTTGGAAGAGTACATCTTAGTTTTAACGTAACAGTTTTTTTCTGATGATAAAATTTAACCAATTTTGCCTTGAGTTAGATTGCCTTGTTGCCAAGGGTTAGATCAAGGTTTTTGTTGATTTACCAATGCAAGAAATCTTAAAATATAGTCATTCCACGTTTCTGCCAACTCTCCTGTAACAAACAGTCGGATTCCATCCAGATGCTGGTACAGTCTTAACTTGAAGTTTCTTCAAGGCTTGTTGTTCATCAAGTTCACTTGATCCTGAGTTCTGATAATCCTTAAGGTTTTTATCAAGAGCATTGTTGTTTCACCGTTTACTGATAAAGGCTTCACATGAGGATAACTTTTGATTCTCGAGCTTGTCCGCACTGTCAAACCTCTCGTAAGGGAAAAACTTTTTGTCTCACTTGATTTATAGGCTTTAAGAAAGGAGTCTAAAGATGTTGCTCCACGCAATCCTATTGAATTATCTTGACACATTGAAAAGGGGTCAAGCTGGCTCGCATCAACTCCAACGTTTAATTTGCAGATATTTGGCGAATCCCTTATAAAGGTTTTGTCCACAACAGCTTTTTGCGTAAACGAACTGATGGTCCATCCGTCATAACCTCTCTAAATTTCTCGTAAAAATCTCTCTCGCTTTGGCAAAATGGGTAGAATTTTTTTTGGTTCATTTGTGCGGACAAATGTTTGCCGAATTTGGAAGAGTACATCCAAGTTTTAATATAACAAATTTTCTGATGATAAAATTGAACAATTTTGCATTGCTCCAAGGGTTGGAACAACATCTTTGTTGTTGTTGTATCACTGCAAGAAAACTTAAAATGTAGTCACTCCGTGTTTCGGCCAAGTCTTCGGTAAATATTTGTAATTATCCCATCTGAACGCTGGTACAGTCTTAACTTGAAGTTTCTTCAAGGCTTGTTGTTCATCAAGTTCACTTGATCCTGAGTTCTGATAATCCTTAAAGTCTTTATCATGGGCATTGTTGTATCTCCGTTTCCTGATAAAGGCTTCACATGGAGGTAAATTTTGCTTCTCGAGCTTGTTCGCACTGTCAAACCACTCGTAAGGGAAAAATTTTTTTGTCTCACTTGATTTATAGGCTTCAAGAAAGGATCTCAGGATGTTGCTCCACCCAAACCTGTTGACATATCTTGACACATTGAAAATGGGTAAAGCTGGCTCGCATCAATTCCAACGATTGGTTTGCAGATATATGACGAACCTCTGATAAAGGTTTTGTCAACAACAGCTTTTTGCTTAGGCGCAATTGATGTTCCACCCATCATAACCTCTCTAGCTTTCTCGCAAAAATCTCTATCGTCCGCGCAAAATGTGCCAAATTTTTCATTTGTTCATTTGTGCGGACAAAAATTTGCCAGATTTGGAAGATTACATCTAAGTTTTAATATAACAAATTTTTCTCTGATGATGAAATTGTACCATTATTGCATTGCTTCAAGTGTTGGAACAACATCTTTGTTGTTGTACCACTGCAAAAAATCTTAAATTGTAGCCTTTTCATGTTTCTGCCAAGTTGTGACATTCGACCAGAATGGCCAAAATGCAATTTGTGCGGACTTCGAATTTTAGCAGCGAGCCTTCCGGATTGGTGGTTGTTGAGAATTAAGGACGTTATTGGAACGATCAGCCAGACGGTGAGGGCTGGAATATTCTAGTATTTTTAAGATTCAAAAATTCGAATTATGACGTCATATTTCTGAGAAACGTCAGAAACGGCCATTTTGGCAAAAACGAGAAAGAAAAAGAGAACAACTTTATCTGCGATAGCGAACAGGACGAAAATCGAGATTAAAAACGACAACGAACTACAGAATAGCAGAGGACGTTCCGAGTTGCAACTATTGTGCTGCTACAATAGTTGCAAGGCCGTTGCGAACAACGGTGAAGGGTAAGAGACAGCCCTCCGGATTAGGAAGAAATCAAGATTAGCGAGCTTGACCCAGCGGATTCATCAATCCGGAAGGGTAAAGGAACTGAAACTTTTATCCTGTTGCATCAACTTTTAGCTTCCTGTCATGTCCTGACTTGAATTTAATTAATATCTAGATTCATTTTGATAAGGATGAGAAGCTAGGAGTTGGGGGAAAGGGTTGATCCATCTTCGATGGAGATGATGATTTTTATCTACTGAACAAAAACAATAGTAATATAATAAGTAGTAGCCCTGTTTTTAGGAGTGACCTCGTGGTCTGGGGATACTGAGACCCAGCCATGAGCTCACTATTTGCATGTAATTAAATTAATTTGAGCGTTCTGGTCGAAGCCGGAGAACAGTAACGTTTTTGTCGACCCGATAATGGAAAAGACCACCGAAAAGTACTGGCTTGGTAGAGACGGTGAAAAGCATGCAAAGCTCTGTTTAGACGTTAGCCAGTCGTCTTAAGACTTAGTTTTGTCTTCCGTCGATATGTATCTTCCGGGCGAATGTTACACACATGTTTTTATGGCGCTCCTGGGTGTTATTCTTTTTAACATCATGACCGGCAGAACCGTTAACGAGCACTCCGCGCCGAGCGGATGCTCACATTAACGCCCTTATTAGGCCTAAACCGCCGGGGCGGAGGGGTGGTTCGGAGCGCGGAAGCCCTCCGGATTACCGTGAATAGCTTTTTAACTTAGTTAAGACCGAAAATTCACGAACCAGGAAGGGTGGGGGGATCGGCCATTCCCTCATCCCCTGAGTGGTTTGTGACCAAAAACACTTAAAGATATAAGTAAAACCAAACAAAAAGAAGTATAGTACCCAAGAAAAACAAAAAACATAAAAAATTGCCGAAAAAACCAAAAACTGTAAAAAAGTAAAAAATCAGTAGAAATCATCCCCCCAGACAAGATGTGATCCGACCCCCCCGTTTGTTGTTGATAGATATATTGTTGTTACAGGCATTTATATCAGTCAGGATCGTTACGATCAGTTTTGTAGCCCGTTTGTGAGGCTTGTACTGTAGGGTTATTTGAGCATTTAAGCACGTTAATGATAAATTGCGCTCAATCCGGAAGGGTCAGCTGATTTGCGCTCAATTCGGAAGGGTCTTGGGTGAAGACCGATCCGGCAAGCAGTACAAGGAGCAACAAGAATGGGCTCAACGACAACAACATTCGACTGTTGGGTATCGTTAACAAGTTTTGTATCCCTTTTGGTACAAAAAGTAAGATAGTAATCTGTGGGGGGCTCGACAGTGCTGCACTGTAGTGACCCTTTACCGAACTGCGAATATCCGAGTTAAGCACCTTAATTCGGATATTAAGGAAACCCGGAGGTGTATAGTATTACTAATATTATTATTTATATAGCCTATATTAATAGTCTTATATCGTTTTTCAGTGAAAAACAACGAAAACAGACCGGTTTTTAGGGTCAAAATAGCGATATTTTGATCCCCCCACAAGTCGCGATTTTTGAGATATCGATATTTTTTCAAACGGAAAAAAGCGCTAAGTTGGTGTGTTACATCGTAACTGCACTACCACAATATATAGAACCGGTTAAGTTTAGTTCGGAAGTGGTTGGAACTATTTTGGAACCAAAAACCGAATTTTCGTGATTTTTGAGAAAACGAAACACTATAAATTTAGAAAATTTTTTGAAATTTTTGAGTTACAACAGTAAAAATAGTTGTTCGGACAACGTCCACTAGTGAATCTACAAGTTTTAAAACCCGCTACCCGAAAGCCTTCCGGGTTGCAGAGAAATCGGACATAACGTGTTTGATTTGGTGGATTCATAAATCCGGAGGGGTCCAGGTAGCACAGTTTTTCGCAAATTTTTTCTAAAAAAGCGTTTTAGATCGGGTCTTTTGCATTGAACTAGAAGAGTATAGGCCTTCTGAGCTCGGATCAATAATTTTCAGGTCGAAAGGACCAGATTTGCGGAAAAAGTTAGTTGGAACCTATAAATGAGAAATTTTTTGAGTTTGCAAGAAAGACGTTTTGGCTAATAACTTTTCGACAACTGGACAAATCCGGTTAATCTTGGTACCATTAGATCAGAAATTAGCTGAACTTACTAGTAGGAAAGAGAATTACTCGAAAAAGCGAGCGAGAATTTTTGCAGATTGTTTTTAGCAAATTACACAAATCCGGAGGGGTACACCCTTCACGTTTTATAAATTTTTCTGAAAAACCCTTAGACCCCTACCAAAAGGTAATAGCG
This sequence comes from Symsagittifera roscoffensis, assembly GCF_963678635.1. Classification (NCBI taxonomy): domain Eukaryota; kingdom Metazoa; phylum Xenacoelomorpha; order Acoela; family Convolutidae; genus Symsagittifera; species Symsagittifera roscoffensis. Next base: position 47,321,744 of record NC_087063.1, on the reverse strand, counting down.
GTTGAATAAAGTAACTTTAGGCCATTCTAGACCAAAAGGGAGGGCTAAAGGCACAGCAAAAGCTTAATCGAGCCGAAGTTAGGCCAGCGATAAGACCCTTCACCGTTGGTGTGAATTGTCAAATAAGAAGCTTAACTTCAATCCGGAAGGGTCTAGGAAGGTAGCACATACCCTTCCCAGTTAAATGAAAGAGCATAATTGCATCGGAGAACGTATCAGGAGGGGTATAGGTTGAAAAAAGGAAATCTCCAAAAAGCTACTTTTTACAAAACCGGAGGGCTCCCAATCCGGAGGGGTCAAACATTTTCAAGTTAGGAGGGGTCCGAATCCGGAGGGGTCCGAATCCGGAGGGGTCTTATAGTTGCTAATTCGGAGGGGTCCAAATCCGGAGGGGTCTTCTATTAACCAACTCAGAGGGGTCCAAATCCGGAGGGGTCTAGATTCTATCAATCAGGAAGGGTCCTATTTGTGCCAATCCGGAGGGGTATTATTTTATTAAGGACTTAGGTAGACGAAAGAAAGACTAAAAAGTGAGAGGTATTAGGTTATTAGCACACAGGCTAGGTATCAGTGACTGCACTGGTAACTTGCCTTTCAATAAGAACCAGACTAATACAGAACAGGTCCGAACTCGGATATTCGCGACACTAAGTCTAAATTAAAAAGAGCGTGATTCATTGGTGTGGATTGAAACATAATACATTTTTGGGAAAAGTGACTGCCCTGAGGATTTTAGTAGGTCTAGCTCGGGCAGTCCGAAGGCAGATAGGTAACACAGTACTCGGTGGGTGCAATAGACGCCCACTTGAGAAAATTATTGCCTTCAAAGTTTTGTCTGTTTGGTGCGGCTTCGAGCAGGGAAAGCTTTTTCTTTAAAAGACAGGTTCGACTATTGTACTGCGACCGACTAAGAGTACAAGACACATACGTTTTTTTATATATACATTCATATTGTGTCAAAATAAATTATTTGTTTTTGATTTTAAATCAACGTAAACTGTGCTTGATCGGGTAGTGAGTACACTATCTTTTAAATTGACTGATAAAATCATATTGTGCTAATTTCAAAATCTTTGGACCGATAATCGGTTAGTGTGAATAAATTTTATACAAACTGACTCTGACAACATACAGGGATTCGTGGTCACTATTTAATAGAATCTGGTGAAATTTATTGTGTTGTGTCATTATTATTGTTAATAAAACTATAAGGTCTCTAGCAATTGAGTCAAGAATAGGCATTGGAAAGTGACAACCAGAGAATGAGTCTAGACAAGTCAAGGATACCAAAACGAGGTAATAGCTCTAGGAAATTCATACCTGAAAAGCAAAGAAAAACGATGACCGATCCTTTTGTGGATTGGATCAAGCGATCCCGGTCTGACAAAAGGGGGACGGTTTCAGGCAGAATGGTTGAAACGAGAAGTCAGAAGACCTCAGAAGAGCGAAGAGAACTGTTAGAAGTGGAGGTCAATACGGACCAGACCATGAATGACAACCAGGAGGTAAATGGACTGGAAGGAAGAGGCAGAAGGCTGGCGAGTGAATCTACCCCGGTAGAACAAGGCCATGATTTTGCCACTTCCACCGGGACAAGAGGACTTGTCGGAGAGACAGGAATGCAGTGCGCTCACCAGCAACTTGGAAGGGACAGCCCTGAATTGTGTCATGGCCAAGAAGCATTATCAACGTGACACTGCTGAGAAAATCTTCGAAATCTTGTTAAACCGTTTCGTATCAGGGGTGCAGGGGCACCAGGCGATGATGCGCTTCGAGAAACGGAGGCAACGAGAAGATGAAACGATAGACAAGTTTCTCGATGACTTGGAAATGCTGAGAAGACGCAGCCAACCGGATGAGTCAAACCGAAGGATGAACCTGGCCGTAGCCTCAAAATTCATCGATGGTGTGAAGAATGATGAACTTCGTACGATGCTAGCAACGCATTAGACACCACTATCAATCAATGCACCAACACCGGAGGAGTTGAGGCTCAAGTCAAAAGAGTATCTTTTGTTGAAACCTCCTTCGAGATCTGGATACTACAAGAACAATTATGGCAATTTTAACAACGGACCAGCAAACCAAGGGAACAATTGGTACAAACCGAGGGATGATATGGACAAGAGACGCTCTTGTGCCAATTGCAATTCAACGGACCATCATGTGTCAGCATGCCCAGCTTACAAACAAGGCATGAAAGCAATAGGCTTTAGCCTCGAGGACGAAGATGCGTCAGAATTGGACCATGAGGATTTCATGAGAGGAGTAATTGCGAAATTCGGCCCGAGGTGTTTCTTTTGCAACTTGGAAGGTCATTTTAAATCAGATTGTCCGCAATTCTGGGATGCAGTGGCAGACATAAAGCATCCAAGACATGAAGAAGCTTTGTCAGGAGTGAAAGCGAGCAAGGCTGGACTTTTGAGTGAAGCAGAGGCACGCAGAAAAGAAAAACCTCAAGAGCTGGCGGCAAAGAAAATGCAAGCGGTAGCAGGGGAGACACGTGAGCCGGAACCGGCAACTGCGGCTGAGGACTTCAAGATCGATTATAAGGCAGCCGCAAGGGATGCTCTAGATAGAGTACAACAGGAATTGGTGACGAAAGAGATCGAACAAAAAGTGAAACTTGAACTGGAAAATGAAAAGCTTCAGGAGCAATTGAATACCTTCAAAGCAACGGAGTTCGAGGAGACGAAAACACCAAGCAGTTTAGACATGAAACTTAAAGTGATCTCCGGTAGGAGGTTCGGCATGATGCCGCAAGGAAGCAAGATACAGTCGATAATCTCCGTGGCTGGACATCAGGTGATCAGAAATCTGAGTGAACCATCCGAGTTCACTTTGATGCATTTGGACACATATGCAGATTATCTGAGACAGGTGGAGCCACGCACCGAGTCGAGAGCTGTGCGAGCACTTCTAACGACGGGTGGCCCTCGCATGAAGAAACTTCATGGACGCTACCTAGAGGTCTATGGGCCGTATCAAGTAATGCTGAACGTGGATGGAATCAGTATCTACACCAGGACTTATGTAACAACAGATGATGACCAAACGGGGCAGATCTATTTGGGAGAAGAGGAACTCAAGGTCCGCAGGATAGGCCATGACGCCATGATGGAACAAGACGCAGTACACATTGGATATGAAGCAGATGTGACAGCACATCTGCTCGACACCAACAGAACAAAAATCGGAGTCACAGGGCTTCTGGACACAGGAGCGGTGGTGAGTGTGATGCCGATAAAAACCTGGGAAAAGATGGGCTTCACGCGGGAAGATCTGATTCCTACGAATCTCCAACTGGCCGCCTCAAATCGAGGAGCCATCTACGTAGCCGGAAGAACACCGATAACGGTCCTTCACATGGGAGGACGAGATCTTTGGATGAGCTTCCTGGTGGTAGAGAATCTGGACGACGCCGACCAATTCATCTTGGGCAGAGACTTTGTCAGGAATTTTGACGTGATGATTGACTTGAACAACGGTCTAATACGGATTAGAAACCCGGACCGAAAGTATGTTAAGAGACCAATCAATAGGATAATAACAGACGAAAATAAGGTACTAGTTTTTTTGGATAGAAAAGTAAAATTACAACCAGGACAAGCTGTACTAGCAATTTTTAGAATGAGAAATTTAAATTCGTTAAGTGATAGTAAACAGGTTTGCTTAGTACCGAATCCAAATAGTCAGAGTTCGGTGATTTTAGGCCGGAGATTCTCGGTAACGCGAAACGGACTGTGTGTCAGTGTGTTGTTGAACACACTGGACACCACGGTTTCAATTCAGCGTGGAAAGAAGCTTGGCTACGCTTTGCCGATGAGGACCGACTATGAGGAGACACAAAACTTGAAGAAATATAGTGTGAAAGACTGTCCTTATCATGCAAATAAAGATAAAATTTTAAAGAGAATTAATGAATTAAAATCTATTCATAAATTGTTTTCAATGAAATCCGAAACGGACGACGGCTTATCAAGCTGCTCGAATTTGCCGGAACGCCCCTCGTCATATGAACTAGATTCTGACAAAACGGTTTTGCCAGAAATAGAACATTTAAAAGGGAAAATAGGTGAGGGAGATTTTGAAAAATCGCGGGACGTTTTATATCGGAACGCAGATGTATTTTCGAAACCTTAAGCGGACATCGGTTGCTGTAACTTCGTAGAACACGAAATTGAGCTGGAAGTAGGTGCCGTTCCGCACAGAGAGGGCGCGAGACGAATGACGCCACACAAATCGGAAGCGTGCCGAACGGAAATAGAAATGTTGCTTGAATACGACATGATAGAACCCTCGAAATCGCCATGGGCTTGCGGGGTAGTAATGGCGAAAAAGAAAGGGGGGCAGCTTAGATTTTGTTGCGACTTTCGTTACTTGAACGCGGTAACAATAAAAGATGCGTACCCGATACCGCGAATGGACGAGAGCCTATCTAAACTTGGTGATGCCAAGTTCTTCACCACATTGGACTTAGGTTCTGCCTTCTGGCAGGTCCCTCTGCGAAAGAAGGACAGAGAGAAAACCGGATTCGCGTGCGAATTGGGGTTGTACCAGTGGAAGAGGATGCCCTTCGGCTTGTGCAATGCAACAGCAACTTTTCAAAGGCTGATGGCTCAGGCTTTGACAGGAGTGACCAAAAAGTACGGGAATCTCTTGATGTGCTACGTGGATGACGTAGTCATAGCGACACCGACCCTGGAGGATCACATTGATCGGCTCGATGAGGTCTTTGGATGCATGAAAAGAGCAGGATTAAAGTGCAAACCATCGAAATGTGAAATCCTTAGGGATTCGATAAAGTACCTAGGGAGGATGGTAGACAGGCATGGTGTGAGGCCAGATCCGGAAGCAGTAGAGGCTGTGCTGACATGGAAGGCTCCGAGGACGGACACACAGCTAATGAGCTTCCTGGGGTTTGCCAATTATTACCGTGAATTCATTAAAGGATATGCGGATAGGGTGTACCCGATGCAGAAGCTGATGCGCAACAAAGGGAAAAAGTTCGAATGGAACGATGAGGCACAGGTTGCTTTCGAGAACATAAAGCCGGAACTGTGCGAAGCGCCAGTGCTGGGCATGCCTACAGAAAAGGGCATGTATGTTCTCGACACAGACGCATCGGTGGTGGCCATCTCAGGAATTTTGCATCAAGAGCAAGAATGGAACGGAAGAACGGTTCTCCGTCCCATTGCATACGGCAGCAAGGTCTTGAGTGACACAGAGATGAAATATGGCGCACCGAAAGCAGAAATGTTTGCAGTAGTCACCTTCGTGGAAAAGTACCGTGCATACTTGGGGAGCGCTCCCTTCAAGTTACGCGTGGACAACAGAGCGTTATCCTGGTTGAAGACCTACTCGATGGATCAGAGTTATATTGGAAGATGGATAGTAAGATTGGATGGCTACCATATGATAATCGAACATAGGATGCGTGATAAACACCAGAATGCTGACAGCCTCAGCAAGAAAACTGAGTTCTATGAAATATTGGAGCAGAAGCAGGCCAATCAGGCGGAAATAAAGGAGGGATTCTCGTTTCTGGACAAAGAAACTTATGAAGCGCTTCCCTTGACGAGATGGTTGGATAAGTCTGGACATCCAATTCCAGGGCACCCTGAGCTACCTGTAGAGAAAGCAGCCGAGATAAAGATCCTGTCCAAGGAGGACCCGGTCCCCTTGGATTTGTTGCTGCGTTCGAACCTGGTCCAGCAAGAACTCTCTCGCATGAATATAAACAGCCTCTCATTATTGGATAAAACGGTGCAAGTCACACCACAAGTGATGCGGATGCTGGGTGGATTGTTAGAAAGAGAAGTGACCAGATATGACCCCGAGTGGACAGCAGCAGTGGCATCGCTAACAGTCAGTGAAAAGGTGAAGATCATGCCGTCCAGACGACAGCACGAAGAGAACGAAAGGGATTGTAGGACAATAGTTCAGCAACTAGTATCCTCAATACCCCAAGAGATTTTAACAAGTACTTCTTACGGACAGAAAGAACAGGGGAGCAGCAAGCGAAAGAAAACCGTCACCTTTGTGGACCGGGATAAAGAGGGTGAAGAGGTGGAACAAAATCTGCTGCAGGACCATTTGTCCGGGGAGACGGATGATGAAAAGAACCAGCGATCACAAGATCAACACCCGGGACAAGGAAATTTGTCCGGGGAGTCTGAGATAAACGAGAAAATTCCTGATGAGAAACAGGACCTAGAGAACAAGGTTTTGTCCGGGGAGTTCAGATGGATGCGAAGAAAGCACAGACATGATCTCGAGGAGAGCGCAGTCTCCAGCACAACCTCTTCGACGGATGATGATTCCCGAAACTCAGGAATGGACACCTATTCAGACAGGAACTCGAGTTCGGGATCCGAACTGTCAGAACTAGCGATACACACGCTACTAGTGGAAACTCGGGCAAGGGACCTGGACAGAGAAGTGTACCAGGATCCTGACAGTGATCGCTACCTAATACCAAGCGAAAGATTCTTTGACAACGCAGCGGATGACTTAGAAACGATAGCGGTATCGAAACGCTCGATAAGCCTGTTGCCGCAGAAAGAGGCAGTCAGGACTGATCTTCAACCGTTTCAGCAAGAAACACAACCGTTGGCGAAGATTTGGTGCGTTAAGATGGAAGAAGACACACATCAGCCCAACGAGCTGAATAGTCAGATGAGGGTCATGAAGACGTACTTGAAGGCGAGATACAGACTCTCGGACCTTCTAAGGGCGCAGAGAAATGATCGCATGACAAGCAACCTAAAAAGGTGGATAGAAAACGGTGCACCTGACAAAGGTGACCTAGAAGAAGACAGCTATAGGATCCTGAGACAATACTTCATGCAGAAGGAGGGGAGATTATATCTGAACAAGGACGGGATCGTGGCTTGCAGGAGAAGAGAAGAAGACAAGGTCTTATACAAATATAACGCGATAGTGTTGCCGCAACTCTATCAGACAGAACTATTATTCAGGTCGCATGATCAGATGGGCCATCAAGGGATCGACAAAGTGTATCAGAGGATCTTGAAGCGCTTTGAGTGGCCTGGAATGAAAAAGGCATGTGACAAATGGGTAACAGCGTGCCTGTCATGCCAACAGGTCAAGGATCCAAGGAAATTACGATTTCCTTTACAATCGATTGAGTCGTCTGAATTCAACGAGGTGGTGCAGATAGATCACCAGAAGATATGCATGACAGACAGCGGTTATAACCAAGTCTTGGTCATGATAGATCACTTCACGAAGTATGCAGAGGCCGTGCCCTGCATAACTGCCTCGGCGGAAGAGACATGCGACCACCTGATCAACACGTGGATAGCAAGACATGGTTGTCCGATGACGTTTCAATCGGATAATGGAACAGCTTTCGTAGGAGAGCTTACGAAAGAGCTTATGAGACGCTCACAGGTCGCTCAGGCTCACTCCACGACATACCACCCTCAAACGAATGGCCTAGTGGAAAGACAGAATAGGAAGTTAGTGTCGATGCTGAGGGTATATTGTTCCAGGTACATGACCGATTGGGACAGATACCTTCCACAGGTGATGGGAGCTTATAATAGCACGCAACACTCCACCACTGGAGTCAGTCCACACATGATGCTGACGGGACACGAGAAGTCTTTACCCTTGACATTCTTCTACCCAGAGTATGAGGGAAAGAAAACATCTCCACAGGTTTACGTAAGGGATGTGATCAGACGTCAACAGCAGTTGAACGATCTGTGCAGACGAAATACTCAGCAAGCACAGGCAAGGCAGATGAAAAGATTCGACAAGAAAGCAGCTGGTGCAAAGGCCTACTCGGTGGGAGACTACGTATGGGTATTTCAGAACGTTATACCACCGAAAGGAACAAAGAAGCTTCTAAAAAAGTGGAGGGGACCCTTCATGATTACGGAGGTGCACCAGGAGGGACGTTTTTATAGACTGAGTACTGGACGAGCCGCCCACTACGAGAACATCAAGCCACACAATCCATCGACAGAAGACTGGTGTATACCTGCAGACATGGAAGAAGGGGATTATCTAATGATGGACCCTGCTTGTGAGGTCAATGAAAAAGGCACCAGGGAGAAGAACGATGGAAACGAAGTCGTAGAGGAAGGCACGGATACACCATTGGACCTGGATCCAAACGAACAGATCGAAGCGGACGATGAAACCTTACCCAACGCAGAGGAAGATTGGCAGGATCCCGAACAGACAGAGGTTCCCAAGAACTTGGAACCAGATCTTCCGTTCACGATGCAGACTCGTCAGAAGGACGGGACGAGACCAAGAAAGAAATACAATCCTTACGGTGACGACTTTGTAGTGGATAGGATAGATCTAAAGAAAATAGTGGAGGAAGTAGTGGGTTTAGAAGAAATAACTGTGTCACAAGACATTGACATAGTCGATGATCACAACGATGAGTGGGTTGACGACTGGTAGAATTCGACGATGAGCAACAGCAGTCAAATGAGCAAGAGCTGACGAACCTGCGTGTCTTAGAGTGGCTGAACGAAATGACATCAGACCCTAAAGAGACCAGCGTTACGATTCAAGACGTAGATCGTGAAAGCGCGAAATACATTAAGACCGAACGAGATGATCCTTCCTGGGCTGCCCAGGAAGGACAACTTCTCATTCCAGCTTCGAATCTTGACTTGATATCCGGTATGCGATCGACGGGGACGCCGATGGATGTTTTTGTCCGGGGAGTGGGGGTAGGACTTACCCACACTGAAAACCTGATAATAAAAAAATTGAGAATAGCAAGAGAAACAGAAGAGTTAGAAGCAGAAACAGGCGAAGAACCTAACAAACCTGACATAGGCAGGGTGGTTGAGTCATATTTTAACTTACCAAATGAATATTCAAGTAACATAATACTAACAGACAGTGATTTCATACTCACAAACAGAACATGTGCGATAGCAATCACCGCAGACATGAGTTTTAGGACAGCGTTAGCGGCAGATTTTAAGAGAGAATACAAAAAAATGGAATTCCTTTGGAAGCAAAGACCAGGGATAGGGGGCGTAGCAGCCTTACCTCCGGCGGTGTCGCAGATACCGGGAAAGTACTTATGCTTCTTGGTAACGAGGGCGACGGAGAAGCAGCACGTGGACCCAGAAAACCTAGTCTTGTCTTTGACGAGGCTGAGGGACTTCCTTGTAGAAATGGACGTGAAGGAGCTCTCGCTTCCAGTGTACGATCCAAACAGAGGAAGACTGCATCCTCGGGAATTGTACGCGCTTGTACACGTGATATTCTCTGATACGAACATACAAGTATATCTACACAAGAAATATTACTTAAGTATAGGCTGAGTGATGTGCGAAAGAGTGTTAGGTCAAAGACTAAGTTGCATGTGATATGTGTGTTATGTTATGTTATGTGTTAGGTTATTAAGATCATGGGTAAGTAGGGGTTAGTGACCATGAACAACTAAATGACGATCTTGGGAATAGATCCAAAGTTTGGACTGTCCAATCTTAGGTCGAGTTCCAAAATTTTAGAAACCAATTGATTTTAATAAATTTTAGGATAAATATCTTTTTATCTGAACTGTCTTTAAGCAAATTTTAACGATATATGTTAAGGTGAAACTGACAAGTGTGACATTCGTGATTTCTTTTCTAGATCCTGATTGATCGTTTAAATTACTCACTTGAGTCAAATTATCAAATTGAATCAAATCAAACTTGGAAAGAACAGTATGGACAATTTCAACCTGGATGAATTGATGGACCTGGCAGAGGCATATGTAGGACCGATGGTAGATGCGATCTATCGTCGGCTGATCGAACGAGACTTCGCTCTGGAGGACCCAGAGGTGGTCATGTTGCTGACCGCCCTGATCAACATCTTGGGGCACGACAACCGTGGGGACCGCCCCACGGAAGTCTTGTTGATGGCAGCATATGGAGAAAGAGGAGTACTAGACCGCCCGAACATGAGAGTGATGAGGTGGAGAAACGGGGCTTTCTCAGGGAGTGACTTGGCGAATGAGCCTGGATTGGGAAGTTCTAGGACTTACCAACCAGGTGAGATGCCAATGCCCTCTAAGCCTAAACCTGGGTTGACGAGAATGCATCAGGAGATGAACAGCGAGGCGACCTCGTCTGGTTCACCACTGAGAGCAGCTGTGCCACCGAAAAGGGCGAAAGTAACACAGAAGGTTCAGACGAACCAAACCATACAAGATCTGGACGAGATGAACGATCAGCTGAGAAGTACGAAGAAGGAGCTGGACGAGATGACCAGAAGCATGCTCCAGATGGAGGAAGATCGGGACATGTGGAGAAAGTTGTTTGAAGACGGCAACAAAAAGCAGGGTCAAGAGATCGAACGCTTAAGGCAGGAATACAAAGAGCGATCGGAGCAGGTGGCGTTGACAACGGCCGTGGAGAAAGTGATACCTGCAAGGGATATTCCTCGTGGGCAGTCCTCGATGGAGCTCTTGACGCCTCGAGAAATGAGTCAAACAACGGAGACACGACCTCCAGCAGAGACAAATCGAGTAACGATCCCGGATCCTAGTGACAGCTTGGGTGACCCCGTCGTAGAACAGACAGTGAGGAAACTGATAGAGACAGCTGGACGACTGGTCGCTAACAAGAATGCGCCAGGTTCCGGGGTGACTGCACCCTATGGAAAGTTTGACGATACGGGCAGAGTACAACTCTCCCAGACCGTGATCAGACAAGGGATAAGTAACGTGACACCACTCATGGGGAGCTCGAGAATTCCAGAGAGGAAAGTACGAAAGATGCCAGCGAAGAAAGTGTCTCGTGTAATAGACGTGCAGAAGAATAATCAATTGAAGTATAATTTCACGGGAGTTCCGGAGACAGATCCGAGGGCCTGCTTCAATCGAGCTACCTGGAGCCCAGCTGTGAACCTGCAGCAACCACCACTCGGGACATCTCACCTGATATTGGGAGACAGTTTAGTCAGAGTGCTGTCGAATTTGAGGACCTCGTGGGTCACCACGGTGATGGCCTTTGGAGGCGCGACGATAGCCCAATTATATCGGATGGTGGAACTGATGAATCCAGGGAAGATTCCCAATGTGATGATCTTAGTTGGGACGAATGACATCTCCAGAGGATCAGACGAGCAGGAAGCACTGTGGGAGTCAATGATGGTGTGTTTGTTCACTACCCTCTGGCAGAAGTTCAGTTGCGCGGTACTGACCGTTTGCACTGTGCCAATGAATACGAGAAGCCTGACAGCATCAGGAAGGAGGCACAACGAGGGAGTCATGAGATGGAACAACATCTTGAGGAACCTAGCAAATCGAAATGCCGGAAGGATGATCCTCATGGACATTGAGCATGAGTTGAGAGCCATGGATCAGGCCAGACTGACCACGGATGGCATCCACTTCGACAGTATCGAAGGACAAGCTTGGTTGAATCGAGTCTTCCAAGAACGGTTGGAGGAGCTGGAGGCAGAACTCTTTGACACAGGAGTGCTGAAGGAAGAGGGAACGGTGAGTGATGCGGTGATTACCACCTTTGTGCCTCCTAGCCTGGAGACACGCTTGGGTACGGTCCCAGCCGTCACGAATTACCGGCAACAAAGCTCCAGCGAACCAGGTCGAAGAACAGACGTGCAGGATCGGTTGCGAGAAGCACCGATGACGAGAACAATTCATCCTAGGAGAAGGATAGGACCTGTCAACCAACCAATCGAAGAAGTAGCAGGCACATCTAGGTCGGACACTAGATCGGAGACGACGAGTACCAGTCGAGAGGAAAGACCGAGCAGAGGCTCATTGTTGTGGTCGAGGTCCATACCGTCTCCTTGGCATATATACAAAGACGAACTAATGAAGCTGGATCTCCAGAGAGTAAGCTTCATCGAAGATGCAAGGAGGATGTTGAATGGAGCGATGCTATCCGTCAGCAAATTGTACTCGATAACCGGCGTAGACTGGTTGATAGCCGCTAGCATAAATTTCAGCTCCACGACGGCCTTGAGATTTGCTGATTTGGAGGGACTGCCCTCTAACAACACGATGGGACCAGTGAATGCGAGACCGTTGCAAGATGTGAGATTGAACCATGATGAGGGGAATCGTGAAGAGAGACCGGGAAGATTCCTGACGGCGAGAGCGCCGATTGGACAACACGTGAAGATATTTAGGCAGCTGACGACACCACCTGGTCATGTGAAGGAGAGAGTGTACCCAAAACTAGTGAACCAAGATGGTGATGCCCAGAGATATGGCGGATTGACAGCGATAAAGAAAGATGAGACCATCTTCGCCGCCTATGACAAAGCAGAGATGAGGAAGGCCAAAATCATGGTAGTAGCGAATGCAGAGTTCGTGTACACCTCCAAGTCTTTGTTTTGGCCGGACGTCATAATGTTGGCCGCGGTTGACCTAGACCTATTGCAATCAGTGTCTTTGGCTATAGATGTACAAAGACAGACAGACATGAACCCAATAACGATTGTGTTTGCTGGCATCAATGACCATCTACACAGTAGAGGTTTTCTGAGCAGGCTCAGAGATCCTGCAACAGCAGAAAACGCAGTATGGCCAGCAATAAAAGACATCCTGGAGTCGATGGGTGAAGTGGTGGATGCGACGAAGGAGGGGTCATTCAATAAAGTGGCGTTGAGAGTAGTATTCGCGTTGTCTCCGGGATATGCACATCTCCCGGATGGACTTAAGTTTGTGTATGCAATGGTAGCCTTACTTTCGGAAGGAAAATATGATGTGATCATATCGGCCCCGAATCGCATGATAGAAATGGAGAACCTGAGGCCACTTAAGGCTGAACTGCCTGCAGTATGGTCAGATATCTCAAACGCGATGAGAGGATTCAAGGACCACGCGCTACACATGTTAGTGTTGGACGAAGTGCTGGGGTTGGAACTGTCCAACTTCAGTCGGCAACTCAAACTGAAACCGGGAATAGACGACGACCATCGAGTGATCACGGCAATGTCCAACGACTTATGGTTCTGAGCAATGGAAGTGGCAAGTGAAGACACAAGAAGAAAAAACTCACTAGAGACGAGAGCTCATCTGGAGGCGATGGTTCTGAGAACCAAACCGGAAGCCAACCAGTGGCTACACTTGAATCCTAGAGTAGCGGCATTGGGTGCAGATGCTTTTCAGCAAGGCCCCGTAATGATCACGAAGATACATGCCTACTTGTTGAAGGAGGTGAACCTGGCGGAAAATGCCGGAGAAAAGACCGCTGAGTTTGTGAACAGAATGTGTCAGATTACTCTGGAAACCTTCTGGACCCAGGAAGTGAAAGGACAGGAGGGCTTTGAAAGGACAGACAGCATGCTAGAAGGGTTGGGAGCCGGATGGACCGCGTCCTTCTTGGCAAAAGTTTACCCGAAAGTCTCGCACTATTTGATAAAAGAATTCCTCCAAGCAGTAGTGAGAGTATCGATAGTGGAATTAATAGCCTTGTTCGTGACATTCGGAGCGGAGAGTTTCGTGAAAGGACCGGCGATACTGCTTACGGATGGAATACAGAACCTGCGACTAGACGGACTTCTGACATTGATCGCAATAACCCACGGAAACTTGGGAGGACTAATGAAACTGGCACGTTGTCCAGAGCAGATGAAAGAGAGAGTAAGGAATCGGGATATGAAGAAATCCACGGACTCGTGGAAAAAAATAAGAGGCCTGAGACACACTCTTATCCAGTATCTCTTGCAGCAAAACCGCTTTGGAACCGGAGAAGACGAGACAATTGATAGAGAGGAAGATGTTAGACGACATGTTGGAGGCATGCCGCTATTAACGGATTTGAGCTTAGCTATGAGAACCGATCCCTTGGCGCTGATCTGAGGAGTCACGGAGTTCGTGACAGTGATCTATGGACCAGCAGTCACGTTTGCATTCCCTGACGTTAAAGTGGAAGCATATAGGAGGTCGGTGCTGCACCTGAACCTCATATCGGCAGTGGACGGTAGTACACTGAACTGGTGTGAGCAGAACACATTGCGGGAACTCATGAGTGAAGATCTGTTGTTTGCGAAGATATCAGAGCCAGAAAAGACGATCATCAATTTTGACGATCACTTCCGTGACCGCATGGGAGAAGTAGAAAGAGGACACATCGAGGTGTTTCCAAAGCTTTGGAATCTGAGACCCTATGACAAAACGAATGGTGAAATAATCAGAGTGCCTCGTCTCACTGCAGCATACCACAAGGTGAGAGAAGAAACGAAGGACTGGGGCGATTACAAGAAGCTACCGGAGGCAATCCCTGAATTGCCTATGATAAGAAGGATGTTGCTCGGAGCAGTCTCCGTGGTACAAACTCCTAGGTTGAGAGCATTCGAAACCAATGAAAGGAGAATAGGGAATTTCGTGGGAACGATGGATCCATACTTCGTAGGGAGAAATGCCGCCGTGTTACAGTACACACGATTTGCATACACGGATCAAGCGACGAGAAGGCGAATAAGCAACGCCGCTACTCCCAAGCCTGGAAGATTTGATGAGGAATGGAAAGGACTAGGCTTAGCTCCGATGAGAATGAGAGGCAGGACAGAATTGCCTGAAGCCTCATTAATCCTGACCAGTGTGAAAAAGGAGATGAAAGTGGGAGGAATATTGCAGACGAGAACCTTCCTAGCACCCTTCGGCTGTGAAGAAATCAAAGTGGTCCATGGAGAAGAGGAAGATAAATCGGCCGGTACATTGCTCATACCGAGATTCCAGGAAGAAGCCGACAATGACGAACAAGGACCATCGAGCTCGAACAAGGATAAGTCAGAAGGAGATGACGGACAGGGTGGAAGCCGTCAGACTGAAGAACCCATGCAACAAGATCAAGCTGGTGTGGAAGACGACAGGGCATCGACAGGAGGAACATCCAGCCTGGATTTCAATATCTTCAGTGATCTTGAGAATAATGCAGACACGTTGGAAACGACTGAGCCAGCGGATGAAGGCATCTCGACACTGGAACCTCCGTCAGCCTTTGAGGAAATGAAACGGAATTTGCCGGAGAGCAGCTCTCCTGGCAATTCAAGAAATAACGACCAGAGAATCCTCATGGAATCACCACGGAGGAGAAGGATAGAGGCCTCAGCCAGAGTACCTTTCTTGGGAACGCTGCCCGAAAAGGAATGGGAAGTACATCACCGAGACCACGAGAGTAGGACGGGATGTAAGCTGGACAGAGTGGCGTTTATGGAAGAAGTCTGGACCGTGATTCAGAGCTATGGGACCCAGTCCATCCTCAAAACAGGTCTCAATCAACCCTTGATGAGAGAAGTACTTGACAAGCTTGATGAGTGTGAAGGGAGACTGAGTGAGTTATTGATCGACTCAGCCACTGATGAGAGTGAAGCGAATTCTCCCATCAAGATGACACCGCAGGACGATGAAGGAGAGGTGGTGTACCTGTCAAGAACCAGGAGAGGGACGATGCGATCGAAAATGGTGATTGATAAAATCAATGCGATGAAAATGAAGTTAGGCAGCAGAGTGATGCCGAGGAGAATTGGGAAGACGAAAGTGGATTCAGAAATATCGATGAAAGCTGGTAACTCAGCGAAAAGAAAACGAGTCGAGGAAGTCATGGATTTGGGACAAGGTGATTATCAATTGTCTGGCACAGATAGAATATTAACTGATATAGCGATGGTGCCACCCATTCTCATGGCGGGGATAAAGTCAACCGGTTATAAATCCAAAAGGAGTGAACCGTTAGAAATGGAAATACTCAGCCAATGTGGAGAGAGCAAAATGAGGGACTTCAAGCCATCTCCCATGAATCATGGAAAGGGAAGTGTTGCAGGACAACTAACACCAGTGGAATACAACCGACTAACCGTGTCGGAGACAGTGTCGATAGATGAACCCACTGGTGGATACATGGAGATGTTGGAAAACCGGAACTCGGCTAGAGGGTATGTAATGGCCCTGGAAGACAAAAAAGCCATGGAGGGTTATCTGGAAATGATGTTGCAAGGCACCACCCTCAAGCAGAAGGCGTATGGAACTTTGGCATCGTCTGACATACAGACGGAAACAATCGAGCAGTTAGTGAGCCTTCCATGGAAAGCAGTAGTATTGAGGTATTTCGAAGAAGAAATAAGGACTACGCCAAGAATACATGCTCTCGTGGCAGTACCTTACGTAAGAACAGAGTTACAACTCAGGTTCGCCTGGTGCATGATGGGATTGACTCGCGAAGAATATGATTCAGAAGAAAGGAAGAGATCAAAGGAGAAAAAAGTTTTCCTTATGACGAATCTGAGGGATCTGATAGTCCAGGAGGGAGCAGCAGTAGCGTGTGCGAAACGGAGAGACGCTCTCTGTTTCATTCAATTCCTGATAGAGCAGATTTCAGTACCTGCATTAAACACTTGTGTTAAAATGTTGAGGGAAGGCGATGAGCGAACGAAAGCCTTGTTCTTACTAGCAATGCTGGATATGCAGCAAAGTAAACCGATGAGAGTAAACATGAAAGAACCTGAAGAATTGGAACCCATGAAAAAGATAGACGAGATCAGGAGATTCTCAAACAAGGAGTTGAGACTCACTAAAGAATCTATGGGAGCATTGCCGAAATCCAGTGAGTACTGTGGACCGATCAAGAAGAAGTCATATAGCTACGTATCCGGGATTATAGGGATAGCGTACAATCCTTTCCTGAGTGAAGACATACGCGATTGCTTCTTTGATTATGAGCAGGCGGTGTTACTAAGATTCTGGACGTCCAGAATTGTAACGATTAAGAGCGTTAACAATCCACAGGCCAAATTGGGATTGGTCTTGGAAGAAGAGGTGACTGCACCTTCAGTACCAAAATCCGACAAGAGAGTGGAGTTTGGGTTGGGATTCTCAGATGAATTGCTGAGAACGAGCTTGATGGCAGTGTGGGAATTGATGAGGCCATCATGGTGTCCTAGTCCCAACGCTGACTCAATATTACGGGCGACACAAGACGTACAGAGGGAACTGAATGCAGACTGTAACCTGCGTGACCTCAACATCATATATAATGTGATGATAACAGCCTCTAAGAGCAACGGAGAAGATAAAGTGGAGTTGCCTGGCTGGGGACCAGAAGACTGGGTCAAACCTGGTAGCTGTCTGGCGGAAGTCTGTGGACTGGAGGGTCACGTTTGTGGAGGTCTAGACTGTGTGAAAACCCTGGAGAAACAACACAAGCAATTGACAGTATTGTTTGGAAATGTAGTGATGAAAGCAAGAACAGAAACGGAACTGATAGCAGATTGCCATGGAGGAACCGATGTGAATCTAGTGACTGCACTAGGATTCTACAGCAAGTTTGGTTCTTTAGAGTCACTATTGAATCTAGAACAGAAACATGAGATGGTCACAGCCATCAGCGTAGAAGTATTTCCAGGAGTTCTGCAGACTGAGCAGAAATATATAGGAAAATGGAGGGAAGCAATCGAGACAGAAATGAACATCAGACACAGCGAAATTTATTGTAGACCATCAGGAGCACGATATTAGGTGGGTTCAACGTTGGCTTTAATGTGCAAGAGCAGGTATCCTGTAAATTTCGTAGCTGTGGACGTGAAGAGTACAAGAACGATTGTGGATCAAGCCTTCTCAGTGCCGAAGTGTGTGAGATTGGCGAGAATGTCTGAAAAGTCTTACGAGTTACTATGTAAGATGTTCTCAGCAATTCCAGAGAGAACCAAAGAAGAGTTGGAGTCAATACTAGGAAAGAAGTTCATGGGATATGTGAGCGGGAACTTCAGTGACTTCGAAAAACAGAAACAGAGAGGATCAACTGTCACAGATTACAATGCAGTAGATGAGAATGATGAAATCCACAGAGTGATGATGGAAGTGGAACCATTGCTGGAAGCTTCGGGAAAACGTAATTGGAGGAGCATCATGTTGACGCATGACGAGTTTCCTTGCCACTGCTTGCTGCAGACCTGGTGGTATCCCAAGCGTAGTAACCTGATGTTGATCTGGGACTCTGGAGAGCTGCTCTCTATGGGTTTACCAGATTCATCACAGCCCGTAACAATAGTGATAGTGGGAGTTATGATGGCGATACGATGGCTGGAAGCTCATGTGAGAGAAAATAATAGACAGGAGGCGCCGACGAGAGAACATTTGCGGAAATTAGATTGTCTAAAAGATTTAGATCTTTTTGAGACAATGTGCAAAATTCTAAACATTCCGGTGGAAGTGAAGAAGATATGGGCGAGAAAACGATTGATGCCATGGTTCAGAGCTAACATGACTGCATGGTTGTAAGATTATGCGAAAAAGCATATGTCGAAGCACGGCAGGGTGTACAGTGAATATCAGCTGGACATTGGAGCAGGAGCTTTCAAGCGAGCTCTCGTGACTCATCGGAATGCAGTGACCACCGCCGTGAAAAGAATTTCCAGGACGAGTGAGCGTAGTGGAAATGAGAAGGCAGAGATGCTGAAAGAAGATTTGGAGAGGGTAGAAGAGCAGAAGTGTTGGAGGACGGCTTCCAACAGCGTCAGGATAGCCAACTATGTGCTACAAGACACGGAAACCGAAAGTGCGGAGTCAGTATCACAGGAGGAAGAAATGGAACATTGATGAATGGTCGAGAAAACAAGAGGCAACAAGAAAGAAAATTAGAAGAATTTAGAAGTTTTAGAACTTCTAAACGACGAAAAAAGAAGAGAACAAAAGAGTGATGAAGAAAAGTTAAAACTCAGAATTGTTTTATGTGTGTGAAAAACTCAAGTGAGAAACCAAGCAACCAAGTTGTAATTGAAAACTGAAACATTTAGTTGAGTTTTGAAATTGTTGCATTTGTAAATTTGCATTTTGATTTTTAGCAGAAGTGGCTTTAGAGACACTTATTATTTATTTAGAAAGGCTTAAGGGAAGAGTATATTTAATTATTCCAGCCTGCATGACTGTTTTTAATCACTTAGGAAGACTGATCACTTTGTGGTGACGTGGAAGGCTTGAGTAATCTCTCGAAGAGGGAGATTGTTTCATTGTTCTTTCTAACCACAAAGTTTCTTAGTTTTAATATTCAGGACAATGACAAGCAAGATTTCCGAAGGGAAGAAGCATAATAGGATAATTTTAGCTTGTTGGTTGGCAGGACTGTCCTGCAGGCCAACACCTTTTAAATCTAAGAGAAAAAGTTTTAATCGGGACATTGACACTGGGAGTCAGAAAATATGTTTTATCTTAGGTTGTATCCTCAATGTGCAGATTAATGAGAGAATTTGAAGGCTATAATGATGTAGTATGATGCCATTTATATTCTGCAGTGAGTCGATGTGACGTGGATAAGAGTAATTTCGTGCATTTTGTAAATTCTGTTCGATGACACTGTAACCATTTTACGAACATTGCGCGATTCAATGAGGACATTGACCGGACTGTCCGGGGAGTATGTGACATTCGACCAGAATGGCCAAAATGAAATTTGTGCGGACTTCGAATTTTAGCAGCGAGCCTTCCGGATTGGTGGTTGTTGAGAATTAAGGACGTTATTGGAACGATCAGCCAGACGGTGAGGGCTGGAATATTCTAGTATTTTTAAATTTCAAAAATTCGAATTATGACGTCATATTTCTGAGAAACGTCAAAAACGGCCATTTTGGCAAAAACGAGAAAGAAAAAGAGAACAACTTTATCTGCGATAGCGAACAGGACGAAAATCGAGATTAAAAACGACAACGAACTACAGAATAGCAGAGGACGTTCCGAGTTGCAACTATTGTGCTGCTACAATAGTTGCAAGGCCGTTGCGAACAACGGTGAAGGGTAAGAGACAGCCCTCCGGATTAGGAAGAAATCAAGATTAGCGAGCTTGATCCAGCGGATTCATCAATCCGGAAGGGTAAAGGAACTGAAACATTTATCCTGTTGCATCAACTTTTAGCTTCCTGTCATGTCCTGACTTGAATTTAAATAATATCTAGATTCATTTTGATAAGGATGAGAAGCTAGGAGTTGGGGGAAAGGGTTGATCCATCTTCGATGGAGATGATGATTTTTATCTACTGAACAAAAACAATAGTAATAAAATAAGTAGTAGCCCTGTTTTTAGGAGTGACCTTGTGGTCTGGGGATACTGAGACCCAGCCATGAGCTCACTATTTGCATGTAATTAAGTTAATTTGAGCGTTTTGGTCGAAGCCGGAGAACAGTAACGTTTTTGTCGACCCGATGTTGGAAAAGACCACCGAAAAGTACTGGCTTGGTAGAGACGGTGAAAAGCATGCAAAGCTCTGTTTAGACGTTAGCCAGTCGTCTTAAGACTTAGTTTTGTCTTCCGTCGATATGTATCTTCCGGGCGAATGTTACAAGTCTTCTGAAAACGTTTGTAATTATTCCATCCAGATGCTGGTACAGTCTTAACTTGAAGTTTCTTCATGACTTGCTGTTCATCAAGTTCACTTGATCCTATGTTTGATAACCCTTCAAGTCTTATTCAAGGTTTTTATTGTTTCTCAGTTTACTGAAAAAAGGCTTCGTAGGCAGGTAATTTTTGAATTTCGAGCTTGTCCGCACTGTCAAATTATTCGTTAGGGAACATTTTTTTCTCTCATTAAAGAAAGCTTCGTCGACAACAGCTTTTAGCGTAAACACAACTCATGGTCCACCCGTCATAACCACTCCAATTTTCTCGCAAAAGTATCTATCGCTTTGGCGAATTGGGTAGAATGTTCCATTGGTTCATTTGTGAGGAAAAATATTTGTCAGATTTGGAAGAGTACATCCTAATTTTAACATAACAACTTTTGCTGATGATAAAACTGAACCAATTTTGCATTGCTTCAAGGGTTGGATTAACATCTTTGTTGATGAACCATTGCAAGAAATATTAAAATGTAGTCATTCCATGTTTCTGCAAAGCTTTCTGTAAATTTTTGTAATTATTCCATCCAGATGCTGGTACAGTCTTAATACGAAGGTTCTTCAAGGCTTGTTGTTCATCGAGCCTACTTGATTCTATGCTCTGATATTCCTTAAAGTGTTATACAAGGTTATTGTGGATTCTCAGTTCACTGAAAAAAGCTTTGTAGGGAGGTATTTTTTGGCTCTCGAGCTTCCCGCACTGTCAAATCACTCGTTAGGGAAAACTTTTTTTGTCTCGCTTGCTTTAATGAATTCAAGAAAGGAGTCCAAAGACGTTGATCCACCCAATCCTGTTGACATATCTTGACACATTGAAAAGGGATCAAGCTAGCTCGCATCCTATCCAACGTTTAATTTGCAGATATTTGGCGAATCCCTTATAAAGGTTTTGTCCACAACAGCTTTTCGCGTAAACACAACTGATGGTCCACCCATCAAAACCTCTCTAATTTTCTCGCAAAAGTCTCTGCCGTTTTGGCAATTTGGGTAGAACTTTTCATTGGTTCTTTTGTGCGGACAAACATTTGCCAGATTTGGAAGAGTATATCCAAGTTTTAATATTTCACTTTTTTTCTGATGATAAAACTAAACAATTTTGCATTACTCGAAGGGTTGGAACAATATCTTTGTTGTTGTATCACTGCAAGAAATCTGAAAATGTAGTCACTCAATATTTCTGCCAAGACTTCTGTAAATATTTGTATTCATTCCATCCAGATGCTGGTACAGTCTTAACTTGAAGTTTCTTCAGGGCTGGTTGTTCATCAAGTTCACTTGATCCTATGTTCTGATAATCCTTAAAGTCTTATTCAAGGTTATTTTTGCTTCTCAGTTTACTAAAAAATCTTTGTATGGAGGTAGTTTTTGATTCTTGAGCTTGTCCGTACTGTCAAATTACTCGTTAGGGAGAAACCGTTTTGTCTGACTTAAGAAAGGAGTCTAAAGATGTTGCTCCACCTAATCCTGTTGACATATTTTGACACATTGAAAAGGGATCAAGCTGGCTCGCATCAACTCCAACGTTTAATTTGCAGATATTCGGCGATTCCCTTATAAAGGTTTTGTCCACAACAGCTTTTTGCGTAAACGAACTGATGGTCCATCCGTCATAACCTCTCTAAATTTCTCGTAAAAATCTCTCTCGCTTTGGCAAAATGGGTAGAATTTTTTGTTGATTCTTAGTTGCGGACAAATTTTTGCCAAATTTGGAAGAGTACATCAATTTTTCAAAAAAACAACTTTTTCTGATGATAAAATTGGACCAACATTGCATTGCTTCAAGGGTTGGAACAACATCTTTGTTGAAGAACCATGCAAGAAATCTTAAAATGTAGTCATTCCATGTTTCTGCCAATTCTTCTTCAAATATTTGTAATTATTCCATCCAGATGCTGGTACAGTATTAACTTGAAGTTTCTTCAAGGCTTTTTGTTCATGAAGTACACTTGACCCTAACTTCTGATAATCCTTGAAGACTCTATGAAGAGCATGTTGTTTCTCAATTTACTGGAAAAGGCTTTGTATGGAGGTAATTTTCTGTTCCTGAGCTTGTCCGTACTGTCAAATCACTCGTTAGGGAAAATGCTTTTTGTCTCAATTGCTTTGATGGATTTAAGAAAGAAGTCTAGAGATGTTTGTCCACCCAATCCTGTTGACATATCTTGACACATTGAAAAAGTGTCAAGCTGGCTCGCATCAAATCCAACGTTTAAGTGGCAGGTATTTGGCGAAACCCTTATAAAGGTTTCGTCCACAACAGCTTTTTGCGTTAACACAACTGATGGTCCTTCCATCATAACCTCTCTAACTTTCTCGCAAAAATCTCTGCCGCTTTGGCAAATTGGGTAGAATTTTTCATTGGTAAATTTGTGCGGACAAATAATTGCCAGATTTGGAGGAGCACATCCAAATACTAACATAACAATTTTTTTCTGGTGATAAAATTGAACCAAATTGGCATTGCATCAAGGGTTGGAACAATGTCTTTGTTGTTGTACCACTTCCAAAAATCTTGAAAAAGAGTCATTCCAAGTTTCTGCTAAGTCTTCTATAAATGTTTGTAATTATTCCATCCAGATGCTGGTACAGTGTTAACTTGAAGTTTCTTCAAGACTTTTTGTTCATCAAGTACACTTGATCCTAAGTTCTAATATCATTAAAGTCTTTATCAAGGACATTGTTGTTTCTTCTGTTGTAAGGGGAAAATATTTAAGAAAGGAGTCTAAAGATGGTGCTCCATCCAATCCTGTTGACGTATCTTGACACATTGAAAAGGGTTAGAACTGGCTCGCATCAATTCCAACGATTGATTTGCAGATATTTGGCTAATCCCTGATAAAAGTTTTGTCCACGGCAGCTTTTTGCGTGAACATAATTGATGTCCCAATCGTCATAACCTCTCTAGTTTTCTCGCAAAAGCCTGTATCCTCTCCGCAAAATGGATAGAGTTTTTCATTGGTTCATTTGTGTGGACAAAATATTGCCAGAGTTGGGAGACTATATCCAAGTTTTAACAAAACAAGTTTTTTCAGATGGTAAACTTGAACCAATTTTGCATTGCTTCAAGCGTTGGAACAACATCTTTGTTGTTGTACCCCTACGAGAAACTCAAAAATGTAGTCATTCTATGATTCTGCCAAGTCTTCTGTAAACATTTGTAATTACTCTATCCAGATGCTGGTACAGTCCTAAATTGAAGTTTTCAAGGCTTGTTGTTAAGCAAGTTCACTTAATCATATTTTCTGATAATCCTTAAAGTCTTATTCAAGGTTTTAGCAGTATCTCAGTTTACTAAAAATAGGCTTCGTATGAAGGTAATTTTGATTTTTGAGCTTGTCCGCACTGTCAAATCGCTCGCTAAGGAAAATACTTTTGTCTCACTTGCCTTAAGGAATTTAATAAAGGAGTCTAAAGATGTTGCTCCACTCAACCCTGTTGACAGATCTTGACATATTGAAAAGGGGTCATGCTGGCTCGCATTAACTCGAACGACTAATCTCGCAAAAACCTGTATCCTCTCGGCAAAATGGGTAGATTTTTTCGTTGGTTCATTTGTGCGGACAAAATATTGACAGAGTTGGGAGAGTACATCCAAGTTTTAACATAACAAGTTTTTTCTGATGATAAAATTGAATCAATTTTGTATTGCTTCAAGGGTGGGAACAACATCTTTGTTGTTGTACCACTGCAAAAAATCTTAAAATGTAGTCATTCCATTTTTCTGCCAAGTCTGCTATAAATATTTGTAATAATTCCATCCAGATGCTGGTACACTCTCAAGTTGAACTTTCTTCAAGTCTTGTTGTTCATCAGGTTGACTTGCTCCTAAGTTCTGATAACCCTTAAAGTCTTTATCAAGGGCATTGTTGTTTCTCAGTTTACTGATAAAGGCTTCGCATGGAGATAACTTTTGATTCTCGAGCTTAAGTGCACTGTCAAAACACTCGTAAGGGAAAAAACCTTTGTCTCACTTGGTTTATAGGCTTTAAGTTTAAGAAAAGAGTCTAAAGATGTTGCTCCACTCAATCCTGTTGACAGATCTCGACATATTGAAAAGGGGTCATGCTGGCTCGCATCAACTCCACCGACTAATTTGTAAGTATTTAACATATCCTTTAAATAGATTTCACCCACAACAGCTTTTCGCGTGAACACATTGGATGTTCCAATCGTCATAACCTCTCTGGTTTTCTCGCAAAAATCTTTATCGTCTTCGCAAAATGGGTAGAACTTCTCGTTGGTTCATTTGTGCGATTAAATATTTGCCAGAATTGGAAGAGAACATCCAAGTTTAAACATACCAACATTTTTTTGATGATAAAATTGAACCAATTTTGCATTGCTTCAAGGGTTGGAACCACTTTGTTGTATCACTGCAACAAATCTAAAAATGTAGTCATACTATGTTTCTGCCAAGTCTTCTGTAAACATTTTTAATCACTCCATTCAGATGCTGGTGCAGTCTTAACTTGAAGTTTCTTCAAGGCTTGTTGTTCATCAAGTTCACTTGATTGTATTTTCTGATAATCCTTAAAGTCTTAATCAAGGTTTTTGCAGTTTCTCAGTTTACTGAAAAAGGCTTCGTATGGAGGTAACTGCAAATCAATCGTTGGAATTGATGCGAGCCAGTTCTAATTCGAGCTTATCCGCACTGTCAAATCACTCGCTAGGGAAAACTTTTGTCTCACTTGCCTTAAGGGATTTATGAAAAGAGTCCAAAAGATGTTGCTCCACCCAACCCTGTTGACATATCTTGACATATTGAAAAGGGGTCAAGCTGGCTCGCATCATTTCCAACGATTTATTTGCAGGTATTTGACGATTCCCTTATAAAGGTTTTGTCCACAACGGCTTTTCGCGTAAACAAAAATTATGTCCACCCGTCATAACTTCTCTAATTTTCTCAAAAAAATCTCTATCGCCTTGGCAAGATGACGTTTCTACAAGGCTTATTGTTCATCAAGTTCACTTGATCCTAAGTTCTGATAATCCTTAAAGTCTTTATCATGGGCATTGTTGTATCTCCGTTTACTGATAAAGGCTTCACATGGAGGTAATTTTTGATTCTCGAGCTTGTCCGCACTGTCAAATCATTCGCTAGGGAAAAACACTCTTGTCTCACTTGCCTTAATGGATTTAAGAAAGAATACTAAAGATGTTGCTCCACCCAATCCTGTTGTTATATCTTGACATATTGAAAAGGGGCAAGCTGGCTCGCATCAACTCCAACGAATAATTTGCAGGTATTTGACGAATCCCTTATAAAGGTTTCGTCCACAACGGCTTTTCGCGTAAGCAAAAACTATGGTCCGCCCGTCATAACTTCTGTAATTTTCTCAAACAAATCTCTATCGCCTTGGCAAAATGGCTAGAGTTTTTTATTGGTTCATGTGTGCCAACAAATATTTGCCAGATTTGGAGGAGTAGATCCAAAGTTTAACATAATTTTCTTTTCTGATGTTAAAAGTGAATTAATTTTGCATTGTTTCAAGAGTTGGAACAACATCATTGTTGTTGTACCACTGCAATAAATCTTAAAATGGAGTCATTCCATGTTTCTGCCAAGTCTCCTGTAACAAACAGTCGGATTCCATCCAGATGCTGGTACAGTCTTAAGTTGAAGTTTCTTCAAGGCTTGTTAATCATCAAGTTCACTTGATTCGAAGATCTGATAGTCTTTAAAGTCTTTATCAAGGGGATTGTTGTGTCCTAGTTTACTGAAAAAACTATGAAGTTAATTTTTGATTCTAGAGCTTGTGCGCACTGTCATAACACACGTAAGTGAAAAACCTCTTGTCTCATTTGCTTTGTAGGCTTTAAGAAAGTAGTCTACAGATGTTGCTCCACGCAATTCTATTGAAATATCTTGACACATTGAAAATGGGTGAAGCTTGCTCGCATCAATTCCAACTATTGATTTGCAGATATTTGGCGCAGCCCTGATAAAGGTTTCGTCCACAACAGCTTTTCGCGTAAACACAATTGATGTTCCACCCGTCATAACCTCTCTTTTTTTCTCACAAATATCTGTATCCTCTCCGCAAAATGGCTAGAATTTTTTATTGGTTCATTTGTGCGGACAAACAATTGCCCCAGATTTGGAAGAGTTCATCCAAGTTTTAACATAACTTTTTTCTGACGTTGAAATTGAACCAATTTTGCATTGCTTCAAAGGTTGGCACAACATCTTTGTTGTTGTACCACTGCAATAAATCATAAAATGTAGTCATTCCAGGTTTCTGTCAAGTCTTCTGTAAATATTTGTAATCATGCCATCCAGATGCTGATACAGTCGTAACTTGATGTTTCTTCAAGGCGTGTTGCTCATCAAGTTCACTCGATCCTAAAATCTGATAATCCTTAAAGTCTTGATCAAGGGGTTGTGTCCTAGTTTACCGAAAAAAGTATGGAGGTAATTTTCCATTATAGAGCTTGTCCGTACTGTCAAACCACTCGTTAGGGGAAATTTTTTTGTCTCAAATGCTTTGATGGATATAAGAAAAGAGTCTAGAGTTGTCGCTCCACCCAATCTTGTCGCTCCACCCAATCTTGACACATTGAAAATGGGTAAAGATGGCTCGCATCAATTCCAACGATTGATTTGCAGATATTTGGCGAAACCCTGATAAAGGTTTTGTCCACAACAACTTTTCGCGTGAACACAATTGATGTTCCACCCGTCATAACTTTTCTAGTTTTTTCTCACAAATCTCTATCGTCTTCGCAAAATGGGTAGATCTTTTCATTGGTTCTTTTGTGCGGACAAATATAACTCGCCAGATTTGGAAATGTACATCCAAATTTTAACACAACATAAAATTTCTGATGATAGAAGCAAACCAATTTAGCATTAATTTAAGGGTTGGAACAACATCTTTGTTGTTTTTCCACTGCAAGAAACCTTAAAATGTAGTCATTCCATGTTTCTGCCAAGTCTTCTGTAATTATTTGTTATTATTCCATCCAGATGCTGGTACAGTCTTAACTTGACGTTTCTTCAAGGCTTCTTGTTCATCAAGTTCATTTGATCTTAAGTTCTGATAATCCTTGGTATCCGGACGTTTTTGAGTACATTGTTGCACAATGTTATGTTTATCAAATTGTCCCTGGATGGTAATAAAATACGCTTCCGTACACTGCAAATGCAATTTTTGTGACAAAGTTGTCTGTTCGTGTGCTTAGTAGTACCGCTATTTTCCCATTTCGACATTATGAAAAACACTATTGGTTTTTGCAGCGGAATCGAGCTTATTCAATACTTCAACCAAGTTTTTATTGATTATTTTAGTATCTAGCTTTGACATTTGAAAGTTAAAAATTTTTTGTCTCGCGTTTTCCATTTCTATATCCACCAGAAAAAGTTACAAGCGCTCAACTCGTCTTTGAGTTTTTCTCCGTCTTTCCCTTCTTCCTCCCCCACAATCTTGTTCAAGTCCGCTACAGTATTGCTTGGATTCCGTTGTTTCGCTCCATGTCCTTTCCTCTGATGTTGTTGGAGAGAGTAGTAACTCGGAAACTCTTTTTCGCAAGACGAACAAACCGTTGATGGATTGGAAGTTGATGGAGGTTGCTTATTGACCACGCGTAGTTC
Organism: Symsagittifera roscoffensis; assembly: GCF_963678635.1. Lineage (NCBI taxonomy): Eukaryota > Metazoa > Xenacoelomorpha > Acoela > Convolutidae > Symsagittifera > Symsagittifera roscoffensis. The sequence continues at coordinate 47,293,803 of NC_087063.1, read as the reverse complement.
ATTTTTGTTGATTTTCAATTGAAATATCTACAATAAGGACAAGAACTAACTCTAGAAAAATTTTTTCGGTGTCGAGCTGCGTTTTGACGAACATACATAATTCCACTGCCTCAACATTGCACTTTCTCGTTTTTATTCAGCGACGGCATCTAAGAAATGGGAGAAATGTTATTATCAAAATGAAGAAGTTAATACTTGGTTCAGATCAAAGTGAGAGATTTGAAGTTTTTGTTCAGTGATTTATACTAAATTGGACTTTTGAGAAAAGAAAGATTTTTGTCAAGTAGTTATACAGTGTATAGAACATTTACTTTTAGCGTAAAAGAAAATCAGAACGAACTTAATTTAGAAAAAAGTAACCAAGAAAATTCGATTTCAACTTATCAGTATTGACCGATGTTGTAGGACCGGTGATCCTAACACTTTTTTGCTAAACTCAATTTTCGTTGGAGAATTTACTTTGAGAATTGCCTCCAGCACGTAGCTTAGTATTGACCATTTAAAAAGGTAAGTAGAAAGATAAACAAACATTCAAGTCCAAAATAAGTTAGAATCTTTGAAGATATAGTCCCTCCAGTGACTGAAAATCCAAATGAAGTTAGATTGGCGGAATCCGCCCAAAACGAAAACTACCGGGTTAGCTTTATGAAACTCATAGGACGGATACTAGAGAAGATTTGACCCGGGTATGCAAAAATCCAGAACATCCCCCGGGCCCAAGTGATAACGGTTCCCGGAAGTGCAAATAGCCCAATCAGAACTCTGTAACTAGCGATGATATAGACCTAGTTGGGGAAAGCTTTAGTTTAGGACCCCAGACCCCCATGACCCCTACTTCCGATGCTGTGCCTTATGCAAATAGTCCCCATCCCGACTTCCGGAAGTCGTCTACCGGGCACTACTGAATTCAGGAAGCTAAAATTTTGGGATATCATAGGTAACAATGAAGTACAACAGGTGTTATAATTTGGGCCAAGTCCCGCGGTTGAACCGGAACTTATTAGCACTTTGGAAAACCACCACTGAAACCCGAAATAGGCAATTCACGCAAAAAACTGAGCGAGAGCATATTGATTTTATGGCGGCGATAGGCATTACAACTCATCCTCAAAAAAAGACCCCTTGTGAGTGAAACCCCTCCAACGACTCCTTCCGGTGTTGATACCCTTTTCCCGGGAAAGTGGTAATGAGTTTCCAAGGATGAGTTGTAATGACTATCGCCGCCATAAAATCAATATGCATTTGCTCATTGTTTTTGCGTAAATTGCCTGTTTCTGGTTTCAAGGGTAGTTTTCCAAAGTGCTAATAAGTTCCGGTTCAACGGCGGGATACCCTTGCTCATTATTTTGCACAAATTGCCTGGTTCCGTTTTCAGGGGTACTTTTCCAAAACGCTAGTATCTTCCGGTTCAACCGCTGGATGCCCTCGCTCAATATTTTTGCGTAAATTGTCCATTTCCGGTTTCAGGGGTAGTTTTTCAAAGTGCTAATAAATTCCGGTTCAACCGCTGGATGCCCTCGCTCATTATTTTGCGTAAATTGCCTCTTTCCAGTTTCAGGGGTTGTTTTCCAAAGTGCTAATAACATCCGGTTCAACCGAGTTCATTTTAGCTTGGCGGCTGAGCTATTATTAGGAATTCCATCATACCAAAGAAAAAACGTCCCAGAGAAAATTGTCAGTAAAACCATAGCATGGGAAGTAGTTCATCTAAATAACATGAATGGGCGGAATATTTACCCAGCTCTCCAGAGGTGGATTCTTAGCACAATATGACCGCTAATAGGCGAATTACGTTCCCCGGATAGCTAGAATGTCGAGATTTGAATAGAGTGTAGAACAAAATTTTAGATGTTGGGAATGAATTAGCGTCCCAGAAAAGGAGTCTTTTAGCGGGATAACTAAATAAAAATCTTGGCAGATTGGTTATTCAAATTAACTCCGTTTGATGGTGAAATTGTACTTGATATTTAGACAATTTAGGTCGGGATACATAAAGAGAACTTGGATTTTTGGACTAGTGTCGTCAGAGGAAGAACTCAGTTAAGCCCTTGCGAAATGGGTACCAAAGTAAATGTCAGGAGTTGTAAGGACGACATAACTTTAACTATAAACGAAACTCAGCTAGACAAACATTATAGAGAATAACAAATAGCCTACCCTTAGGCAGAACAGTGATAACTAGTATTGAGAATAGTTGGGTTCTCAATAGTTAGAGAACAGTTGGTATCGAGATAGAGTATAGTTGGTTCACAGTTAGTTAGAGAACACATGATACTAAGAGAGAGTCTATTTGGTTCTCCGAGTTAGAGAATCAGAAATCGCGAGGTAAAGAGATCAGTCAAAGCACCTCTAGGGAATAGTGATCCTTAGTGACACTTTAGTTTTTACTAGGTCAGACTGAGTGATTGAGCGGAAATACTGTGAGTAATTCGTTAATAAGTATTCTCTATAGAAGAAAAAATTGTTGGCTAAGTTAGTTGGAATTCGAATGGCAATTAGGCAATGGTGTTGATTGATTGCGGACCCTTTCCTTTTAATTATATTAGTAGATTAACTTCGCGCCGCCTAGAGCCTTCTGTATTTGGACTAAAATTTCATCTAAAAATAATTACTACCGGAAACTCTTGCGATTGACGAGATTGAGCGAGACAGCTTCAAGAGCAGCATTAAATGGGAACAGAAACAGAGTACGGTACAGAATATTTGCCACCAGCTCAACCATTCTGGGATTGTGAATAGTAGTGAATTTCGATTGCCCCACTGATATTACCACCAGAGGGACCACTTTGCGGTGCCGTTAAGTTAGAGTGTGTGAAGGAACCTAGAGAAGCAATCCCCGAAATCTACAGATATTAAAACTGATTTAATTTTTGGTTTCTTTCCTTATTTGAAAAATGTCTAATAAAACCAATTTATTTTCCTCAAATTACTCTACAAGAAAAAATAGAAAAAATTCAACTTGATTTTTTAATTGATAAAATAGACGTTTAATTCTAATTTTTTCACAATTTTTTGGACGTTTATGTTGTGCAAAGTTGAGTTTTTTGACTAAAAAAAGTTTATTTAGGGTAAATTACTCAATCAAAAAGTTTACTTTGAGCCCCATATTGCGTATCAAAGCGTCAAAGTTTCGGCTGAACTACACCTGACTAGGATCGAAAACTTGAAATTAATCAAAAAAGTCTACAATAATATATCAAGGACTCTTTTTATTCCCTACCCGATACCTAAATTTGTATTATTTCCCAAGCAAAGTGCTATGTTCCCTCCTTTTTCATGGATTTTCAGAGCCTAAAATCCTGCATGATGATGTTTGGAGTCAGATTTCCAGAGATTTGTTTTGGAAAAATCATCAGTTTTGAGCTTCTAAAATTTATATCAGAAACAAAGAACGTGGCTATCTACTCAAAAATTAGCAATTTCTCATTGACTACATACAAAAAATTCATTTAAGTTTATAAAAAATCTTGTGGAATTGTTACTTCTATCAAGTTTCTTTCTTTTTTTCTCATTCTTACAATGAACAGGTTATGATCATTTATTTTTGCGATTACTTTTGTGTATAGTTTAACTTGTTTGGAAGATTTAAGTCCCTAAAAAGACTCTCTTATTAGATACGCTACCATAACATAAATGAACAATTTGCTATTGGAATCGACAGAAATGAGAATTTCTAAAATTTTTCTAAATTGGAACTTTGTTTCCGATTGAACACAACTTTTATGTAAAACTTCCATGAAAGGAAGCTGAAATCTGAATGGACACAACTACATACGAAATATAGGAAATCAATCGTGATTGGTTAAACGCATACATTCGAGTTGAAGGTATCCCTCATTCTTAAGTAAAAATCTTTTTATTTTCATTTTTACCACCGTCAACTACCTCCTCTTTCAGCTCTAAACAATTTAGTTTCTAGTTAACTATCGTCAACCGCCTCCTCTCTCAGCTTTTCATCAGTCCTATTCTTATTTTTACTTTGTACCTTTTAATCAACTAACTTATTGCTCAAAACAATCTTATCAGTGCAAATCGGCTAGTCTAGTACAAATTCAAGATCGAGAAACAGTCTCTGGAGTATTTTTGGCATGAATGGACATCCCAAACCAAGTCTAGCACAAAGTTGAAGTGATGCGACGTAACTTCAACGAACATCTTATGATGCATGTACCCATCACGGAGAATCAGTTAGCATGGGAATGGTGTATTAGGTTGCAGAACAAATTGGGATGGAGGTTCCCGAAGTTCTTGACTTTAGATATGTGGCACAACCAGTCGAAGATTTCCTCTTTCCCTGGGAGGGAGCTGGATCAGCCAAAAACCCCATCACAATGGATGAAGATGAGGGCTTTTCAGAAAGAATGACAGCTCCACAGCAATCACCAGCTATGAAACATCCTCCAACTCGGCATTCTAGGCACACTAGCTCTTTGATTGAATATTTTTGTAAATAATTGATGTCTGATATTTACCTCGTTCTTTGTGATGAATTAGTTAATTTCTTCAATTTCATTTGAATTTTGAGAATAGATGAGAAAAGATGAGAAGTTCAGGGTAAAACAATGAAAAACTATCAGAAGACATTTCAAATTAGCGCTCCAAAACTGCACACATGACTAGAAACTTGATTAATTTTCGCACCCATTTTAGAAAAAAAACTAGAAAATTTGTACACCAAAATTTTTCGCATTTTTTTAGCAGATAGTGAAACATTATTAGCTTTTGTAGGAAAAAGGTGAAACACTTTTCACATATTGTCAAAAAAATGAAACATTTTTTCGCTTTTTGACAAAAATAAAGGAAACTATTTTTGCATCTTCAAAAAAAAGTGAACCACTCTTCATGTTTTGTCAAAAAAAGGAATATTCTTAGCATCTCGTCAAAATGAATCGGTTTTCGAATTTTGCAGAAAAAGTGAATCAATTTTCGCAACTTGTTAAACAAATTGAAACGTTTTTTTGCAGCTTATCGATAATCAGAAGAAAATATCACAATTTGTCTACAAACTTACAGAGGTTTTTTCAAACTCCTTCATAACCGTGAAACTTTTCTTGCTTAAGTTTCAGTAATTTCGTAAACTTTTTGAGAGAAAATCGATAGATTATCAAACGTTTTTTGGTTTTTTTTTTCATTGAAAAAATTATGTGATTACTATTTACAAACCCATAACCATCAATAAATCAGTCAATTATTTTGAACAAACATGTTTATATTTTGAGTTTTGTTCTTTAGGAACTCTTTCCAGAAAAGCTCAACCAATAATTTGTGCGGAAGCTGGTTTCCTGTTAGAACATAAGTAATGACGTTTGGCTTTTTTGCGTAACAGTTTTTTCTTTGCAATGCGTGAAATGTTTTCTGCTCCTTTCCATTTTGATAAACAGCGCGATCAAGATGCTTGAAAGCTTCGCCGGTTGATCAAATAAAATTAAAAAAAATTGTCTTTGTATAGAGTGTAAAGACAATTGATACTTTGGTATGTGAAATGAAATTCACCCAATCGTTGTAAGATTTGATCGAAATATGAACCACTCAGAAGTACGTGAATTTTACAAATCTCAAAATAACGGTACCAATTGTGGGTAGAAACACAATATTAAAAAGTTAAAATAAATTTACCGTAAATTTCACTGAAAGTGGAAATAAATATCGGTTTTTTACATTAACCTGAATAAAAGCGGGAAAGAGCTTGACACATACCAGCAGCCATCTGGAACAAAAATTTTTGCTGAGAATCCTACACTACCACCTACACAATTCCAATTTAGAAACTTCACACAAAAATTCAAATTACAGGTTTATTTCCTTTTATGGTTAATTGAATGACTCATTTTGGTTACTTCCACTTTCACTTAACATCAAAAGCATTTCCCTTCTTTCTCCTCATCTGATCAGTCTGTTCTCCTGTTGAGAAGTTTACTCAAGAAAAGACACTTGTCCCATTTTTTGTTGAATTCTCAAAAAATCAAACAAGAAATGGGAGATTTGCTTGATCCCAAAAATCCTACAAGGGGAAAACTTACTTTGAACCTTGCTTCAACTTTTCAACAAAAGTGAGTTTGGACAACTCAAAAAAAGACAGCAAAGCTATTTTGGTGGAAAAGAAGGAGATGTAATCGCAAAAAATAGAAAAAATGTTATTCACGATGCTGAAAACCTTGAACTTGTTCCAATATTCCAACTACGGATCAAGAGCTAGCCAACTGCAACAAAAAGTTTGACATAGAAACTTATAATTGAAGACAAGCTTAAGTCACAATCAAGAAGTACGATGTTAAAAAGTCTCTCTACTTTCGCTGAAAAAAAGAATGAGGCAAGGAAACAAGTTGCCTAAGAAAACTATACTTTGAACGAATTCAGAGAATTGTCTCAATATTTGGGAGACTTTATGTTTGTTGAGAACTGTAATTTGCAATTAAGTGTGTTGTTTATGTTTTTATTGTCTTCTAATTTAATTATTTCTCCTCTAAAATCAATTTTCAACAAGTACTCGAGTTAAACAGATTGGGTAGGAATATTAGTTTTTCAAGAAATTTAATCTTAAAACTTCACAATAACTTAGAAGTTTTTTCATGTTGCACTACAAAAAAAATCCAAAAAAAATCGCTAACTGTTATTGGCTCACAAAATTTATCAAACTTGCTGACTTTGGACATAGGTTCGCAAAAACTCCATTTTGAGTAGACTCTGCATAAAGGTAGAAGAAAATTTTACATAGAATACCGATCCCATATCAAAAAAAAAACCTATAGAATATCGTAGAAATGGAAATCAAGGAAAAAATAATCCTTCTTTTCAACATGATAAAATACTCGATAAAGTTCACTCATTACTAGGTTATCAAGAGACATTCACAAAAACTTGTATCATTATTGACGAAAGAAAGCACTGTAGAAAAAGAACGCACAGGAAATGAATGAAATTAAGCAAGAAATTTTGTCAAATACAAAAAGAAAAAAAATTTTTTCTGTACTTGTATTGTTTTGGACCCGGACATTAATTTGAATGAAATAGACAAAAAAAGTTCCTTTTTGAGTTCTTACTGGATACAGAAGTTGCTGTATGAGTTATTTTTTTTGCAAACTCCAAAATTGATAGACTGTTTGCAATTTTTTATGACTCTGCTGGATCTGTTAAATTTACTTCGAAAAATCGAAAAAAGGACCTGAGTGTTGTTATGTTGCATCTAGTTTGCCCAGTTCATGCTTTCTTGGTCACGTGACTGGATTAATTTTCTGTTAATATGTTAGAATAATTGCTTCATCAGTGTATGCATTATTTGATTGTGAATCAGTTTAAACAAAAAACTACAAAAAAAAAGTTAACAGAATGAGCCCGGTTGTTTTGGAAATTGAATGTATTGAAAAAAAAGAAAAAATTTAGGAGTTTCAAAGGTTGGCCAAACTGAAGAATATTCCTTTCTTCCCCCACAAAAATCAAATCAACATCCCAATCTTCTTGGTGTGCAAAGCATCTTCCTGGAATCAGTTGGAGCAGTGACAACAAAAAATACACTGAATCGGGAAAAAAAATCTAAAAAATGTAAGATTCTGTCAGAAATTTTAGGAAAAAATTATAAAAGTGGATGACTACGCTTGCCAAAAAATTCAAATTTTGACATTCAAAAATTAGGGATATGGTTGTAGATATAGCAGCTACCCATTTCGTCATGCAAAAACAGTTCACTGCAGAAAAAAAAAGCATTTGCATATGGAACATGGAATTTATGGTTTTTTTTAATCTCATTTTTTTTAATCTCATTGTTTTACATTTTTTCAGTTTTAATTCAATGTTATTTCAATTTTTTTTTCTAGATTCAAAAAGTTGATCAATGTGACAAGCCCAAAAGTTTAGGAAATTTTTTTTTGAAAAAAATTATATACAAAAATCATGGAAGTTGTTTGGACGTACATGTAATTTTTCTTTTTCAGTTCTTATGTGCCAATTTTTTCATATAATTTTGATGCTGGTATTTGCAATTGTTCGAATAATGTTATCCTCAGCATGTGAAGAAACGACAAATTGGGTAGCTGTTTTATGAAGTACAATCGGTTATGTTCTACCGTTTCCAAAACTATTAATAAAATAGTATCTACCGAAGAACGAATATGTATTTCCCTAGTAGATCTGGCAAACGACATCTAATTTTGAGTGGTTGAGATTTGGTGTTTCTCAACCAAGATTCGACAATTCATTTTTCACTTTAATTAACAGTATCAATATTTTTGTAGTCAAATACAAGTTAAATTTATCAAGGAGCAGATTTTGACTTGATCGAAAGTCTTCCCAATAAACGAACTAAGTATCTGTTTATAATAGAAAATTCTTCTTCAATTATTTTGTAAGAATTGCCACTGCTAGGAGACACAAGAGGCTGCATACAAAATACATCAAAACCCAATTTATTTCATCAAAGCAATTTGGGAAGAGATGTAGAGTTGCGAAATACACACATTGTCTTGTTCATGTCGCCGAGTGATGTTTTGCAAATCAATAAATTAAGTCGACATTTTTTTCTAGAATTTCAATTGAAAGAATGGTATCAAGATGCAACATCAGTTCTTTATGGTCCTTTACTCATTGATTTAACCCCAAAACAGTTGATTTACTTAGATATTGCTCTGACAATGGCTCAAATTCAACAGAGTTTGTGTCACCAACTATAATAGAAACAAAGTTTTTGGACGACGAGTACATAATACGTCTCTATTCTCCCAAAATTTCAAAAGTCTTTTTACCCCCAAAGACTTCGAAAACATTTTATTCTCAATTGTCCGAAAAAATTAATTCAGTTTTCGAGCGAGTTATTGGTAAAAACTATCAAAAGGGCTTTCAGACCTTCGGAAATATAAAGTAGCAAATTATAGAAAAGAAGTTTTAGAGTTAACACAAAAAATATCTCCTCTGCACAAAAAAAGAATTATTTTAGGTTCAACTAAAGTGGTAAAATTGATATCCACCTTCACCACTTCCGTCATTAAACAGTTGACATAGTATGTAAAAAATTGTTATAATTCCTTATTTAGTTTATCAATTACAAAGTACAATTCCGACAGAACAAAACTTGGAACAACAGAAAGGAAAGAGGAGATTGTACGAAAAAAATTTTGATTCTTTTTACAGTGCTGTAAATCGGAGGTTGAAAACGAGTAACAATAAACACCTTGTTGATATATTTTTGAATTTTCCTAGAATTAAACCCATCTCAGTCAGTCAGACAACATCATATTCAATAATCGAGATACAATTGAATCCATTGTAGATTTTTGTGTGCTCTAAAGCGAGAAAACACCAATTTTCCAGATATTTACTTTACATTTTTGGAAGCAACTCAACTACCACCTAAATTTGTTTTCAAGAACAATGCTAAAGCAAAAGACAGAGGAACTTGTATCCTTTTCAAAATCTGAAAAAACAAGACTTGAAAAAAAACAAACCAGGACATCGTATAAAAACTTGCTCCACCAATCAGGCATTTACGAAGACTTCAAGCTTTTTCAAAGTATATCAATGAAACCTGGTGGTCTTGGTATTTCAAAGAATGGTCTTGGATTTGCGTCACAAAAATGAAGTCAAATATTTATCAGTTGCTGCAAATAATTTTTCAGAGCTCAAACAATAAAAATAAAATATGCCAACGACACCTTACAAGCTTTCACCATAAAAATACTCGAAAAAATGCTCATGAAAAATTTTGGGTTGATAAAAAAACAGACTATGGGGGAACTTTTAAAAGATTTTTGTAAGGAGTAGACATTGAACTTTTTCAACAGTGAGTGAAAGAAAAGCTGCATTTGCAGAGAGAGCAATTCAATCTTTAAAACATATAATGTATCGTTACATTGAAAATCTAGGCAAAAAAAGTTGTTCCAAATTGCAGCAATCGTAAAAATCCATCTTTTGAAAAATCTCCAAAACATATTTTTATTGAATTTTTTTGTGTAACAACTCGTTCATGAAAGAAAATAAACCGAAATTCAAATTTTGGCATAGAGTGTGCACTTCCAAAGTTGATTTTCCGTTCCGAAAACGATCAAGCCACAGTTCACAGTTGAAAATTTTGAAGTTCGGTATTAACTTAAAAAAAACCTCCTTCATACATCATCAAAGTTCTCGAAACAGAAGAAACTCTGGGAAAGTTTTATGAAAAAGAGCTGAAAAATGTTCAGATTAAAGTTAATTTTTTTTTAGTTGAACATTCTATCAATCAGTTTTCATGGATTTGTTTTCTTATGAGCTAGTTTCTAATGCTTCTTTTAATTTCCATCCGAATAATAGTCTTGATTTTTGTTGAACAAAATTTCAAACAAACACAAGTTAAAGGAGAATCGGAGGTTGTTTTTTTACCAATATTGCACCCTTCCTTGTACCAAAACGTTATTGAGGGAAAGTTTACTTTCATAGATGGGCGAGAAGTTTCCGTGGAAAAAGAAAGACTCAATCGATGCATAGTGAACCTGGTTTGTATCCAATTATAATTGATATAGTTGTAGCCATGAACGACACAGTTCGAAAACGTATAGGTGCACAAAAACATGAATATAAGGGAAATCATAAATCAATAGATAAGATAACACCAAAATCGCATTCATTTACCCGAGGGTCAAATACACTTACAATTCAATGTGCTGATTTAAGTCACTTTTTTGGTTGTGATTTAGAACAAAAAAACAGGGGTTGTAATGAATGGAAAACGTGCACCTTATCCTCAGTATTCTTACAACCTCATAAGATTACAAAGATTTTTAAAGATTTCATAGAAACAAAATATAGTAGGTGATACAAAAATTGCTTTAGTGCAATGTATTCCTTTCATTTCCAAAGTACAAAATGGAGACGTAATATCAACAGGACAGTACATGAATTATCAATTCTTTATGAATCTACAATTCAAAAAATTGTTAAAAGACTTTTTCGTAGCATTAAAATAGAACTAAGGGATACTTTTGTGTCCGTAGGAATTACACGAGTTGTTCTCTTGTTTCGCAAGATTTCAGATAATCGTTTTTTGTATTTTATACTTCAGACGAAAAGATTGCTCAAGGTTCAGCTAGTTTTCCTTTTTTTCGTGGACATGCAAGACAGCGTGGAAGAATTTGTGGTGCTCTTGCTAAAACCCTTTCGGGAATTCCCTTCATTACAAAATATATATTACCAGCTGCAAAAAAAATTGGAGCAGAATCATATCAAATCGCAGCTACAAAGATTGGAGAAGATGTCGATGGACGAAAAAAACTCAAAACTTTTGCAAAAGATGTTAGAACAAAAACAGTTAAAAATCAGTTGGGAGGTGGAAAATAGAAATCCAAGCGTAGAACTGGTGGATTTTTTTCTCGAAAAAGTAGATCGAAAATCAGTCGTTTTTGGTCGTACTAAAAATCAGTCGTACTGAAAAAATTAGTATAAACAAAAGAAGTCATTTTTAGTATGGAGCTTTTACAAATTCTTCTTTGGAGATTTTTGATAAAGACCCTGTTTTGGAAGAAATTATTCCATCTTACACAAAAAATCATTTCCCAGTACTTTTCTGGATGCAAACAGTATTGAGTTTGAATTTGAAACGGAGCGTAGTCTTCATTTCGATATGCGTGATATCAACCTCAGCTTAAAGCTCCGATTATTTGAAGGAAGATTGTTTGATGCTTTTAAAAAAGAAAAACAGAACATAAAGCAAAATCAGAGGATTACTTAGATGAGGAACCACAAATTTACTTAACTTTTCAAAACAGTCTACTACATTCACAATTCTCAAAATTAGAAGTTTGTTTTAACAATGCAATTGCTCACAACGCCAATGAAATAAATCCTCTTAAAGCACAAAGATCGAACGAATTCCACTCAACGGCAGTGTGTAACAAATAAAAATTGCTTTTCACGAATATAGTTTTGAAGAACTTGCTGATGTCTTGCGTATGCATCCGTTCACTGATAGAGCAAAAGCAAATTCCGTAGTAAGATGGATAAGTTTTTCACTCTATGGGAGGCTCGCCCTTAGGATTTTTTTACTTGCGAAAAACTGTTACTTTGAAAAATCAAAGTGCGAATTGAACTAAATTGAAATAGACGTAACTTTTAAAAACTATCTGAGAAAAATTGTAGAAGCTGAGCCTAATCCTCACTAGTTGCAATGGAATCTGGAAAAGGAACCTGCTCACTACAATTACATAGAAACTCTAGCACTATCAATTCATCTCGTCAAAACCAGTTTATTCAGGAAAAGTTTTCAAGAATGCCCCAATCAGAAGAAAAGTTTTTGCGATGAAGACAAATTCAGCTGTTGTGGAATCTTTTCATGAAAACCTTTTCAACTATCAACCATTTCACTTGAGAGAGCTTAGAACTGTTCGCGGTGGAAGAGCAATTATTCCATTAGAAACAACTTCTCCTTGTTGTACCTAAATTACAACAGTGGAAGCAATGAAGTTTAACGAAGATTTCCCAGCCTTTTCTATGGAAGAATTTCAAAATAACTAGATTCTAGTTTTTGACTTGATTTCACAACAGGATGCAGCTGAACAGTTGCATTATCCAGAACTTAGTGGAGAAAAGTTGAGTTTAAAAAAATTTTCGATTTCACTTGGAGCAAGTGAAGGAAGTTATAGCCTTGGGAGAAAGACTATCAAACATTCAAATTGACAAATTGGGAACAGTCCGCTAAAATTAATACATTTTTTTTTGAGTTTCAGGTTCTTTTAAAAACATTGTAATTTTTTGGGACTTTCATTATTATTGTTTCTGTACTATCTATTTTGTTAATCCCCGGAAAAAAGACAACAAATGCTGTTTCATTGAAATCCCGAGAAATTTCTACAAAACAGACTGCGAATCAATGTTCAATAGTTTTTGTCGAGTACATAAGACATGTGTTTGGGACTTTGTTGATTCAATACCGAAATGCGTTTAAGTCATAAACCATAATTTTCAATTAAAATTGCGCTTCAAACAATCAATTTCTTTGTTTTAAGTTGTAAATCATTTAAAAATTGCAAAGATGAATAAATTTTGACTTGATCAAAATTTTCAAAGAATTCCTGAGCTCAGGTTTAAGTAAAGGGATCTTACCCCTCCAGTGAAATACCTTAATTAACGAAATACTCTTTCGCAATCATCAACTCGGCTCCAAGCAATGATAGAGGCGAAGACTGGATCATGATAGCTCGATTGGACAAAGTTTACTCTTTGCTGATTCTCCGGGTCAAAAGAGATCAACTTACTCTTTTATGACAAAACGTATGGGCAAAGGGTTCACCGGAAACTACAAAAAACTGATAATTTGTGTGGATTCTACGCAATTTATCTGGGTTTTCTTCTTTTTAATTTCTTCCAAAAAGGTTTGGATAAAATCCATGATTTTCGTGTTTTGAATTTTATAATTAGTTTTATGTAAAATGCATTTTTAATTTAATGGATAATGTAGTCCCCCAATTGAAAGAATTAACGATAGAAGAGGCAAGTGCACAAAAATTGTAACCAACTTTTTGTAAATTGTATAACTTCTTAAAAGTTTACTCTGACAAAGATAGAAAAATAATCATACAAAAGATCAGACACAAAAAAATTTATGAAACTATATCTTTCTTAGTGTAAACTTTTACCAGGGAAGAGAAAATGACAAATTTGGATACAAATTTTTTGGAAATTTTGAAAATTTTGAAGTTTTTTTAAAAGGTTAAAGTCAAAGTGATAAAGGAGAACTGAAATTAATAGTAGCAAGAAAAAAGACAAATTAAAAAAACATTTTGAGATAAAAATGAGAACGTGGTATCTGATTGGTCGAAACTTCAAAATTTTTTGCATATTTTTAACTTAGTTACAATGAAAAGTCCATGCACTTTTGATTGAATAAAGTTCAGTTTTTCATGAAAATGTGACATTTGAATATCTCAACAAAGCAATTCACGCTTCATTAAAAGCTAACAAGCATCTATCGAATAATTGTGGGAAAATTATGTTAAAAAAATAACGCATAAAAGTATTTGGTATAATGCAGCTGTCATCCTTTCTCCAGATAACCTGGGGATTGAAAATTTAAGTGGGATATGAAGGTAATCAACCATGTGGAGCTGTCATGTTTTCCCTCATATCACGTGGAACGGAATAAGTAACTGGTCAAAGATAATCCCATCTTCTCAATTTTCCCCGGATAACCTGAGCGAATATAAATAAGATTAAATAAACCTTTATTTATTTTCTTTTTCGAAAAAAAACATCCTATGATAAATAAGTTTATGTTCTAATACTCTAAATCGAAACTTCAATTTTGTCGAAAAGTATCAATTAAAACTTACCATCCAAAGTTTTTTTCAGTTTTTCAAGATCAAAATTTTTTTTCTAGATAAAAATGTTTTTGCAAAAAAAGTTCTTATATGGACTTTTTTTTTTGCTTATATGGATTATTTGATGTGTTTCATGTAGATATTGGTTTCTGTGACTTGAAGTAAACTGGGGAAATTGTAAACATGTTGTTGTCGCATTGTCGTGTAGCGTGGCAGGCGCATATTAAGGTGCCTCTGTTCCACCCGGGTCGAGATCCCGCTCAAAAACCGCTCAATTTATCTGGGTTTTCTTCTTTTTAATTTCTTCCAAAAAGGTTTGGATAAAATCCATGATTTTCGTGTTTTGAATTTTATGATTAGTTTTATGTAAAATGCATTTTTAATTTAATGGATAATGTAGTCCCCCAATTGAAAGAATTAACGATAGAAGAGGCAAGTGCACAAAAATTGTAACCAACTTTTTGTAAATTGTATAACTTCTTAAAAGTTTACTCTGACAAAGATAGAAAAATAATCATACAAAAGATCAGACACAAAAAAATTTATGAAACTATATCTTTCTTAGTGTAAACTTTTACCAGGGAAGAGAAAATGACAAATTTGGATACAAATTTTTTGGAAATTTTGAAAATTTTGAAGTTTTTTTAAAAGGTTAAAGTCAAAGTGATAAAGGAGAACTGAAATTAATAGTAGCAAGAAAAAAGACAAATTAAAAAAACATTTTGAGATAAAAATGAGAACGTGGTATCTGATTGGTCGAAACTTCAAAATTTTTTGCATATTTTTAACTTAGTTACAATGAAAAGTCCATGCACTTTTGATTGAATAAAGTTCAGTTTTTCATGAAAATGTGACATTTGAATATCTCAACAAAGCAATTCACGCTTCATTAAAAGCTAACAAGCATCTGTCGAATAATTGTGGGAAAATTATGTAAAAAAAATAACGCATAAAAGTATTTGGTATAATGCAGCTGTCATCCTTTCTCCAGATAACCTGGGGATTGAAAATTTAAGTGGGATATGAAGGTAATCAACCATGTGGAGCTGTCATGTTTTCCCTCATATCACGTGGAACGGAATAAGTAACTGGTCAAAGATAATCCCATCTTCTCAATTTTCCCCGGATAACCTGAGCGAATATAAATAAGATTAAATAAACCTTTATTTATTTTCTTTTTCGAAAAAAAACATCCTATGATAAATAAGTTTATGTTCTAATACTCTAAATCGAAACTTCAATTTTGTCGAAAAGTATCAATTAAAACTTACCATCCAAAGTTTTTTTCAGTTTTTCAAGATCAAAATTTTTTTTCTAGATAAAAATGTTTTTGCAAAAAAAGTTCAAATGCGTTTTTTACATTTTTTCTTACCATCGAAAACTTACCATACCAAAGTTATGTCGGAAAAGATAGCCCTCTCAAATCCCAAAATGTAGGAGTTAGCTAGAAAATCCATGCATTGGCAAAATCAAGCTCCAAAAACTTCGGACGCCAAACTTTTTTTTAAAGCTAACCATCTTACCATCTCAGACCTCTGATTAAACCTATAAACTGTCGTAAAACATAGGAAATCTATTACCTATCTTAATACATAGCTTGCAGACCGGATGCTCTATCCCTATCTTAAAAATTGGGGGTCTGCAATGACCCCCACCTCCCCTCACTCTTTACTACTAACCTCTACGTCTGAATTTTGTTTGAAGCTCGTTCATCAATGTGGTGACTTTTGTTTTTGCTTATATGGATTATTTGATGTGTTTCATGTAGATATTGGTTTATGTGACTTGAAGTAAACTGGGGAAATTGTAAACATGTTGTTGTCGCATTGTCGTGTAGCGTGGCAGGCGCATATTAAGGTGCCTCTGTTCCACCCGGGTCGAGATCCCGCTCAAAAACCGCTCAAGATATGAGCGGTTTGAGCGGTTTTTCAGCAAGATTTGAGCGGTTTGAGCGGTTTGGAAGGTTTGGCCGGTTTTTTTGGAAAAACCGCTCAAACCGCTCAAATCTTGCTTGAAAAAACCGCTCAAAAACCGCTCATTTCTTGCGGTGATTTTTTAACGGTTTTTCAAGCAAGATTTGAGCGGTTTTTAAGCGGTTTTTAAGCGGTTTTTGAGCGGTCTTATTAAGAAAACCGATTAAAACCAACAAAAAGGCCTCGAAAGGTAATGTGACCCCGGGTTGACTGTTTGACAGTCATAGACCGAAAAAGTGCACCGAGGATGTGGCGAGTTTACTGGTAGGTGATAGGCTTGTCTTTCGATAATATCACAAGGTAGGTCTGACCGTGAAGCTTAAGGAAGATTTGCTTGAACATTGCCTTGATGTCTGCTGAGATGGCAATCTGGTCTTCACTAAATCTCATGACAGTTCCCGTAAAGTTAGAAAAAAAACCAATCCATTTGGAAGAATAGTATTGGGGCGTTTAGCGCTCGTCGTATTTTTCAGTATTGTGGACATTCGTTACTGCTAGGTGAGAAAAACGCCATTCTGCTATCGCGTTTTCCAGAGGGTTGTCTACTTTGATGATGAAAACCATTGAAAGCTCCGCGATGATGAGTTATTGGTTTGGTTTCGTCGATTCTTTATAGTCCCAGGATGTCGATATTTCTTGTTGGCAAGCCATCAGTTATTTTGCAAAGGTCTGTTGCGTTTTCAAAGCATTCTTATTTCGTCTTGTCTATCGGGTATGAATCCAATATCTTGCCAAACTGAGGGCCAAAATTTAAGAAAATCCAATGAATAATAACTTCGTTTTTGTCCAGTTTAAAAATCTGGTGTCATTTTATGTTGTTTCTATGGTCAGTTGCAACTCACTTTTTTGCAGAAGCTGTGTTTTTATGGTTGTTGTTGTTGTTGTTGTTATTGTTGTTGTTGTTGTTGTTGTTGTTGTTGTTGTTGTTGTTGTTGTTGTTGTTGTTGTTGTTGTTGTTGTTGTTGTTGTTGTTGTTGTTGTTGTTGTTGTTGTTGTTGTTGTTGTTGTTGTTGTTGTTGTTGTTGTTGCTAAGGATCCGCAAATAAAATTGCAGGGTTCTGAGTCCCGGCCACCGTCTGAAGTATTGTCCATTTTAATTTGCATTTGTTCTCGGACAAAGTCAGACCTTGACTAAGCTGAATTTTGTCATTGAACTTGAGATCCGGTCTCAGGTGAAGGGCCTTTGAGTATTTTAGCATTGTGAACTTGCTCGGGAAATCAAGCATTGCATAGGTCTGTACTTCACAATTGCCACAAAAGATCATTATTGGCAAAGATCAGAATCTGGCTTGTCGGTGTTGTTCTGCTGGTTCATTCCAGAGTGCGATTCAGTGGCCTAAAGCTAAGGTTTGTTGTTCAAGAGCGTAATTATCATTCACGGAAAAAAGCAAGGGCAGTCAAATCGTCTATGAAACTGAAAATTACGTCAATTGTATCTTGGCAGGCAAAAAAATCCGTTCTTGCAGATTATATTGATTTTAATTTTAGTTCACTTAACTGCAAATTGTTGACGTAATTGCAATCCGAAACGTTTTTTCCCCTATTTTGTATAATAGTACTAGCTACAATTTTTTCTTGACCTCATGTAACAGGCATGCATGCTCAAGGCGTAATTGAAAATAAACGGAATAACAAACGTCCTAACGATTTGGATTATTCACAAGTAGAATGTTTCAGTGCAAAATAAAAAGGATCAAAAGATTTAGTTTTTTGAAGAAAATATCGACAACGTTGATAAAAACAAGTCCGAAGAAAAAAAGGCTGAAAAAATGGGCATGCTCGAAAAAACTTGGGCGCCATAGTGTTCCGGGCAGTTCTCTAAAGTGGGAAAGAGGACTAAGAGTGGGACAGTGAACCATACCAAATCCTTATTGTTCCATAGGAGGTCAGAGAGATCTTGAGAGCTTATGATGGTTTACAGAAGTTCCGACATTCATTATCAGTAGTATGCATATAGTGCGTTAGGATCGGGGGGGGGGGGGGGGGGGGTTGTCATACATGGATGACCATTAGGTATAAATCATGATGGTCACCATGTATTAAATAATCAGCAATGGTCACTATGTAATAATCCTAATTGTCACCATGTAAAATTTTATACGTAATGATCACTATGTAGTAATTCTAATTGTCACCATGTATAATTTTATACCTAATGGTCACCATGTAATAATCCTAATTGTCACCATGTATAATTTTATACCTAATAGTCCTCATGTAAAACTTCGGTATATTATTGAGTATTCCCCCCTGAACGTTGTGGTTAAATGTTTGGTGCGGGAAAGGATTTGCCAAATCTTCGTTCTGAAACCAGCTGGAGTGTTTAACTGCGCTATAGACTGTTTGCTCAATTCTTCTAAAACTTTCATTCAAACTCAAACTACACACAAATACTTACAAAAGTATAATAAAGACACTATCACTTAAATGAAATAGTTTATATCCCAGGTTAACTGAATTCCAAAACTGAACAAAATCTCGCACTTAAATACACACTAAACACGGAGTAGTGGTAGATCAAATTTCATGTACAGACAATTCTCATATTAAATAACTGAATTTTTTTACTATACAAAATTTAATGTGGTGTTTTTGTGTTTTAATTTATTCGTCGATTTTTTGACCGTGGTTCTTCTACTTCAACTGCTTCATAACCGAAAAATGAATTGTTGAAGAATGACGACTCGTGCTCGTCGGAAGTATTGGCCTCCAGATCCGCGATATCCCCGCTATCAATATCACTGTCGTTGGTTTCTGCTGCCCGAATCAGACCCGGGTCTGGAGTTTTCCAATTGCTATTGACCTGGTCCATCAGTTGTCGAAGCTAGCGATGTGGTTGTGTGTTCTCAACAGCAAAACTATCCTCAGAGTATTCATCGTCAATTTCCGGATGGTCCCAATCAACGTTTTGAGTATTAGCGCAATCTTCAGACACCCCATCTAGGAAATCGTCACAATCCTACGACACTGGCTGTTGACGATCTTCAAAAAATGGCATCCATTTTTCCAAATCGTCATTGTCAGTTGGGTCAGAATTAACAGCGGCTGTGTTGTCATCACTATCATCAATGCAAATCACAGTTTGACCCACGATGTTTTTGTGACCGTAGGGAAGAGTCTGCTGACCATCATCGAGGACGTAGCGTTTGTCATCAAAAGCTGATAACGATGTTTTCGTCGAAGTCACAGTTTGCAGATTGTGTGACTCGGATGCGATTCGACCGTGTTCAGTTTTGAATAACGAGCCAGAGGTCAACTTGTCTCGATATCGCTGATGAGTCAACAAGTTCTGAGCAGCTTTTGATACACCTTTGGCTGACAGTTTTCTGCAGTCTAAAGATATAGTTAAATGATCACTAACCCATTTAACGATGATTACTAATGTGGTGAAAAATAATTGGAATCTTCTTTTTTTGTGGCTGCTACATCAACTTGAAGTCCAGGTGCAACAAAAAATGACATGAAGGACAGGTGTGACCTTAAAAACTAGTCATCATTAACAAAATCAACAATCGACCAACACAAAAAAAACTCTTCGACAAAAAATTTTAAAAAGTTTCTTTTTGCCGACAAAAAATTTTTTTTCAAAAAATTTTTCGCCGACCATTTTTTTTTATTTTTTTTTTGAAATTGGGCCAGAATTTTTTTTTTTCAAAACAAAAAAAAACACTTTCTGCCCGAAAATTTTTTCGAACAAGAAAAAAAGTCTCCCACAAAAAAAACTAATAATTTTCAAAAAAAAATTATACTTTTTCGCCTAAAAAGTTTTTTCCAAATTTTTTTTTTGATAAAATTACATTTTTCGCCCACAAAAAAAATAATTGCCTTCCGAAAAAAATTCAACAAAAATCAAAATTTTTTGAAGTTCGTGCTCACAAATAAGGCGAATGGAAATTAATTACCTCTGGACAAAATGGAATAAAGCTTGGGTTTGAGGGATATAAACTCGGTTATAATGTCTCCTGGAAACTCATCCCTGAAGTTTAAAATAACCATTTTGTTTTTTGGGTCGTAGAGAGGGTGGTTCTTCGGGTAATTTGACAAGTCAAGTTCATTCAAATTGTTCCTTTTTTCGGAAATTTCGCGGTATAAATCTTCACTTTTGACTTGGTACAGGAGACTGCCTGTATCAGAATGCAGTGGTTGACATTCAAAAATTGGTTTCATTATATCGTTATGAAATTTTTACATGTGAAACTTTGCTAACTCAAGAACACTAGCTCCCACAAATTTTGGGATATCCCATTAGATTTTTGTTGGATTCGAAGTGAACGCTGCCAAGTTTTCTCCCAGAATTTGTAGGATTTATATTCGTTTGCACTTTTTTCTCGCAAAGCGGCATGATAATCTCTAACTATCCGAACAAGCATCCGTTTGCGCTTCGACTCGCATGTTTTCCCATAAGCACAATTGTTCAGTAGTTTGTACAAATCCTCCTCAAAAATTTTTTCTAGCTTGTCGCTAGTCGTGTTCAGTGTGATGTATGTATCTAACCATGCTTCTTGTTCAAACTTCAGCACACGGTGCACTTTTTTAACTTTAAGTCCCAACCTAACAAACAATTGCAATAGTTCGTAATGAATTGTATAGTTTGACTTGTCATGCAGCGTCTGCAGTAACTTTTTGGTCTTTCCAATTGAACGTCTTGCAATGTCTTGATTTTTCATCTACTCGAGTAAATTTGTTTGGTAGGGACTCAACCAATCCTGGGGCACACTTTCTTTAGTAGGAGCTAAAGGGTAATCTTGATGATTGTCATGCGGTTTTTCTGGGTACTCGAGATTAACTTCCAATATAAATCCAATCAAAGAGTCTTCAGTCATGTTGAGGATTTGGTTCACAATCACCTCGTCTTCTATATGCTATTTGATTTATGATAAAAACTTTAATGGTGATGCTTCTGAGTTTGCTTACATAAATGATCATGTTTTGAAACGTTTCCTAACTCACGTGCTTACCCATTAACTAACTATTTAGTATGGGTGACTTATACACTTTTCAATTTAATTTTGAACACTACATTCTTTTAGTAATTGAAATTTTACCCAATTGTTAACTAATTAGCAGTAATCCGAGAAGTTAAGCTTTTATCAGAGTAAGAAAAAAAATACAAAATCGATCTATGGGGGGATATTACCATACCAGCAACTGTTGCCTCCTTTCAGTACAATTTCCGGACGGGTTTCGAAATGCCGCCTTGCGGCTGAGAGTCGAGCGCCATGCGTTTTCCTCTAGTCGGACCCCAAGAAATTTTGTTCCACTTCAATTTTATAGTAACAAGTTAGGTACAAGTTGAATTCATAAATTACTTGGTGACAATTGGAAATAGAAACCTTGCAGATTACATGGGGGCTATAAGCTAAAATTTAAAACATGGTGACAATTAGCATTAGTACATGAGGAATATTAGGTTTTAAAAGAACATGGTGACAATTAGGATTATTACATGGTGAAAGTTGCTGATAAACATGGGCATTTATCACATGGGGACTATCAATTATAATTAAAACATGGTGACAATTAGGATTATTACACGGTGACCATTAGGTATAAACCTATACATGGTGACAATTAGGATTGTTACATAGTGACCATTGCTGATCATTTAATACATGGTGATCATTATGATTTATACCTAATGGTCATCCATGTATGACAACCCCCCACCCCCCCCCCCCCCCCCCTATCCTAACTCACTATATGCATACTACTATTATCGGCTCTTTTCCAGTTTCCCCCCTTTCAAATTACCGAGTTTTATGTTTGCTTCACGTGTTATTACGGCGAAATGCGTGATGTTACGCTGTTAAGTATGAAGAACAAATATGTTCAGAATTGTCGATTTGTTCACCACGCCAAATTTCATTGCATTATGACAACGTTAAATAAGCTTTTCAAAATTGAATTTGAAAGGTGGGGGGGGGAAACTGGAAAAGAACCCTTTTATCATACATGGGTCGTTACATAAAATCTGACATCCTTAAAAAAGCTACTTAGCTGAATGAATTGATCTGCTTGCTGAGGTAAAAAAAGTTCGTTTTTTGAAAACTGATTTAAATGAGTTTGAATCTTTGACTTTTGCTACACTTTCGAGTAGTGTTTTGAGTGATATTCGACACGTGCGTCAGACTGTCGGTAAAAGTTTTAGTTTTTGTAATCTTTGTGTTCTGTGTAAATGTTTCAATGAAACAATTCATTTAGAGCTCTAGTCCCCTATTGTATCACAATTTGATGGCTAACATATGGCAACTTCATTTTCTTCTTTCAAACAGTTAGATCCAAAAAATAGTTCTCTAAATTTACGATTCATGATCATATTGTCAATTAGATACAAACATTCACACAAAAAAAGCAAGAGCTGTCTTTTTTAAGAGACGTTTCTCTTCATATTTTCTGGAACCAAGATTTCTAAGAGTCACTGAATGTGAAGACCCGCCTTATATAGGTATTGGCGATCTTTTGTTAGTTTTTTTTTCAGAAATGCTCTAATAACTTCAGATTTGCAACTATACATATAATACAATTATCAAAGCACTAAGGGGTAAAAGCACTTTTTGGGTTTTTTCATCTGTGAAATGTTAGATGAATGGCGCGCAAAAAACATGACGACTTTTTGGTTTACACATGCACTTTGGTTTTTAGGTTTCCTGCGGAATCAAAACTTTACCTATGGATCCAATTTTCTCAAACTGAGTTAGATTCATTTGCGCTCATTGCGTTTATTCATTGCGCTCATTGTTTTTTTTTTTAATCTGTCTGCTAGTCGTTCTTAATAGTTTGCCGTCTTAGATTCTTTTTGAGTTTACTTTTTACACACGTACTTACAGTCTGCTGTTTTTTTTTCAGAATGTTAATTATACACGATAAAATTCATTAAAGAGGCCAAACTGTGCTTTTTGTGTACTTTAAGCAGATTCCGCAGCCAGGACGCTTTCTTTGTTCTTCTTTTCTTTTTTTAGTTTCTTCGATCCTCCCGACAAAATTTTAACATGTTTAAAGATTTGTCTCTGGAATCCAGGGTCATACAGACTCAAAATTGTGCCCCTATCCAGTGCAGAGTTTGGCCTCATATTTTTAAAAATTGTTTAGTTTCTGGTGGTGGTTTCCCGCACTTCCATTTGCCATTTTCATTTGGTGTTTCGACGAGACCAGACGATTCATCCTGAGAAGGAACCCAGGCGGTTGGATCGAGCGGGAAACATATTACTAGATCGACGGGAAAATGAGTCACTATGAACCAAGGAAAGCTTAACGTTTGATACATTGATAACCAAGAAAATTCACAGTTAGATTGTTTAGTTTTCAAGTTAAATCTTTTAAGAGCGGGTGGCGCAAATTTTGAATTTCAAGGTTTTTCTAATAAACCAAGTCGTCCAAGCCATCTGTTGCAGAGCGTGGTATCAGTCGCAAATCAGTCTGCCTTAGAGAAGCTTCGGAATTACATCACATTGTTTTCAAACCGGCTCAATCATTTTTCCCGGTTAGTTAGTACCCGTTGATGTACGGTTTCATCAAAAATTTAATTGGCATTGTATTGTTTCTAGCAACTTATGTTTTGCAACGTGATGGAGTTAAACTGACTGCGAAAGTGCGTTGAAAATGTATTAATGACACAAAAACTGAGTGCAGCATGAGCAAAGGTAGCAGGCTGCTGAAAGTAGCGCAGAAATGTCACAAAACGACGATCTGGAAAAAAAAACAATTTTCCTACAAAAAAAAATTATATTTTCCGTCTGCGCAGGGGAGACAAACAAAAGCTTCAAGAACTCGTTAAAAATATCTAAATCAATGTTTAAAATCTTTTAGCCTCGTTACAAAACAAAATACTATGTTATCGTCGAAGTGAGCTTTAATTTATTTTTGTTGCAACTTTCGATACGAAAGTAACGGTGGTTTTTTTTCTTCAGACAAATTGCGACTTTTTAATTAGTGATTTTTGACGGATTTTTTTAATCACTCAAAAGGTTGTCCTGAGCCTAAATTTGAAACGATATTTCACCTGTGATCATTTTTGTAAAGTTATGGGGGTTTAAAGATTGCCATTTTGGCCAATTTGGGACAATTAACGCGCGATATATTTCGCGCTATTAACGCGTAAGCGGAGAATTAATCCGTCTTAGAAATTGTTCCAAACGAGTTGAAAGAAGCTTATTTGCCATAATTGATTTGTAACAAGGAGGGAAATCTATCCTATTGTACTTTATATGGTGTGTGGGGGGATAATTTTCATTTAAAATTTCAATTTTTAGAAACAAAATTTTCATTTTTTTTTACATTTAATGTTTATAGGATATTACTGCTCCTTAAACCTTAAAAGGCAGTCGGAACATTCAAGGCTTCGCCTTGATGCGATCAGTGTTGTTCAACTTCAAATAAAAAAAAAATAAAGAAAAAAAACTCGACATCTAAGACTTTTTAGTTATTTTCATTCAGATCTTTCAAACTTGAGTAAAAGGGCTCTTTATTCACACTTTCGAATTTCACACTTTCGTTTGCGCTCGGGGGGTTTTATAGAGATAAATTTCGACATTTTGACAAGAAACTTTTCACGGTTTTTTCTAAATCATTTGAAAAATACTGATCTCCTGAGCTCAAATTCAAAAAAATTTTCACCTGTGGTCATTTTTTGAAAAATTATGGGTGTTTTCAAAGTTGCCAATTTGGCTAATTGGGGCTAATTATTGCGCAATTTTTTTCGTGCTATCAACGCTCAAGGAAGATTTAACCCGTCTGAGAAACTGTTC
This sequence comes from Symsagittifera roscoffensis, assembly GCF_963678635.1. Taxonomy (NCBI): domain Eukaryota; kingdom Metazoa; phylum Xenacoelomorpha; order Acoela; family Convolutidae; genus Symsagittifera; species Symsagittifera roscoffensis. The sequence continues at coordinate 47,268,813 of NC_087063.1, read as the reverse complement.
CAAACTGAATTGAGGCGGGTTATTTGGTGTAGTTAATACTTTGCTATTATACGAGTAGTCGTGTTATAGTATATCAAACGGCTGGTTCTGATGTTTTTTGTAGTACTTGCGCAAAAAAGACAAAGGACGGAGGGAAAAATGTCAACCTTAAATGTGCTAGAGAAGACATTGTTTGCAGAGCGTTTCCTTGCTTCTCTTTCAAACACAATAGAATAAGAAGAACTTTATTGAAAAACTTGAAAAAACCAGACTGCAAATGAATAACTACAATAATTACAGTTACCTTTCATAGACCGAAAATGCTAGTCATACATTTTCATATACACTTAGTCAATGGAAAAATGCTAGTTATACAAATTCCATATATGAATATATACTAGCATAAATTTGAATGACTAGCATAAGTTTGAAAAAGAGAATCCAAAAATTCCAGATCGTAGATAGATAAAGCAGCACTTCAACTTTGAACTTGATGTGAACTGTTTGCAGTGACTCGTTTGTTTAAAACAGATTTTGACAGACATCAAAATTTTCAGAAAAACGGGTGTTTTTTCCGAGAATCAGATGACAACAGCGTTCTTGGTTTTAATTTAGCAAGGGTTTAAAGACTCTGCGGTTTGATTGCGACCATTTAAATCAAGGAGTAGTGTTGTCTATGGGTGTATTCTATTTTTTCTTTCATTTTTTTCAAGAAAACTCTTGTATCACGAATAATGATTGAGATGGTTCGGGAGACATACTTTCGAAGCCTTCTCGAACGTGATTCAAATCAGCTCGAAATTTATAAACTTGTCCCTATAGAGAATAAACAGAACCGGGAACTTTCAGATTGAGTCTATTTTCTAATGAGTAGCTCTTAAAGGGCCTGCTCGCTCGGTTTACCTGATAGAAAATAGCCAAATTTTTTTTTCATTCACCGAAAAGCTAATTTTATCCCGGGAAGACATAATTTTGAAGCTTTCTAGAACAAGTGGGTGACAATCAGTTTTTAAAGAACATTTAAAAATAACCTACAAAAATCAGAAATATTTTTTTCGAAATTTGATTTCAAATGTTTCCCGATGATTTTTTCCTTTTTTTTCATTTGTTATTCTTTTTTCGAGGAAAACTGTTTTGTATTAAGTCCTAAACGGGCAATTAGATTAGGAGCCTTTCAAACTCAAAACAATATGACTCATACTTGTAAACAAGAATGCTCGAAGCATTTTAAAGCTAGTTTAGCTTTTTTAATGAAAAATTGACAAACTAAATCTATTTTTTTTTGAATTTTTGCACCCACACATCAATGTAAACTGGGAGAAGAGTTTCTAAAAAAAGTCTTCTCGCAGCCTTTTCACCTTACAGCGGTTATAGGTTAAAAATGTCCATTTATGGCACCAATATTGTTCCGATTGCTGAAGTGGTCTTTGAGTAATTAATTTGAACGTCTCTCCAAAATCTGTTTTTTTTTCTCTTCCTACATAAACTATCAGAGAATTTTTAGCATTTTTACATAAGGCGCCTAAAAACACTTTAAATTATTGCAGTAGTCCTCTAAATCATAGAAAATAGCAAAAAAAAGTACCATAATTGATTTGAAAACGAAAAATTTGACCAAAAACTATCAGATTTGGGCCCACCAAGTCTTTCCTTTTTCGATCTTAACGTCTCATTTTATTTAGATTATTTAGATTAGTTTAAGTAAAAAAGTCACGCACATTTGAGAAAAAACCTATTTATGATTTTCCAGGTCTTTTGCTGCGCGATTTTTTCAATCGAAAAACTGAACCACGTATTCAAGCATAGGTGTTTTTTTCGCTTCGTAAAGTTCGCACATCGAAAACTAGTTAAAATGACTGTAATAGAAGGCAGTTAATTTTTGACAAAATTGGGGTTTTCTTGGGTCCAGAAGGGGAGATAGCTGGGTTGAAAAACCTAATATTAGTCGCTAATACTTCAACTACACTAAATATTTTATTTTAAACTAAAAAAAATACTGCTTTTTATATTTATATACTATTCTTCAAATCTAGTTTCCTAGTCAATGAGCTTGATTATAAAAATTGCAACCGATGGAGTGTACAAAGAAAATTGTCCCTATGTACCTTCATCCAACCTAAAGTTGAGTATTTATTAGACAAAAAATGCAAAAACTACTCTAGCGTGACTCAACAGTCGCTCTAGTTTGTCCTGTTGCCGCACTTACCTCCTGTCGCCGCCGAAATTATCATTAATGTGCTCAAATGCTCAAACATCACTTCCGAAGGTACCCAAAAAACAGTAAAGAAAGTTGAACTATCAACTAGGAATGGTAGATTTCAATCAAAAACAGTAACAAATATGAAGAACAAATCGCATCTTGTCCTGAAACAACATATAAATTGACGTTTTTTCTTCTGTTTTTGTTTTCTATTTTTTTGGGTTTGTTCTTTTTTGGGTTCGATCTTTAGCGTATATTAAAATTTTTTCCTTAGATGATTTTGTTCCTATGGCCGTGGAAGAAGTGAGTTCATGTCTTCCCATCTAGCCCTCCGGTCACTAGAAATTTCATTACTAACTTGAAAAAACTTTAAAAAGTTAAACCCGCTAACTGGAGTGTTCGTGTACTCCAACTAGCCTCAAAATGAATCCCTTACCTCAAACGTTTGCCCGGAGCGGAGACTTGGTTGCTAAAGCACTCGTTGACGAAGATGATCAATTTTTACTCAGTTGCGACAAAAACTACTATGTGACATTTTCGCGGAACTTACGCTACTATGTAACATTTGCGCGAAAGTCGAAAAAGTCCCTATTTACGTCTGGCTGACGTCAGTTAGCGCTACCCTAATTCAACCTATTTTTCTTTGTATCAGCCTAGTCAATTGATTTTTAACCTATTTCAAAGTCAAGAAATGTGTAACGACTTATAGGTTATCCGCCGAACGAACCTTATTTAAATTACGACAACAAACATATATTAAGCACGTAGCTGGGTCTCGTATCCTCAGACAAAGTGGTTAGAATTAAAAATGAGACTAAAATCCATAATTAGATTTAGTTTTAGTGACAGTTACATATTAAATACGTTCGAGATGGATTCAACCGCTCGTCGCCCTCATCTATTTATCCTCTGACTGTCACTTCGCCGGGTTGTAAGAAGTGTGGATTAATGTTTCAAACATCATTTTTCTGTTGTTTAATTGCGTTTTTTAATAATGTTTCAGTTTCTAGGTTTTTCTTTCTAAAAGTCATTATGACCATTTTCAGTCTCTTGATTTTATTGTCTTCAAATGGTTATGTTCATGCAATGGGCTAAGTCATTGATAGTCAGGTTTGCATATCGTGCATTGAAAGTCACAGTAACCTGGTCGATTTGTAAAACTGCTCATATCGTGCTTACAGCCGGTCTCATTTTGGAATCGAAAAATTAAAACGAAAAGTTGGGGATGGACTTGGGTGGGGTTTCCTAAACCTAGTCCTTAAATTATGAGTCGATTCGTGTTGTTGGTTGTTGTCTTGGTCGTTGCTAAGGTGGCTGCTGCTGCTCTTGTCGAAGAGTCGTTTCATATTGTAGACAATTGTCTTAGTTGGTCGTAGAGCTACGGTGGCTCCTTTCGCGGTCGAAGAGGTGATTCGTGTTGAAGTTCAATTTCTAGATCGTTGCCAAACTCTTGTAGAGCGAAGGTGGCTGCTGTCGTTGTGGAAGAGGCGATAATTGTTGTAGACTGTTTTCTTCTCTGCTGGTAGAGTTGACGTTAGTAGAATCCTCGACTCAAGTAGAGATTAATTCGTTGTTGTTGCAAAAAATGTTGTAACTTTTTCTAATGTATCTGAGTGTTTTTGTCGATGAGAAGATCATTACCACAATTGTTCATTTTTTGAGTGATGCTCTCCCGGCAACGTTTGATTCTGGTGGGATCTAGTTCGTTGTTGCAGAGGTGATTATCAGAGAGTAATCGGTGTGTCAGTTCGTATATCTTACTGAAGAGTAACTGGTGAAAGTATCAGAGAGTGATTCCAATTTTTTGAAAAGCGTCCAATTTGGGCTGGTGAATGAATTTCGTTCAAGTTGTTAATAATTTGTTCTCGGTTGTTATGGTTGGAGTGCTATCCATATCGGTTGACGAAGAGTCGGTGCGGTTGGGCGAAACAAAAAAAGTTGGGGCAAACAGGGTCAAGTCATATTGCGGAAGTTTCACAATACGACGTCGAGTGCGTACATTGTATTGTCTAACTTGATGTGATGGAAACGGGGATACATTGCGCCCAAGATCCACAAGCCTCGTGGAGTGAAACCTTCTAGTATCTGTACTGGCTGTCCGTTGGCTATCGTTGTATTTTCAGAAGTCCATTATTGGCGCGGAGGGGGGCTGGCACGATCAAAAATTCTTTTTTGTCGATATATGGGGAAAAGTTCTAATGCGACTGCTAAGTAATACTGATTTACCAGGTTTGAGGGCGCCGTAATGATTGGCCAGTGTGTCTAACTGCGATTGTTTTGGAAGAAACAATTTGGCGTTGGTGATTTTGTCCGACGTAACATGTGGTTTTGATCTGCCTGCGTTGGCAGACTGCTGCTGGTAGGGCTGGTTGGTTGAGGCAGACTAACATTGTATTTTGTGTTGGATCCTCTAGATCTCAACCGGCTAGAGATGGGGGGAAACAAAGTTGTATCCGATGGTGTTTTGCGAATCAAAGATTGGTGTCTACCCTTCAAATTGAATCTTTTCACTGCTCTGAGCACAAAAGCAGTTGTACAAAGCAGTCGGGTCCATTCTGAGAACCTTTCGTTGGTAATACAAAAAATTTTAGGACCAACAATGTTTGATTAAGCGATGTCTGTGAGAGTGCTCGTCTGTGTTATCCGTCGGAAAGGGAGAAGAATTGAATTCAGAAGACGCTGTTTTGGGCTGTGAAATCTGACGTGGCGCGGGCCATTGTTGGTCTGATGCTAAAAAGGAGGCGGCTCCATGAAACCAACGCCAGTTTGGTGTGAACTCGGCAAAGAGATTTCTTCGTGTTACGTCGTCTGCAGTGTTAAGATGTTCTGGAAAGTGTTTTGACTGCGAGGCTAAGGTGAAATCTAAAATTTCCCCATTACGGTTGGCTAAAAATATCAGCTGCATTTTATCAGATCCATGCATCCATTGCACAACTGTGCTGCAATCAGACCATAAATAGATTTCATCGATTATGAATTGCTGCTGAGTCTTGATAAATTTTCCAAGTCTGGCTCCTATCAAGGCTTCTTGTAATTCCAGCTTGGTTATCGTATGCTGCTTCAACGGTGCAAATCTAGCTTTTCCCAGGGCAAAAGGTATACTTATTTGATCTGTGATCTCTTCTATGTAAACGAAATATGTGACGGAAGCAAGAGCGGCATAGGAAGCATCGGAGAAAACATGCAGTGAAAGTTTTGCGTACTTATGAATCAAATACTAGCGAGCGATGCTCACTACTTGACGACAGTTGTTTTCACTTATGAATGTGAAAAATTTTGTCTTAAAACACTTTGAGTCCATATCTTCAAACGCTTTGCTGCAAAATGCGGAGGCGAATATGAACTGGCGCGGCAACTCCTTTTGGTTCGAGCACTGATGATGAAGTGTGAAGCAGATTCCGTTGAGTTGGTTTCTCTTTCAGTAGGTCGTAGAGTAGGCAAGAAAACAAGTGAGTCGCTGGCAATATTACACTAATTCCTAATTTTCATTTGCTGGTAGTTTTGTCCAAAAGTTCGTCAAAAGTGACTGCTCGATGTTCTTCAGGAATTGACAAAAGGATGTCGCTTTTGCTTGTTATCCTATATGTAAGATTGAAGGTGTCGCAGTTCGGCGAAGAGTCGTTGAGCTTCACTGATGCTGTCAGTTGATTCGTAGAACTCGTCCATGTAGAAGTTGTTATAGACAAGGTCTTTCACGTGAGGGCAAGTTGATTCATTGTCGTCGACACAGGTTTGCAATGCAAATTGGCACAAATGGGCGAGCACTTACTTTGCACCAAAGACAAAATGGGCGTATTCATAAAACTCTTGTTTGGTGATTCCTCAGTAAAATCTGAGAAAAATTCTTGCGGTTGTTTTTGTGGAATCCCAATGCAACTTTGCCAATCAATTGCACTTCAGCATCCCAGCTGTTCAAAAAGATGCTAACAAGACTTGAAAGTGACCCCAACAAACTGGAATTGTATCAAAACACAATTTCCTGTGACCTCGATAAACGACCTCGACAATTTCTGGTGACTTCGATACAAAACTCTACAATAAAATTCATTCGACAGGACGAGTTCTACCCGAACACCGTGTCATCAACCCCAACAAGCCCAGAAAACTCGCCGTGTCCCCAACGCAAAATCCAGATACAAAAATGTTTAACTCAATGACCTTCTTCGAGTGGACCCGACCTACTCAGTAACCTTCTTGCCGTAAGTTGCTGATTTCGTGAGCGCAAAAATCCATTCAACGCCGACATAGAGGGGTTGTATATTCAAGTATTTATTCAACAAGAAGACCGAATTTTTCTCAGATTTCTCTGAGGAACCACCAAACAAAAGTTTTATGAATACGCCCGTTTTGTCTTTGGTGCAAAGTAAGCGCTCGCCCATTTGTGCCAATTCGCATTGCAAACTTGTGTTGACGACAATGATTGACTTTTCCTCATGTGAAAAACCTTGTCTACAACAACTTCTACATGGACGAGTTCTACGAATCAACCGACAGCATCAGTGAAGCTCAACGACTCTTCAGCGACCTGCGACAGCTTCAAACTCGTAGCTTCAATCTTACAAATAGGATTACAAAGCTTCAATCTTACAAATAGGATTACAAAAAAAAAAAGAGAACAAAAACATCGGAAAAACGTTGAAAGAAAATTTTCGAAAAAAAAAGTTCTGACTGATATTGGGTTGTTTTTTGATGATGTTAAAAAAGTGAGCTTCAAACAAGAGCTGTATAAAGCTTTACAAGTTTTCCGGAGGTAAAAAATTAGTTTTCGGTAATTGAATTAAAGAAATCAATTTAAAGAAATGATTCTTAGGCTAATTTCTATCGGGTAAATGGAGCAAAGAGGTTCTATATGGACCTACTCTTTAGAAAACAGACTCGATCTGAACTTTTCCAGCTCGGTTTTTTTTAAAATGAACAATTCTCAAAACTTCCAATTGTTTCGAATGATGTCCGCGAGGGCTTTGGAAAATATGTTAACCAAACCACATCGATGATTATTGGTGATACAAGAATTTTTAAAAAACTACACCCATTGACATTTTTTCTTCAGCTTTGCCATTTGGTTTTTATGACTACAGAATAAGTAATAAATCATTGCTCATTTTTCTGGAGCAGATTTAATTTTAGCCAAATATTTTTATATTACGAAACCAAACTATGTACTTTGTTTTTTCGACCAGGTGAAATAATTGCTCAGAGCTTTTATTTCATAAAAAAATTGAAAATTTATTAATTGTACAGTTTCCACATATGAAAATTGTATAATTAGTATTTTTTCATACTGTTTTTTCCTGCTTTTTATGGAAAGACACAAATTTCGATACCAAAACTAGAAAAAAAAATAACTTTAGAGTTTGATCAAACTCAATTTGCAAAACAGTATGAAGTTTGTATGACTAGCATTTTTCCATAGGTTAAACGTATGAAATTGTATGGTTAGTATTTTTGGTCTATGGAGGTCAATTGGGGTTTGTTAGGCGTTCAAACTTAAATCCTAGAGTTCAACTAGAGATCTTCAACCATGGGCGCTATTTTTTCAAAAGTCTGAAAAATTTTATAACCTGAAAATAAAAAAGAAAATATTCTTCCCTTGAGGTGCAATGGTTATTTTTTTTTGAAAAACTGTGGTAGAAACAACTTGTGAAATCAAATCACGCAAAATCGACTGATTGAAATTTTTTTGCAGGTCTGCAACGTATCATAGATTTTTCATTTTTTTTCATCCATTTATCATTCGTGTTTCAGAGCCATTTTAAATATAATCACAAATGTTTCATCATTGAAACAAAGATTTAAATTCCATTGATGTTCCATTGATGACTCATGACTGACACTTTGATGTCGATTCTATTATTTCTTCATGAAACAGGAAAGCAAATTAGATTGATGCTTCATTCAAAAATTCTAATTGAAGCAGAACCCACTCTATTTTTTCACCTTTGCTATTTAGTTTTTATGACTACAGAATAAGAAATAAATTATTGCTCATTTTTCTGGAGCAGATTTGATTTTAGCAAAAATTTTTTTCAATTACTAGTCCGAACTATGTACTTTGTTTTTTTTCGAGCAGTTGAATTAATTGCTCAGAGCTTTTATTTCATAAAAAAATTGAAAATTTACTAATCGACAATTTCCATATATGAAAAATGTAAAATTAGTATTTTTTCATACTGTTTTTTTTCCTTCTTTTTATGGAAAGACACCAATTTCGATACCAAAACAAGAAAAAAAAACTAACTTTAGAGTTTGATCAAACTCAACTTGCAAAATTGTATGAAATTTGTATGACTAGCATCTTTCCATAGGTTAAGTGTATGAAATTGTATGATTAGTATTTTCTGTCCCTGGAGGTCAATTGAGGTTTGTTAGGCGTTCAAACTTAAATCCTAGAGTTCAACTAGAGATCTTCATAGAGGCGAAGTGAGCGCTCACGTTGTATTTTTCCGTTTAGCCGTACCAATACTTTCAATAATAATGGAGATTTATTAGAACTAATATCTTCAGTTTACATGACTCAGAAATTGTAGTCTCATGCCAACTTTCTGCGATTTTGCTAGTTTTCGGACAAGATTAAAGCAATCGTTTTGCAGCAAAGTTTTCAAAAATGGTTTCAATCTTAATGAGTTATTTGTTCAAATTGATTTAAAAACTGAAACTAATCACGGTATGTGGGCACTCTAACGATTAATACAAAAAATTTGTCTGCTAAACTGGCAAAATACTTTTTTTCGTAATTATTTAGCTAAATTAGTCGTACAACTTACATGCAAGGACGCGTTAACTTGATAATTTAAATTCAACATGTGAATTTTTGTTTTTAAAGTTTGTAAAAAAAGTGAACTTACTTTAATAATGGCGTAAAATGCAAACCATCAAATCCTTGTAAGTAAGATGCTCAGCCTATGTTTCGTCTTTTTCGACCAAAAACTGATAGTTTTTGACCGTCTCCACCAAGTTTTGGTATGTCTCGATTTTCTCGATCGAATTTCGATATGTCTCGACTTTCTCGGCCAAATTTTTCGATCTGTTTCGGTTTTTTCGAATTTTTACACTTGTTTTGTTTTTTCGTCCCCGCATAGATATGTTTCGAGTTTCTCAACCCGAAATGGGTACGTTTCGACTGTTTCCACAATCTCGACACACAGAAAAGTTCCAATTTTTTTTATCATCAAAGATTTGTTTAAAGCGGCGTGACTAACTATGTGACGTATATCGATTATGTCAAATATCTAGATCACAAAAATTTGAGCTTTTTTGAGCTGAGACTGTTATAAAGTAAATTTTTGCCTGATTAAAGTAAAACTACCCGAGCTCAGTGATTGATTACCCACATCCAGTTTCAAGCGTTAATAATCGATTATGTTACGGTTTTAGTACCAGTCTTACTAAAATTGAGAAAAAACCGATTTTAATCAATTAATAATCGATCATAATCTCTCTTTTTAGAATCAAAAGGTAATTAATTATAATTAACTGTAATCGATTATAATCGATTATTTGTTCGTCTATTTTTGATACAATTATAATCAATTATAATTGATTATAATACCTTATTTTTTTTCAAATTTCTAATTCATTAGTTTTGCACAAAAATCTATTATAATCGATTATAATTGATTATAATCCCTTTTGTTTGTCAATTTTCTCTTCGAAGTTTCACCTAAATTGCTTATATTTTCTACTTTTCGTAGACGTTGGTTCCTATCAAAAATGAAAAAAATGTCTTTAAAGTTTTCTAATCAATTCAAGTTTTTAAGGTTTTTTTTCATTTCTTCCCCATAAGAGTTGTTTTGTGATAAATAATTCAAGCTTTTCAACCACCAAATCATCAGCAAATTGATTTAGTTTCATGATTGATTCGGAAGATATAATTTCTTCTACCGCGGGAACCTTTCCACTAATACGAAAGGATCTCTATGCAACTTTTGTTTCTTGGTAAAACTTAGTGTTCAGATGAACCAAAGTGTTCAAGAGATTTCTCTTATAGAGATTTTCTTTTTGACATAAAAATAATAACCCATAGGATATAATTCAAATATAGTTTTGAATTGACAAAATTTTGGCAAAATAAGAGATTGTAATCGATTATAATCGATTATAATTCATTTTAAGGGGTTTTTGTAAGAACTATAATCAATTATAATCGATTATAAGAAATTATAATCTCTGGGAAAATATCGCGATTATAATCAATTTTAAATCAGTCAAAAAATCATCATAATAATCCGTTATAATCGATTATTTACGCCTAAACTTACGGATAATCAGTGTATCAACATTCTCTCACAAAACTTCCTTCTAACGCTGAATTTTGTCATTCTTAATTTTTTAGTGTTTATGCGTCGCATAAAACTCTTTTTTTCTTTTTAAAGCGAATGGAAATATTTTATGTCACAAAAACCACAAAAAACTGCGATAATCACATCCTTATTATTTGGGATTTTTCGACTCGATTTAAGATATATTCATGTTTTCCGTCAAAAACTGAAAAGTGAATTGAAAAACATTGCAATGCACTGCCAATATTTATTTAGAAAAAAAATACAGAAAAGTAATTGATAAACTAACAGATTGGCATTTGCGTGTACTTGCGTGCATTTATTAGATTAATTGAGATTGATAACGCAAATGCTCACTGTACCACGGCTAACAAGTTTTTATAAACATACGTAACAATCTGAACCAAACTAGTCAAAATTAAAATGGCTCGTGGCTCGCTTATTTTATGTTCTAAGTATAAGTTCAGATTTTTTTTAGCTTTATTGATAATTACCGTGCTATTTTGGACAAATAACCAATTTAATCCTCAACCCATGCTCGTTCCACAGGATCCGATTTCTCAACAAATACCAGAGGATTTAGAATCGATTGACTTGAAAAGCAATTATTCTAAAATGGTCTACATTACTCGCATGATTAGTAACGATCTTCCGCCTATTCATTTCGCGGACCAAACTTACCTGAATACGAAGACAATTCTGGAAAACGAAGAGCTACCTTCAAACTTCAGGTTGCGTACGCTTAATTTAGCATTTTTGACGACATTTTTACGTCGACATTTGGCAGTTACGATTCAAATGCGTTCTCTAGCGATGCTTTATTAGCAACATGCATCATGCAAAAATCTTCCAAAAGTGATCAATACCTCTGAAAGGTTCATATAACAGTTAAATCCGAGTTTCGACGAAAAGATAGACAGTTAAGTTTTTTTTCAGACAAGTTCAATCTATGGCAACTGTTATTCACACATTTCGCCCCTCACACGTTTCGCCCCTCAAATTTTACATTAAAAAAGCGGCCGTTAATAAACCGTGTAAGAAGTTAGGGGCAAAACCTGCGAGGACGAAATGTGTAAAATCATTAGGGGCAAAATGTGTCAGGGGGCGAAATGTGCCACTAGATTTAAGAGGGGCGAATGTGTGTGGGGCGAAACGTGCGACTTTAATGGCGACTAATTTTTTTAACTAGCAACATTACGAGGTCAAAATGTGCCCTAGATATGAGCCTAATTTTGTGTCTGTATGTTCCTAGATTCCAGAGACGTCTTTAAATATGGGCGCAATTTTTTCTACAGTCCGAAAAATGTTATAACCTGAATTTTAAAAAGAAAATATTCTTCCCTTGAGGTGCAATTTTTTTTTGAAAAACTGTGGTAGTTTGAAGATTGCCAATCCGGTCAACGTGGGTTAATCAAATCACTCGAAGATTAACCATATAATCATTACTAAAACACTGTGCATTTTTTTCTGTATCAAGTTGCAAGCTTGCGATTTACAAATAGTTTACAGTTTATCTACAGATAATATAGTGATTAGATACAAGTTTATACACAGCTTATAACTATATAGCTTATGACTATATAAAAACTAAATACAGATTTTATTTTGATTTTTCAACACATTCGCCAAAACAGATATAATGAGTATAATGAAACAAAATTATAATGAGGGCTTTTCAATAAAAATTTTGTACTGCTGTTTGTTCAGATAAAAAATTTAAAAACTTTTTTGTGTAATTAAATTGCAGCCAAAACTAATTGCTCTATGTTATTTTCTCTTAATTTTTATGGGTGTGTTTTTTTAAAATTGCACTGAAAAGGTTCATCTTTTAAATGACATGTGAGAAAGTTTGAAAAAAAACTTGTTATGCCGCGGGAACCCTTGGATTGCAAAGCCTTCGAGGAATCTCTTGAAACTTGTAGTTTGCGGTAATCAATTTTCCTCCATTGAGTTCAACTCATTGTAACACTGAGGAAAAGTTTTTGTTAAATTTGTGATAAAAAAAATCATTTATTTAGATTTTGAATGGTCAAAAAGAAATAGTTACAACCCCCATAGTTTTTATGCATGTGATCATTTTTATTCAGATTTTAAACAGATTAAATACAGATTATATACAGATTACCTAAAGATTATATACGATTGTCTACAGGTTTTAATGTATACAGATTATACATTGACTAAATGCAGATTACCTACAGTTTGTATAAAGTTTTTATAGAATACAAAAATCAATTGTTTTGGCACTAAAATCCAATCATTTTTGGTGGAACAAAAATAGATTCTATCTGTAATTAATCGAATATTGTTGATAAAGATGTTGTAGATAAATCGAAGCTATACTTACGTAAATCTATATATTTTTCTAAGTAAGTTCAATGTTTATCCTTTTTTGTCACATCGGGTTGTCTCTGGATTCGAGAAATGTACACATATAAAATTTTTCCCCCATCCAAGGCATAATTTGACCTCGTAATGCACTCAAGTCATCAGTGCTCTGCATATCAAAAAAAAACATTTTTTTCCTGAGAAAATGGGATAAAAATTGATTTTATACAGAAAAATCTATATATATATATGTAAGTAGAGAATTGATTTATCTGCAACCTTTTTGCGAACGATAATCGACTTAACACAAATAGAATCTATTTTTTCTGCCAAAATTGAAGAGATTTTAGTACTGCCAAAATAATCTTTTTTTTTGTATTACTAAAACCTTAATATAATCTGGAAATAATCTGCATGTAGTCAGTGTATAATCGTTAGACTATGAAACCTGTATATAATCTGTAGATAATCTATAGATAATCTGTAGATAATCTGAATACAATCTGCATAAAATCTGCATAAAATCGGGTACATGTCTAAAAACTATATTTTGGTCGCCTGTGGTTTGCATTTTTTTCATCGTCATGCCTCAGCAACAAAGGAGCTTTGCTTTTGCGGGCGTGTGTGAGTCAGTTAAATTTTTGGGATAGAATGGTATACGGACGCGCAGTCCCTCCTCTGTTTCGAAGAAGTATAAAAAACTTTTGACTGTATATTAGTCACAATAAAATGAGGTCATTACACAAACACTTGGAAATAGTTACTTGTGATGATTTTACAAAAACAACTTTTATGCTACATAAGTTGCGCTTTCTATAATAATTTAGTTACTTTGAGATGCACAAAAACTTGAGTTGCACAAAAACTTGAGTTGTGTCGCTGTCTCTCACTTCTTACATTGTAAAAAACTTCTATTGTCGATTTTTGAAATCAAAGATTATGTTTGTTTGATTAGGCGATACTGGTTGCTCTACTGTTTTGCGAACAAAACCACCGAACAACGATTGGTTCGGCTGATTGAATCCAAAAAAGAGAAGTATCATATAGTTCCTCTCTCAAGCTCGAGCGAGGCGAGTGATGTGATCAAAGAAACTCTAAACAACGACAGAGCTCGTAACATTGGGCTGAAAAAAAGTCTCGAAGAGGGCGCCAAATGGACTCTAAACCTCGACGGGGCTCAAATTATGACCCAGGAAGGCATACATTCTTTGGACAAAGCATTGAAAAGAGCGGAGGGAAACTCTCAAATTTTTCACTTTGTTCCTCTCATCCGACTCTTGTTTAGAATCGAGTTTTCCGAGTCGCTAAATTATCGACAACTTTTCCCCTATGTGTCGGGTCTGGAGGAATGCACAGTTGCTGTGCATCAGAGATTTTTGTTTGAGCGACCAAAAATTTTGTTTCTTCACAAGCACAAAGGACTGCTTTATGACGAAGATCGAGAGTATGGTTACAAAGAAAAACTTCAGTTTTTACAAGAAGCTAAGGAGCATCTGTCAGCCAAACAAATAAGCTGCAGTGAAGCAATGATAGGCTTCACCAAGAAGAAAGCTAAAAGCGCAGATTTTGACCAGGACCTGTTGACTTTGTGCGGCTATTCTGTGAGGCTCCCCTATCATCCGGAGGAGGACGCCCCATACAACCAGACTACGGCAGTCGTGAAGAGATTTTATCCCAGACAGCAGTCGGTTGCAGCTTTCAAACAGCTGTTGACAAAAATAGCTGCATCGAATGCAGCACAACAAACTCAATAAAAAAGTTTCTTCAACAAAAGTCGTTTGAATTGCCATAAATGTCCTCATTTTAACTAACTCTTCTTCAATTATCATTTTATCTAATGCTATTTTTGACCGACTTTTTCTAAAAATCCGAACGGTGTAGTTTAGAGGAGGTTAAATTTAAAGTAGTCTGTCGGCGCATGATTTTCCTAAGAATAGTTTGTTATTGTTTTTGTGCTTTAGTAGCGCTCGAATAATCGAGTTTAGAATAACGTTGGCAAAAAATTTTAAATTGGAGAGAATTTTCGACCAAAGCTGCAAAAGTATACAAAGAGTAGAAAAGGTTTCACCTTCGAGTAGATAAGAGTTTTTTACAGGCGAAGAAAAAAGTGTTTCATATTTTGTCTATTCGACAATTATTTTACAGCGTTCTACTTTTTTGTGACCTTCAAAGATAAATTTACCGAAGACCGGGGTAGAAAAAATGCTTGACAAACAATATCAGAAAAAAAAATTTTTTCCTTTAAATTTCTGGGAAAAAGTGTCTGAAAATTACAATATAAGCATTTTCCATGCTATGGAACTTTATTATAAGCATTTTTTGATCACATTATAAGCATTTTTTGATCACATTATAAGCATTTTTTTCTAATTATTATTCAAATTTTGTCATACATTTTGTTGCAAAAATTGTATGAATTTAGCACGAGAAATGTTTTTAAACAAGGAAATTGTTTGATAAACATTTTTCATAAATCAAATTACTAAAAAATTTTCTGAGTTCAATTTCAATTTTTTTTATTTTTCACACACCACTGTAAACGAAAGAGCAATTTCATAGGTATGTGGCTAGAAAGTTTTTAGTGGTTCAACGGTTGAGCAAATTGGCCGTTTTTAATTACGTTTAGCTTACAATCAAAAAGCAAAAACGATTTTTTTCTACGCGAATTGTGTATTTTTAGAATGAAAAAAAAACAGATCATACAATGCTTATTTATGATAATTTATGTTTATTATTTATTCAAAAAAATATATAGCATAGTTACTGTCAGGTAAATAAAACTGCCAAAAGTTGTATCGTTTCAGTTTCGATAAAAAAGTGTTTCGATTGAAAAACACATGCAAAGTGTTTGAGGTTTGTTTGAAATTGGTAGGACCAGTTAGTCCGCCTAAAAGATTTTGGAATAAATTTAAGAGCCAAATGAGTTCTACCCTAAGCAACCTGCGTTTTTGGGTTTCGCGAGATAGTTATACTCATAGGCGGACAAAGCTAGAAAAAAAACTATTTTTTTAAATTGTACTCATTAAGGTCTTCTTATAAATTGAACTAATATTTTGATCATGTGCCATTCCTCCAGATGGCACAGCCGAACCTTCTGACGCTTGCTAAAATGACGTTAAAGGTGTTAATAAGGAATTGGAAGTAAAAAGGAGACTAAGATTGTTCCAGAATTTCGATTTGGACTGGAACATTTCCGAGAATTACCATAGACGACCATTTTTGACAAATACAGCGTGTCAAACACACAACAGCCGATTGCAGGACAAAAAACGGTCCAAAAAAATAAAAAGAGAAAAAAGAAATTTTTATTGTGACACGAAGACAGAAAAAGGTGTTTACTAGAAAATGACAGTGTGAACGGAATGTCCGGTGGGTTATTCGGGACAGCGTCGAATCCTCCTGTGCAACAGAAATTGGGAGATAACGACGTGATCTCCGGGAGAGGTCTGAATTGGAGGCCCGATGCCCAGAGACTGTTTTTGCAAACTTTGACTGTTTTTCAGCTGCTGGAACGCCCTGAACGCAATTAATTTAATGCTATTTTGATATAGTATTTCAGAGTAGTTAGAGTCTAGGAAAGGGTCAATTCATCTCTAATGAATCTAAAATATAACGCCCTTTGGCTGATGGCCTTAAAAGGGTAACATGGTGGTTAACCTTTAAAAAGACCAGAAAATCAACTGGCTAGGTTGAGACGTTCAAAAACGAGTAATGTTCAGGTAACTGACGTCAGCCAGTCGTCAAAAGGGGCTTATTCTCTGCTCTGTTACTGTGCAATTTCTGGGCGAATGTTACATAGACGTTTTATGGCGCTCCTGGGTGAGTCTGCTTGAGGCAATAGACCATCACGATCAGCAAATGTTTCAGCGAGGAACCCTCCGCTCCGGGAGTATGGCCGAATTAAATCACCTATTGTCCTGTATTGTACTAGTGGAGAAGTTGGGACCATTCGACTAATAAAACTTAGCTTTTTAATCTAGTTAGGACCAAAATTTCCGGGGTCTGAGGTTGAGGTGGGAAGTCATGAGCCCAATTACCCAAAAGCTCTTGGAACAAAAACAGTTAAAGAGAGAGCGTGAAGCCAAACAAAAACCGTGTATATCCAAGAGAAAGCCGAAACAAATTTACTTTGCAAGAAAAAAGTTTAAGAAACAACAAAAGACTAAAAACAGTAAAAAAAAAAACATATTATGACTGTTTATATATTTTTCCGGACAAAGTTTGATTCTAATTTTCTAATTTTTTGCTTTATCAGATTGATTTTTATCATTACTGAACGAAAAATCAGGAGTTTTGGTTGTTAGTTAGGTATGTGATTGTGATTGATGTGATTTGAGTATTTAAGCACCTAATGATAATTTTGCCGGTGACCGCAGGGTAGAGCAGCAAGCTGGCATACGTGCTCCAGACACAGCAGGGGACGGCAGGGACAACATCCACAACAGCTAATAGCTTTTGGGTTTTGTCAGCACAATTTTTGTATCGTACGGGTAGTCTTTCAATAACCTTAGGTGGCGGGGACGCAATCGGACCGGTCCGATTGTACCCTCCATCAATTGTGAGTTTCTGAGTTAAGGGTCCTAATTCGGGTAATTTGGTGTAAGGGAGGGTTTGGTAAAACTAAATAAAAAATACTAATAGAATACAACCCATGGTATATGTGCGCATTGAGCTACTACATAGTTACAGCGCCTATCGAAAGAAACCGCGCGGAGAAAAACCGCGAGGAGAAGTCGAGAAAACAAGTCTTTTTCGACACAATTTTTTGTGATTTTTCTGAGTTTCGTCAATATATTTTGAGAATTGAAACTTTTACTTTTGGTTGTAAAGCGAAAAAACTTTTGCAATAGGGGGTTGTTAGTATAACGAACTCATTTCCACAACTGTTTTGAAACAACCTCCGTATAGCTCCGTGGATATAGATAGAGGTTTGAATAAGGGAACGGAAGGAAATGAAGGGTCCAAATCCGACATGTTTCGGCCAAATCTTTGTTTGTAAACCAATTTGGGTCCGTTTTTTGCTTTGATCCAGTACTGTACAGGGCTACTGCGCTTGTTCCAAGTATTTAAGCGGTTTCAGCAAGAATTGCGAAAAAAAATCTTTCGAGAACCTATAAATGTAGTGAAAAAAGACCAATTTAGCAAACGCTTTTTTGTTAATTTCTCAAAGATAACCAAACCGATCGGATTCTTTTGGTACCATAATTCGACGTTTTTGTTTACTTTTTTGAACCACAACCGTTTTTAGATTTGGTCAGTATGGAGGGTCCAAATTTAAATTCCCTCGAAGCGGAAGAAAATTTTTATAGAATACCAAAAATCCAATTTTTTTTTGCAAGTTATGATGACTGGCTTTCTGCAAGGTAGGCTGTTTTAGACAAATTATACCGCAATGGAAGGCTTTTTTTGCGGCGAAAACACTTGACTTTGTTATTCTTTGTGAACCCTCCAGAGTCAGTCAAGCCCTTAATAAGCCTCCTTAGTGAGAAACTTTTGCGGAACCCTCCGAAGTAGTTTGAGTAGCCCTCCGGATTAAATATAGCCTGTTACGGATCAATTTTACACCAGCACCACTTTGAGACAGGAAGTTGAAAATGAAAATTCGAAAATTTTAGGAAACCCTACAAAGGAATCGTCCGGAATGTTTTCAACCCTTTAAAAACCATCGTTAGTGGATTTTGGAGAACCACTCGAAGTAATTTAAACGCTTTAGATACCCTCCTAAGTACTTTAAGCGTCTTTAGTACTCTCCGAAGTAACTCTCCGACATAATTTAAGCCTCTTTAAAGGTCTCTTTAACGAAACCCAAAGGGGTCCTCCGAGATAACCCATTTGCATCAAATATACCCTTAGATTTATAATAGAGGGTCGACTGCCTTCGGGGTGTGTATATTAGAAATAAAAAGACCAGTTGGCCCGGAGATTTGCTGCGCTCAACTTGGGATTCTAGACCGGCTTCAACAAAAGTACCCGAATAATTTTTTTTGGTTATTTTGGTTGTGTGGTTGCCTTGAGCTACTTAAAAGGAAAGCTCGGGCAATCCGGTAACACATAGATGAAGACCTTGCTGAGTGTATTAGGTTCAAAACACTCACCCGAGAAAAGAAAATTGCTCTCTACTGTAGTGCACTTGGAACTGTCCGAGTAGGGGAGAGCTTAGGGTTAGGGCTCCCGGGCTTCGTTCAATTGGAGTTTTCCAACTGAGGGACGTCTTTTACTTTACGATTAGGTCTTTCTTTATCCTTATTGAAGTCAACACTGCTATTTTACAAAAAAGTGCAGGATTTTAAACGTGGCAGTGATTTCATAGATCTACAGCAGTAGTTTGATATTGATACTAGAAATCGCTGTCACCTATAGGGTGTGTTATTGTAATATTGTTGATCGTATTATATATGTGTCGGCTATTTTTGCCTCACAAATTTTTTGGATGTTTTTTAAACTAAGAACTTGAGCGGAATTGAATTGATCTCAACACCATGCAGATCCAGAGATTAGTGTTAGCTGAATTGTTTATTGGGAGTCCTAAAGACTAATATTTTTTTGTTGAAAAAACCGAGTTTTGATACGCATAAGTTTTCTTTGAGACTTCTGCAGTGTCGTCAAAATCTTTTCCGTTGCGTCACTTAACATAGATTATGGAACGGAAAAATTTGTTAGGAGAAACAACTAAGATTCCTAGGTTTAACAAGGGAAGTAAACAGAAGCATAAGTCGAGACGTAGCCAACCCTCTGTGGGAAGTTTTTTTTGTGAGGTAACGAGTGAAGGTCGCCGTGATCTTTTTGTGAGCGGAATGAAACTCAGAATCTAAAAGAATGTGAACGGTGACAAGGGCGACTCACAGAGGCTGGGGCGGCGAATGCGACCCAAATTGATTGTTAGTCGAGGAAGGGGAAAAATGTTAACCCAACCCGACCACCCTAATCATAGTGATCTTGAAGGCTCTGGCGATGACTCCGAGCGGGAAAGAATTGACGGTCCTAGAATGACCTCGGGGCATTCCAAATCTAATGCAGGAGAAGAATTGTTGTTTAAAGGCGTATCTAAGTCGGAAACCAAGAGCGATGGTCGGAGAAAAGATCGACCCCTCCGGTCAGATAGAGCAAGAATGCGATGATGTCCAGTATGGGTCCCAGAGGAGAAGACTCAAGTTCGAAAACAAAAAAGAACTTACAGACATTGTACGATGAACGAATGACAGCGCTTCAAGCCAGCAGGTTACCAAGCGGCATCGCTCCTCGGGAAGCGATGCATTCGGACACAGAATTGACTCCTAGCCCGAAGCCGCATAAGAACAAGTAAGCGATGTCTACTTCATCATCATGACCGGTGTTGGATAGAATTACAATGGGAACGTCCTCGACATTTGGCAGGCTGATGATTTCGATGAGTATCCAGAGGGGTGGTGCATCATCATGCACTAGGCCGCAACCTCAATTGACGTTGTCGTCCCTGGCTCCAACCCAGGTGCTCGGCTCGGCTAATGATGTGAGAGGCGTGTTTGCCGATGTGATGACAGGTCTTGAAGAACTGCGAAAAATCTGTTGAAAAAATCGATTGAGTAGACGAGAGAGCTCGTTGTGGCTAAGGAACTAAGGAACGAGCTGGCAGATGCGAAATTGCAGTCCAAATAAGACCAGGTCCAACGAGTTCAGAACACCGATCAGTGCCTTGCCGAGAGTTTAGCTCTAGTCATCAAAGAAACTGAAGAAAGAGAACGCAGAATGACACGACAGATTGGATGCTAAGGCTGATCTTATGAAGCAAAAGCTCGATGAGCTTTTAACAAACAGCAACCAAGGCAGTCACTCAGACCCGAGTGAGAATTCATGTCAGCCGATTGATGGGTTCCGAGGCTCCCCCGAGATCGAGAGCAATTTTCGAATCTAAGCAAGGGAGAGATTCCTAGCAAACTTCGAATCTAACCTAAGGCAGCGCCACTGAGGTCAGATTGGACCAATCCGGTCCCGCCAGAGGCGGGAGTTACCTCGGATATACATTAACCCACGATGCCCAGGGTCAGACCGGTTCCAGTTTTGACAACTGTCTCACAAGATACTACGATGTTTGCGTCAGTGTTTGAGCCAATAAACAAATCCCTTTAGATGTTCATCACTAAACTCTCAAAGTCTATTGAGAGAGGAGACAGATCACGAAAAACAACAAGAATCCAAAATCGTACAATGATACGTCACACGAAGAAGACTCAAGAAGCCGAAATCTTAGAAAGATGAGTCAGATGGCTGCAATAACCTCTGGAAAAATCGAGAATGTAGTGCACTGACAAGCAACCTAGAAGGTACGGCCCTGAACTGCGTCATGTCAAAATGGCAAATGAACATGACAGTGCGTGGAACATTTTGGATATTTTGCTGAACTGTTTCAGCTCTGGTGTACAAGGACATCAGGCAAGGATGAACTTTGAGAATAGGCGCCAAAGGGATGATAAGTCTATTGACAAATTTTGGATGACTTCAATCTGCTGAGAAGGAGGAGTATCCTTGATGAAGAAATATCAGAAAGAAAATTGGCTATAGCCTTGAAGTTCATGGATGGGTTGAATAGTGACAAACTGAAAAATATGCTAGCCACTCATTTTACCTTGTCAGCAGATTATGTATCCTCGACTGACGTTTTGCGCATGAAATTGCGCGAATACTTACCTATAAAACCGAGAACTCGGAATCGCTACAGCAAAAATGGCAACTGATGTGTCATGAAAAACGGCACTCGTTCCGTTTGCTATAGACCTTGTGATGATATGACGAAAGGAGGTCTTGCGTAACTTGCAGTTCACTGATCCACAACGGGTCAGCTTGCTCCACATATAAGCAAAGCATGAAGGCAATCGGTCACTTCCTTGTCGACGGTTGAGGGTTACAAGGATTATGTGAGAGGACTAATAAGGAAATACGTACCGAGATGTTCTTTCTGCAACCTCGAAAAACACTTCAAATCAGATTCCACTCACAGAAGAAAAAATACTCACAGGGCACCTTTGCAAGAAATAAAGTGAAAACAGTGCCAACAGACGCAATTGCATCGAATCTCGATGCTTTGCCTGCTAATACACTCTCAAGATGGATTTTTGCCTTGCGTCTCGGGCCGCATTGAAGAAGGTTAAACAGGAGTTAGCTGCGAAAGAAGATGAACAATATGTGAGGTCTGAACTGAAGAATACCCTTGAAAAGACTGTGAAAGAAGAAGGAAAGGAAGTGTCTAAGAGCCGAGATCTAAAGTTGAACGTAATCTCCTGTAAAACCTTCGGAATGAGAAGAGAGGGAAGAAAGATAATGTCTGTCATATCGGTTGCGGGTCATCAAGCGGTGAAAAACTTGAAAGAGCTGTTGGTGAATACCTTGGTTCATCTGGACATCTACGCAGATTACTTGCGGGAAAAATATCCGAAGCTGGATTCCAAAATGCACCAAAGCTAATGAGGGTAGATGGACATTACATGGAGGTCTACAGCCCATACTCAATTCTGATGAATTGGATAGCATAAACGTCTTCACGAAGGCTCACGTAACAAATGCAAGTGATCAAGTAGGCGGGATCTCCATCGGACGAGAGGAACTCAAAGCCCGAAGAAGTGGAAACAGTGCCATGACTAAACAGGACGCAGTCCACAGGCAGACAGCTTTCAGTAAAGGGGCTTCTTGACACCAGCGCAGTTGACAGTGTTATGCCCATTATGGACCGATATGTGATTTGATAGGTCGGATTTGAAACCGATTAACATCTGACTGGCCGCGGCCAACCAGTATTCCATATATGTTGCAGGAAGGACACCAATCATATCGCTGCAGCTGGGTGGAAGGCACCTCTGGATGAAATTACTAGTCGTCGATAACATAGACGCGTCCAACCAGCTCATCTTGGGACGCGACTTCGTAAGAAACTTTGATGTTACGATCGTCCTCAACGTCGGATTATTACGAATCAAAGACCCAGAAAGGAAGTATGGAAAGAAACCTGTTAATGAGATCTTGATGGATCAAACGAAGGTGCCGACTTACCTCGATTGAAAAGTTAGGCTAACACTGAATCAAACTGAGGTGGCCACGTTAAGGATGAGGACTGTAAGTAAACGCAGTAGCATTAGACAAGTATGTTTGGTTCCCAACCCACACAGACAGAACTCAACTATTAGGAAGAAACTTCTCTATGACTCCAAAAACACTGTGTGTTAGTGTTTTGTTGAACACACAAGAAACTCCGGTGACGATAAAACGTAGAAAGAAGCGTGGTTATGCGTTGCCTCTGAACACAGAATGTCAGAAGATGGGGAACTTGAAGAAATTTAAAGTGATTGAGTGTCCGTTACATGGCAACAGAGAGTGTATATTGAAGAGGATAAATAAATTGAAGGATTTGAAGAGGTGTTTTGTACGGAGACGAAGACAGACAGTGGCCTGTCTAGTTGTTCAAACTTTCCTGAAAGATCAACAGATACAGAATTAACAGCGAACAATCCTGTCTTACCTGAAATGGAGAACCTGAAATTTAAAAAAAATCAGATAAAGAGATGGATTACCTTAGTGACGTGTTGAATCGGAACGCAGACGTTTTCGAAACACAAAGCTGACATATTTTGTTGCAGTTTTGTGGCACATGGGGTAGAAATAG
Organism: Symsagittifera roscoffensis; assembly: GCF_963678635.1. Lineage (NCBI taxonomy): Eukaryota > Metazoa > Xenacoelomorpha > Acoela > Convolutidae > Symsagittifera > Symsagittifera roscoffensis. Next base: position 47,245,397 of record NC_087063.1, on the reverse strand, counting down.
AGGAAGGCTGGGTGGCGCACAAGAAGGAGCTAGGAGAATGACCCCACACAAGTCAGAAGCATGTAGAAAAGAAAAAAAATAATAATGTTGGAATATGACATCATTGAGCCAGCAAAGTATCCGTGACCTTGTGGTCTGTCCAAGGCTAAGATGAAATTTTGTTACCAGCTTTTGTTGTTATTGCGCTATTTGAACGCATAAACGATAAAAGATGCATATACGACTCCCCGCATTGAAGAAAGTCTCTCAAAACTAAGGGATGCGAAATTCTCAACGAAGCCGAATTTAGAATCTGCGTTCTGGCAGGTGCCGCTAAAGAATCAGGACTGTGAAAAAACAAGCTTCGCGTGCGAACTGGGACTGTTCCACTGGAATTGAATGCCTTTCGGACTGTGTAACCCGACATCCGCATTTCAACGATTGATGGTTCAGACACTAACGATTAAAACGAAAAAGTAAGGAAACCTCATAATGTGCTACCTTGATGACGTTGTGATTGCGACACCGCCCCTGGTAATCACTTTAGTAAGGCCAGACGAAGCGAAATCTTCATTTGCATGGAATGGGCTGGCCTGAAATACAAACCGTCCAACTGCGAGATCCTGAGGTGATTGAAGCATTGCTGACATGGAAAGCACCAAAAACAGACACCCAGTTATTGAGTTTTCTCGGCTTCGCTTATTACTACCGGAACTTCATTAAAGGGTATGCCGACAAGATATACCCTATGCAGAATTAATGCGGAATAAGCGTAAGAAATTCAGCTGGAGCGAAGAGGTTCAAGTCGCTTTTGAAAACATCCGACCGAGAAAAAGCTTTTCGTGTTGGATACGGATGTGTTGGATCATTTTAGATCAAAATAAATGGGGGTAGATGATCCACTCCTGTGCTAATTTTTAGATCAAAAGGAAAAAAAGTTTCAATTGAATGTTTTTGAGAGATACGAATGATGTTTTATCTTTTAGATAAAACGAGTTGTATAACAGTTCCTGAAACTCGACTGGTTGTTTAGATGGTGATTGATCAAATCTGGTTTAATTTGATTGAACACTACACAAAGAATTTGAACGAACAAAAAAAACTGAGTGACAATAAGGATCTTATAGATTTTTACTCACAGAGTCTGGGAATGGCTCTGAACGAGACTTATCAGCGTCTGCTAGACTGCTGCTTTAGTCAAGAGGTTCCGGAGCTGCCGATGCTTACAGTCGCACACTGAATGCTGTGGTAGGAGAGGGCAGCGGCGACCGCCCATTAAAGCAGTGCTCATGGACTTCGGCGAGTATGGTCCCGCCAGAAGGGGCCGAAACCAGTGACATGGAAATTTCGACATGGAAAGGTGGCACCCTAACTCCTCTGAACAGATTCTATTTATATCGAAAATATAACGCGATGGGACGGGCCCTTCGTATTCTCCAGATTTTACCACTGCTGCTCCTCCGTCTAAGAAAATGAGGATGAACGACATTGAGATCTAGAATACAGAGACGATCGAAACCCTGGTCAAGAGTGAAAAGGATTGGCCGAAGTTGCGTGCGAAGTTGCAGGAGTACAAGTTGTTGGCCCAGGAACGGGACAAATAAAGAAGAAGAAGAAGAAGAAGAAGAAGAAGAAGCAGGATGGGTTATTGATAACTCTGAATGAGAAAGAGATCAAAGACCTGAAGGATCTACACATGCCGAAGGTGGGCCAGATGCCACCAGAAGTCCTAATGACAATGAAATCGGACGTGTCCAGGGACGCGCAGTCCAGGATAAGGGCACATGAGCTTAGTAGACCCAGAGAGCCGGCGCCTCCTCCACAGGCATCCGCGCTTGCAGCCAGTTCTAGAAACACCATAACTGGCCCATCGGATACGTACCTTGAACCACAGTTTCAAATTACATTAGAGCAAGTATCCAGAGCGACGATGGATGAAATTGGGAGAGCCAGCGCACGAACTCCGGGTGGGATCGTTCCTTCCCAAAATCAATGATCGCTCACCGAGTAGCTCAGGACGGGTGCCGCACAATTTTGCGCCAACTGGCTTGACACGCAGCGAAACTACCTATAGTAAAGTCTGGTAGACATTTGGAAGAATCTTGGAATTGAAATTCTTTGTACAGGTGTCTGCGGATCACCCCGAGCCTGCCTTAGTGGCAAGAGCCGCCAAATATCAGGTGAGATGAGAGATCTAATTAAGATCTTTGCGAGTAGTCAGACAACTGTTGTTTCTTTTGTGGGAGCCTCTGTGTCCCAGTTGATCAAAATGATGGAGTGCAAGGACGAAAACCATTTGGACAGGCTGATAATAATGTTAGGCACTAATGACATCTCGAGGATTCCAGTCACGCCTGACACGAGGTGGGAACTTTTGTTGATATGGCTTCTGAATAAGTTGAAAGAGAAGTACTTCTTTATGTCAAGGATTTGAAAGAGTTGAAGCTCATGGACCTAGACAGCACAATGAGGATGACTGATCGTTGCGCAGTCACCAGAGAAGGAATACTTTTCAACGCCCAGCAAGGAGTGCGTTCGAATACTGACTCCTTTCAATTAAAGCTTGAAGAACTGGAAGAGGAACTGAAAATGTCTGACTCCCTACTCGGACTAGTTCGACTGACAGTAGCAGAGTGAGGATCGAGGTACATGAGCCAGTCGCCAGTCGTCTAGGACCCTTGGCATCAGAAACGAATAATGTCACACCTGCTGCTCGCAACTCGGATGTAAGCAATAAGTTGGGGCCCTCCCCAATCCTCGAAAGCAAAAAATAGAGAGCAGGCTTGAAAGACCAAATAATCAGAATCCAACAAGCTCCGAGGCCTTTACGAGCATAAGTAACTTACCCACAGGAGTCCCAACTACTGCAGGAAGTTCCTCAACTAACCCTGCACCAGTAGAAGGTGCTGGTTCGACTTATGTTTTACTGAGGGACAGATCGGACCCCAGTGCTTGGGGCAGTACAAGGCTGACATGTTAACAAAGTTGAACATGAACACGCTTGCATGTCGATCCGACGCAATGATGATGATGAATAGAAATGCCCCAACGGTGTCGGGATTGTATCGGATATCGGGCGTGGGCTGGTTGTTGGCAGTGCAGGAGAAGTTCGCTCCGCTATCCCGCCAAGATTTGTGGATCTCGATGGACTGCTTCAGGAAAAAGCCATGAGAACCTTGAAAACGCGAAAGTTTCTAAGGGAGCTTAAGCCTAGCATCAAACATCATAAGATGTAGCAGCAATTCTCTCAGCCACTGGGCCAGACGCTTGGTGAGTATTCAAGAGACTATCCCCTGGCGACTTTGGTGGAAGGGCACAATAAGAGGTACAAGAGGCTGGATACACCAAATGATGATAGCCTATTTGCTGCCTACGACACCCTAGGTGTCAAGAACGCAAAATGTTTAATAGTGGCCGATATGGGTTACACTTATATGCATCCTTCATTGTTTTGACCAGATGTGATCTTCCTGACAACTCCAAATCTAGAATGAGGACAATCAGTAGGATTGACTAAATTGTGCATAAAGCTGTCAACATGGATCCGCAGGTGATATTAATCGCCGGGTCGAATGACCATTTAAAGAGCTGGGGGCTATTGAGCCATCTCATGGTCGGGTCAGTTTCTTAAGGAATGCTGTGAAAACCTTTTCGTATTGTCGGCTGGATATGCCTCACTGCCGGAACCCTTGCATTTTATAGAGGGACGTTTTGACGCGGTGACTCCTGCACCGAACAGGACGATTGACCAAAACACGTACTACTCTCTGCCGTTTGGTCGGACATTTCGAATGCCATACAGGGATTTAAAGAGCAAAGCACGACTCGGGTGCGGCTAGATGAAGACCTGGAGTGGGAACTGTCCAACTTCGCCAGGTTACTGAAGCTGAGACCAGGAGTGATTGACGACCATGTGCTGGCGCAGCAGGTGACGAACAACCTATGGTTCAGGCAGTTGGAATATGAAAAAAATGCGCTGGCGAGTATGACAGAAGTAAATTTGACATTTTCGGAAGAAGACCTCACACTAATGCCTCACTCTAATGCATGGCTGTATCTGTCACCGACAATCTGCACGTTGGGAGAAGGTGCCTTCAATCACGCGCCAGCAATGATTGAAAAAAAACATGCATACTTGAAAGCCCTCTTGAACGAAACAGAACGCTATGCAGTTGATGCATGACGTGAGCACTATGTCTTTCGATAAGTTCCAAGTGGATGTATTGGCAACGAAAGCGCAGTGGGTTGGGAGTGGGATGAACTCCAACTTTCCTGTCGACGTGCTATCGAAGAGCCTCCAGATGCTTGATTGCGGGCTTCGTGAGAGACATCAGGAAGCTGTCGATCGGCTTTGTATTTGAACTCTATGTAATGTTTCGCCACGAGAATTTTGTGAATAAACCGGCTGTCCTCTTGACTCAGACACTAGGGGACCTGAGGTTGGACTGGCTTCTCAGGGCCATCTCGATGACATATGGCCAATTGGGTGCCCTGTTTATTCTCTTGCGTTACCCAGATTAGCTACCGGCGCCAAACCGGTATTTCAACGCGCAGTTCGTATCAGGAGATGAAGGATTGGAGGACTCCTCTGATTCAGTATCTCCTAAAACAGAACAGGATTTGACCGGAAAGGACAAAATTATGCAGAGGCGAACGACTCCAAGAAACGTCGTGACATGCCCTTGTTGAGTCTCTGTGGTGAACTGCTCGGTGTTGAACTGGGTCGAGCAGCAAGAGCTCAGGAGTGAGGGGATAAGCCAGTGATGACCGGCTGCTTGGAAGAGTAGCCGACTCAGGTTGGATGTTGATGGATTTCAACAACAAAAAGAAATGCAGGAGTCTACGCCCAGATGTGAAGGATTCGGGAGAAACGATGAAGGTTCCGGCCATTCATATGCTCATGTGAGAGAACCAATAGACGTGGTTGGCTAGCTCCGAACTATCGCCCAACCAATGCCCCCGATACCCACCGGTACGGTGGATGCTGCTAAAATTTACGTTTCCTGTCCTTGTCTCTCGTATCATAGTGGCTAGGGATGTCGAAGAAATGATGCGGAAAAGGAGCGAGGGCATTGAGCCACGCTTCATCAGCTAGAATGTCGCAGCGATGCGCACGTTTGATTTCAGTTTCCCTGATGCATGGAGCCGGAAAAATATCAAGGCTCACCATCCAGGAAGTGTGAGACTTTGCCCGACGTTTGGAAAAACGTATTCTCACTAGCGGATGACCAGTCAAGATTGAAGTGGCAGTAAACTGGTGATATTGGAACGTGGAAAGGAATCGGGAGGAGGCACCGCATGGTGATGAGTCAGTGGAATCTCTCCTATTTGATGAAGTGTTCTACCATGCGGGTGACATGACTGTATCGGCTCGACCGGACTCAGGCAAGCATATGCACCACGGCCCCTGTGGATCTGAACCAGCATCAGCGATGACGCTAAAGAACAGGATGCGGACAACCCATGAAAGGAAAATAAGGAAAACGAGTGTGAAAGAATTTGGAACGAGAGAGATTTTCTGGAGTCTGAGTTCAGTGAGGATCATGACAATGGATAGATCGTTGGACCTTTGGTTCTGGTGACTTCGTCATAATTTAAGTCTCCCACGAAGGAAGCGCCGGCCAGTCTATGTCCAGCGGGACCAATTTTCCTGGCACTAGACTCTCAAAGGAGGAACGTGAAGAAGTTGCTCTATGAATCTCATCGTTGCAGCAGATGAAATCATGAGGGTATCCTTTCTGGGCACGTTGCCAGAGGAGGAATGGGAAAGACATCAAATTTGAAAGAAAAACGGCACTTATGTGGACCCGAGTGGTTTTTATGCAAAAGAACTTGGGATGTAAGTCAAAGGCACGGAACGCAATCCGTAATGAAGTTAAATCAACCCTCATGCGTGAGGTTCTGGAAAAACGGATGATTTCCACTGAGTGTGACGGTCTGAACGAGTCAGTCACAAAAGAAAGCGCCAATGACAAGCTGATCGCTAGGAAGCAACCCGTCAAACCAGCCAAGAGAGGGCTGAAGAGACTGAAGAGCAAATTTGGCATCAAAGCAGTTATCTCCAAGGTACTTAAGTCAAAAGTGAATGCAGCGGTGACGTCGCTGACTAAAGTATCCCGTCCTGCGGAGAATCAAAGGGATCGAGTAATACTAAACGGAGGAGAAAAAGACTTGATGCCACCAATGCTGTTAGCTGGATTAATGTCAACATCCTCGCAGTCAAAGAAGAGCGAAAGAACCCTGGCAGGCACTTTACCTGAAATGGTCATCAACCAGTGCGGATAGAATGGTCTGGATGACTACGAGCCCTCGCGAACCAACATGGCACGGATAAAACTGGAAGAACAACTCGACGTGGTTGAGCTTACTCGGATCACGATTCCGACTTGCTCCACATGGGCGATCCTCAAGGCAGGGAACTCAGCGAGAGGGCATCTGATGGCATAGAGTGAGAAGAAAGCCATGCTTGAACATATGCAAGAGTTAGTGGAAGGGTCTAACTGGAAGCGAAAGGAATACGGCACAATAATGTCTGAAGCAAGTGAGAAGGGCTTGGAACACAAGGTGAAGATTTCCTGGAGATATTGTTACGTAATTGGATAAGTCCATGAACACACCTTCAACAGTAACGGCATTGCAAGTGCGACTAACATGATTTCTAATTGTAATCACAAGAACGGAGCACGAAACCAATAACGATCGAGATCTATAGAACAAGAATTGGAACTGATTGAGGACCTAAAGATGTTGACTACCAGAGACGCGTCTGTATTTGCAAGGGCCGTGCGCAAATATGCTCTTTGTTTTGTCAGACTTGTGGTGGATTGTATCCCCACTCTCGTTTTGGTAGAATGCCTAAGAGTTTTTCGACAAGGAAGAGTTAAGCGTGAACGGATCTTGTTAAGAGCCTTGCTTGAACTCTATCAGGATATGCCGCTCGAGATATCCACCAAGGAATTAAACGAGATCGGGAGCTGCCGAAGGTTATAGGAGGTGAGAAGGTGCTCCAACAAAGATCATAAATTAAATAGGGAGCAGGTTGAGAAATCCGAAGAAGTATGCGACTCTGGGTAAACTAAAGTCACTCCAAAATATGTCAGGCGTGCCCGGGATAGCTTACAACCCGTTCATAGATGAGGAAGCTAGGGACGCGTATTTCGACATTGAGCAAGCGGTAGATCTACCCTCGGTCGAGAGGGTGGAAAAAACTGAAACGCTGACATTCGAGCAATCTAGACAAGGAGTTTTTTTGGAGGAGAGAGTGGTCGAACCCCTTTTTCCGAAGCTGAAGCGACAGTTGAGCTTTGAATATGGTTCAAGGGACAATCCTTTGAAAACCAGTTTGATCACGATGTGATAGGTCATAAAACCTTCATAGTGCCTGAATCCAAATGCAGGTTTGATATGGTATGTGACTGCAGACGTCGTGTTAAAACTGGAAGTGTACATGAGGGAAGTGTACAAGATTTGGCCTCGATACATGACCTGTTGGCCCTGAAAGTATTCAAGCCGGATGAATTGTCACCCAAGGAATGAATCATTCGAAGGGAATTCTCCGAGCGATTGGATGAAAAGGCAAGCCTCTGGGACTAGCCAATGAGCAACATTGCCAGCTAGCGCAATTGTATGGGAGGTTGAGCGTGTCTGATAAGAACAGGGGAACTGATTGCGGAGTCTCATTGAGTAAAGATTATGAACCTGATGACCGCCTTGGGATTTTATAGCATGATCAGCTCGATTGAGTCATTAGAACGCCTGGAGCGTGCCCATGAGGTGGTTACGTTCTTAAGTGTGTGGTTGTTCCCAGGAGCGTTACAGACGGAACAGAAAACCAGAAGCTGGCGAGAATCTCTCGAAAATGAGATGAATCTGAACGATAGTCAGGGACGTAGCAGTTCTACTGGCTAGAAATATTTGACGGGATCAAGCTCCGAATATACCGCAACAGCACGTACCCCATGCACACGGTGCTCCTGGATTCGAGGCCACAACCAGTGTTGATCGATCAACTCTTCTCAGTGCACAAAAGTGTGAGATTGGCCAAAATGTCCAAAAGATTGTATGATTTAATAACAAAGATCATTCGGGCGATACGGAAAAGATGAAAATGTGAATTGGGAGAAGTAGTGGGAGATACCTCATGGCAGGGAACTCAGCGAGAGGGCATCTGATGGCATAGAGTGAGAAGAAAGCCATGCTTGAACATATGCAAGAGTTAGTGGAAGGGTCTAACTGGAAGCGAAAGGAATACGGCACAATAATGTCTGAAGCAAGTGAGAAGGGCTTGGAACACAAGGTGAAGATTTCCTGGAGATATTGTTACGTAATTGGATAAGTCCATGAACACACCTTCAACAGTAACGGCATTGCAAGTGCGACTAACATGATTTCTAATTGTAATCACAAGAACGGAGCACGAAACCAATAACGATCGAGATCTATAGAACAAGAATTGGAACTGATTGAGGACCTAAAGATGTTGACTACCAGAGACGCGTCTGTATTTGCAAGGGCCGTGCGCAAATATGCTCTTTGTTTTGTCAGACTTGTGGTGGATTGTATCCCCACTCTCGTTTTGGTAGAATGCCTAAGAGTTTTTCGACAAGGAAGAGTTAAGCGTGAACGGATCTTGTTAAGAGCCTTGCTTGAACTCTATCAGGATATGCCGCTCGAGATATCCACCAAGGAATTAAACGAGATCGGGAGCTGCCGAAGGTTATAGGAGGTGAGAAGGTGCTCCAACAAAGATCATAAATTAAATAGGGAGCAGGTTGAGAAATCCGAAGAAGTATGCGACTCTGGGTAAACTAAAGTCACTCCAAAATATGTCAGGCGTGCCCGGGATAGCTTACAACCCGTTCATAGATGAGGAAGCTAGGGACGCGTATTTCGACATTGAGCAAGCGGTAGATCTACCCTCGGTCGAGAGGGTGGAAAAAACTGAAACGCTGACATTCGAGCAATCTAGACAAGGAGTTTTTTTGGAGGAGAGAGTGGTCGAACCCCTTTTTCCGAAACTGAAGCGACAGTTGAGCTTTGAATATGGTTCAAGGGACAATCCTTTGAAAACCAGTTTGATCACGATGTGATAGGTCATAAAACCTTCATAGTGCCTGAATCCAAATGCAGGTTTGATATGGTATGTGACTGCAGACGTCGTGTTAAAACTGGAAGTGTACATGAGGGAAGTGTACAAGATTTGGCCTCGATACATGACCTGTTGGCCCTGAAAGTATTCAAGCCGGATGAATTGTCACCCAAGGAATGAATCATTCGAAGGGAATTCTCCGAGCGATTGGATGAAAAGGCAAGCCTCTGGGACTAGCCAATGAGCAACATTGCCAGCTAGCGCAATTGTATGGGAGGTTGAGCGTGTCTGATAAGAACAGGGGAACTGATTGCGGAGTCTCATTGAGTAAAGATTATGAACCTGATGACCGCCTTGGGATTTTATAGCATGATCAGCTCGATTGAGTCATTAGAACGCCTGGAGCGTGCCCATGAGGTGGTTACGTTCTTAAGTGTGTGGTTGTTCCCAGGAGCGTTACAGACGGAACAGAAAACCAGAAGCTGGCGAGAATCTCTCGAAAATGAGATGAATCTGAACGATAGTCAGGGACGTAGCAGTTCTACTGGCTAGAAATATTTGGTGGGATCAAGCTCCGAATATACCGCAACAGCACGTACCCCATGCACACGGTGCTCCTGGATTCGAGGCCACAACCAGTGTTGATCGACCAACTCTTCTCAGTGCACAAAAGTGCGAGATTGGCCAAAATGTCCAAAAGATTGTATGATTTAATAACAAAGATCATTCGGGCGATACGGAAAAGATGAAAATGTGAATTGGGAGAAGTAGTGGGAGATACCTTGAAGTTGACTGAAGTCAATGCGAGTGACTTCCAGAGGAAGAAAGCAAGTGGAGCATTACCAACCAAATTTCCCACCACAGAAGAAAATACGAGACGCATTAAGTGATGATAGAGTTTGGACCGTTGCTAGAGGCTTCGGTGTACCGGACCTGGAGGATTATTCTGATTAGTCATGGTTAATCTTTGTCACTGCCTGGCGCAGACAAAATGGTAACCCAAACGAGATAGATTGATGTTGGTTTGGTATGTTGAGGGTTTTTTCTCCACGGGGTTACCCGACCAGGCCCGGGCCGTATCGAATCTGGTAGTCAATGCAATGATCGCGGTGAGGTAGTTAAAAACCAATGCTGGAATGAGTGAGCAGGAAAAAACGCCTAAGCAGCGTGCTGTTCAACATCAACTTGGACTTGTTCAAAACCACCTGTAAGATTCTGAAGATATCAAAGGCAATTGAAAGGATAAGGGCAAGGCAGAGATTAATGCCTTGGTTCCGTGTCGTGATAAATCAAATGTCTAGAACTACGGAAGCCTACCAATCATTCCAGTTGAATACAGGACCGGGTGCCTATAAAAGACTGTTCCTGGCTCATATAAACGCTGTCACTACGGCTGTGAAGCGTGTAGCTGGAGAGTGAGTGTGGATCTCCTATCCTGGTGCAAATTGAGGTTCTCAGATCAAGAAAATTGGTTTACAACCCGGAACTCTGTCAATATGTTACAGTAAGTGCTGGAAGACAATTAAATGGGAGAGAGTGAAGGAGCACGAGAAGAGGAGGCCATGGAGTAAGAACTGGCGAAGAAGAGATGAAGAAGGAATTTAAGGAGAGCATATAAACATATGTCCTTGTGTGTGAAATTTTGACCAAGCCAACCAAGCTTGATTATTGAATACTTTGAACTTTTTCTTCTGTTTTGAACCTGGTCAGATCAGCTGTTGAAACTGTTGTAAATTAATATTCAATTTTGTTAATTAACAAGGAAAATTTTGAATGATTACGATTGACTTTAGAGGTAAATAAGTGAGTATATTAACTTATTTAAACCTGACTGAAAGTTTTTATGTTGCATAGGACAAATCTTCACGTTGTGGCGATCTGGTAGGTTTTAGATACGCTCGCTCGAGAAGGGCTACTTTATTACCTTTCATAGCCATAGAGTGTCTTAGTTTTAATATTTATGGCAAAAACATGTGCAAACGACTATATTTGGTGTGTATGTCTTAGTTAATTTTGAACTTTGAAAGCAGGAGCGAAAATAAATTTCATAGTTGAATGACGTAATCAGTCAGAATTTTTTTTTATCAGAGACACTCCTCATGGAGAATAATTTTTGACAATTTTGTGAAGGCAGTGATTATATAGTATGATGCCATTTATGACACTGGTGAGTTGAGGTAACGTAAAAGAATTTTAATTTCTAGTGTAATTTGTAAGTTTATAGTAGAAAACTGGAGCACCACTCCATAATAACCCGAGTTATGCGACCAATAGGGACACTGATGGGGCTGTCCGGGGAGCATGTGCCTTTCGACTCATTCAAAAAATGACAAAAGAAGAGTTAATCAAAAATTTGAATTGAAAAGAAGACTAAGAATGTTCCGAAGTTTTGAATTTCCAAGTTTTCTATTTGGTCTGGAAAAATTCTGAGAAACATGACAAATGGCTTTTTTGATGATTACATTGTGTCAATTACGCAACAGCCGATTGCACGACGAAAAACGGTCAAAAAGGAAAAGAGGAAATAATAGAACAAAAACGAAGCCTCTTATCGTGACACAAAGACACGGTTAGGTGCTTACTCGAAGAAGACAAAATAAAGGGAATCCAAGGAAACAATCGGGAAAGATCCGAACCCTCCCGTGCAAAAAACGTTATCTCCCAATGAGAGGTCGCAAATCGGAGGCCCGGTGCCCAGGGACACTTTTAGCACATTTGACTATTTTTTAGCTGATGTAATGCCCTGAACGCGTTTATTTTAATCTGATATTGATATAGTATTTCAGAGCATGAGCAGTTAGAGGCAACGAAAGGGTCAATCCATCTCTAATGGATTTAAAATATAACTGTCACTAAAACATCTCTAAGTGTGATTTCTAGCCGTGTTTTTAATTTTTAAAAAATTTGTCTGAGGATCAGACACCTAGCTATGAGGTCATTCTTACATGTAAACGAAAGCTGATTAAAAGCTGGCCTAAAAACGGAAACATCATGGTTAGCCTTTAAACAGACCAGAAAATCAAAACGGTACCAGAAAATCAAAATAAGTCAATACGGTTACAAATGAGTAGGATTAAGGTAACTGACATCAGCCAGTCGTCATTAGGGACGTTTTCTACGCTCCCTCACTGTGTACTTTCTGCACGAATGTTACATCATACGAATCACCTCAAGCGTAAATTTCCGTTATTTTGTTCAATTTTTGAAAAGCGTTGACCAATTTTTTTTTTGAAAATTCGGAAACAGTCAATTATTCAGACTGCTTTCCGTTTAAACAAAGTATAGCTAAGAACAACTTAAGTTTTGACTTCAAGTGTGATAGTTCGTTTGCTCCACATTGTTACGCTGATCATAAACTTCGCAAATGAGTCTAAGTCAAAAAGCAGACGGCATCTCAAGTCGTAGTACAGTTCAAACTCTTCAGGCGCTAAACACTCCACAGTAACATTCTGGTGTTTATTTTGGGACACTAAATTGAACAATCGAGGATGATTTCCACTCGATGCACCAATTGATTCCCTATTAATATCAAATGAAAAGAGAGAACTCTGAAACTGTTTCTTGTTTAACATTCTTAAACATCCAAAGATGCCGTAAATTCAAAAAAAAAAAACTGATTAAATCGATTTTTTTTTTAAAACTGAGTATTTTCTTAACAGTCTTCTCAAACCAGAACTTTTTCCTTGAAATGTTTTAAACTCTATTTGGACTTGAAATCAAGTCTCGTCATCTTGAACTTTTGGCGCCCGGCGCAAGTGGCACCGTGTTTATTAAACAGTGTCCATTTTTAAGAATAAAAAAATCAAAACTTAACTGGAGCACCTCGACCCGTTTAATAATTGTCAGTATCTTGAAATTTATAAAGCTTTCTTCCAGTATTTGTTCATATGATTTGTAAATTCATGTGTAGTACTTGATTTGAATGAACACTTGTTTGATATACAATTCAATCCATCTGTAAGCCCGATTTTAACAACGCTACTAATTGATTTACTGAGCGAAACTTTCAATGCCCGGCATGCAAGCCCCCGACATGCATTGATTATGCCCATGGCATAAATACATTATTTTGAAGACAATGAGAGTCAAGTAAAAAAAGAATAAAGAAAAAATGAGTTGTAGAAAGAAAAACTTCAAAATTGTAATATGGTTCAAGGAACGTAACTAAATACTGAAAAACTGATTTTTGAAATGTTATCATTCCACTGTTTTTAATTTATATGACGTCTAAAGGGACCGAATCCCTTACAAAAACAACCACTTTGCTCTACGGTTCACACGTTCTTCCCCAGTCAGGATTTTTTTTTTTGCAATCGTAGGAAAAAAGTACGGGTTTTCTTGTTTCTGAGTTTAGACTTATAATTTTGTCATCTTTACAAAATTTTTCGCTTCTATAGATGTAACTCACGTCCTCTGCAGGTTGGATTGTTTTATTCTCAATTCATTTTGTATCAGAGTGATTTCTACACAAGATTTTTATATAACCTTCAGTTGAAACAAAAACTACCTCTCATGTTCTTCTCGGTCTGGGCTTGAGGTTTAGGGATCAACGCCAATAGGAGTTAAAAAGCCGACGTACCAACCCAAATGCCACGGAAAACAAGCCTTGCCTAACGCGAGTTCATACTGTAAAGCAACAAGCGACTATGAAGCAGACATCGAAATCAAAGAACTGAAGCAGAAGCCACAATCAAGTTGCAGCCTTTGGAAAATGTATTTTGTTGAACAAGCAGCAACGTCATGGCCACCTTCACAATAATTGAAGATCAGCTGATCAACAGTTTTTAATTACGATCAAATGACTAGCAGCGCCGACAATATTTTCAGCGTCTAGCGCACCCGCGTATGCAGCAAACCCTTCCGCACCAACCGCAGCTTTCACGAGATGAACAGTATTTACTCCAGCAACATTAAATGCGCCAGCAGCCAACTCTGCTTCAACAACAGCAATCAGATTTGTAGAAACATACCAACCATCAGATGGGACTACTTTGAGACGACATCAATCAACCCACAAAACAGTTTCAAAATCACACTAACGTTGATATTACAAAAAACCACATTACAAGAAAGTTTAGACGACCTGACAACATGATCAACCATTTCATCAGACGAATACAAAGTTTTTGATTGCCCTCGACACATCACAAGGACTGTCACATGGAGTTTTCTTCTTTCCTTAGCAACCTTGTTGGAACTTTCCACACTCTAGAAATTGGAAACGACCTCATTTCGACTATCAATATACAGTTTACAGACAACGAATACATTGGGCCTTGTAAGCAAACACACAGCAGCCATTTCTTGCCTTTTTTGTGAACACTGCTTACAAAATTTCATCTTGGTCTAGGACTACTTTCCTCAAGAAAACGACACTAACATCAACAAAAAAACGTAATCATCGTACCTCGACTGAATCTAACTGGAAAAGCCTCTATAAACAATCAAACAGAAATGATAACGAACCTTCATCCAAGAAAGGATGTCAAAAGAGAACCCCTAATGTTTGCGTATTCTGCAACCAGGACTATCACTCTTCCTTTTGCGACCAGTACAATCACCAGTCAATTGAAGCAAAACGAGTAATCAGTGTTTGGAAAGCTCTCGCCTCATTTGCTTGGGCCAACATATGGTATAAGACTGCCCCCTCCGGACAAAGGTGTTCAATATGCAACCAAAAACATCACAGTTGCCTACCCGCAGCAGAAGAAAGTTCTTCCATCATCACACCACTCATCACAGAAATATAACTCCATGAATCGTTAGCAGCAGCGACTTACTCGTTGTCTAGCAAGGCGTAAATGCTGATATACTTGTTACCATGTCTCAATATAACTGACACGTGGCACGAAAAATCACCACGAAACTTTTACTACCAACACTGATCTTAGAAGACAACTTTCCCATCATCACAGCAATCATCAGAGGCGCATAACTCCATGAAACGACAGCAACAGAGATTCACGAACTCTATCTTATTCTGACTTCGTACATCTCTGTTGTTGACGATTCATTGAATTATGCGGCTCTGATGAATGCTGTGTTGATCGGAAAGTTGTCTCCTAAGATGAGTATTGTAGTAAATTTTTTGAGTTGATTTTTCGTACTACGTGTCAGTTACATTGAGACATGGGAACAAGAAAATCAGCTTTACGCCTTCCTAAACAACGGTAGCAATGAAAACTACTTATAAGAATCAGCAGACGATAATCTGCCTCTAGAAGAGAGCCGATCTAAAGTAGAATCGACGGTTATAACGACTCAAGGGAGATCATTACCCGATCAATCGAGAGTTGAGTGTTCGTCCCTTTGAAACCTCAAGGAGAAATCTACTTTAAGAGGGCGTACATCGTTCAGCGTTTGAGACTTGTGAACATTCAAACGAATACAATCAAGAGCAGCTGCCAAGACGACGATTACCTTCGCGATATCACGTTTCCCGACTTTGATAGCAATCAGGTGTCAATTTTTCTTGGTATCGACTTTTTGGACCTTTTCACGACAACTGCTACTACCCCTCGAGCAATGGCAACAGCCCTGCGACAGACCAGAGGGTATCCAACTGCCGACATGCTAGATAGACTTGTCTTTAGTATCTCTTCAACCCGTGAAGCTGAACCTCCGGATGACGGAGACCGTTCGAATCTCCTTGTCAGCACTCGGAGAAAGGAGTTGTAGTGAACTTCACCCAGAGCAACATTATGGAAAGACGAACGCCTTGCCATGGATGATAAACGGAAAAACCTTACAAACAAAAATGACCGCTACAAAGTTGGAATAGTATGGAAGCCCAGTGCAACTTTGCCAAAAAATAAGGCTCCAGCAATCCAGTAAAACACCCAGAAAAAACACGACTTGAAAATGACCCCGACAAACTGGATATCTATCTGAAGAATATTTCAGGTGACCAAGGATACATAAGAAAACTTCTTCTCAGTGAAATACCAACAATGGAATGGATATTACTCGAACACGGTGTCATCAACCCCAACAAATCCGGAAAATTAAAAGGAAAAATCCTTTTTGAGGAAAATGCCAGTCATGGGACGACCCTCTCGGCAACGATTACCTGCCAAAAATTTTTAAAGTAAAACCAACCATTTTTTCTGCATTTTGTCTCCGATGCTTCCTTTTCAGCACTTGCTTTAAACGTGGACTACGTGGCGTATTTCAATTACGTGGATGAGATCGCAAACTAAAGCAGTAAAACGTCTGTTCTTGAAAAAGCTACAGTTGCAACATTAAAGAAGCATATAATACCTAATAGGGAATTAAAAGCAGCCTTGATAGGAGCCAGACTTGCTTTTTTTTAGACTCAACAACGATTCACCATCGACTAAACCTTTTTATGGACTGATAGCCGCCCAAATCTTCAATGGACACCTAGATCTAAAAAAAGACATTTATAACCATTCGAGTAGGAAAACTCAAGACGTCTTCTTAGCCAAGCAGCGGAAGCACAACCCATGAAAGCTTAACCATGCAGACGGCAGAACCTAAAAACTTTCTTTCGCCGAAACGACATCAAATTGCCCTTGAGAGCACGGACCCGACTTACTTTAGCATCAGACCAGCAATAGCCCGAGCCATTTCCAATTACTCTGACTGCCATAAACTATATTTTGTGAATTCACTTCTTCTCCACTTTCGACAATTGACATGCATGAGAACTATAACGCTAAATATCCGAATCTAGGATCGTTTAATCGGAAAATTTTTGTTGTTTTTTTGAACAGCTTAGATCGTTACAGAAAATACTTCCGAAAGAGACCCGACTGCTTGGAGCAACTGCTTTCCTACTTACAACAGCAAAAAGATTCAAATAGAAAGATTCAAAGCTTCAAGATTGTTACTTTGGCGCAGACAACTAGTTCTACCAGCAGCAGTCTGCGAACGAAGAGGGATCGAAAAGTCATAATGATGTCATACAAAACCAACAAAGCCTAATTATTGCTTCTGAAGTAATCTCAGCAAATATCTTTCATCATTGAGCTGGTCACCCTCGAAAGAATCAATTTAGCTTACTCAGCAGCACACGTAGACGCTTTTCTCCTAACGTCGAAGTTAAAAGATTTGCTAGAGCTCATCAACGCCTTAAAAAGTCTAGACTTGTTTTATGCTGAAAGACCTCGTCATCCTTTACATAAAATTATTCGCTATTATGATAAACTGATGACAAGACAGATGACTGATGCCAGTGATGACGAGAAATACTCATGTGTCTCAATTAAGAATGCTCTGCAAGCCAACTACTGCATCCTACACGCCAGAGCACAGATTCGCAATGTCTGCAACAATTGTTACTCATGCCACCGCCACATAGCTTATGGTATCCAGCCTGAAAAGACAGCTCTACCATACACCAACTTTCTCACTCAGAACTCGTTCTCTTTTCAAAACACCAGACTGGTTGTTTTTACACCTTTTGCCCCTCGAACAGCTAAGGTTCACAACATTATCTATGGAATCATATTGAGCGGCCTCACAACACGCGCCGTTTCAAGACTCCTCTAACGATGCAACCCTGAATGCTTTTTGGCGCTTCCTCGCTAGAAGAGCAATCCCTTCTACCCTTTGGGGCCGATTATTTTGGCAGCCGTAAAGGGTCTCTCCTAGAGCTTCGACTCCACAGTTGATCATGAGTTTTTCGGAATATCAACCTAAGTCATGCGCTTTTTTTGGAGGTATATGGGAACGCATCATCTGCAGCCTGGAAGTTTCCATGTTTGCTATCATTGAAAGCAAGTCCTTGAGGGAAGACACCTTCATTACAATACTACCTAGAAACGATCAGTTCATGACCGCCAGACCGATCATTACAGTTTCTTCATCTCCGATTGACGTTGAGGACCTAACGCCAAACCACTTCCTTATCGGACAAAAGACTGTCAGCACGCCACTTAAACTATCAACGCCTCCATTGAATATCATAGAACAGTGACAGTGGAAGTTTACCCAGCAAATCTCAAAACACGTAAAGAAATAACTTCTGGATGAATTCGTGCCAACGCTCTTTCTTCGCCATAAATTGAATACTGAAAATGTAAAGATAGCCAATGTGCCGCCACTTTTGATTCTAGAAGAGTTCAGTCCGCAATGTTCGTGGCCTCTTGAACATATTGAATCCCAACATATTGAACACATGGCTATCAAGGTAAAAAAAAACTACGAACAAACTAAACGTGGTAAAGTGAAAACTCCCGCAATATGACTTGCCCCTGTTTGCCAAATTACATTTTGCTTCATCCAACAGCACCGACTCTTTGCCGGCTGACATGAATAGCACTCCAGCCATAACAGTCGATTAGAAGCTTATAGAGTTTGTTGAATCATTGAATCAAGAAAATTTTGTCGACTTGAACCATTTTTCATCAATCAGCCAAAACTGAACGCTGAAACAGAAGGATCCATCAGCCGAAGTCGAAGAAGAAAAAACAGAATCACAAGTCAACAATTTTAATTTTTGCACTTATTCTACAGGGAAATTGAAACACTAGGTGACCAACAGACTACTCTATGCTATTCACCCTCAATGTACAACCAAACTAACCTGCATCAATCTTTGTCGGGAGCGCATCACTGAAAAAAAAATTAGGAACTGATCGTATTTTGTTAAATATTGGATTCCAACAATTACTGCAACAATGACCAATTGATCTCTCTTCTTGAGTCGAAGACCCAAGAATCGACAAAACAGCAAGCAAAGAAGACAAGTAAAGACCTACAGAAAGAAATGACTCCTCGACCACCACAGCAGCCACCCTAGCCCTTCGACACAGACATCAACCTACATTGGAAAACGAATCTTCTACGACCACAGCTGCCATCTTAGCTCTACTACGGTTTTTAGACTAAGTTTAGGAAACCCACTCCGACTTTTTTGGATTTAATTTAGCAATTTCAAAATGAGACCGTTTAAAACTTCTACAACTCGACTAGTTTAATGTGAATTTCACTGCCCGACATACTTTGACTATGCCCATGGCATAAAGAGAACAGTTTGAAGACAAGTGAAACCAGGCTAACGAAAAAAAAATAATGTAGAAAAAGTTGAAAACTGTAATACTATTCTAGAGTTGGGCCTAACTGATAGGAACTTAAAGTTTGAAATGTTACTGTACTTCTTAGTTTACTCCAGATGGAAACTCTAAGGTCAATCAGGTCTTCATCTGAACCGATTACTGCTTACCAATCTGCACAGAATAGGGGTTTCAAAAATGCAACATACCGATAATTATTATCCGTTTCGAGGTGCTCGATTTATCTTTCCACTTTCCCGATCTAACAAAAAATTGTTCGTCTTTGTTCGTCCCAATTCATAGTTTTTTCAACTCTCTCGGTCAAAAATTGATATGTTTTTTTCTCAGCTGCCTGCGCCCATTTTTTAAAACGCTTTTTTGTCCAACCCCGCTTAGATAACTTTCAATTTTCTTTTCTGAAACAAAAATGGGTATGTTTCGACTGTTTCAATTTTCTCGACAAACAAAAACACTTTCTCACCTTACCATCTGCTGTATTTGCCATAAACTGTACGAAATGAAAATATATCCGGTTTTAATGTTATTGCTGTGATTACCTTTTGGTGCAGTCATATCGTAGAAGTGGTATTAAAAGTTTCAAAAATAGAGTCTGCTTGACCATTGTTTCGAATCTGATTGCCCAACATTTTGAACGTCCTCGGCCTATTTCTTTATTCTGCTGGACCTATTTTTTGACTGTGCTCGACGTGTTTCGACTGTGCTGTTACTATTTTTGTTACTTATGTTTTGACTGTGCACGCCATATGCTTCGTCTAACTTCGACGTATGTTTTGACTTTTTAGTCAAAACGGGGTAGATTTGACTCTGCTTGTCAGTGCTTGAGCTTTTTGGGTGTGCCCGACCTGTTTTCGATTTTTGTTACCAAAAACAGGATTGTCTCAAGCATGTTTTAATATTTTTTGAATATCTCGGTCAAACTTTGTTTTGTTTCCAATTCTCAATTTCTCGCGTTATTATTGGATGCGGTTGCTCCAAACCGTTCACATGAAATCCACACCTGGTTTAAATTTTGATTTCAATTTGTGGGGTTGAATAGACAAGTTCTTTGATCTAACAATTTATAGTTACCAAAATCAAACAAATATTTCATGAAGCGAGACAGATTTTTTTCGGTCTACATAAAGTTTTTCAAACTGCTGTTAATACTTTTTCGATACAGTCGATACGTGGAAGTGGCAAAAAAATTCTAAAATAAATCTGCTCAACCTATACTTCAAATTAGATCGTCCAGCATTTTGACTGTTCTCGATATATTCTTGAATTGTAGTCCACGTAAATTTTGATTGTGCTCAAAAATGCTTTGACTGTGCTCGTCATATTTTTCGGCTTTCTCAACAGAAGTCATATATGTATAGAATGTGCTTGACGTCTGTTTCGACTGTGTTTTGAAGGTGTTTGACAATTGAAACTCTCGACCAAAATTTGAACTGTCTGGACCCTCTCGACCACATTTTTGTAGGTTTTGACTTTCTCAGTCACTTCTACTTGCATTTTAACTTCTCGTCCAATTTTGGTAGTGTTTCCACTTTCTTACTCCAACAAAAAATTGTTCGTCTATGTTCGTCCCGGCTTATAGCGTTTTCAATTCTCAATCAAGTTTTGGTATGCTTCCTTTTTCTCGGATGTCTTGAATTACTTTTCGAAACGAACTTTTCTCCAACAAAAATGTGGGTTTGTTTCCAATGTCTCGAATATCTTCACAAAAAAAAACGTTTTTGCTTCATTATTGGTTGCGGTGGCTCCAAACTGTTCTAATTGAAAATATATCTGGTTCATTACTTTTTAGTGGAGTGGAATTTTTACTTTTTATAACCTAACAACTTTTAGCTCTCTACATCAATCAAATAGCTCATGAAAAGAGACCGATTTTTATTGGTCTATAATAAAGTTTATTTAAAATTTGTTGTTATTAATTTTCTGGTACAGTCGATTCGTGGAAGTTAAAAAAACTTCAAAAAAGTCTGCTCGACATTATTTTTGAAAGTATTTGACCAACTTTTGACTGTTCTCGAAATACATTCCGACTGGGCTCGAAATAAGTTTCCAGTGTGCCGGACCTAGTTTTGCATTTTTGACCAAAATTCGGATTTTTGGACCGTCTCGAAAATAAGTCGGTGTGTTTTGACTTTCTCGTACAAAATTTGATGTGTTTCAACTTTTCGGTCCAGGTTTTCTTATGTTTCGGTTTTCTCAATCCAACAAAATAAAGTCGTCTTTGTTCGACCCATCTAAAGCTTTTTTGACTCTATCAATTGAAGGGCGATACGCTTCGGTTTTTCAGCAGGTCAGAAAGATGAAAACACGACTTGAAACTGGCCCCGATAAAAACGAAAAGTATCCAAACACAATTTTCTGTGACTTCGATAAAGGACCTCGACCATTTCCTGTGACCTCGATACAAAACTCCTACCCAGTAAAATTCATTTGACAGGACGGGTTCTACCCGATTACGGTGTCATCAACTCCAGCAAGCCAGGAAAAACTTCGCCTTGTGTCCAATGCAAAAATCCAGATACAAAAGAGTTTGCCTCAACGGCAAGCTTTTGCGTAGATCTGATCTAATCCTCGACAAAGCTTCTACACAAAAAAAACTTCAGGATCTCAGTGGAACATTGCCACCGACCCATTTGTCTTCTTGCCAACCAAACTCTGCGGCTTATTTGAAAACAAACTAACTCATTGGAATCTGCATCACACTTCACTATCAGTGTTCGAAGCAATAGGAAAAACCGCGCCTGCTACTTTTTGGCTTCGCAATTTGAAGCAAAGTTTTTGAAGACAGGGACTCTCATCGTTGAAGACAGGGATTCAACAACGATTCACCATCGACTAAACCTTTTTATGGACTGATAGCCGCCCAAATCATCAATGGACACATAGATCTAATAAAAATACATTTATAACCATTCGAGTTGGAGAAACTCAAGATGTCTCCTTAGCCCTGCAGCGGAAGCACAACCCATGAAAGCTTAACCATGCAGACGGCAGAACCTAAAAACTTTCCTTCGCGAAAACGACATCAAATTGCCCTTGAGAGCACGGACCCGACTTACTTTAGCATCAGACCAGCAAAAGCCCGAGCCGTTTCCAATTACTCTGACTGCCATAAACTATATTTTCTGAAGTCACTTCTTCTCCACTTTCGACGATTGAGATGCATGAGAATTGTTTCAACGCTAAATATCCGAACCTAAGATCGTTTAATCGGAAATTGTTTGTCGTTTTTTCGAACAGCTTAGATCGTTACAGAAAATATAAAGGATTTGCTAGAGCTCATGAACGCCTCTAAAAGTCTAGACTTGTTTTATGATCAAAGACCTCGTCATCATTTACATAAAATTCCTCGCTATTATGATAAATTGATGACAAGACAGATGACTGATGTCAGTGATGACGAGAAATACTGATGTGTCTCAATTAAGAATGCTCTGCTAGCCAACTACTGGATCCTACACGCCAGAGCACAGATTCGCAAAGTCTGCAACAATTGTTACTCATGCCACCGCCACATAGCTTATGGTAGCCTGAAATGACAGCTCTACCATACACCAACTTTCTCACTGAGAACTCGTTCTCTTTTCAAAACACCAAACTGGTTGTCTTTACAACTTTTGCCCCTCGAACAGCTAAGGTTCACAACAATATATATGGAATAATATTGAGCGGCCTCACAACACGTGCTGTTTCAAGACTCCTCTGACAATACAACCCTGAGTGCTTTTTGGCGCTTCCTCGCTAGAAGAGCAGACCCTTCTACCCTTTGGGGCCGAACATTTTGGCAGCCGTAAAGGGTCTCTCTTAGAGCTTCGACTCCACAGTTGATCATGAGTTTTTCGGAACATCAACCCAGCTCATGCGCTTTTTTTTGGAGGTACATGGGAACGCATCATCTGCAGCTTAGAAGTTTCAATGTTTGCTATCATTGATAGCAAGACCTTGACGGAAGACACCTTCATTACAATACTACCTAGAAACGATCAGTTCATGACCGCCAGACCGATCATTACAGTTTCTTCATCTCCGAACGACGTTGAAGCCCTAATTCCCAACCACTTCCTTATCGGAAAAAGTCTGTCAGCATACCTCTTAAACTATCAACGCCTCCATCGACTATCATAAAACAGTGACAGTGGAAGTTTACACAACAAATCTCAAAACAAGTTAAAAAAAAACTTCTGGTTGATTTCGTGCCAATTCTCTTTCTTTTGGCTGTAAAAGCAATACTGAAAATGTAAAAATAGCCAACACGCCGCCACTTTTGATTCTAGAAGAGTTCATTCCGCAATGTTCGTGGCCTCTTGAACATTTTGAAATCCCATGCCATCACATGGCTATCAAGTTAAATAAAAACTACGAACAAACTAGACGTGGTAATGTGAAAACTCCCGCAATTTGACTTGCCCCTGTTTGCCAAATTACATTTTGCTTCATCCAACAGCACCGACTCTTTGCCGACCGACATGGATAGCACTCCAGCCATAACAGTAGATTAGAAGATTTTTGAACTTGGTGAATCATTGAATCAAGAAAATTTTGTCGACTTGAACCATTTTTCATCAATCAGCCAAAACTGAACGCTGAAAAAGAAGAATCCATCAGCCGAAATCGAAGAAAAAAAACACAATCACTAGTCAACAATTTTTGCACTTTTTCTACTAGGAAAATGAAATACTAGGTGACCAACAGACTACTCCATGCTAATCACCTCTCAATTTACAACCAGAACTAACCTGCATCAATCTCAGCCGGGAGCACATCACAGAAAATAAATAGGAAATGATCGTGTATGACAAATATTGGATTCCAACAATTACTGCAACAACGACCATTTGATCTCTCTTCTTGAGTCGACGAATAAGCAAACGAGACAAGGAAAGACCTACAGAAATAATTGAATCCTCGACGACAACAGCAGCCACCCTAGCTCTATGACCCAGACATCAACCTACGATGGAAATCGATTCTTTTACGACCACAGCCGCTACCCTAGCTCTACGACAAGGACATCAATCTTCTACGACGCAGCCGCCATCTTAGCTCTACTACAGTTTTTAGACAAAGTTTAGGAAACCCACTCCAACTTTTTTGTATTTATTTAGCAATTTCAAAATGAGACTGTCTTAAACTTCTACAACTCGACTACTTAACGTGAATTTCGCTGCCCGACATACTTTGACTATGCCCATGGCATAAACAGAACAGTTTGAAGACAAGTGAAACCAAGCTAACGAAAAAAAATATTGTAGAAAAAATCATGTTATTATTGGCTGCGGTTGCTCCAAACCGTTCAAATGGAAACCACATCTGGTTTAAATTTTGATTTCAATTTGTGGAGTTGAATAGACAAGTTCTTTGACCTAACAATTTATAATTCTCAAAATAAAACAAATTTTTCATGAAAGGAGACAGATTTTTTTGGTCTACATAATGTTTTTCAAATTACTGTTATTATGTTTTCGATACAGTCGATTCGTGGAAGTGGCGAAACATTTTAAAATAAATCTGCTCGACCTATATTTCAAATTAGATCGTCCAGCATTTTGACTGTTCTTGATGTATCCTTGAATTGTAGTCAACGTAAATTTTGATTGTGCTCAAAAATGCTTTGACTGTGCTCGTCATATTTTTTGGCTTTCTCAACACAAGTCATACATGTAAGACTGTGCTCGACGTGTGTTTCGACTGTGTTTTGAAGGTGTTTGACTTAGTTTTTGAAACTCTTGACCAAAACTTGAACTGTCTGGACCCTCTCGGCCACAATTTTGTAGGTTTTGACTTTCTCAACCACTTCTACTTGCATTTTAAATTCTCGTCCAATTTTTGTAGTGTTTCCACTTTCTTACTCCAACAAAAATTGTTCGTCTATGTTCGTCCCGGCTTATAGCGTTTTCAATTCTCAATCAAGTTTTGGTATGCTTCCTTCTTCTTGGATGTCTTGGATTACTTTTCGAAACGAATTTTTCTCCAACAAAAATGTGGGTTTGTTTCCAATGTCTCGAATTTCTTCACAAACAAAAACGTTTTTGCTTCATTTTTGGTTGCGGTTGCTCCAAACTGTTCTAATTGAAATTTCATCTGATTTGTTACTTTTAAGTGGAGTGGAATATTTATTTTTGATTATTTAACTTTTGTACTCTGCATCGAGTACCTGCCAAAAAATTTTTTTACTTTCAAGTAAATCAACCAGTTCTTTCTGCGTTTTTTCTCGGATGCTTCCTTTTCAGCTCTTGCTTTATACGTGGAATACGTGGCATATTTCATTATTGTGGAAGAAATCGCAAATCAAAAAGTATAACGTTTGCCCTTGGAAACGCTATTTGCGACGTTAAAGCAGCATCTGATGTCCAATCTGGAATTAAGAACAGCCTTGACAGGAGCCTGGCTTGCAAATTTCATCAAGGTTCAACAACGATTCACCATTGAACAAACCTAATTATGGGTTAATTTATATGGACCTATTCGTGGAAGTGGTATTAAATCTTTCGAAATCAATCTGCTCGACCTATAGTTTGGATATAATTAACCAATTTCTCAAATGTTTGAATTGTGCTAGAAATATGCTTTGATTGTGCTCGAAGCGTCCTTCGGCTTTCTGAACAGCAATCGGAGATGTCTGAATGTGCTTGACTTTTGTTTCGACTGTGCTCGAACTAGGTTTTTAGTGTGCCTGACCTACTTTTCGAATTTTTTCGACCAAACCTTGAATTTTCTGGACCGTCTCGACAATAATTCGGTATGTTTCGGCTTTATCGACTAAATCTAGATGTTTTTAAATTTCCTTTTCCAGACTTGGTGATGTTTTCACCTTCTCAATCTGACAAAAAAATGTTCGTCTTTGTTCATTCCAGAATATAATTTTTTCATTTCTCTCGATCAAAAATCGATATGCTTCCTTTTTCTCGGCTGTCTTGGCCCACTTCAAACGTTTGTTTTGTTCAACCCCGTCTAAATATGTTTCGAAACTCTCGAACAAAAATGGGTACGTTTAGACTGTCACGTTTGTTTTGACAATCAAAAAGTTTCTCGCTTTACCACCGGCTGCATTTACCGCCGGCTGCAACAGTTCGTGATGAAAACACATCTGGCTTTAAATTTATTTCAAATTCCTGAGTTAAATAGTTTAACTTTTTGACCTACATTTGATTGATTTCAACATCAATCAAATAGCTCATAAAAGGAGAAGATTTTTGATTGTTCTAAAAACAATTTTTTAACTATGCTGTCATCATTTCTTTGGTACTGTCCAGTTTAAAAAATATTTAAAAATTTCAAAGAACATCTGCTCGACCTAGAGTTCGAATGGGATCGACCAATTTCTCGACTGTTCTTGACCTATCTTTCGATTGTGCTCGACCCTTATTTCGATTTGGTTGACCTATACTTTGATTGTGCTCGAGGCATCTTTTGTGTTCAACAGAAGTCAGATTTTTTTATATGTGCTTGACTTATTTTTTGACTACGCTGGAAGTAGTTTTTGAGTGTGCCTGACCTTTTGTTTTGAGTTTCTGAACAAAAGTTGGTTTGTTCGGTCTGCATCGACCAAATTCTTCAACTTTTATTTTTTGCGACTAAATTTTGTTTTTTTTCCGGTTATAATTTCAAGCTAAATTTTTCAACTATGTTCAATCCAGCTCAAGTTTTTTCAACTGTCCTTTACGAGGCCAAACTGTGTACCGGTTAGGCGTACAATTTTGTGTAAGTATGCTTCTGGGTTCCAGACAAAAGTCTTTAAACATGTTCCGGAATTTAAGTGGAGTCCACTTACAAAATTTCAGTGGATTAAGAGTACAAATATCCTTAACATAAGTTTTGTCGGCCCATAGGTTGTTTTGTGGATATCACAGCGAGCAAATTGTTCCGGATTCCGCTAATGTAAACGGATTTCACAATTATAAATGAATTCCGCAAAAATAAGCGGATTTTTTTTACAATTTGCGAATTCCGCTTACAATTTGCGGACTCCCATTACAATTTGCAGATTGCGCTCACAACTTGCGGAATTTCACTTAAAGTTGTGGGTTCCGCAAAACTTAAACTTACAAAATGAATATGTTATTATTTTTTCATGGATTCCACAAACTGGATCCGGATTCTACACATTTTGTTGCAGATTCCAAAAATTTGCCGGTTTTTGGAGCGATTTTGAGCAATAAGTGTTTTATCTATTTGTGTTTGAATCCTGCACAGTAGAAAGCATCAAAAAATTAACAGCCTGGCGGATTCTGCGACAAATTTGATTTTTGCTTGTTGCAGAATCCGCTGAAAATTCACAAATTGCGCAGTTTGGCCTTATAATATATCGGTCAAAAGTGGGTATGCTTCAATTTTTTCGACTGTCGTGAACCAATTTTCAAATTATTTTATTGTGCGAGCCCATTTAGATTCGTTTCAATTCGTTTCAATCTTTGATCAGAATGTGGTCGACCAACTTTTCAATTTTTCTCGACGTGACTTTCGATTGTGCTCGACCTGTTTTGATTGTGCTCGACATATGCTTTAACTATACTCGACGTATTTTTTTTCTAATGTACTCGACGTAGTTCTCATTAAAAATTGGATAAATTATGACTACGTTTGACTCATGTATTGACTGTGCTCGAACAAAATTTTGAGTGTGCCTGGCCTATTTTTTGAACCTATCGACCAAAACTTAGATTGTCTGGACCGTCTCGACAATAATTCGATATGTTTTGACTTTCTCGACCAAACTACGATATGTTTAAATTCCTCGTCTATATTTTGTGATGTTTTCACCTTCTCGATCCAAAAAAAATGTTCGTCTTTGTTCATCCCAGATCATAATTTTTTCAACTCTCTCGATGAAAAATCGATATGCTTCCCGTTTCTCGGCGGTCTCGGCCACTTTATAAAACGCTTTCTTTATTCAAACCCAACTAGATATTCTTATAAGTCAGAAAGATGAAAACACGACTTGAAACTGACCCCGATAAAAAGGAAAAGTATCCAAACACAATTTCCTGTGACTTCGATAAAGGACCTCGACCATTTCCTGTGACCTCGATACAAAACTCCTACCCAGTAAAATTCATTCGAAAGGACGGGTTCTACCCGAACACGGTGTCATCAACCCCAACCAACAAGCCCGGAAAAACCTCGCCTTGTGTCCAATGCAAAAATCCAGATACAAAAAAGTTTGCCTCACCAGCAAGCTTTTGTGTGGATCTGATCTAATCCTCGACAGAGCTTCTACACAAAAAAACTTCAGGATTTGCTTGAAATATACTTTGATTGTGCTCGAGGCATCTTTTGTGCTCAACAGAAGTCAGATTTTTTTGTATGTGCTTGACTTTTTCTGACTACGCTCGAAGTAATTTTTGAGTGTGCCTGACCTTTTATTTTGAGTTTCTCGACAAAATTTGGTTTGTTTGCACTGCCCCGACCAAATTCTTGAACTTTTATTTTTTGCGACTAAATTTTGTTTTTTTTTCCGGTTATAATTTCCAGCAAAATTTTTCAACTATATTCGATCCGGCTCAAGTTTTTTCAACTGTCCTTTACGAGGCCAAACTGTGCACCGGTTAGGCGTACAATTTTGTGTCAGTATGCTTCTGGATTCCAGACAAAAGTCTTGAAACATGTTCCGGAGTTTAAGTGGAATCCATTTACAAAATTTCAGAGTACAAATATCCTTAACGTAAGTTTTGTCGGCCCATTGGTTGTTTTGCGGATATCGCAGCGAGCAAATTGTTCCGGATTCCGCATATGTAAACGGATTTCGCAATTGTAAATGGATTCCGCAAAACT
The DNA here is from genome assembly GCF_963678635.1 of Symsagittifera roscoffensis. Classification (NCBI taxonomy): domain Eukaryota; kingdom Metazoa; phylum Xenacoelomorpha; order Acoela; family Convolutidae; genus Symsagittifera; species Symsagittifera roscoffensis. The sequence continues at coordinate 47,216,525 of NC_087063.1, read as the reverse complement.
AAGCGGATTTTTTTTTACAATTTGCAGATTTCGCTTACAATTTGCGGACTCCAATTACAATTTGCAGATTGCGCTCACAACTTGCGGAATTTCACTTAGAGTTGTGAGTTCCGCAACAGCTTAAACTTACGAAATGAATATGTTTTTATTTTTTCATGGATTCCACAAACTGGATCCGGATTCCACACATTTTGTTACGGATTCCGAAAATTTGCCGGTTTTTGGAGCGATTTTGAGCAATAAGTGTTTTATCTATTTGTCTTGGAATCCTACACAGTAGAAATCATCAAAAAAATAACAGTGTGGCGGATTCTGCGACAAATCTGATTTTTGCTTGTTGCAGAAACCGCTGAAAATTCACAAATTGCACAGTTTGGCCTCGTAATGCATCGGTCAAAAGTGGGTATGCTTCAGTTTTCTCGACTGTCGTGAACCAATTTTCAAAACAATTTTTTGTGCGAACCCACTTAGATTCGTTTCATTTTTTTGAAAAAAACAGGTATAATTCGACTTGACGAACAAAATCTAGCTTTACGATCGGCTGCCGTTTCTCCAAACTGTTCGAAACGGAAACACATCCGGCTAACGTTTTCATTTCGTATTCTGACGTTGAATAGTTTATTGTTTTGATCTAGATATTTGTAGTTTTCAAAATCAATCAAATAGCTCACAAAGAGAGACAGGTTTTTTAGTTTATCTAAAGTTATACAAACTGTTGCTAACTTAAATTTAAAATCGTTTCTTAAAATTGGTAATAAACATTCCGAAACATTCCGAAACAAAGCTATCTTCAGAATGTGGTCGACCAACTTTTAGATTTTTCTCGACATGTCTTTCAATTCTGCTCTACCTAGGTTTTGATTGTGCTCAACATATGCTTTGCCTGTACTCGACGTGTTTTTTGGCATTTTCATTAAAAATGTGATAAATTATGACTATGCTTGACTCATGTATCGACTGTGCTCGAACAAAATTTTGAGTGTGCCTCACCTATTTTTTGAACCTATCGACCAAAACTTAGATTGTCTGGACCGTCTCGACAATAATTCGGTATGTTTTGACTTTCTCGACCAAACTACGATGTTTAAAATTCCTCGTCTAAATATTGTGATGTTTTCACCTTCTCGATCCAAAAAAAATGTTCGTCTTTGTTCATTCCAGATCATAATTTTTTCAACTCTCTCGATGAAAAATCGATATGCCTCCCGTTTCTCGGCGGTCTCGGCCACTTTTTAAAACGCTTTCTTTATTCAAACCCAACTAGATATCTTATAAGTTTCCTGATAAAAAAAAAGGGACGTTTTGACAGTCTTGACTTTTTGACAAAAATTTCATTTTACTTTCGGCTGCGGCTTCTCCAAGCTGTTCAAAGTGAAAATACATCTGGTTTTAAGTTTATTTTCAATTTGTGAACTTAAAAAATTCAATTTTTGTGAACTAAAAAAATTCAACTAGCAATTTATGTTTTTCTATATCAATCAGTTAGCGCATATTGAAGGACAATAATTTTTGATCTTTATAAAGTTTTACAAATTGCTACTTTTCAATTCTATCGATCAAAAGTCGATATGCTTCCACTTTCCCGCCCGGATGTCTTGGCCCAATTTTTTCAAAAGTGTTTTTTTCAACCCCGTCTAGATTTGCTTCGAACAAAATTAAGTACGTTTAGACTGTCTCGACATTTTCGATAAACAAAAAGGTTTCTCGCTTTACCACCGGCTGCATTTGCTCCAAATGTTCGAATCTGAGTTCAATACAAATCTACATTTGATTATTTTCAATATCTATCAAAAAACTCATAGAGGGAGAAAGTTTTTTTGTTCAAAGTAAAGTTTTATCAATTGCTGTCAATATTTTGTTTGGTACAACCGAGTTAAAAAAGTTATTAAGAAAATTCAAAAAACATCTGCTCGACCTAGAGTTCGAATGGGATCGACCAACTTCTCGACTGTTCTTGACCTATCTTTCGATTCTGCTAGATCCTTGTTTCGATTTGCTTGACATATACTTTGATTGTGTTCGAGGCATTTTTTGGCTTCCTCAATAGAAGAGATGTTTTGAATGTGCTTGACTTATTTTTCGTTTGACGGTTTTTGACATGTGCTTGGTCCAAGTTTTGAGTTTGTCTGACTTATTTTTAGAACTTTTCGACTAAAATTTGGTTTTTCTGGACCGTCTTGACCAAGTTTTGTTCGGTTTCCACGATCTCGATCCACCAAAAAAATCTTTCGTCTTTGTTCATACCAGTTCATAGTTTTTCCACCTTCTCGATCAAATATCTACATGCATCCTGTTTCTCAGCTGTCTCGGCCCACAAATGTAAAACGTGCTTTTTGTTGAACGCCGTCTTGTTGTGTCTCAATATTCTCGAACAACCATGGGTGTGTTTTGGCTGTCTCGTTTTTTTTCAAGAAGTATTTTTTTCGACTTGCTATTGGCTGCGGTTGCTCTAAACCAAAAAAGTTTGAAGTCAAACCACATCTATTTCAAATTTTTAATTGAAAATGTGGAGTTGAATAGTTAATTTTTTGACCTAGCAAATTATAGATTTCCATACCAATCAAATAACTCATAAAAACCGACACTTTTTTACAGGTGATCGATCATTTTTTTTGTTCTTGACCTATCCTTCGACTGTGCTCGGCCTATGTTTTGACTGTGCTCGACCTAGATTTTTCAATGTAGTCTTTTTACCATTGGACTGTTTTCTGCGTATGTTTTGGTTTTGCTCGACATATGCTTTGACTGTGTTTGACGTATGTTTTGTCTTTCTCAACAGTAATCGAGTATATTTTGACGGTTTTTGACATGTGCTTGGTCCAAGTTTTGAGTTTGTCTGACTTATTTTTAGAACTTTCCGACCAAAATTTGGTATTTCTGGACCATCTTGACCATAAGCTGGTATGTTTTGACTTTCTCGACCAAAATTCGATATTTTTTAGTTTTCTCGTCCAAATTTTGTTTACGTTTCCGCTTTCTTCATCCGAAAAATTGTTCGTCTCGGTTCTTCTCAGCTCATATTTTTTTAAAAAATTTCAGGATCAAAAGTCGATGTGCAATCTTTTTGTCTCGGCTCACCTTTTTAAAACGCGTTTTTCAATCATCCAAGTCTAGATATCTTATAATTTTTTTGAACAAAAATGGGTATGTTCCGACTTTCGACAGTCCCGACTTTTTTGACAAAACAATTTTCGCTTTACCATCGGCTGCGGTTCCTCCAAACAGTTCAAACTGAAAATAAATTTGATTCTAAGTTAAATCGAAATTGTGAAGTTAATTAGCAAATTTTTTTGATATAGTAATTTCTATTTTGCAATATCAATCTAAAACTCATAAAGAAGGACAAATTTTTTGGTGTACATAAACTTTTACAATTTGCTGTTATAACAAAGTTTTCACAATAAATCAGCTCGTCCAGTGTTTCAAATGTGATCGACCATTTTTTCGATTGTTCTCGACCTAACCTTCTACTGTGCTTGACCTATGTTTCGATTGTGCTCGGCATAGGCTTTGACTGTTCTCGACGTATATTTTGGTTTTTTTAACAGAAATTGCATATGTTTTGACTGTGTTTGACTTATTTTTTGACTGTTTAAATTTTCTTACAAAAATTTTGTTTTTTTTCCACTTTTTCAATCCAACAAAAACAGTTTATTTTTTTTTTCATCCCAGTTTTTAGTTTTTTCAACTCTCTGGATCAACAATCCATACGCTTCCTGTTTCTCTGCTGTCTCGGCCCACCGTCTTAAAACGTTTTTTTTTGGTGAGGGTCGCCTAGATATCGTTCAATTTTCTCGAAAACAACCATGGATATGTTTGGACAGTCCCAGCTTTCTCGAAAAAAAATTTTCTCGCTTGAATATTGGATGCGCTCGGTTGCTCACAACGAAAGTGTTTGAAGTTAAACAGCATCTACTTCAAGTTTTTGTTTCAAATTGTGGAGCTGGATAGTGAAATGTCTTGACCTAGCGAAACATAGTTTTCAATATCAATCAAAAAACAAATAAAAAGGCACTTTTTTTACTGGTTTACATAGCGTTTTTCAAATTGCTGTAAATCTTTTCGGTACACTAGATTCGTGGAAGTGGCAAGAATGTTTTTGAAAAACCTTCTCGATCCGTGTTTTAAATATGATCGATCAATTTTTCGATTGTTCGCGACCTATCCTTCGACAGTGCTCAACCGATCTTTTGACTGCGCTCAATCAAGTTTTTTTTAATGTGCTCGTTTTATCATTTGACTGTTTTTGACCTAGTATTTGGTTGCGCTCGGCATATGCTTAGACTGTGCTTTCTCAACAGAAATCGTGTTTTCTTACGGTAGTTGACTTGTGGTTGATCCGAATTCTGAGTGTGTCTGACTGATTTTCTAAAAAATTGACCGAAATTCAATTTTTCTGGTCCGTCTCGACCATAACTTTGTATTTTCTGACTTTCTGCACCAATCTCTTATATGTTTTCATTTTTTGGTCCGAATATTGTTTTGTTCGTTTTCTTGCTTTACTATCGGCTGCGGTTGCTTCAAACTGTTTGAATTGAAACCACATCTGATTTAAATTTTGATTTAAGGACGTGGAGTTGAATAGGTAAACTTTTTGACAATGCAGTTTGTAGTTTTCAGAATCAACCAAATAGCTCATTAAGAAAGACAACTTTTTGTTGGTCTAAATAGAGTTTTTCAAATTGCTGCTAATATTAATTTGGAACAATCGATTGGTAAAAGTGGAAAGAAAATTAAGCAAAATTTCTGCTCGACCTCCTTCGTTTCGAATTAGATATGTTTTATAACTTTGAATGTATGTTTTGACTGTCTCAACTTTCTCGAAAAAAATTTTCTCGTTTTAATATTGGCTGCGGTTGTTCGAAGTTAAACCACATCTTGTTCAATTTTTCATTTAAAAATATGGAGTTGAACTCATACAAACTGACAGTTTTGACTGGTCCTCATAAAATTTTTCATTTTGCTGTAATTAATTTCTCGGTACAGTATATTCGTGGAAATGGTGAAAAAAATTTGAAAAAAAAGTTCTCGGCCTATGTTTTGAGTGTGATCGACCAATGTTTCGACTGTTCTCGACCTGTGTTTCGACTGTCTTGGCCTATGTTTTGACTTTGCTTGTCTTATGTTTTGACTGCGCTCGTTTTATGATTTGACTGCGCTTGATCCGTGTTTTGATTTCGCCCCAAATATACTTCGATTATGCTTGACGTATATATGTATCTATATCATTTTTCTCAGCAGAAGTCAGGTACCTTTTGACTGTGCTTGACATAGTTTTCGGCTGTGCTCGATCTAAGTTTTGAGCATGTCTGACCTATTTTCTAATTTCTCGACCAAAGTTCGGATTGACTGGTCAACTCGAGCACAACTCGGTATGTTATGACTTTCTGGACAAATCTTCGATATGTTTAAGCTTTCTCGCCCAAATTTTGTTATTTTTCCTTTTTCTCGATCGAACAAAAAATTTTCGTCTTTGTTCATCCCAGTTCATAGTTTTTCAACTCTCTAGATCAAAATTCATTACGCTTCCTGTTTCTCTGCTGTCTCAGCCCACAGTTTTAAAACGTCTTTTTTGTTAAACCCCGCCTAGATATGTTTAATTTTTCTCGAAAACAACCATGGATATGTTTCGACAAAAAAATTTGAAAAAAAAAGTTGAATTTTTCTCGGTATGTTATGACTTTCTGGACAAATCTTCGATATGTTTAAGCTTTCTCGCCCAAATTTTGTTATTTTTCCTTTTTCTCGATCGAACAAAAAATGTTCGTCTTTGTTCATCCCAGTTCATAGTTTTTCAACTCTCTAGATCAAAATTCATTACGCTTCCTGTTTCTCTGCTGTCTCAGCCCACAGTTTTAAAACGTCTTTTTTGTTAAACCCCGCCTAGATATGTTTAATTTTTCTTGAAAACAACCATGGATATGTTTCGACAATCACGGTTTTCTCAAAAAATAAATTTCTCGCTTGAATATTGGCTGCGATTGGTTGCTCTTAACCAAAGTTTTCGAGTTTAAACAACATCTAGTTCAAGTTTTTTTTGTTTCAAATTGTGGAACTGGATAGCGAATTTTTTTAACCTAGCAAATTAGAGGTTTCAATATCAATCAAATCACTCATAAAAACGAACACCAGTACCATTTGACTGTTTTCGACTGTTTTTGTTTTAGTTTTTCACATTTGACTGTTTTTGTTTCAGCTTTCTCAACAAAATTGTGTTTTTTACGGTATTTGACTTGTGCTTGATCCAAGTTTCTTGTGCGTCTCGACATAAATTTGTATTTTCGGATTTTCTCCAGCATTCTCCTATATGTTTTAGTTTTCAGGTCCAAATTTTGTTTTGTTTCCATTTTCTCGATCCGACAACAAATTGTTCGTCTTTGTTACTCCCAGCTCATAATTTTTTCAACTCTTCCTTTGAAAAATTGAAAAATTCAATTTTCTCTGCTGTGTTGGCCCAACTTTTTGAAACATTTTTTTCAACCCCGACTAGATATGTTAGATATGTTTCATTTTCTCGAATAAAAATGATGATATTTGGACTGGCTTGACCTTCACGAAAAAAAACTTTCTTGCTTTACTATCGGCTGCGGTTGCTTCAAACTGTTCAAATTGAAACCACATCTGGTTTAAATTTTTATTTAAGTATGTGGAGTTGAATAGGTAAACTTTTTGACCTTGCAGTTTGTAGTTTTCAGAATCAACCAAATAGCTCATTAAGAAAGACAATCTTTTGTTGGTCTATATAGAGTTTTTCAAATTGCTGCTAATATCAATTTCGTAGAGTCGAATCGTAGCAGTGCTAATAAAAATTTAGAAAAAATTCTGCTCAAACTATGTTTCGAACGTGATCGAACATTTTTTTACCGTTCTCGGCCAATGTTTCGGCTGAGCTCGACCTATGTTTTGACTTTGCTGGACATTGGTTTCGATTCTGGTCGACGTTTGTTTCGATTTTCTCAACGGAAATCAGGTAAGTTTTGACTCATGATTCGACTGTGCTGGAGCTAAGTTTTGACCATTCCTGACCTATTTTTTGGTTTTCATGACCACAACTTGGGTTGACTGGACCGTCTCGACCATAATTCGGTATGCTTTGAGTTTCTCGGTCAAATTTTGATTTGCCTTACTTTTCTCGACCTTTTTTTTCTATTTCTCAGTCCAACAAAAACTTGTTCGTTTTGGTTCTTCCCTGTTCAGTTTTTTTTTTCAATGTCTCGACCCTCAGTTGACATGCTTCCATTTCCTCAGCTGACTTGACCTACGTTTTTAAAATTGGTTTTTTTTTCTGTTCAACTCCTCCCAATTAGTTTTCCGTTTTTTTTTCGCTCACAATTGAGCGTTTTTTGACTGTCTCGGCTTTCTCGACAAACAAAACAATACTTGTCGACTTACTATCTTCTGCGGTTGCTTCAAAATATTCAAAATGAGAACACTTCTCGATTAAAACTTTGGAGCTGAATAATTAAAATTTTTGAATTAGTGATTTCTAAGTTTTAGTATCATTCAAATAGCTTAATTAACGAGACAGTTTTGTTTGGTCTTTCTAAAGTTTTTCAAGTTGCCGTTTATGTTGTTTGTTACAGTCGATTTGCAGAAGTGGTGATAAAAATTCAAAAAAAATATGCTCAACCCGACCTATGTTTTGACTGTTATCGGACCATGTTTTGACTGCGCTCGTTTATGACTTTTTTGACGCCTGTTTTGATTGTATCCAATACATGCTTTGACTGTGCTCGACGTACGTTTTGACTTTCTCAACAGAAAATATGTAAATTTAAACTGTGCTGGACTTGTTTTTCGGCTGCGATCGAACTAAATTTTGACTGTGCCTGACTATTTTCAAAGTTTTTAACCGAAATTTGCATTGTCCGGACCATCTCAATCATAATTGTTTTTGTTTTGACTTTTTTGACCAAAATTCGATATGTTTTACTTTTCCTCGTCTAAAATTTGCAATGTTTTTACTTTTCTCGGTTCAACAAAAAATTGTTCGTTTTTTTCATCCCACTTCATAATTTTTTCAACTCTCTCGATCAAAAGTCGATATGCTTCTATTTTCTCTGCTGTCTCGGCCCAATTTTTTAAAACATTTTGTTTCACCCCGCCTATATATGTTTCAATTTTCTCGAACAAAAGTGGGTATGTTTCGACAGTCTCGAGTTTTTCGACAAACAAAAAAATATTTGCTTCAGTATTGGCTGCGGTTTCACCAAACTGTTCAAACTGAAAATAAATCTGGTTCTGAATTTATTTCAAAACGTGAAGTTAAATACTAAGATTTTTTCAACCCAGCAATTTATTTTTTTCAATATTTTTCAAATCTGCTGCTAAAATTTTGTTGGTACAGTCGATTCGCAAAAGTGGTTAGAAAATCAAGAAAAATTTGCTCGACCTTTGTTTTGAATTTGATCAACCAATTTTTTTTACTGTTCTCGACATATTCTTCGACTCTGCTAGACCTATGTTTTTGAAAGTATTCGTATTATGTTCCCAAATTGTTTGACTGTGCCTTACCGAGGTTTTGACTGCGCTCGTATTATTTTTTAACTTTGTCGACCGACCCATGTTTTGATTGTCACTGATAAATGCTTCGACTGTGCTCGACGTATTTTTTGACTTTCTCAACAGAAATCTGGTTAGTTTTGAATGTGCTGGACTTCTTTTTCGACTGAGCTCGAAATCAAATTGGAGTGTGTTTGACCTAATTTTCGAATTTCTCAACCAAAGTTCTGATTTCGAACCGTCTCGGCCATAATTCGGTATGTTTTAAATTTTCATCACCAAACTTCGACATGTTTAAACTTTCTCGTCCAAATTTTGTTGTGTTTCCACTTTCTCAAATAAACCACCAAATAACCAACAAATAATAAATCGTTTTTGTTCATCAAAGTTCATGTTTTATTATATTCTTTCAACCAAAAAACGATATGCTTTCTTTTTCATTGCTGTTTTGGCACACCTTTCAACTTTGTTTTGTTCAATCCGCCTAGATATGCTTCAATTTTTTTCGAACAAAAATGCTCATGAGTCGACTGTCTCAACTTTTTCGACAAACAAACAAACTTCTCGACTTACTATCGTCTGCGGTTGCTTCAAACTGTTTAAAACAAGAACAAATCTGGTTGAAAATTTGGAGCAGAATAGTTATCTTTGAACTAGTGTTTCATAATTTTTGGTATCATTCAAATAGCTAAAAATAAGTAGACAGTTTTTAATGATCTTTATAAAGTTTGTCAAGTTGCTATTATGGTTTAAATTTTTAATTCAATTTGTGGACTTCATCATTTATTATTTTTTACCAAGCAAATTATAGTTTTCAATATCAATCAAATAGCTCATAAAGATGACATTTTTTATCGGTCTATGACTGCTGCTAAAATTTCTTTAGTACAATGGATTCGTAAAAAAATGTAAGAAATCTGCTCGGCTTATGTTACGATTGTGATCAACCAATTTTTTTTACCGTTCTCGACCTATCATTCGACTGTGCTCGACCTCTGTTTTCGAATATGTTCCTAATTTGTTTTTACTGTGGTCGACATCTGCTTAGATTGCGCTTGACGTATGTTTTGGCTTTCTCAACACAAATCCGGTGTAATTTGACTGTGATTAATTTATGTTTCGACTGTGCTCGATCTAATTTTAGATTGTGTCTGACATTTTTTTCAAATTCTCGACAAAACTTTGAGTTGTCTGGACCGTCCTGGCCATAGTTTGGCATTTTCAACCAAACTTCGATATGTTTCAACATTCTTGTTTAATTTCTTTTTATGTTCCCACTTTCTCGACCCAACAAAATACAGATCGTTTTTGTTCGTCCCAGTTCATAGTGTTTCATCTCTCTCTCTAGATATGGTTCTATTTTCTCAGCTGTCTTGGCACATGTCTCCAAACGTTTTTTTAAAACTCAAACTCGCCTAGTTATGTTCAATTTTGCTGACTTTTTTGACAAACAAAAAAACTTTATCTCGCTTCACTATCGGCTTCAGTTTTTCCAAACTGATCGAAATGAAAACACATCTGGTTTTAAAAATTTTTTTCAAATTTTGGAGCTGAATAGTTAAACTTTTTGACATAGCAATTCGTAGTTCTCAAAACAACTTAAATATTTTTTAAAGATTTTGATGAAATTTCAATTATTGTTTAGCATTCCAGCTTATTAAGATATGTAGAAAGTATGTATCTTTCGATCAATTTCAACTAAAACGTTTGTTCTGGAAAATGTTTAACGGCAAAGTCGGGCAGATTCGAAGGCGAATTAATTTCTTCGTTTTTCTCTATTGCTCCAACTACTAAACTGCCATCCCGATGATGCTGCCATCATCTAGTCCCAGTGAAACCAGTTAAACCTTGTGCCCCATATGCATACGTCGGTTGCTCTCAGGATGGCAAAAAAAATATACAACGCACCCAACACTTAACCTGACTCTAAGTTTGGTCTCTTTTTGCACTCATTTCATCTGCAATCAGCTTCAACTTGAAGGTAAGCTCGTGTCTCAAGACTCCATCCACAGATGTCACAAGTGGAGTAAGGGAAATATGCCAATACTCGCAAGCTGGTTTGTATTTTTTCTTGTTTTGTTCCTCTGCGCACATCAAAATATTCAATGATTTACAATTAAGGCAAGACGTAGCATTGGTTCCTGCATTCTGAGCACCACGAGCCATAAGATCTGCAATTAATGCTGGGTTACAATGTTCACCATCTCCACTTTTAAATACTAAATAGCTCATATAAGCAGAAAAATTTCAGTAGTCTGTATAGTTTTTTTCAAATTGCTTCTAAGAATTCTTTGATACAGTCGATTCGTTGAAAATGCACTACAAATATCAAAAGAAACTGCTCGATCTATGTTTTCAATGTAATCGACCAACCTTTTGACTGTTCTCTACCTATTTTTCGACTGTGCTTCGTTTATGTTTTGACTCTGCTCGTATTATATTTCGACTGCGTTCGACCTATGCTTCGACTGTGGTCGGCATATGCTTCAACTGTGCTCGACGTATGTTTCGACCATCTCAACCAAAAGTGGGCATGTTTTGACTGTGCGTGACTCATGTTTCGATTGGGCTCGAACTAAGCTTTGAGAACTGAGCGATTAGACTCGACCAAAAATCTAAAGTTTTGATTTTGTCCACCACAAATCGATTTGTTTCTCGACTTTCGCAACTATGGATTAACATGAGTTTTCTGACAAAAGCTATAATTAGGGCTTTTCAATCGAATGTTTGTGATGATGCTTAAACTAAAAATAAACCATTTAAATCTGTAATATAGGTTAAGCATTTGAATCCGTTGAGCATTTGAGTTTTCAATTTCAGATTCACAACATAGTTTTTACTTTTTACTACATATCTAGACTAGAAAATTTGATCTGAAATTTGATATTTGAAAACTTTTGGATTTTTTATGCCGCATACGCCAATATATGTCTAGGTTAACTGTTAGCAAATCTCCTTAAATGATTCTTGCTGGTTGCAGTTTCCTGACGGAAGTTAATTGTGAATAGAATTGTTTTTACTCAATTTCAAGTTTAAATTGTATTAAAACTTTGAAAAAAAACTCTGAAAACAGTTAGGTTGGTCTGGACCTGTTTTTCGATTTTCTCGACCAAATTTGAGTATGTTTCGACTCTTTCGACCGACAATGGGCATGTTTCGACTTTGACTTTGACTTCAATTTTTTTTCTGGGCAGCAAAACTTTAGTTACAAAGCGGCACTTGCTCGACTTTCAAGGTCGCAACATAAGTTCTTTGTTCTGGATTTTTTTAGCATTGAACGTTTTTTTTCAAATACTGCGTTGCTAGCAATGTAGCATTTTAGTCCCATACCGGTCAAACAGCCTACCAATGAATCTGATGGTTGAGATAACAGAGTCTGGGATGGTGAACAAAAATAATTATACTGTCAAACATAGGTCTGATTTAAATTATCCCAACAAAACGAACAAAATTCAAAATTTCCAAGGCTTTCTCTCAATTTGAGTTAAGATTAAACGAAAAACGAAGAGAAAAAATTAACATAATGCAAACTGTTTTTGAACTCCCAGTCAAAATTTTTCCCAACAAATGTGTGATTTTGGTTTTTTAGTTAGTTTAGAATTACACTGAAACTTTTGAGTAAACTGATGAGGAGGTTATATCAAGTGAAGCTTCTTACACATCCCGGCAAAATTATAGAATGATTAAGAGTTTTTTTAAACAGCAATTTTCATTTCATTTGATAAACATGCCTGCCCCTCTATGGCTATCAACCAAAACAAAACATTCTTTTATACAGATTTTTGGAGTTGTTGCCGTTCAGAACTTTTTTGGGCTGTTCAAGAGACTTCTTTTGGTATAACTTTCTAATCAATTAACTCGGTAGTTCCAGCGTAATTCTTGATTAACTGAACAAGGATTTTCTTCAATTTGAGAAAAAACTTTTGATATTTCATTTTTTATTGTCGTGTCTGGTTATACTGTTTAGTTTTGCTGCAATGCGCGAAAGTATAAAGTTCTACTTGGCACCCTCGCAGCACGTCGGCGCAACTGCGGCGTTTTTTTTGCTGTTTAGGCTGTTCCTTCTTCTTCTCCAGTAGAAAACAATACAGTATTCCGCTTTTATTCTGTCAAGAAATCAGATTCATATGGGTTGCAAAATAATTTTTGTAAAAATCACTGGAAACGTAAATAAATAGCAATTTTTTACAATAATCTCACTAAAAACTGGGAAGAGCTTGACACAGCAGCCATCTGTAACAAAAAACGTTGCTTAGAATTGTGGATTTATATAGGAGCACTAACACCTACACAATTCCATATTTGGAAATTTTCACACAAAAATTCCATTAAGAGTTCTGTTTCCTTCAATGATTAATTGAATGACTCATATGGTTTACTTCCATTTTCATTTAATTTCAAAATAATTTCTCCCAATTCTCCTCGGCTGATCAGTCTGTTCTTTTTTCGAAAAATGTGCTCACAATAAGACAATAGTCCCAATCATATTGAATTCTCAAAAAGTCAAACAAAAATTGGGAAATTTGCCTATCCCCAAAGATCCTACCAGGGGGAAAAATTTTGAGCCCTGCTTTCAACTATTTAATGAAAATGAGTTGGGAAAACTCGAAAAAAGACAGCAAAACCATTTTTGAGAAAAAAAGGGAGAAGCAATCTCGGTAATAAGAAATACTGTTATTCACGATGCTGAAAACTTTGGACTTGTTCTTATATTAGAACTCAATTCTAACCAGGAGTCAACTATGGATAAGGAGCTTGCCAACTGCAACAAAGCGTCTAAACTCACACATCAACTTAGGTTTCATAGCAAATTACAAGAGAAGAAAAGTTTGTGTCACAATCAAGAAGTACAATGTTAACAAACCTCCCTACATGCAGATTCTACTTTTCACTGCAAAAGAGAATGAAGCAATTAAACAAGTTGCCTATGTCAACTATACTTTGAACGAACTAAAAGATCTGTCTCAAATTTCGTGAAACATTATGTTTGTTGAGAACTGTAAGATACAATAAATAGTGTTATATATGTTTTTCGTCTTGTAATTTAAATATTAAATCTTTTTTCATCAAAATCAGTCCATTTAGTCATATAACATTTTATCACATCATTCATTGTTTAATCCTCAAAATCATTTTTTACTTAGTATTCGGGTTGAACAGTAATAGTTGGAATGTTGGTTTTTCATGTAGTTTAATCTTCAAACTTCCCAAAAAATTTGAACTTTTTCATTTTTTTTTCTTCAAGAAAAATCCCAAAAATTTTCCCTAACTGATAGAACCACATAATTTACCAAACTTGCAAATTTTGACATAGACTCACAAATATCTCTTTTGAGTGGACTTTGCATAACCGCATAAAGGTAGAAGATAAATTAACATAGGATGCGATCTAATTTTAAAAAAAAATCAGAACTTATAGAATTTCGTAGAATCAATTAACTCGGTAGTTCCAGCGTAATTCTTGATTAACTGAACAAGGATTTTCTTCAATTTGAGAAAAAAACTTTTGATATTTCATTTTTTATTGTCGTGTCTGGTTATACTGTTTAGTTTTGCTGCAATGCGCAAAAGTATAAAGTTCTACTTGGCACCCTCGCAGCACGTCGGCGCAACTGCGGCGTTTTTTTGCTGTTTAGGCTGTTCCCTCTTTTTTTCCAGTAGAAAACAATACAGTATTCCGCTTTTATTCTGTCAAGAAATCAGTTTCACATGGGTTGCAAAATAATTTTTGTAAAAATCACTGGAAACGTAAATAAATAGCAATTTTTTTACAATGATCTCACTGAAAACTGGGAAGAGCTTGATACAGCAGCCATCTGTAACAAAAAACGTTGCTTAGAATTGTGGATTTATATAGGAGCACTAACACCTACACAATTCCATATTTGGAAATTTTCACACAAAAATTCCATTAAGAGTTCTGTTTCCTTCAATGGTTAATTGAATGACTCATATGGTTTACTTCCATTTTCAATTAATCTCAAAATAATTTCTTCCATTTCTCCTCAGCTGATCAGTCTGTTCTTTTTTCGAAAAATGTGCTCACAATAAGACAATAGTCCCAATCATATTGAATTCTCAAAAAGCCAAACAGAAATTGGGAAATTTGCCTATCCCCAAAGATCCTACCAGGGGAAAAATTTTGAGCCCTGCTTTCAACTATTCAAAGAAAATGAGTTGGGAAAACTCGAAAAAAGACAGCAAAACCATTTTTGCGAAAAAAAAGGAGAAGCAATCTCGGTAATTAGAAATACTGTTATTCACGATGCTGAAAATTTTGGACTCGTTCTTATATTAGAACTCAATTCTAACCAGGAGTCAACTATGGATAAGGAGCTTGCTAACTGCAACAAAGCGTCTAAACTCACACATCAACTTAGGTTTCATAGCAATTTAGAACAGAAGATAAGTTTGTGCCACAACCAAGAAGTACAATGTTAACAAACCTCCATGCAGATTCGACTCTCTACATGCAGATTCGACTCTTCACTGCAAAAGAGAATGAAGCAATTAAACAAGTTGCCTATGTCAACTATACTTTGAAGGAATTCAAAGATCTGTCTCGAATTTTGTGAAACATTATGTTTGTTGAGAACTGTAAGATACAATAAATAGTGTTATTTATGTTTTTCGTCTTGTAATTTAAATATTTAGTCTTTTTTCATCAAAATCAGTCCATTTAGTCATATATCATTTAATCACATCATTCATTGTTTAATCCTCAAAATACTTTTTTAGTTAGTATTCGGGTTGAACAGTAAAAGTTGGAATATTGGTTTTTCATGAAGTTTAATCTTTGATTTTTCTTCAAGAAAAATCCCAAAAATTTTCCCTAACTGATAGAACCACATAATTTACCAAACTTGCAAATTTTGACGTGGACTCACAAATATCTCTTTTGAGTGGACTTTGCATAACCGCATAATGGTAGAAGATAAATTAACATAGGATGCGATCTAATTACAAAAAAAAACAGAACTTATAGAATTTCGTAGAAATGGAAATTAATGGAATAATAGTCAATCTTTACAACTACAATGAGAAGACTATGATAAATTGCTCGATATACTTACTTCGTTACTAGAAAAAGAAGAGACATTCAAAAAACTTGTAACATTACTGAAAATGGCACTGTAGAAATAGAACGTACATAAGTTGAACAAAATACATAGAATTTTTAAGATTATAAACAAGACTTTTCGTCAAATACAAAATGAAAAAAATAACCTTTTCTTGTACTTGTAATATTCTGGACCTGGACATAAAATTGCAAAAAAAACGGACCAAAAATTGTCTTTGGAGTCCTAACTGGATACGAAAACTCCTGTATGGAATAGAATTTGCAAACTCCAAAATCTTTAGACTACATGTAGTTCTACATGACTCTGCTGGATCTGTGAAATACACTACAAAGAAGGACCTAGATATTGTTATGTTGAACCTAAACTTCACAGTTCATAATTCCTTGGTCATCTGACTGGATCAATTTTTTGTTCATATGTTAAATTGCTTCATCAGTGTATGCATTGTTCGGTTGTTATTCCTTTTGACCAAAAAACATTTACTCTGAACGGATTGAAAACAAAACAGTGAAACTGTGGGATAATCTTCTCTTCCTCAAAAAAGTTCAAAACAACATCTCAGTCCGCTTGGTGTACGAAGCATTTTCATGGAATCAATTGGAGCAAGGGTTATGAGAATTTCACTGAGCTTGAAAAAAAATCAAAAAACAGCAGCTCCAAAAACGCAATTTTTGACAAAGGGTTAAGATAAGTTTAAATTTCTGTCAGAGTTTTTGGAAACAACAAATTTATTTTGGAATGACTACGCATGCCCCAAAAAATTCAGTATTTGAAACCTAAAAATAAAGAATATGACTGAAGGTGTAGCAGCTACCCATTTCTTCATGCAAAACTCTTCACTGTGCAGAAAAAAAGCATATGCATACGGAACATGGACTCTATGTTTTTTAACAAAAAGTTAGTCATATTAATCTTTTTGTACTACCTTTTTAATTTTTAAATAAAAATCATTGTCAGCTCTTTTTCTAAATTTAAGTTGGTCGATCAAGGTAACAAGCCCTTAAAACTAGAAAATTCTGAAACAAAAATCATGGAAGTTGTTTGGACGTACATGTATTAGATCTCTTTTTATTTTTATGTGCCAATTTTATATTATAGTTGTGATGCTAGCATGGGCAATCGTTCGAATTATGTTATCCATAACATGTGAAGAAAGGACAGTTTAGCTAGCTAACTTATCAAGTACAGTCGGTTACATTCTGCCTTCTCCAAATCTATGTAACATTCGCCCAGACATTACAGAATGACGGAGCATAGAAAAAGTACTTATTGACGACTGGCTGACGTCCTTGACCTTAGCTCTACTCGTGTTCAACCGTCTCAACAAGACAATAGTCGCAATCATTTTGAATTCTCAAAAAATCAAACAAAAGCTGGGAGATTTGCTCTTCCCCAAAGATCCTACCAGGGGAAAAAATTTCGAGCCCTGCTTTCAACTATTCACTAAAAATGAGTTAGGACAACTCGAACAAAGACAGCAAGTCGATTTTTGAGAAAAAAAGGGAGAAGCACTCTCGGCATTTAGAAGTACTGTTATTCACGATGCTGAAAACTTTGTACTCGTTCCTATATTACAACTCAATCTAACCAGGAGTCAACTATGGATAAGGCGCTTGTCAAATGCAACAAAATGTGTAAACTCACAAATCGACTTAGTTTTCATAGCAATTTAGAACAGAAGATAAATTTGTGCCACAACCAAGAAGTACAATGTTAACAAACCTCCCTACATGTCGATTCGACTCTTCACTGCAAAAGAGAATGAAGCAACTAAACATGTTGCCTATGTCACTATACTTTGAACGAATTCAAAGATCTGTCTCAAATTTTGTGAAACATTATGTTTGTTGAGAACTGTAAGATACAATAAATAGTGTAATTTATGTTTTTCGTCTTGTAATTTAAATATTTAATCTTTTTTCATCAAAATCAGTCCATTTAGTCATATATCATTTAATCACATCATTCATTGTTTAATCCTCAAAATCATTTTTTACTTAGTATTTGGGTTGAACTGTATGAGTTGGAATATTGGTTTTTCATGAAGTTTAATCTTAAAACTTCACAAAAAATTTGAACTTTTACATTTTTTTCTTCAAGAAAAATCCCCAAAATTTTCGTTAACTGATAGAACCACATAATTTACCAAACTTGCAAATTGGGACGTAGACTCACAAAGATTTCTTTTGAGTGGACTTTGCAAAACCGCATAATGGTAGAAGATAAATTAACATAAGATGCGATCTGATTCCAAAAAAAAACAGAACTTATAGAATTTCGTAGAAATGGATATCAATGGAATAATAGTCAATCTTTACAACTACAAAGAGAAGACTATGATAAATTGCTCGATATACCTACTTTGTTACTAGAAAATGAAGAGACATTCAACAAACTTGTAACATTACTGACGATGGCACTATAGAAAAAGAACGTACTTAAGTTGAACAAAATTCATAGAATTTTTGAGATTATAAAGCAAGACTTTTCGTCAAATACAAAAATGAAAAAATCTTCTCTTTTTACCTGTATTATTCTGGACCTGGTTATAAATTTGCAAAAAAAAAACGGACGTTCTAACTAGATACGAAAACTCCTGTATGGAATATATCAAGCAAACTCCAAAATCTTTAGACTACATACAGTTCTACATGACTCTGCTGGATCTGTGAAATAAACTACAAAGAAGGACCTAAATATTGTTATTTTGAACCTAGTCTTCACAATTTATGCTTCCTTGGTCATCTGACTGGATTACTTTTTTGTTCATATATTAAATTGTTTGCTTCATCAGTGTATGCATTGTTCGGTTGTTAGTCGTTTTGACCAAAAAACTCCAGAGAAAACAATCAGCAGAATGAGCCTGATTGTTTTGGATTTTGAATGGATTGAAAACAAAACAGTGAAAGAAATAGGAGTTTAACAGGATGGACAAACTGTGGGATAATCTTTTCTTCCTCAAAAAAGTTCAAAGCAACATCTCAGTCCGCTTGGTGTACGAAGCATTTTCATGGAATCAATTGGAGCAATGGTTATGAGAATTTCACTGAGCTTGAAAAAAAATCAAAAACCAGCAGCTCCAGAAGCGGAATTTTTGGCAAAGGGTTAAGATAAGTTTAAACTTCTGTCAGAGTTTTTGGAAACAACAATTTTATCTTGGAATGACTACGCATGCCCCAAAAAATTCAGTATTTGATACTTAAAAGTAAAGAATATGACTGAAGGTGTAGCAGCTACCCATTTCTTCATGCAAAAACTCTTCACTGTGCAGAAAAAAAGCATATGCATACGGAACATGGACTCGATGTTTTTAACAAAATGTAAGCCATATTAATCTTTTTGTACTACTTTTTTGAACTTTAAATAAAAATCATTGTCAGCTTCTTTTTTTTTAAATTTAAGATGGTCGATCAATGTAACAAGCCCTTAAAACCAGAAAAATCTGAAACAAAAATAAAGGAAGTTGTTTGGACCT
Source organism: Symsagittifera roscoffensis (assembly GCF_963678635.1). Classification (NCBI taxonomy): domain Eukaryota; kingdom Metazoa; phylum Xenacoelomorpha; order Acoela; family Convolutidae; genus Symsagittifera; species Symsagittifera roscoffensis. The sequence continues at coordinate 47,197,466 of NC_087063.1, read as the reverse complement.
ACATGTATAAGATCTCTTTTTATTTTTCTGTGCCAATTTTTCATTATAGTTTTGATGCTAGCATGTGCAATCGTTCGAATTATGTTATCCATAACTTGTGAAGAAAGGACAGTTTAGCTAGCTAACTTATCAAGTACAGTCGGTTACATTCTGCCTTCTCGAAATCTATGTAACATTCGCGCAGCGTTGCAGAATGTCGGAGCATAGAAAGAGTACTTATTGACGAATGGCTGACGTCCTTGACCTTAGCTCTACTCGTTTTCAACCGTCTCAACAAGACAATAGTCCCAATCATTTTGAATTCTCAAAAAATCAAACAAAAGCTGGGAGATTCGCTTAACCTCAAAGATCCTACCAGGGGAAAAAATTTCGAGCCCAGCTTTCAACTATTCACTAAAAACGAGTTGGTACAACTCGAACAAAGACAGCAAGTCCGTTTTTGAGAAAAAAAAGGGAGAAGCAATCCCGGCATTCAGAAACACTGTTATTCACGATGCTGAAAACTTTGTACTCGTTCCTATATTACAACTCAATCTAACCATGAGTCAACCAGGAACCTAACCAGGAGTCTAACTAGAAGACCACAATTAGATAGGTTTTAGTTACATTTATACTCTAAATTCATTAGAGGTGGGTTGACTCTTTCCTCGACTCTCCTCTAACGGCTCATGCTCTGAAATAATAAGTTAAAATTGGAGTAAATTTAATACCTTCAGGGCCTTACAGCAGCTAAAATATTAATTACGTTCTCTAGCAGTCTCCAGGCACCGGGCCTGCAATTCCGTACTCTCCCGGAGATAACGTCGTTATCTTCCAAACTCCGTTGAACAGGAGGGTTCGGTGCAAATATGAATGACCCACCGGAAAACCACCATCGTCTTCGGAAAAGCACCTTATCGTGTCTTGATGCCACGATAAGAGACTTCGTTTTTCTATCTTTCTCCCATTTTTTTCGACCAATTTTGTCTTGTAATTCGGTTGTTCTGTTTTTAGTGTAATTCAGGTCAAAATGGCAGCTTTTTGTATTTCTCCAAATTTTTCCTGTCCAAATCGAAACGTTATTAGCCGCTTTTTTGACTGCAATCTCAGTAACAATACCCTTAACGTTGTTTTCGGCGTGCTCCGGATAGTTTCGACTGTGCCAGTCGGGGTGAATGGCGCACTATGAATGAAAAAAAATCTATCAACGAACTAATTTTTGTTTCCCTAGTTGAATCATGTGGATCTGGAAAATCTCATCTTATTTTTGATTGGTTAAAAATTGGTTTTTCAACCAGCAGCCGACAAAATTTCTTACTTTTATCAACAACATCAAACTCGTTATGATCAAATGCAACAAAAAAACCTTAAATTTAACCAAGGAGTAAATTTTGACTTTATTGAAAATCTTCTCAAAAACAGAACTAAGTATCTGCTTATACTTGATGATTCCTGGGAAGAAATTTCAAGCTGAAAATAATTGATTTAAAAAATGCTCGAAGTTACAGGGGTCTGAATACAATATATATCAAACACAATTCATTTCATCAAAGCGATTTTAATCAAAGCAAGAAGAGATGGAGAGTGAAAAAAAATTATATAATCTGTTTCAAGTCGCCGAGAGATGTTTTACAAATCAATACTTTAAGTCAACTAATAGGTCTAGGATCTCGAATGAAAGAGTGGTATCAAGATGCATCATCAGTTCCCTATGGTCATTTTCTTATTGATTTAACCCCAAAAACAGTTGATTTACTTAGGTATTGCTCTAATAGTGGCTCAAAAAAAGTTTTTTACCAGCTGGAGTAGAGACAAAGTTTTTGGAGGATGAGTACACAATACGTCTTTTCTACCAATGTTTCAAAAATTGTCCCCTAAACTTCAAAAACACTTCATTTTCAATTGGCCAAAAAATTTCGTTCATCTTCTGAGCGACTGTTAATTAAACCTATTTATAGTAGAGCTTCGATACCTTCGGAAAGAAGACCTTATAAAATGTCGAAAAAAAAAATTTCAGAATTAACGCAAAAGAGAACTCCACTACACAAAAGAAGAGTTATCTTAAGTTCAACTCAAGGGTTACAATTGATACCTAATATTAGTCTTTTTGCCATTAAACGATTGACATAATATGCTACAGTTTGTTTTATTTCCGTACTCAATTTATCAATCACAAAGTACACTTCCAACAAAACAAAAATTGGAATAAAAGCAAAAAAAGAGGAGTTATCTCCTTGTCATTTTGTCGATCCTTGTCTATTTTAGAAGCCCTAGTTTTGAGGACGAAACCGGATGCGAACACGCGACTGCACTTGACTTTTTGAGTTGCAGCATTGGGCTTGGATGCTTTTGAGCGTTGTCAACAGAAGATTGCAAAAACAGGCAATTTTATCCTGGAAAAATTTATTGTTGCAGAGGAAGAAAGCAAAAAATCTACTGAATTCAAGAATAGGATCAAGAGAACCACGCTGGAAACATTCTGGACTGAAAATGTACGAGAAGGAAAAAGCTGCGTGAGAACGGATAGCTGGTTGGAAAGAATGGCAGCAGGATGCACCGCCTTCTTCCTAACAAAATTATACCCTGGGCTTTCTCGCTACCTGATGCGAGAATTTTTGATGGCAGTTACTCATTGATCCTGGCATTGATTGCGACTCTTGGAGCAGAAACCTTCTAGTAAAGACCCATCGTGCTCTTACCAGATGTAATACAAAATCTCCGACTGGATGGACTATCGACGCTGATTGCCATGGCATAAGGCAGAAAGGGAGAGTTTATAACCCTGAAACGATACCCAGAGCAGACGCGAGAGAATGTAAATAAATTCGTTCTGCAAAGAACGACAGACTCCTGGACGAAGATGAAAGATCTGAGACACACTTTGATACAGTATCTCCTGAGGCAGAATCGTTTCGGATCGGGAGAGGATGAAACAGTTGTAAGAGATGAGGATGCGGGAAATAGTTTGGGCGGCATGGAATTGCTCACTGATTTGTGTCTGGCTATGTGGATCAATCCTCTAGTTTTGATTAGGGGAGACAGTGAATTTTTGACAGTTATAAACTGCCCGGCAGTGACGTTTGCCTTTCCTGACTCAAAAGTAGAAAAGCACAGGTGATCGGTGCTGAATCTGAACCTGATCTCAAAAACCGATGGAAGCAAACTCGATTGTTCCGCACATAACGTCTTGCGTGAACCCATGAGTAAGGATTTGTTACTCGGAATAATGGCCAACGCAAAACGACAGCCATCAATTTCAACAAACATTTTCGCGATAGATTGCGTGATATGGAAAGAAGATATTATGAGTTCTATCCAAAGTTGTGGCACGCCAGACTCTATGACAAGAAAAACGGTAAATATACAGAATGTTGATGACGCACCAGAAAGTGAGAAAGGAGACAGAGGACTGGGATGACTTCAAGATGCTGCCGGAAGAATTACCTGATTATCATATTACTCGAAGGGTGTCGCTCGGAGCAGACTCCGTTGAATATGCGCCCAGATTGAGAGCGTATGAAACTAATGATAGAGGGATGGCAAAAATCTCTGAATTGAAGGATCCTTCTTCTCTGGGCTGAAATGATACCGTAGTGCAGTGTACACAGCTTGCGTACTTGGATGAATCAACAAAAAAGGACGATGAGCAATGCTGCAACTCCCAAGCTGGAGGATTCGATAAAGAATGGGCTAAGTTGAATCTGGCGCTAACCATTAAGATCGCAAAAAGGTCTTCAAGAACCTGCGTTGGTCAATCTAATATTAGAGCAGAATTCATAGCGACTGAAAAGTTTTCGACTAGAGCTGCTCTGCCACCCTTTGGCTGTGAAGAATTCGTGGTGATGCATGAAGAATAGGAGTTCAAATTGGCTGGCGAGTTGATGGGACCGAAACTCCCTGTTGAACCGGCAGAGAAGAAAAAAGGGTCTTCGGGATCGAAACAGAGCAGCATCAAAAGTATCAAGAAACGGGAGAACCGATGGATTAATTTCTCAGTCAAACGAGAAAAGACGTTCACCACAAGGCATCTGTAGGTGGTAAAATCGAGCCTTAGATTTACTTTTCTCGACGACCGCGACTGAGTTGAGACAGTTGCAGGAGCGACCGATGCAGCGGGATATGAGTCCTCCACGCTCGGAAACTCCACTCTCTCAGCCTTCATGAATCGAATTTGTGGTATTCGGCGAGCGGCTCTCCTAGCAAAATTGAAACATCAACAATAAATTTTTTGACGGAACCACCTCGCAGGATGAAGATAGAGTAAGAATCCCAGAGAACAGACCTTTTTTAGAGCACTGCCTGAAGAAGAGTGGTAATTTCACCAACGTGACCATGGAAAAAATAACTGACTGTGCTATGAGTCGGGTTGTTTTAACGGAAGATGTCTGGTCGGTATTACAGTGCTATGGGACTCAATTGATGTTGAAAATAAGTCTCAATAGACTTTTGATGCAAGAGATCTTCGATAAGTTAGACGATTGTGAGTGAAATACTAATTTGATACTGCTAGTGATGAGAGTTAAAGGAATTTGCCTAAAAAAAGACGCGTCAAGAAAGCAATGACGAAGTAGTGTATCTGACCAGAACGCGGAAAAAGACAATGCGCTAAAAATTGATGATCGAGAAAATCATCGACGTCAAGATGAAATTGAGCATTGACTTTTTTTCGAAGAACATCTGCAAAAACATTGGTGGATCCTGAACCTCCAGCAAGGATTGCCCATTTAGCAAAAATTGAAGCGAGTAGAGGATGCTGTCGATATGAGGCAAATATATGACAGGTTGCAAGTTACCTCAAATTTGACGGTTCGAAAGATATACCGCCTATTTTTATGGCAGAACTAGGATCTGCCAGCTACAGGACCAAAACAAGTGACCGCACTCTTACAGAATCATTGTTGGAAATAGAACTTCAGTGTGATGCAAAATACTTCAACCCTTTGAGCATAATCCACGGAAGGGGAAATTTCAGAGGATAGCGAACTCCGGTCGAACACAGTCGATTGTCAGTATTGGAGACCGTCATCATAGACGAACCCACCGGTAGATAAATGAAGACGATGGAGCTTAAAAGTTCAGCCAGAGAAAATCTGATGTCTTTAGAAAACAAAGCTGCCAATAAATGTGATCTGTATAGCAATATCACAGCGATGGAGCAGAAGGCTTATGGAACACTGGCATCATCGGAACAGCACACAAAAATTGCAGACCAACTTGTGAAATTATTTTGGACGGCAAGGCTCTTATTTCATTTTGAGAAAGAAATGAGAATAACCCAGAAAGTACATGCTTTGATAGCAGTACCGTAAAACACGACTCAGCTGCCACTCAAGCTTCCCTGCCGGGATTGGCAAGAGAATAGTTCGACTCGACAGAGAGAAAGAGGTTGACGGGGGGAAAATGCTGAAATTGATGCATCTAAGAGACCTGATTATTTGTGAAGGAGCGGCAATGACACGAGCAAAACCCAGAGACGCTCTCTGTCTTGTCAGATTCTTGCTTAAACAAATGTCAGCACCAGCGTTAAAAAACTGCGCGAAAATAATGAAAGAGGGCCGCGAACCAAAACCAACGTTATTCCTAGAAGCAGTCGTGAGCATTCACTAGAGCATGCCACTAAAAGTGGACCTGAGGTAACCATCGGAATTGCGGCCTCTGAGGAAAATAGATGAATTTCCTCAGAGGTTCGAATCAGGAGGTTTTACAAAAAATAGCTCAGACTCCCGAAGAAAACTATGGGAGTATTTGTGAAGTTCAGTGAAATTTGTGGACCAATCAGGAAGAAATTGTGCCATTAAGTGTCGGGAATTGTTCGAATGGCCTAGAACCTTTTCGTCATTGGAGGTAAAGGTGATTGATACTTCAGTTACTAACAAGCACTGTACTGAGATTCTGAAGGTCTAGAATATCGACAATAAGAGAAATTGCAAGTCAAAAAGTCAAGTTGGGACTTGTATTGGAAGAAAAGATGACTCATCTTCTAAACCAACATCTGATAGTACAGTGGAAATCGGATTGATTTTCTAAGAAGAATTACTGGGAACTGATGAAGTCATCATGCTGGACATGGCCAAATGCCGATACAATATTGCGAGCGACGCAAGACGTTCAAAGGAAGTTAAATGCTGATTGCGGTTTGCGCAGTCTGAACACTATATAAATTTTTTTGACAGCAGCCTCTATTTTGATGAGGCAACCAAGAAAAGACGGCGGAGTTGCCTCGATGCAAACTGCAACACTGGGTCGAAGCTGGTAGCCTTCTGGCAAACTTTGTCGACTGAAAGATCGCATATGTGTAGGTCTTGATTGCGTGAACGGCAACACGGGATGAGGACATCGATCTTGAAGCCGGGGAGTATGTGCCAGTCGGTCATATTTGGAAGTTTGACCTTGAGCAATACGAACAACGTGATTTTGGGGTGAAATGGAATTTTTCAAAATTCCAATTGAGCATGTCATGCTCAATTTTCTTGCGACAACTGAAAACCTGAGAAATATAAGATCAGATCAATCGAACTACAATCGCGGAAAAGTGGTCAAAAAAAGCAGCGGGAATTTGCTATTCGCAATTTCCAGACATAAAATCACACTAGAAAAGAGCTGTTTTATCCTAAAATTGGAGACAAAACGATTACGAGAGGAGAATATATTAATTAGAAGTGGACCAGAGTGAACCTTCGGTGGAAAGGTGGACAACCGAAGTCTCCCAATGGTCCAGCCCCAAAAACTCAATTCTCAAGTTAAAACTCATTTCTTTTGCTGGAATTCATTAATTACAAACTTCTTAAGTTAAAACTTAATTCCCTTTAATGCTAGAATTGCTGATTAATTTAGTTACTCCAATTCTCGAGTGTGCTGGTATGTGAGTACCCAATTTAGTTTTCTTGAGTGTGTTTTATAATTGTTATGTTGATGTAAGGAGAGTTTTAGGTTGATCCATCTGAAATGGATCAAAGTTCCACTGTCTAATAAAAAGTAAGTATACGGACTGTTCTGACCCTGTTTTTAACGGCGTTGGCGTATTTTGGGTATTTTGAGGCCTAATTATGGGGACGCTCTCGTTTTCTAGAATGGGGGGTGTTTTGGTAGTGGCCTTTAAGCTGTAACGATGGTTTTAGTCTCATGTCGCAAGTGAACCGAATTGGCTCCGACCGTATGAGGTAGAAAAACACAAAAAAACACAAGAGATATTGTCCCTGACTCTTGAGCCAATGGTTATAGGGCCTATTTTTCTTTAACCTCATATGTGACTTAAGTAGGCGACTGTTACAAGACCACGAGGTCACTCCTAAAAACAGGGCTACTACTATTTGTTATATTACTATTGTGTTTGTTCAGTAGATAAAAATCATCTTCTCCATCGAAGATGGATCAACCCTTTCCCTCAACTCCTAGCTTCTCATTATCCAGAAATGAATGTGGATGTTAATTAAATTCAATTCAGGACATAACCAGGATGCTAAAAGTTTACATAAAACAGTTTGAGTTCCCCGTCCGAGACCCCTCCGGATTCTGGAATCTGGTAAAAATAACGCTCATATTTCCTTCCGGAAGGCTGGACACGCTGTCCCAACACACTTCACCGTTTGCGTGAATTGCTCCGTAACGATTGTAGCGACACAATCGTTACAACTCGGAGCGGTTTCGGACAATTTCCAGTTATCTGATTTCTCTGTTATCTGATTCGCTATTTCTTTTGTAGTTATTTCTACTGCAACTCTCGTTGTTAAGTTCTTTCTCTGATTTTCTTTTAAAAATGGCCGTTTCAACGTTTCTCAAAAGTGTGACGTCACAAACTGAATTTTTAAAATTTAAAAATTCCAGAATCTTCTGACCTTCACGATTCGTCTAATCGTCTAAATAACGTTGCTAATCTTCTAAAACTCAACTCTCAAGGTCAGCGGGTAATAATTCGAAATGGCATTTTTTTCCATTCTGGTCGAATGTCACATTAGTAATGCGTCTCTTACTGCCTCTATAAAAGTGAACTCAGTGCAATTTTCATCTTTTAATGTACTCATGGCCTCCCAATCTAACTGTGGTAGATTTTTTGTCTCCCACTGTGTTTCGTTCAAATTGGCGATCTAATTTTTTAGTTGGTTTCATTAGTTGAGTTTGGACTTCTATACAATACAACAAAATTATGTTTTTACCAGTCGGTCATATTTGGAAGTTTGACCTTGAGCAATACGAACAATTTAATTTTGGGGTGAAATGGAATTTTTCAAAAAATCGAATTGAGCCTGTCATGCTCAACTTTCTCGCGACAACTGAAAATCTCAGAAATACAAGATCAGAACAACCGAATTACAAGCGCGGTAAATTAATCAAAAAAAGCAGACATAAAAATCACACTAGAGTAGAGATGTCCTATCTTGAACAGGAGGCAGAGCGATTGCGAACAAAGCAGACACAAGTAAGAAGTGGACCAGAGTGATCCTTCTGCGGAGTCTCCCAGTGGTGTCTCCCAGTGGTCCAGTTCCAAAACTCAATTCTCAAGTAAAAATTCATTTCCCTTGCTGGAATTCATTAATTACAACCTTCTTTAGTTAAAAATTAATTCCCTTTATTGCCAGAGTTGCTGATTAATTTAGTTACTCCAATTCTCGAGTGTGCTGGTATGGGAGTACCCATTGTTTTTTCTTGAGTGTGTTTTATAATTGTTAAGTTTAGGTAAGGAGAGTTTTAGGTTGATCCATCTGAAATAAAAAGATTCCACTGTCTAATAAAAAGTAACAATACGGACTGTTCCGACCTTGTTTTTTACACCGTTCGCGTATTTTGGGTTTTTTGAGGCCTAAGTAAGTGGTCGCTCTTGTTTTCTAGAGTGGGGGGTTTTTTGGTAGTGGACTTTAAAATGTAACGAGGGTTATAGTCTCATGTCGCAAGTGAACCGAATTGGCTCCGACCGTTCGAGGTAAAAAAACACAAGAGATTGTGTCCCTGACTCTTGAGCCAATGGTTATAGTGCCTATTTTTCTTTAACCACATGTGTGATTTAAGTAGGCGACTGCTACATAGTGTTTTTATGTCGCTCCTGGGTGTTTTTACGACATCATGACTACGGAATCGAACCCACTTGACACAGCTCCGGGCTACATGCCCATTCTAGAGTACCGGTGGTATGGTTCAGCGGGAACGTGTAAGCCTTCCGGTCGTACCGTGATAGCTTTTTAAGAAAACTCGAGAAAACTTCCTGGTACGGTCTGCGAACGGGGCCTCGCTAACCGAGTAAAGGGGGTAACTAGGGGGACAAAACAACGAGCAAATAGTCAAAAAGCGAAACAATAAGCAAAAAGAATAGAAAAAGGAACAAAAACCATATAACAAAAAAGGACAGTAATTTTGACACAAGATTAGTTGGATCAAACCTTTACTTTAATTAAATAGTTTACCCATACTGTTTTCATAAGACCGATCGTTTTGATCAATTCAGCAATTTAAAGAGGTGTTGTCGAGAGTGGGGCGTTGTCAAGGGTTTTCAGATAGCTTGCAACTTAGCTGGACCACTAGGAGACTTGACTGGAAAAGGTGACCAGCCAAGTAGGAAAGTGGTTCACAGGAAGGGAAACCGACAAGTGCTGGACATGACAAGGGGACATCCAGCACCGACGAGACCGAACAGAGAAGGCACACAGGGGTGTTTTATTCGGTCAATCGACGGACCACTGGGAGACTGGACTGGAACAGGTGACCAGTCAAGTGGGAAAGTGGTGCTGGTGAGAGGTGCTGGACAAGCCAAGGAGACAACCAGCACGGAATCAGAACAACCAGAGGGGAACACACAGAGGTGTTCTCGCTGGTCAATCGGGTATCGTTAGAATCCACATTACATTATAGGAGATAAGTGTAAAATTGGATAAGCGGAACCCCACTGTTTTGAGAAATGTTTTTACTTGAGCAGAGCTTGGAAACAAGTTCTACGGTTTTCTCTCGAGAGGTTTAGCACCCAGCGCTTAAGGTAAATTTCGGCTTAAGAGGGGGGCTATATGGATGGGAGGTTATAAGGGGGGCTGGTTAGGTTAGAGGATGGCGGTTGCAAATTGTTAAAAGGGGGGACACGTTATAGTAACTAATCAATCGATATCGTCGATTTAGTTACATTATAATCTTACACGCGTGAATTACAGAGAGAGGATATCCAAATTTAAGATCGCATTAAGGTAGGTACCCTGGTCGGATCGGGTGGGGGGAACGGAAATAGACAGTTTTTGTAACCCGGAAGGAAAATACCCCATAAGAACGTTAGTAGGGGGAGGAAAACTCGTGAAAACCAGGTACCAGACATTTTTTTTACGAAAGGAAGACGTTGGTCACCTTTGAATTTTAGGTGGGTTCATCTTTCTGTTTTTATCATTTTTTCTTGTTTAAGTTTTTACGTTTTCGGTACTAATTTTATCGGTTTTGAACGAACATGTGATCACAACACACTTGCGAACAAGTTGGATTTCAACTTGCATCAGATTAATAAAGGGAGATAAACATAGGGGGGTTAGAATTTGAAATTTTTGGCCAGTAAGGTTGAGTTTTGGGGAAAATTTTAAACTAGAGCTCAAGTGGTGGTACCAGGGATAGTGGTTCAAGAGTCCCAACAACGAAGAAGAAGAAATCAGATTGTCCCAACACTAAGAAAGAAGGGGTCTTGGGACAGTGTGAAGTGTCCCAACACTTGAGTGGCGAAGTCCTGGGACAGTACGAAGAATTTTAGGGACAGTACGAGGAAGTCTTGGGACAGTACAGAAAAGTCTTGGGACAGTACCGAAAAGTCTTGGGACAGTACGGAAAAGTCTTGGGACAGTGCGGGAAAGTCTTGGGACAGTAGCGAAAAGTCTTGGGACAGTACAGGAAAGTCTAGGGACAGTACCAAGAAATCTTGGGACAGTGCGGAAAAGTTTTGGGACAGTACCAGGGAGTCTTGGGACAGTGCGGAAAAGTCGTGGAACAGTACCAAGAAGTCTTGGGACAGTACAGAAAAGTCTTGGGTCAGTACCAAAAAGTCTTGGGACAGTGCCGAAAAGTCTTGGGACAGTACCAAGAAGTCTTGGGACAGTACAGAAAAGTCTTGGGACAGTACCAAAAAGTCTTGGGACAGTGCCGAAAAGTCTTGGGACAGTACCAAGAAGTCTTGGGACAGTACCGAAAAGTCTTGGGACAGTACCGAAAAGTCTTGGGACAGTACGGAAAAACCTTGACACAGTGCGGGAAAGTCTTGGAACTGTACCGAAAAGTCTTGGGACAGTACAGAAAAGTCTTGGGACAGTACAGAAAAGTCTTGGGACAGAACCGAAAAGTCTTGGGGTAGTACGGAAAAGCCTTGGGACAGTGCGAAGTGTCCCGAAATCAGAGCGAAAAGGCTCTTGAGACAGTGCGAGGTAGCCCAACACTGGAGTGATAGGTCTTTGGACAGTGTGAAAAATCCAAATACTTAAGTAAAGAGCACAAAAGACCGGTCAAAATGATTAAATGGGGAAAAATCTGCATTATTAAGATTACGAATTGGGAGATTTTAATTTAAGAGAATAAGGAATCTTTTTTAGAATTTTTATCCTTAGAATAGAATTTTGTAAATATTAATATTGTAAATAGATAAAAATTTTAAATGAGAATCATGAGGCGAAGTAGGGTACCGATAGCAGAAAGAGTCAAAGAGTTCTAGAGTCAAAGACAAAACATAAACCTTCGCAATGGAAAGCAACGCCGTGGTTCCAAAAAGTAATGAGAAAGAACTTTTCAATGAGCATGGTCAACCCAAGACGCGCAAAGGAGAACAAAACTAAAGTAAGCGCTGAAGAGGGACGAACGGTACCTGCTAGAGAAATTGATCTAGAGACACCAGATCAGAGTGTTGATGAGGTGGAAAGGAAAACAACAGAATCAACACCGATGCCCAATGTGGAAGAACAAGAAAAGAAGACGCTAGAGTTCTCGCCGATTGACAATGTAGACGATACAACGAGCAACACGCCGGAAACGATAAAGGATGACTCTCAAACAAAAAGAACGTCGTTCACAGAGAGGATTGCAATGATGGTCGGAATGAAACCAAGAGAGAAGGAGGAAATAGCACCAACGATCGAGAAAGGCAAGACATTTGGAACGGTTTCTGCAATAACATCACAGGACAATCGAGACGATAATCAGGTCGAACTTGTAGCAACAGCTAGCCATGAGGCAACAGTTGAAAATGGGGCAACAGCTAACCAAGAGAAAACAACTTTTCTTGAACTGGGCGAATTGATGGCGAAGTTGGAACAAATTGACAAAAACTGAAGTGCAGTGAAGAGGATCGACAAATGCTAAAAAAGGAGATGCGATACAAAAAAAGCGACAGCCGGGACAATTGCTTCAATCTGGCGAAGGCAACTGAACAGAGGCTACAACAAATGTCAGACAAGGCAGAAGCTACCGACAAGGAGAGAGAAAAAAATGTCAAAAAAGACATGCAAGAAATGAAGCAACGGTATGACACTGTGAACAGTAAGTAAGGGAGTGTGTAGACGAGAATAGACACAATGAGCAGAGACTAGCCTGAGAGTGCATGTGCCATACAGTCCAAACTGGATGCCATCTTGAAAAACTCTACATCACAAGACAAGCTGGTAACAGACCGAACGCAAGGCAACAGAGTCGATTTCGTGGAACCAAAACGGAACAAGCGGGAGTCCGCACCGTTACCGTTACAAGGGGGTGCAGCGAGCTTAGGACCAGGGGGGGCAAGACAATTATGAAGAGTGGAACCTCAAATATGACAAATGGTCCAGGGGATTTGACAACGAGCAACAATGTGGAACCTGATGCCATGACGTGGACTAGCACATGGAAAATGATGAATAGGACATTGGAAGCGTTCGCTACAAAAACACTGACTCGGGTGAAAGAGGAGAGGGCAAATCCAGTAAAACCTTCAAGAAGCCAAAAGAATTTAAGGACGACTCAGATGGACGCATCGACACATGGGTAGAAGTCATGGGACTACATTTGGAACAAGACAACTTGAATGACGAGAGACAGGCCTGCACAGCGATACTCAGCAACTTAGAAGGCAAAGCGTTAAAATGTGTAGTTGCAAAGAAGGAAGAGGAACGTGATACAGCAGACAAAATCTTCGAGATATTGTTGAACCGATTCGAATCAGGAATGAAGGGTCACCAAGCTATGATGAGATTCGAAAAAGGAGACAGAGGGACGATGAATCAATCGATCGGTTCCTGGAGGCTCTTGAGAGCTTGAGAAGAAGTGATCCTGAAGAAACAACAAACAGAAGGAACTTCAGCATCGCCTCGAAGTTTGTCGTTGGGTTAAAAGTGACGACTTGAGAACAATGTTGGCAACGTACTATACACTGTCGAAAGATAATGCACCGACTCCGGAAGAGATGAGGCAAACATCAAGGGAGTACATGTTGATGAAAGCAAAGAAGTACTCGTACCCAGAGAATAGGAACATGCAAGGGGGAGTCAACCACAGAGGTCATCATGGTACAAGCCTAGAGATGATATGGACAGAGATCGAGCAGGAGATCGAAAGGCAGAAGTTAAATGAGACATTAAGTAGGTCAGTGCCAATGCCAGAAGCCGAAGTGGGAGCAACAAAGAATGGAAGTTGCAACACTCTGAAAATGGTGACGGGAAAGCCATTCGGCATAACAAAAATTGGAGCCAGAATAATGTCGATAATCACTGTGGGCGACCACGAAGTAGCGAGAAACCTGAGTGAACCAAGCGATCAGACGACAATGCACATTGATGTGTACGCAGGTTACTTAAGTGCAATAAGTCCGCAGACAACTTCTAGAGCCTTGAGGGCACTACTCACTAGAGGTGGTAGCAAGTCAGTCCGCCTCGAAAACAGGTACACAGAAGCCTATGGTCCGCATGAGGTGATGTAATCATAGATAGGATAAATACTACACAAAAACTATGTTAACATGTGACGAAAACCTATTCGGACAGATCTACGTGGGTAGAGAAGAACTGAAAGTCAGATTGATTGGACACTGCGCCATGCTAGAAGAGGATGCAATGCACATCGGAACGGAGGCAGACGTATCAGCACACGTGCTTGACATAAGTGGCAAGAGGACTCAGTTACGCGGGTTACTGGAAACGGGAGCGGTCTTGAGCGTTATACCAATCGAAACTTGGGAGCGAATGGGCTTCAACAAAGACGATTTGATAGACTCGAGAATACGGCTGTCAGCTGCAAACAATGGGGCTTTGCGGGTACTAGGCAGGACACCAACAAAAGCCCTAAACTTGGGGAACGCAACCTGTGGATGAGCTTTCTTGAGGTGAAAAACCTAGATGAGTCTGACCAATTCATTTTAGGCAGAGACTTCATCAAAAATTTTGACGTAACAATTGATCTTAACAATGCCATATTCAGGATTCGGAATCCGGAAAGGAAGTACGTAGTTAAATCGCTAAATTTAATAATGGCGAATGAAAATAAAGCGGTTTTCTTGAGTAGGAGGTTGAGGCTGAAAGCAAACGAAGAGGAAATTGTAAGCTTGCGATTAAAAAAATATATCATGAACTAAGTGACGACAAGCAAGTATGCATAGTCCAAAATCCAAATAGTCAAAGGATAGTTTGCGTCAAACTGAAACATGACATCCACAGTCCCGAGAAATGAATGGTCAAATAATGGCACTGAAGGAACACGTCAGGGCGAGATATAGGCTGTCTGATCTGATACGAGGCCAAAAGAATGACAAGATGACAAGCAACCGCTCCAGATGGATCCGGGCGGGAGTCAAAAAGAAAGGGGATCGGGAAGAAGACAACTACAAAATCTTGAGCCAGTTCTACAAAGAGAGAAGAGATTTACTCTATCACGCAGCTGAAGGGGTGGTTGCATGCAGGAGAAAAGATGAGGAGAAGATACTACACAAGCATAACCTCATCATACTACCACAGTTGTACCAGACGGAGGTGTTATTCAGATCGCACGATCAAATGGGGCATCAGGTTATAGACAAAGTGCAATAGAGAATACTACACAGGTTTGAATGGCCTGCGAGAAACGGGTGAACACATGTCTGGCATCTCTACAGGTGAAAGACCCAAGGAAGGTGAAGTTCCCGCTCAAGTCCGTTGAGAGCTCGGAATTCAACGAGGTTGTGCAGATAGACCATCAGTAGATCTGCATGACAGATTCGGGATATAACCAGATACTGGTCATAATAGATCACTTCACGAATTTGGCGGAAGCGGTGCCCTGTCAAACAGCCTCAGCGGAGGAGACTTGTGACCACTTGATAACACATTGGATATCACGATATGGTTGTCCGATGACATTTCAGTCGGACAACGTGAAAGCCTTCGTGGGTGACCTGACAAAAGAATTGATGAAGAGGTCACACACTGCTCAAGCGCACTCAACGACTTACCATCCTCAGACTAACGGGTTACAGAACGTTGGTGAACATGCTGAGGGTATATTGCTCGAGATATTTGACAGACTGGGAAAAATATCTGCCGCAAGTGGTCGGGGCGTACAACAGCACGCAACACTCGACAACAGGAATCAGTCCCTTCATGATGTTAACGGGCAAGGGAAAGAGCAATGCCTCTAACGTTCTTCTACCCAGAATACGAAGGGAAAAAGACGTCGCCTCAGGTTTATGTCAAAGAAGCGGTCAAGAGACAACAAGAACTAAACGAGCTCTGCAGGAGGAACACGGCGCAAGCACAAATGAGGCAGCGGAAGAAATACGATGAGAAGATACTTCAAGCGAAACCGTATGCACTGGGCCAATACGTCTGTGTGTTCCAGAACATCATACCTCCCAAGAGGACGAATAAACTACTTAAGAAATGGCGTGGACCGTTCATGATAACGGAAGTACACCAGCAGGGACGGTTCTACCGCTTGAGTACGGGACGAGCAGCGCATTATGAAAATCTGAAACCTTATGTCCCATCTCCGGAGGACTGGTGCGTACCGCAAAATATGGAGGGGCTAGAGTACCTATTGGTAGAGCCAGCATGCGAAGTGAACGAAAAAGGCACCAGAGAAAAGAATGATGTCAACAAGGACGTTAGCATGGACGATAATAAAAAGATAGAAACGGACTCAGATGCGGAATCCTTTGTGGAAGAAGACTGGAATGATCTAGAGCGGAACGAGGTGCCAAAGTGGACGGAACCAGACTTGCCGATAACAGCAGAAACAAACGGAAACGGGCAAACGCAAACGGGCAGGCATGAGGTACAAGAGGTACGGGGATGATTTCTTGATTGATAAGATACAGCCTGATGAACTAGGCGAAAAGTTACTAGGCGAAACGAGTGTGGGTGAGTTGGTAGCGGACGACGAATGGTAAATAATCAACGACAGTGAAAACTATCCACAAGAGGACTACTTCACACCAGAACAAGAAACAGATCTGGAGCAGAGCGAGATAGAGAGGAGGGAAAACACAAACTTGAGAATACTAGAATGGATAAGCGATATCAAGAGCAAAAGAGATGAAGAGCAAAGCATCCAGCAAAGTCGACGTGACAGCAGAAAAATACGTGAAAACGAAAGATACTCAGATAATTTAGACCCAGCATCATCGACGGGGACGTCGATAAATATTTTTGTCCGGGAGTGGGGGTAGGACTTACCCACACCGAAAATTTGATGATAAAGAAATTCAGAGAAGTGAGAAAGACCAGCGGGATGGAACTGGATGAGGAAAAGGCTGAGCCTACCATAGGACGAAACTTCAAAACAAAATTTGAGATACCCAATGAATACTCGGAGACAATCCTGATAACGGACAGCGACTTCATTTTGTCAGACAGGACTAGCGCGATCTGTATAACGGCGGACATGAGCTTCAAATCGAGACTAGAGGCCGACTTCAAGAGAGAATATCAGAACGTGGAGTTTCTGTTCAGACAGAGACCAGGGTTGGGAGGAATGGCTGGGCTTCCCCCATCACTTTCACAAGTCGCGGGTAAATACCTGTGCTTTCTGGTAACGAGGATCAATGAAAGGAACACGATAGATCCTGAGCACGTGATGTTGGCACTAACGAGGCTGAGAGACTTCATGGTCGAAAGAAGGATAATGGAGGTCTCGATGCCTGTCTATGACCCAAACAGAGGCAAGATGAGCCAAAGGGAATTATACACCATACTGCACGTGGTCTTCGCAGAAACGGAGATAATGATACACCTACACAAGAAATACTACTTGAGTATCGCCTGAGTTACGGGCGGACAATGGAGGTCTCGAAGGTACATGGGGACACGAGTCAGGTAGACGGATTTTAATATAATTGGCATGACAATTAAATATTAAAGAATTAATGGTGCTAAAACATGAAATGAATCTGCATGCTCTTAAAAATCATTAATTGAATTATTTTAGTAAATAATTGATGGGATAATGTTTTAAACGCAAGGATGGGAGGGCTTAGTTTAGGGACTGAACATCTCGGTCTAAAAACTGCATTTTAATTTTCAGATTGATTTGCAAAATTGAGTTGACGACCTAGCCGCACTCATTTAAAAAGAAAAAGTAGATCTTGAACAAGTTCACGATCAGCAGCATTTGAAGGAAGACATATCTCAATTCTCAAGTTGGTTGGTTAGGTAATTCTCAAGTTGGTTGGCAAGGTAATTCTCAAGTTGGTTGACACGTGAGATCATCTGAAGATAGTGACAATGGCGGATCGCTTTTGGAAATATTTGCCTGCAGCGCTCAAGAGACCTACGCTCGATGAACTGTACAAACGTTTGAGGGATCTGGACTACATCCAAGTCGATGAGAGGATGGCGGTGATGTTGAACGCCATCCTATAGTTAGAGGCGCATGGTGAATGCCGGGAATCAGCGACAGAAGCTGTTTTGATGGTTGGCTACACAACGGAGGGGATATCCAATCAAGAGCAGACCAGATGGTTGTCCTGGAATGTGGATGGAGGCGTGAGGGGATTCGACTTGGCGAGAAATCCTGGCTTGTGCAACAACACGGAATGTGGCGCGGGAGAATTTCCACTCCCCGCCAGACCGCCAGCGGGGCTTGCGGCCCAACTCACGAGCAGGCTATCGTCTGTCGTCTATGATACGGTCTCAACAGACAGAGGAGGCATACGCGGACCTCAGGTGATCCTCGAGAGGGATCAGGCGTGGTGTGATCTCAACATGATCAGGGCGGAGTACCAGCAAGAGCAGAGAGTCCGCGAGATCGAAGCGAACTGTGAGCAGCTGAAGTCGGAGATGGAGAAGCTTCAGAGAAGACAACGAGAGCTCGCGAGACAGAAAGAAAAGAGGACACGGACAACAGAGCCAGCCGCCACAGCATCGAGACCTGAATCGCGAATAGAGGTGGACGAGGCTCCTAGGCCCAGCGGCCGGTTCAACTTAGACCGGGTGGCCCAGGAGCCCATGAATGAGGGCCTGAGGTGTGGATACAACCCGAACCGTTGCCCTCAGTGCAGTCTGGACACGCAATCGATACGACCATTGATGGAGGTCAAGCTCCCAGGGTATACCCCTAGTTCAACCACAAGTAGTAGCCAAGCTGGGTCGAGTTCATCACGTCTCAAGGTACTAGAAGATAGCTTACAGTCGAGAGCCCGTGACGATTCGGTGAGGGAAGGGCCACCTTCTACTTGGAGGAACCATCCAGTTAGGAGCGTGACAATCGCGAGCTACAAGAAAAGTAAGGATGGCGCATACCACAGGCACAACCGAATGGGTCCACCCCGACCCCTCCTTTCTGTGCCCCTAGACCCCTATCCAGCCGTCTGGGAGCGAGAACTGATTCGAGAGATAGTTCGAGGAGCAGCCGGACCAGGCAACCAGGGTCCACACCGATGGAAGCTGAGGAGGCGGAGTCTTCCACGCCCCAGAGTTCGCTGGTGTCTTCGGTAGTGGTGGTGGACAACAAGAAGATGGAGAGACCAGCAGAGGCGAGTAAGACGCGATGTTCGGAGAGAGTAAAAGAGTTGGACCTGGAGGATTTGGAGTGCAGACAGGAGTTGGCGGAGGTCTTGGGGCAGATTGGTTGAAGGCCCATGAGGCACACTTCTCAAGAGCAAAGACAATGGAGTCAGCTGAATTGACCGGGATCCCGCTGAAGTCGGCGATGGGACCGATAAACTACAGACCGATAAACTACAGTGGAACCTCCCAAACATCGAACAAGTGTAGCTTGAATCAGGGTAGCAACTCCCGCCCAGTTGAGAGTGGCGCGGAAGCTGCTTGAGCCAGGGGACATGGGGCTCCCGGATGCCGCGTACGAGGGTTCTAAGTTAGCCGATGATCCTAGATATGGTAAACCCTGTGGGAACTCGCAGTTGGCGAAAACATTGGCAATATATGATCGATCAGACCCGGGAGCGGCAAGAGTGATTATCGTGGCGGACTCGGATTTTGAAGGGACGTCTCCGAAACTGTTTAGGCCGGAAACCTTGGTGTATTTGCTGTCTGGTGCGGAGCTAAATCAGATGCTGACCCTGGTGGTAGTGATCAAATCGGAAATGCCTTGTGAGCCGGAGTTACTGCTGCTTGCGTGAATGAACGATCACTTGCATTCGGCAGGACTACTAGAGCACATAAAGGGGGAGGCTCCAACGCCTAAGAAGATCTGGGAGGCAATCCAAACGCTGTTCGCTGCAATGAACGAGGTGCAGGAGTCGGTGGTTTCTAGATTCGGACCCAGGACGAGAGTGGCGTTTACGACGTCCCCGGGCTACGCGAGCATGCCACCCGCTTTGCAGTTCGCGTATGCCATGTTGATCTTGATAGCGGAAGGGAACGCGTGGCGGGTACTGATAGCTGCCCCTAATTGCGAGCTAGAGTCAAAATCTTGAGGCCCCTGAAGTCAGAATTGGCAGCGGCATGGGCTGACATGTCTCATGCCTTGAGGGGATTTTATGAATTTGCAGACATCCTCATGGTACTGGACGAGGTCCCCTTGCTTGAGATCTCAATCCTTGCTCGGCAGTTGAAGTTCAATCCGGAAATTGGGGATGTTCACCCGACAATTAACCACTTGACAGCGAGTCTATGGTTTCGAGGCTTGGATTTGACAATCACGAGCTCCACCAGCAAGGCGAGGGGACCGAACAATGAGAGAAAGAACGTGGCTGCGGCCGAGAAACAGTTGGAAGCAAGGGCTTACCGTCTGACGCAAGAGAGAGGCAGGTGGCCGTTCCTAATACCAAGGCTTGAGAATGCCACGGACAAGACGCGGGAGAGTGCACCACTCCTCATCAAGCAGATATGGGATTTTCTTGAGGGACAATTGGAAGTGGCAGAGAGCAGGGACATGACAGTAGGAAGATTTGTCACAGCGGCGAATGAAGTCACCGTTGGGGGGTTCTGGAAGGAGCACGCGAGGGTTGATCTGAAGACGAGGAAGGATCACGAGATCTTGAAGTTCTTGAGTCCTTGTTGGGAGAAGAGGTACATGGCTAGTGTGTTCTACGCGAAAGATACTATCTTCGACGCGTTCGTGCAGGAACTGCTGAACATGCCCATAAGTCTCTTGTTGGCCCTGTACATGGTCTACCCCAGGTATTTATTTAACATGGGTCCGGTCTACATGTTCAGTAGAGGTGTGGAAACACTACGAATTGACGGGTATTTGACACTAGTACTCTTGGCCTACGGAGAGCTGACGCATTTCATAGATTGATGAAGTATGGAGAGCCTCTGTCGATGAGGAAGACCCATCCCAGCACGGAGACCTACTCGTACAAGTGCACGGCCGGATTGAAGACGCTTTTGGTGGAGTAATTCTTGATGCAGAATCGATACCTGACGGGAGAAGAGAAGAATCTTAAGACGAAAGAGGAATGGAAGGAAGCGAATGGAGGTATGCCGCTCTTGACGGATCTATGTCTAGCCATGAGATCTGACCCACTAGGGATGATCAGGGGACTTGGTGAGGTAGTGACCTGCATCTATGGGCCGGCAGTGACATATGCCTTTCCCGACCCGCTTGTGGCGGTGTACCGACACTCAGTGGCACACGTGAGCTTAATAAGCATGCTAGACGGAACCGCGCTGAAATGGTACAGACAGGAGGAGCTGTGGGCATGGATGAGCGACACGGTGCTCTTCGGGAAGGTGAAAGATCCCGAACTGATGGTATTCAACTTCCGAGGGCAGTTGCAGTGTAGAATGTGGGGAAACGTGAGGGTCCCATAGAGGCCTACCCCAAGTTCTGGAATTTGAATCCCCTGGCAGCGGATAAGCACGAGATCTTGAGAATCCGGGCATGTAAGGGAAGTTTTGATTGGGTGAAGAGAGAGCTAGAGATGATACTTGAGCAAGAGGTTCTGCCCACCACTGTCCCAGAGTTTCCGATAGTCAGGAGAATGACACTGGGGATGAATAGCCCGTTGATGGTCCCATCCCTATACGCGGAGCCATGGTGGAGAAGCAACAGAAAGAGTTCACGGACGGTTGGGACCCCTTGTTCATTGGGTACATATTTGCAGTCTATTTCCACACGTGCGACATCAAAAAAAAATCGTGGACGAACCAGGCGAAGAGGATGAAAGGCTCGTTGCCCCCGAAGTTCGAGGTTCGGGATATCTTGAGGACGCTTGACCAGGCCAGACTGGAGCATATGCTGCCAGTTTGGGATGATGGAAGAATGATTGTGGTGGAGGAAAGGGAGTTTCAAGCTGGTGAAGAGGGAGTTAGAAATGATACTACAGAGAGAAATCTTGCCCAACACCGTTCCCGAGTTCCCGATGGTCAGGAGTATGACCTTGGGGATTAATAGCCCACTAGTGGTCCCATCCCTGTACGCAAGAGCCGCGGTGGAGAAACAGCAGAAGGAGTTCACCGGCTACTCGTAAATTGGCTACTCAGCGGCAGTTTACTTCCATACGTGTGATATCAAGATGAACTCATGGACGACACAAGCAAAGAAGATGAGAGGTTCACTGCCTCCAAAGTTCGACGTTCGGGACATCTTGAGAATGCTCAAGCAAGCGGAGCTGGGGAACATGCTGCCGGTTTGGGACGATGGAAGAATGATCGTGGAAGAGGGACATATCGCTCTAAAAGACGATATGAAGTTCGCCACGAGAAAGTACCGGGCGCCCTATGGACTGGAGCAAGTGGAGATGAAACAAGAAGAGAAAGGACGGGATGCAGCGGGCTCCTTGTACGTAGCCCTTAGTGAATATAAGAAATTGGATCCGGCAACCCCCTCACCCCTATCAGTGGGCACCCCTGGAGACAAGAGATGCGGTCCCGTGGAAAATAGGTTTAGAGACGCACTTGAGAGAAAGCGAGCTTAATCAGAAGAGGGGGAGAGCATGGATGAGACTCTCAGTGAAGCAGGAGAAGAAATGGAGGTGGGGAATACGCCTGAGCAGAAACCAGCTGAGAGGGATTTCACAACACAGGAACTACTGCAGGACTTGAGTGGAGACGATTGGGCGAACACAGCCACACCACCCCGGACATCATCTCCTCGCAAAAACCTGGAACTACCCTTGAGCGGCGAAACCTCCAATATGGGGATGATTCTCTTGAGTGCCAAAGAGAGTGAGAAGAATAGCTTCGAGGGCAATAAATAAATGTTCCTGAGTACGCTGGATGAGAAGACGTGGCTAGAATTCTTGAGTGAACTTAACCAGAAAGCAGAGGCCGAAGCTACCTTGGAGAGTTTCAAAGAAGAACTATGGGACATGGTGGTGAAGTTCGGGGAACCAGTTCTGATGGGCATCGGACTGGACGAAAAGGCGAGAAAGGAGTCATTGGACAAGATGATTAAGCTGCGAGAAACGGAGCAGAAGACCAAAGATGATGAATGTAAAGACAGCTCTACTCTGAAACAAAAAATTGACGATAAAATGATTGAAGTTGAAGGGGAGGATAAGCTTAAGACTAGTAATATGATTAAAGATATTAATATCCATATCTTTAAGGCTCGAGTAGGGGGAGGCAAGAGTCGGAAGGGCTGGACCAGGACAAAGATGTCGAATCAGTGATGGTAGTGACGACGCCCCCAAGCAAAGGTGTGAAGTCGCGAAAGAGGAAAAGGGAAGTAGAGGAGTTGAATAGCCCGTCGGCGGATGCGGTCTCTGTGAAAAATTTGAGAGAGACGGCTCCCATGATTCTAGTGCGATGGAAGACCGCGGCCTACAAGAGTTGCTCCGAACCAAGGAGGCTAGCCGAGGTGGCGAAAGAGATAGAGGTCTCGACGAGTCTGGCAACGGAAGAAGACTTCAGACCTCAGAAGGCGAGCTCGAAAAAGGGTTCGACGAATGGACAAACATGAGAAGTGGATGTTGGCAAAGAATGGATCTCGATCGAGCATCAGGCTATTGGCAAACAAGTGGCCAGCGACCCTCTTGAGAAGAATGCGACGAGGAATACGGCTCGACCTCTTGGGTGGCTCTGGAGTCAATGAAGGAACTGGAGAACTGTCTGAAAAAGCTCGATCGTGGAGTGTCCCGCAAGCGTCGCAATGGGGCTACCCAACAAAAAGCCGAGATTAACAAATTAGAGTTGCGAAGGCAGCTAAAATGAACCTGGCAGAACTTGTTGCGGGATCACTTCGAGGAGGCGATGAGAACACCTTCGTCCGCGTTGCCATTGATGGCAAATCCCTTCGTTAGAACAGCGGGGCAGCTGACGTTCGCGTGGAGCCTAGTGGGAATAGAATTAGAGGTATTGACCTCACACGATAAGTTGAAGTTGGGCAACAAGAGTCTAGAAATTTATCAGATGCTGGTACAGCATATCGCCAGAGATAGTTCCGGTTTGAGTTTGGCGAGAAGAAAAGATGCCACTTGTTTCTTGAGGTGGATAATGTCCGTAATGACCAATAGTACCGTCCAAGCGTGTCATCAGAAGGCCAACCTATGTGGGAGCCACTATCCATTACACATGGCGGTGGTAGAGGTATCCAGCCAGAGGATATTAGTAGACAAAGCCTTCTCGGTACCCAAGTGCGTACGACTGGCTCGAATGTCGCGTCATTCACATAGGCTGTTGAAGAAGATCCTGGGAACTGTACCACGGGAACAAAGAGATGACTTGAGTGAAATCTGGGGAGAAGAACTCTCGAGTTTGGAGGGCGAAAACACAGGTGACTTCGAGAGACAGAATACAATAGGGAAGCCGATGAATAGTGCCCCAGCACAGGAGGAAAATGATACAACGCATGAGAAGATGATGGAATTGGAACCTCTACTGGAAGCTTCGGAAAAACGCAACCTTCGGAGCATCGATATTACACATGGGGAATGCCCATGCCATTGCTTGGAACAGACGGTGTGGTACCCGGAACACTCAAACCTCTGTTTAGTGTGGGACGTGGAGAAAATTCGGTCGATCGGATTACCCGATCATCAGCAGAAAGTGACCATCTTGGTAGTAAGCACAATGTTGGCGTTGCGATGGATCGAGGAGAACGTGACGAAATATCGGAAATCGAAGACACCGACGGCGGAATCGATATACGCTATTGATTATAGCAGGAGACTTGAGTTGTTTGAGACGGCATGCAAGGTATTCGCCATACCTATGGAGGTCAGGCACGTATGGAGCCGCATAAGGTTCTTACCGTGGTTTTGAGCGACATTGACATCTTGGTTGTATATGGTGACGAAAGACCGCATAAAAAAACATCGTAAAGAATACCGACAGTTCCTGGCAGAGATAGGACCGGAAGCCTTCAAGAGACCTTTGCTGACCCATCGAAATGCGATCACGAAGGGTCGGAAAAGAGTCGGTAGGGTGTCTAGAGATAATACCAAAGCGAGGGAATCGATACTGAAGGAGGACTAGGCGAAGAAGGTGAACCTGCACAATTCCTTTTGCTTGAATAGGGAATCGAAAGTGAACGGTTTGCCAAACCAGGCAAAGAGGTTGCAAGAGCAGAGGGAGTGGATGCGATCCTTCGAACAACTAAAAGCGTGGGAAGAGATCATAATCAGCTCCGATGATGAGGAAGCGCTGCTAAGGCAGATCACGGTGTCAAACACATCAGTGCCTAGCACCTCAAAAGCCAGGAATACGAAATGAGCAGGGGGCTCAGTGAGGGTTTCTTGAGTCTTGAGAGGGAAGGAAAGGGGCTCGAGTGTGAACTCGGATGAAATCTGAGGTCACGAAAAAAACAATTTTACCGAAACGAAATATTGTTATTAATATGCTATAATTATTATAAAAATCAAAATGCTGCATGACAATTTTCCGATTGGATAAAACAAAAGAAACTTTGATCATTAGCTTGCAAAGCGGAAATTTAAGGTGCAGGTGTATGCAAACTTTATTGCTGTTCAGCGATAGTGTGACAAGTTTGCATGATTGTGAGTTTTGGGGTGTAGATAAAGTTAAATCTGCTGCAAACTTCTGTAAATGACCACAGGCTTTGTATCTTGAGCAACACTCAACATTCTGGGCATTCAATGGCAGACTGCAACACGCGATGAGGGCATCGATCTTGAGTCCGGGGAGTATGTGCCAGTCGGTCATATTTGGAAATTTGACCTTGAGCAATACGAACAACGTAATTTTGAGGTGAAATGGAGTTTTTCAAAAATTCGAATTGAGCCTGTCATGCTCAACTTTCTCGCGACAATTGAAAATCTAAGAAATACAAGATCAGCACAACCGAATTACAAGCGCGGGAAATTAATCAAAACAAGCAGCGGGAAATTGCTATTCGCAATTTCCAGACATAAAAATCACACTAGAGTAGAGGTGTCCTCTCTTGAACAGGAGGCAGAGCGATTGTGAACAAAGCAGACACAAGAGGGAAGTGGACCAGAGTGAACCATCAGTGGAAATGTGGACAGCTGGTGTCTCCCAGTGGTCCAGTTCCAAAACTCAATTCTCAAGTCAAAATACATTTCACTTGCTGGAATTCATTGATTACAAACTTCTTGAGTTAAAACTTAATTATCTTCAATGCTAGAGCTGCTGATCAATTTAGTTACTCCAATTCTCGAGTGTGCTGGCATGTGAGTACCCAATTTAGTTTTCTTGAGTTTGTTTTGTAATTGTTTTGTTGAGGTAAGGAGAGTTTTAGGTTGATCCATCTGAAATGGATCAAAGTTCCACTGTCTAATAAAAAGTAACTGTACGGACTGTTCTGACCCTGTTTTTAACGGCGTTGGCGTATTTTGGGTATTTTGAGGCCTAATTATGGGGACGCTCTCGTTTTCTAGAATGGGGGGTGTTTTGGTAGTGGCCTTTAAGCTGTAACGATGGTTTTAGTCTCATGTCGCAAGTGAACCGAATTGGCTCCGACCGTTTGAGGTAGAAAAACACAAGAGATAGTGTCCCTGACTCTTGAGCCAATAGTTATAGGGCCTATTTTTCTTAAGCCTCATATGTGACCGAAGTAGGCGACTGTTACATAGTGGCCTTTAAGCTGTAACGAGGGTTTTAGTCCCATGTCGCAAGTGAACCGAATTGGCTCCGACCGTTCGAGGTGGAAAAACACAGGAGATAGTGTCCCTGACTCTTGAGCCATTGGTTATAGGGCCTATTTTTCTTTAACTTCATCTGTGACTTAAGTAGGCGACTGTTACAGTTCCTGCCATTTTTAATTTTTAAAAACTAGTTTTCACAGAAAGAAGAATTATTTGTGTTCAAGGAGTAGTCAATAGTTTCATTAATATAAACTAAAATTCCGCGTCCTTGATTAGATGGGTTCATATTTATTAATTCTATGTTATAGTATTGGATTTTATGCCATACTGGATTCCATTTTGCGCGAGAGTTTTTCGGATATCTGTAACATTACATTCTCGCCCGGAATTACATATCGACGGAAAAAAAACTAAGCGACTGGCCCGCGTCTAAACTAAGCTCTACATGCTTTTCGCCGTCTCTACCAAAGCCAGTTCTTTTGGTGGTCTTTCTAACATCGGGTAGACAAAAACGTTACTGCTTTCAGCTTCGGTCAAAACACTCAAACTAACTTGTTTTCATGCAAAATTAGTGAGCTCATGGCTGGGTCTCAGTATCCCTAGACCACGAGGTCACTCCTAAAAATCAGGGCTACTACTACTTATTATATTATGATTGTTTTTAATCAGTAGATAAAAATCATCATCGCCATCGAAGATGGATCAACCCTTTCCCTTAACTCCTAGCTTCTCATCGTCAGAAATTGAATTCAGATGTTAAATAAATTCAATTCAGGACATAATCGGGAAGCTAAAAGTTTGTATAAAATGGTTTAAGTCCAAGTCCCGAGACCCCTCCGGATTCTTGAATCCGGGGAAATAACACCCTTATTTCCTCCACGAAGTCTGGTTTCCACCCTTCACCGTTGTTGTGAATGGTCTTGCAACGATTGTAGCTACACAATCGTTGCAACTCGGAGTGGTCTCTGCTGACACTCTGTCGTACTTCTCTACTTCTCTTCGTTTTTCTCACAACTGTCGTGGTTATTGTTTTTGCAACGTATATCGTTGTTCTGTTTTTTTTTTATTTTTTCCAAAATAGCCGTTTTTGACGTTTAAGAATTTCCGAATCCTTCAGCCTTCACGATTTGTCTAATCGTCTGAATAACACTGTTAATCCTCTAAAACTGCCAATTCGGAAGGTAAGCTGGTAGCCCTTCGTAACTGTCATTTTGTCAATTCTGGTCGAAAGTCACATACTCCCCGGACAGCCCGGTCATTGTCCCCATTGAACCTCGAAGTCTTCGTAATTTTGGTACGGTGCCATCGAACAGAATTTACAAAATGCACTAAATCACTTTTATCCACGTCATATCGACTCACTGCAGAACATAAATGGCATGATACTACATCACTATAGTCTTCCAAATTCTTTCATTAATCTGCACTTTCGAGGATATGACTTCAGATAAAACATTTTTTCTGACTTCCAATGTCATTGCCCTGAATTAGAACTTTTTCTCCTAGGTTTTAAAAGGTGTTAGTCCTCAGAACAGTCGTACCAACCAACAAGCTAAAATTATCCTAAAATGCTTCTTCCCTTCGGAAATTTAAGCAAGAGATTACCCAAGCCTTTCATGTCACCACAAAGTGATCAGTCTTCCTAGCTGATTTAAAAAAATCATGCAGGCTAGAATATTTAAATATACTCTTCACTCAAGCCTTTCCAAATAAATAGTAAGTGTCTCTAAATCCACTAATTAAAATCAAAATGCAAATTTATAAAGGCAACAAATTCTTTTAATGTTCAAAACTCAACTAAATGTTTTCTTTCAGTTTCAATTACAACTTGGTTGCTTAGTTTCTCACTTGAGTTTTTTCTCACACCTATAAAACAATTCTGAATTTTAACTTCTTCTCTTTCGTCACTTCTTCGTTTCTTCTTTTTTTGTCGTTTAGAAGTTCTAAAACTTCTAAAGTCTTCTAATTTCGTTTCTTTTGAATCTTGTTTTTCGGCCATTTTTCAATGATCCATCTCCTCCTCCTGCGACATTGACTCTGCAATTTCAGTTTCTGTGTCTTGTAACACATCGGTAGCCCTTCTGACGCTGTTGGAGGCAGTCCTCCAACACTTCTGCTCTTCTACTCTTTGTTTGCAACAAGGTAGAGGATCAATGTTAGTTTCCCTGATTCGGCAGGAGCTGTTGTGGAGGCACAACGTCACGTTTCTCTCCAAGTTTTCCTTCAAAATTTCTTCTTTTTCTCTCCCGTCACATTCACTTGTTCTAGACGTCCTCTTCACTGCAGTAGGCACTGCATTCCGATGAGTTACAAAAGCTCGCTTGAAAACTCCTGCTCCATTTCCGCTTTCCCGAAGCTTCCAGTAGTGGTTCCACTTCCATCATCACTCGGTAGACTTCATCATTCTCATCTACTGTGTTGTAATCCGTAACGGTTGATCCTCTCTGATTTTGTCTTTCAAAGTCACTGAAGTTCCCACTGACGTATCCCATGAACTTCTTTCCCAGTATCGATTCTAACTCCTCCTTAGTTCTCTCTGGAACTGCTGAGAACATTTTGCACAGTAACTCATAAGATTTTTCCGAAATTCTCGCTAGTCTTACACACTTTGGCACTGAGAAGGCCTGATCCACAATCGTTCTCGTACTCTTTACATCCACAGCTACAAAATGCACTGGGTATCTGCTCTTGCACATTGCAGATAATGTCGATCTCACCAAATATCGCGCTCCCGATGGTCTGCGATAAGTTTCACTGTGTCGGATGTTCATTTCCGCCTCGATCGCTTCCCTCCATTTTCCTATGTGCTTCTGCTCAGTCTGCAAAACTGCTGGGAACACTTCTCACTGATGGCCGTGACCATCTCATGTTTCTGTTCTAGATTCAATAGTGACTCTAAAGAACCAAACATGCTGTAGAATCCTAGTGCAGTCACTAGATTCACCTCGGTTCCTCCATGGCAATCTGCGATCAGCTCCGTTTCCGTTTTCGCTTTCATCACAATGTTCCCAAACAAAATGGTCAACTGCTTGTGTTGTTTCTCCAGGGTTTTCACGCAATCTAGGCCTCCACAAACGTGACCTTCCAGTCCACAGACTTCTGCCAGACAGCTACCAGGTTTAACCCAGTCCTCTGGTCCCCCGCCAGGCAACTCTACTTTATCCTCTCCATTACTCTTAGAGGTTTTGTAGTCATCACGTTATAGATGATATTAAGATCACGCTGGTTACAGTCTGAATTTAGTTCCCTCTGTACATCTTGTGTTGCATGTAGTATCGAATCAGCGTTGGGACTAGGACACCATAAGGGTCTCATCAGTTCCCATACCACCATCAAGCTCGTTCTCAGCAATTCATCTGAAAATCCCAATCCAAACTCTACTCGTTTGTCGGATTTTGGCACGAAGGTGCAGTCACCTTTTCCTCCAAGACTAGTCCCAGCTTGGCCTGCTGATTAGCAGCGTCCTTATCGTCGCAATTCTAGACGTCCAGAATCTTAGCAACACTGCTTGCTCGTAATCAAAGAAGCAATCGCGTATGTCTTCATTTCGGTGTGGATTGTACGCTATCCCTATGATTCCCGACACGTAACTGAAAGACTTCTTCCTGATCGGTCCACAGTATTCACTGGATTTCGGCATTGCTCCCATAGATTCCTTAGTGAGCCTCAACTCTTTGTTTGAGAATCTCATGTTTTCGTCTTTTTTCGTCATTGGTTCTAACTCCACGGGTTCTTTCATGTTCACCCTCATTGGTTTGCTTTGATGCATATCCAG
Organism: Symsagittifera roscoffensis; assembly: GCF_963678635.1. Lineage (NCBI taxonomy): Eukaryota > Metazoa > Xenacoelomorpha > Acoela > Convolutidae > Symsagittifera > Symsagittifera roscoffensis. Next base: position 47,167,362 of record NC_087063.1, on the reverse strand, counting down.
CAGAGCTAGCAAGAGTAAGACTTTCGCTCGTTCATCGCCTTCTCTCAGCATCTTGACACAGGTGTTCAAAGCTGGCACTGAAATTTGCTCTTTCATGAACCGGATGAAACAGAGAGCGTCTCTCCGCTTCGCGCACGCTACTGCTGCTCCCTCTTGGGTTATGAGATCTCTCATGCTCGTCATCAGGAATACCTTTTCTTGCTTTAATCTTTTCCTTTCCTCTGAATCATATAACCCAAGGCTCCTTGATATGAGTTCGGAAATACTTCAATATGCCCTCTCTCCACTTCTCCCATACGATCACGGAAGTTTCTGGCTCCAATATCTTTGCAAACAACAGATCTTCGCTCATGAGTTCTCTCAATACGTGCTGCTCACACCAGTTCAGCACACTCCCATCCACTGCTGATATGAATTTCAGGTGCAGCACCGACCTCCTGTATGCTTCCACCTTAACATCAGGGAACGCAAACGTGACTGCTGGTCCATAGATTACCGTCACAAACTCCGTGGCTCCTCTGATCAACGCTAAGGGATCGGTCCTCATAGCCAAGTTTAGATCAGTTAGCAGGGGCATGCCCCCGACTTGTCTTCTCCCGTCTTCCTCCCTCTCAATCGTCCTCCCCCGCGAGTCAGTCGGATCATGCACCAGGCGAACCGCAGCTTTAATCGAGTTCTCATGTAAGATACTGCTATCAGAGCGTGTATCTTCGGCGAGTATTCGTATCTTCGAAGATTTTTCCGAAATTCTCGCTAGTCTTACACATTTTGGCACTGAGAAGGCCTGATCCACAATCGTTCTCGTACTCTTTACATCCACAGCTACAAAATGCACTGGGTATCTGCTCTTGCACATTGCAGGTAATGTCGATCTCACCAAATATCGCGCTCCCGATGGTCTGCGATAAGTTTCACTGTGTCGGATGTTCATTTCCGCCTCGATCGCTTCCCTCCATTTTCCTATGTGCTTCTGCTCAGTCTGCAAAACTGCTGGGAACACTTCTCACTGATGGCCGTGACCATCTCATGTTTCTGTTCTAGATTCAATAGTGACTCTAAAGAACCAAACATGCTGTAGAATCCTAGTGCAGTCACTAGATTCACCTCGGTTCCTCCATGGCAATCTGCGATCAGCTCCGTTTCCGTTTTCGCTTTCATCACAATGTTCCCAAACAAAATGGTCAACTGCTTGTGTTGTTTCTCCAGGGTTTTCACGCAATCTAGGCCTCCACAAACGTGACCTTCCAGTCCACAGACTTCTGCCAGACAGCTACCAGGTTTAACCCAGTCCTCTGGTCCCCCGCCAGGCAACTCTACTTTATCCTCTCCATTACTCTTAGAGGTTTTGTAGTCATCACGTTATAGATGATATTAAGATCACGCTGGTTACAGTCTGAATTTAGTTCCCTCTGTACATCTTGTGTTGCATGTAGTATCGAATCAGCGTTGGGACTAGGACACCATAAGGGTCTCATCAGTTCCCATACCACCATCAAGCTCGTTCTCAGCAATTTGTCTGAGAATCCCAATCCAAACTCTACTCGTTTGTCGGATTCTGGCACGGAAGGTGCAGTCACTTTTTCCTCCAAGACTAGTCCCAGCTTGGCCTGCTGATTAGCAGCGCTCCTTATCGTCGCAATTCTAGACGTCCAGAATCTTAGCAACACTGCTTGCACGTAATCATAGAAGCAATCGCGTATGTCTTCATTCAGGAATGGATTGTACGCTATCCCTATGATTCCTGACACGTAACTGTAGGACTTCTTCCTGATCGGTCCACGGTATTCACTGGATTTCGGCATTGTTTCCACAGACTCTTTATCGAGCCTCAGCTCTTTGTTTGAGAATCTCTTGATTTCATCTATTTTCTTCATGGGTTCTAGCTCTACAGGTTCTTTCATGTTCACCCTCATTGGTTTGCTTTGATGCATATCCAGCAGTGCTAGCAAGAGTAAGGCTTTCGCTCGTTCATCGCCTTCTCTCAGCATCTTGACAAAGGTGTTCAAAGCTGGCACTGAAATTTGCCCTTTCATGAACCGGATGAAACAGAGAGCGTCTCTCCGCTTCGCGCACGCTACTGCTGCTCCCTCTTGGGTTATGAGATCTCTCATGCTCGTCAACAGGAATACCTTTTCTTGCTTTAATATTTCCTTTCCTCTGAATCATATAACCCAAGGCTCCTTGATATGAGTTCGGAAATACTTCAATATGCCCTCTCTCCACTTCTCCCATACGATCACGGAAGTTTCTGGCTCCAATATCTTTGCAAACAACAGATCTTCGCTCATGAGTTCTCTCAATACGTGCTGCTCACACCAGTTCAGCACACTCCCATCCACTGCTGATATGAATTTCAGGTGCAGCACCGACCTCCTGTATGCTTCCACCTTAACATCAGGGAACGCAAACGTGACTGCTGGTCCATAGATTACCGTCACAAACTCCGTGGCTCCTCTGATCAACGCTAAGGGATCGGTCCTCATAGCCAAGTTTAGATCAGTTAGCAGGGGCATGCCCCCGACTTGTCTTCTCCCGTCTTCCTCCCTCTCAATCGTCCTCCCCCGCGAGTCAGTCGGATCATGCACCAGGCGAACCGCAGCTTTAATCGAGTTCTCATGTAAGATACTGCTATCAGAGCGTGTATCTTCGGCGAGTCTTCGTATCTTCGAAGATTTTTCCGAAATTCTCGCTAGTCTTACACATTTTGGCACTGAGAAGGCCTGATCCACAATCGTTCTCGTACTCTTTACATCCACAGCTACAAAATGCACTGGGTATCTGCTCTTGCACATTGCAGGTAATGTCGATCTCACCAAATATCGCGCTCCCGATGGTCTGCGATAAGTTTCACTGTGTCGGATGTTCATTTCCGCCTCGATCGCTTCCCTCCATTTTCCTATGTGCTTCTGCTCAGTCTGCAAAACTGCTGGGAACACTTCTCACTGATGGCCGTGACCATCTCATGTTTCTGTTCTAGATTCAATAGTGACTCTAAAGAACCAAACATGCTGTAGAATCCTAGTGCAGTCACTAGATTCACCTCGGTTCCTCCATGGCAATCTGCGATCAGCTCCGTTTCCGTTTTCGCTTCATGGTCTCCAAATAACCTTCCATGGCACTTTTGTCTTCCAGAGCTATTAAGTGTCCACTGGCCGAGTTTCTGTACTCCAACATCTCCATGTATCCACCTGCGGGTTCATCTATTGATACAGTCTCCGACAGTGTCAGTCGTTTATATTCCACTGGGACTAGCTGTCCTAGGACACTTTCCTTTCCGTGGTTCATGGGAGACGGTTTAAAGTCTTTCATGGCACTCTCTCCACATTGGTTGAGTATTTCCATTTCCAATGTTGCTCCAGTCAGAGTGCGGTCACTCTTCTTGGTCTTGTAACCGGTCACACCAGTTCAGCACACTCCCATCCACTGCTGATATGAGTTTCAGGTGCAGCACCGACCTCCTGTATGCTACCACCTTGACATCAGGGAACGCAAACGTGACTGCTGGTCCATATATTACCGTCACAAATTACGTGGCTCCTCTGATCAACGCTAAGGGATCGGTCCTCATAGCCAAGTTTAGATCAGTTAGCAGGGGCATGCCCCCGACTTGTCTTCTCACGTCTTCCTCCCTCTCAATCGTCTCATCCTCTCCTGTTCCATAGCGATTCTGCTGCAGGATATACTGGATAAGAGTGTGTCTCAAATCTCTTACCTTGTTCCAAAAATCAGTGGCTTTCTTCACGTCGAGTTTCCTCACGTTCTCTCTCATCTTCTCTGGGCAGAGCGTCAAATTCATCAGCCCTCCCAAGTTTCCATGCGTTATTGCAATCAACGTTAGATTTCCATCTAATCGCAGGTTTTGAATTCCTTTGGTGAGCAGCACAACTGGTCCTTTCACGAAGTGTTCTGCTCCAAACGTCACAAACAAGGCTAGTATTTCAACGATTGATACTTCCACTACTGCTTGGAGGAATTCTTTCATCAAATATCGAGAGAGTTTTGGGTAGACTTTCGCCAAGAAGGACGCGGTCCATCCGGCTCCCAGCCTTTCCAGCATGCAATCAGTCCGTTCAAAGCCTTCTTCCCCCTTCACCCTCTGAGTCCAGAAAGTTTCCAGGGTAACTTGGCACACTCTGTTTACATACTCGGCTGCCTTTGCCTCAGCATTTTTGGCCAGGTTCACCTCCTTCACTGATCATCACTGGACCTTGCTCAAAAGCATCCGCACCCAATGCCGCTACTCGAGGAGTTAGGTGTAACCACTGGTTAGCCTCTGGTTTGGTTCTCAAAACCATCGCCTCCAAGTGAGCTCTGGTATCCTTACAGTTTTTTCTTCTCTCTCCTTCCTCATTTGTGTCCATTCCTCGAAACCATATATCATTCGACATCGCCACAATTAATCGATGGTCGTCATCTATTCCTGGCTTCAACTTGAGCTGTCGACTGAAGTTGGACAGTTCCAACCCCAGCACTTCGCCCAACACTAGCATGTGTAATGAATGGTCCTTGAATCCTCTCATCGAATTCGAGATATCAGACCATGCCGCAGGTATTTCAGCCCTGAGTGGTCTCAGATTCTCCATTTCAATCTCGCGATTTGGGGCCGATATGATCACATCATATTTCCCTTCCGAGAGCAAAGCCACAATCGCATACACGAACTTTAGTCCATCCGGGAGACGTGCATACCCCGCAGACAGCGCGAACACGGCTCTCGGTGTTATCTTGGTGAAGGAACCTTCTTTCAGGGTATCCACTACTTCACCCATTGACTCGAGGATATCTTTTATCGCTGGCCATACAGCGGCTTTGGCTGTCGTAGGCTCTCTGAGTCTGCTCAGGAAACCTCTGCTGTGTAGATCTCAAGATGGTAATTGATTCCAACGAACACAATTCTGATTGGGTTCATATCTGTCTGCCTTTGCACTCCAATCGCCATCGACACGGATTGTGTTAGGTCCAGGTCGACCGCTGCCAACATTATTACATCAGGCCAAAACAGAGACTTGGAGGTATATACGAAGCCTGATTTCGCGACTATCATGATCTTGGCCTTCCGCATTTCTGCCTTTTTGTATGCAGCAAAGATGTTTTCATGTTTCTTTATCGCCTGCAAACCACCGTATCTCTGAACATCACCTTCCTAATTCACTTGTTTCGGATACGCTCTGTCTTTCTTATGGCTGGGGGTGCTTTCACCTGCCTGAACATCTTCAAATGTTTTCCAATTGGCGCCCTCGTCGACAGAAATCTTCCAGGTCTCTCTTCTCGATTTCCTTAATCGTGATTCAGTTTCACGTCCTGTAACGGTCTTGCATTCACTGGACCCATTGTATTGTTCGAGGGCAGTCCCTCTAGGTCGGCAAACCTCAAGGCAGTTGTAGAGCTGAAGTTTATGCCAGCAGCTATCAACCAGTCCACTCCTGTTATCGAGTACAGTCCGCTGACAGATAACCTCTCTCTAATCAGTATCCTCATGGCATCTGCTGCAAAGCTCACCGTCTGAAGATTCAGTTTCATCAGATCATCCTTATATATGCGCCAGGGAGAAGGTATGGACCTCGACCACATCAGAGAGCTCCTGTTTGGGTGTCGCTCCTCTCGACTGGTGCTTGTCGTCTCTGATCTCGTATCCAATCTAGAGGTGCTGGTCGTTTCCGCTGTCGGGTTGACAGGCCCTAGTCTTCGTCTAGGATTGATGGTTTTTCTCAAGGGCGCTTCCCCCAATCGATCTTCTACGTCCGTTCTTTGCCCCGGTTCGCTAGATTTTTGCGGCCTATAGAAAGTCACGGCTGGGACCGCTCCGAGACGTGTTTCTAAGTTAGGAGGCACAAATGTTGAAATTGCTGGTTTATTCGATGTCTCTTCTTTCTTCAGCACTCCCGTGTCAAAGATTTCTACTTCCATTTCATCTAGTCGCTCTTGGAAGACTCTGTTCAACCAAGCTTTTCCCTCGATGCTGTCAAAGTGGATGCCGTCAGTAATCAGTCTGGCCTGATCCATAGCTCTCAGCTCATGCTCAATATCCATAAGGATCATCCGTCCAGCATTCCGATTCGCAAGATTCCTCAGGATGTTGTTCCACCTGATTGCTCCTTCATTATGTCTCCTCCCTGTTGCTGTCAACATCTTCGTGCTTATTGGTACAGCGCAGACGGTATGTACCGCGCAGTTGAACTTCTGCCAGAGAGTAGTAAATAGGCACACCATCATCGACTCCCATAGTTCCTCTTCCTCATCTGAGCTTCTCGAGATGTTATTTGTCCCCACTAGGATCATTACGTGAGGGAATCTCCCTGGGTTCATCAGCTTCACTATCCGAAATAACTGGGCTATCGTTGCGCCTCCAAACGCCATCACCGTGGTGATCCAGGAAGTCCTCAAACTTTGGAGCACTCTGACCAAGCTGTCCCCCAGTATCAGATGTGATGTCCCAAGTAGCGGTTGTTGCAGGTTTACTGCTGGGTTACAGGTCGCTCGATTGAAGCAGGCTCTCGGTTCCGTATCCGGAACTCCTGTGAAGTTATACTTCAACTGATTGTTCTTTTGTATATCAATCACTCGGGACACTTTCTTCGCCGGCATCCCTCGGATTTTCCTGTCTGGGATCCTAGAGCTCCTCGTTTGTAGCGCTGCATCGCTAACTCCCTATTTGATCATCGCGTCTTGGGAGAGTTGTACTCTGCCCGTGTCGTCGATTGTTCTATAGGGTGCAGTCAACCGGAACCTGGCGCATTCCTGTTGGCCACTAGTCGTCCAGCTGTCTATATCAGCTTCCTCATCGTCTGTTCCACGACTGGGTCACCTAAGGTATCACTTGGGTCCGGGATTGTCACTCGACTAGTTGCAGCCGGGAGTCGCGTTTCTGTAGTCTGACTGATTTCTCGAGGCGTCAAGAGTTCCATCGGAGACTGCCCACGAGGAAAATCCCTTGTAGGTATCACTTTTTCTACGGCTGCCGTTAACGACAGACGCTCCGATCGCTGCTTGTATCCTCGCCTCAAGCGCTCTATCTCTTCACCCTGCTTCTTGTTGCAGGCTTCAAACAACATCCTCCACATATCCCTATCATCTTCTATTGTGAGCATGGTCTTGGTCATCTCGTCCAATTCCTTTCTAGTCGTCTCTAGTTCTTCTATCGTCCCATTGAGATCTTGCATGGTTTCGATCGTTTGAACTTCCTCCTCTACTCTCGCCCTCTTTGGTGGCACAGCTACTTTCAGTTGTGAACTAGACGAGGCAGCCTCGCTGTTCATTTCCTGGTGCATTCTTCTCAGTCCAGGCTTAGGCTTGGTGGGCAAGAGCATCTCACCTGGTTGGTAGGTCCTCGAACTTCCCAATCCAGGCTCGTCCGCCAAGTCACTCCCTGAGAGAGCCCCGTTTCTCCACCTCATCACTCTCATGTTCGGGCGGTCTAGTACTCCTCTTTCTCCGTATGCTGCCATCAATAAGAATTCCTTGGGGCGGTCCGCACGGTTTTCATGCCCCAAGATGTTTATCAAGGCGGTCAGCAACATGTCTACCTCTGGGTCCTCAAGAGTGAAGTCTCGATCCGTTAGCTGACGATAGATAGCATCTACCATCGGTTCTACATATGCCTCTGCCAGGTCCATCAATTCATCCAAGTGGAAATGGTACATTCTCTTTCGGGTTTGACTTGATTATTGAATCAACGATTTGAGTAATTAAATGATCAATCAGGATCTAGAAAAGAAGTCACGAATCTCACACTTGTCAACTTTACACTAGTTTTGTATTAAAACTTATTTAAAACAGTCAGATAGAAAAATTTTGATCCTAAAGTTCATTAAAATCAATCAGTCTCTAAAAATTTGGAATTCGACCTAAGATTGGACAGTCCAAACTTTGGATCTATTCCTAAGATCGTCATTCAGTTGTTCATGGTCACTACTTTTTACCCTTATGTCTTAAAAACACAACACATAACATAACATAACACACGTATCACACACTACACATTTTTTTGTCTGACACCCTCTTGCATGCCAGCCTATACTTAAGTAATATTTCTTATGCAAGTATACTTTTATATTAGTATCAGAGAAGATTACGTGTATCAGCGCGTGCAGTTCCCGTGGATGCAGTCGTCCTCTGTTCGGATCGTAAACTGGAAGCGAAAGCTCCTTCACTTCCCTTTCCACGAGGAACTCTCTCAATCTCGTCAAGGACAAGACTAGGTTTTCCGGGTCCACGTGCCGCTTCTCCGTCGCCCTCGTCAACAAGAAGCATAAGTTTTTTCCCGGTATCTGTGACACCGCTGGAGGCACGGCTGCTATGCCCCCAATCCTGGTCTTTGTTTCCAAAGGAATTCTATGTTTTTATATTCTCTCTTAAAATCTGCTGCTAACGCTGTCTCAAAACTCATGTCTGCTGTGATTGCTATCGCACATGTTCTATTTGTGAGTATGAAATCGCTGTCTGTTAGTATTATGCTACTTGAATATTCAATTGGTAAGTTAAAATTTGACTCAACTGTCCTCCCTATGTCCGATTTCTTAGGGTCCTCGCATGTTTCTGCTTCTAAATCTCCTGTCTCTCTTGCTATTCTTAATTTTTTTATTAGTAAATTTTCATTGTGGGTAAGTCCTACCCCCACTCCCCTGACAAAATTTTCCATCGACGTCCCCGTCGATCGCATACCGGATATCAAGTTGAGATTGGAGGACGAAATGAGTAGTCGACCTTCCCGGGCAGCCCAATAAGGATCTTCTCGTTCGGTTTTCCTGTATTTCATGCTTTCACGATCTACATCTTGAATCGTGACACTGGTCTCCTTTGGGTCCGACGTCATTTCGTTCAACCACTCCAAGACACGCAGATTCATCAACTCTTGTTCGTAGGATTGCTGTTGCTCGTCGTCGAATTCTACCTCGGGTTTCGACCGGTCCTCGTCGTGATCATCGATTATGTCAATTTCTTGTGACACAGTTATATCTTCTGGACCTACCACTTCTTCCACTATCTTTTTTAGATCTATCCTATCTACTACAAAGTCGTCACGGTACGGATTATATTTCTTTTTGAATCTTGTCCTGCCGTTCTGTCGAGTCTGTATCGTGAACGGAAGATCTGATTCCAAACTTTTGGGGACCTCCATTTGTTCGGGGTCCTGCCAGTCCTCTTCTGCGTAGGCTAAAAAGTTTCATTTGGATCCAGGTCCAGTGGTGTGCTTGTTCCTTCCTCAACGACTTCGTTTCCATCGTTCTTTTCCCTGGTGCCCTTTTCGTTGACCTCGCAAGACGGGTCCATCATTAGATAATCCGCCTCTTCCATGTCTGCAGGTATACACCAGTCTTCTGTCGATGGGTTGTGTGGCTTAATATTCCCGTAGTGGGCGGCTCGGCCAGTACTCAGTCTATAAAAGCGTCCCTCCTGGTGAGGTTCCGTATTCATGAAGGGTCCCTCCACTTTTTAGGAGCTTTTTCGTTCCTTTCGGTGGTATGACGTTCTGAAATACCCATGCGTAGTCCTCTACCGAAAAAACTTTGCACCAGCTGCTTTCTTGTCAAATCTTATTTTTAAGTCCACCTAATGCTCATAACACACTCACACACAATGAATTTAATTGCTTGTCGAATGAAGCATTATAGGCCGATATACTACAGGACAAAACCTATTTAGACGTAAACAGAAAAAAAAGACAGAACAAAATCAAAAAAATTCAAGGCTAATAAAAAGTTAGAAAGTCCCTTTCATCCTCACTCAAAAATACACACTCACAATGAAATTTTTTGGCTCGACGAAAGACGAATTTGAGGCCATTAAGCCAATATAATATAGGCCGAAACCTATCAAGCGGAAAAAAGGAAACAAATAAAGCTGAATAAAAATTGTTGTCATGAACTATAAATTCTACAGAGATATTGAGCAATTTGCGCAATCCAGATAGGGGCATTAAAGTTATGTTTCCCTCCAAACGACACAAACTCAAGGCTAGTACAATTAAACCCGCAGAAATAAATCAAAACACTAAAAATACTATGTAAATTGCGCAAAGCAAAAAATTCTATGTGGCAACTATGTCGCCAAAACATAAGCAGATAAATATTAAGCCGACAATTTTTTGAAACTTCTACAATTTCTAATTTTGACCATTGCTTGAACAAAGTTTTTCTACGGGAAAAAAGTGTAGTACTGTTGTACCAGATTGCAATACCCTTGCTTATCGCGAGAGTAATGAGCTCTACGACTGGAAAATCTTGAATGTAATACCCCGGTAAACACCTTACTGTCTTTTTCTAAAGTAGCTATTAACAATGCAAAAACACTCCGCCATAATTTTTTCAGAGAAATAGAACAAGACAATTGTAAATTATAGAATTTTTTGAAATCAGAAAAGATTCGTACTTTGAAAACTAAGCCGACAAAAAATCAGCAGATAAACGAAAACGGGACTCCAATTTCGCCCCAAAACAATCATATATCCCTAAAAAATAAAAGGTATGTCTGACTAGTTCTCGAATTCTAGACCTTAGGGGGAAAACAAAAGCGCGTTCTGCCAAAAGCAAGTGCAAAGGATACCGAAAATTTTTTGGTTCAGTAATAAGCAAGTTCAATTTCTTACAGATTTGTAAGAGATGTTTTATATGCAAAAATTCTAGTTCCCGATAACAGGACCGTTGCACCCGCAAGTGAACTGTTCCGGAAGGAATAATTGTAAACTGCCATACTACAATGAGAAAGATCATTTTGAGCTTCGATTTTGTTCCAACCATTCAAAATGGAGAGAAACTTCGTCTTCAGGTGTGTTTATAGTTTTTTCTTTTTCTTAAACTTTCGCGCAAAATCAGTTAGCAAAAATAATCATCAGAATAAGTAGAAGTATATCATCGAAAAGCCTTTTCAATCGTGATTCGAACAATTTTTAAAAACTTTCTCTGTTGAGGAAAACTGGCCCTTAATTTTTCATTTTTTGGCTAATTTCGAGCAAATAAAGTGTTAGTTTTTCCTCTGCCGAGAATTTTTTGAGTTATAGTTCAACTTTTTAAAGACAATTCTGGTCCAATATACCTTACTTAATAACTGTCTACGTGTCGTTCGATTAGTTCTTTTTTCACAACACGCACAAAAATTTTTGCAGGAATGGTCGGAACATCCTATGCTACTTGCACAGAAACCGTCTATCACTGTGGCTTTTGTATTTTGACATGGGACAATGTAATTTGCAGGACAGTTATGCATTACCAATTAAATTTGGAATGAGATTATCCTGCAGTGGCCTGCATGTTTTCTGTGGTATTGAGTGTAGTTCTAGCTAAAGACGATAATTTTTCTTGTACCCCTTTGGTGTAACAGGAGTACACGTTTTGTGATTTTTTCGCGATCTTGCTAAGTTTTTTCAGTATTTAATTATGTTCTTCTAACTGAGTTTTCAAGAAAATTTTACATTCAGTCTCGGATCCTATGACAGAACCAAGTACTCTGGCTCCTTTCTTCATTTCAATTTCGGTATTTTTGAATACTTTTATCGCCTCATTGTGTTTTACAATGAGCTGGCATTTCGATGCATTTACATGATATCCAAAATTTTTTCCGTGATTGATAATGTTGTCAAGAACTCATCGCAGGCTTTTCAAATTACCGACTGCGTTGCCATCATCTGCATACCATTTCTGTGTTACGCTGTTATCGTTGACTAGTTTTATTAAAGGTACAGTGGCTAGCCCGTACATTGCCATTGCTAATGGGTCTCCTTGTGTGGTTCCTTCTCTAGATAGGATTACTTTTTTATTTACGAAAAGTTTGATGGATTAGAGTATGAGTTCTGTATTGCGGGTAGTCCCAATGTGCTAATTGTGTTAAAGCACCCAAAATTTATTGCCCTTAAAAATTAGCCTATACCAAAAATAACGGATACCTGAATATTTCCATTCTCCCATTCAACGGCAGACAGCCTTTTATGCTCAGCAAAGGGTACGTACATCACATCCAGCCACATAATAAGTGGTAGCGGCTGATCAACTTGTTCCAAAAAACGGCGGTCAAATTGGAATTCTGAGAATAACTTCTGAGACTCGTCGTGCGAAAGCTCGCTAAACTTGAAGAGCTGATCTGTTGAGCAATTTCGGAAAATGTGAACGTCTGAATTTTCGCACGGAATTAGAAACACCTGTGAAATGAGAACCTTTTGAGAGTCTTCTTTTGAAAAAAAAAGAACAGATCAACCGTACAATTCCCCCCCTAATCAATTTAGGGTGGATAAATTACTAGTTTTTCAGATATCAACTTCGAGGGCAAACTAAATTGATCTAATTAGTCAAAATTTAATTCAAAAATAACTATGAATAATAATTTGGTTAATTGACAGTAGAAAACAGGTGCTCCTTTTGGAAAATTTTCACAAGAAGTCTATTCTGCGCTTTTGTTTGAAATGAATATTTTATACGAAAACAATTTTCAAAAATACGAGGCTAGGGGTGAGCTTCTACGATAACAAATACGTGGCTAGGGGAAAAGAGATTGCACGGTTGATCCAAAAAAAAACACTTCTTTTGAGCGTTTTTCATTTTGATTTCCGCAGAAAAAAAACATGTGACGTTTTTGCGAAATCTGTAAATTAAAATCGGCATTCTAAATTACAAATAATTCACGTTTTTTTCGGGCTATTTACAACTAAGTCATTGGATAGCGTAATGTCAATTGAACTTACAAAAAATTCGAAACTTCGTTCATTAACAATAATTCGACTTTCGCTGCTCATCGATATCAAGTGGAAATAATTTATCTCTGATGCTTAATTTTTGAACTATGAAACAGAGTGTATCTTGAAATGAGAAAAAAGCTCACTCAACATTTTGATCGTCCTCGGGAGTGCCTGAAAAGGCATCGGTTACGTTGGTTGGGTTGGAAGTCACTACTTGTTCAACATAATCTACAGGTGTCGAGGCGGCATCGTCCACACTCGGAGCGGAGTAAATATTTATGCAGCACTTCTGGTCTAAACTCTCATTTTCAGGGTCCTCCTCAACCTGGTTGATGAATATGAACCTTTAACACAATAAAAAACGTTCAATTCTTTCTATTTCAGTGTCGAAAGACGATTTTGGACTAGGAAATGATTTCATTCCTATCTCCAAACTTACATATTGACAAAAAGACGTTACGAAGGGCTAGAAGCTAACCTTCCGAATTGGCAGTTTTAGAGGATTAACAGTGTTTTTCAGACGATTAGACAAATTGTGAAGACTGAAGGATTCGGAAATTCTTAATTTTTAAAAATTCGAATTGTGACGTCACGCTTCTGAGAAACGTCAAAAACGGCCATTTTGAAAGAAATCAAAAAAAAACAGAACAACGATATACGTTGCGAAAACAACAACCACGACAATTGTGAGAAAAACGACGAGAAATAGAGAAAGACGACAGAGTGTCAGCAGTGACCGCCCCGAGTTGCAACGATTGTGTAGCTACAATCGTAGCAGGGCTATTCACAACAACGGTGAAGGGTGGAAACCAGCTCTCCGGAGTGGAAATAAGGGTGTTATTTCCCCGGATTCAAGAATCCGGAGGGGTCTCGGGACTTGGATTTAAACCATTTTATACAAGCTTTTAGCTTCCCGATTATGTCCTGAATTGAATTTATTTAACATCTGAATTCCATTTCTGACGATGAGAAGCTAGGGGTTAAGGGAAAGGGTTGATCCATCTTCGATGGAGATGATGATTTTTATCCACTGAACAAAAACAATAGTAATATAACAAATAGTAGTAGCCCTGTTTTAGGAGTGACCTCGTGGTCTGGGGATACTGAGACTCAGCCATGAGCTCACCATTTTGCATGTAAGTAAGTTAATTTGAGCGTTCTGGTCGAAGCCGGAGAACAAAAAAGTTTTTGTCGACCCGATGTTAGAAAGACCACCAAAAGAACTGGCTTTGTAGAGACGGTGAAAAGCATGTAGAGCTTAGTTTAGACGCTGGCCGGTCGTGTTATAGCTTGGCTTTATTTTCCGTCGATATGTACTTCCGGGCGAATGTTACATAGAATGTTACGGGCGAATTATGGCGCTCCTGGATGTTATTCTTTTTTAACATTATGATCGGCAGAAGCGTTAACGAGCACTGCGCGCCGAGCGGATGCTCATAATAACGCCCTTAATAGGCCGTAACCGCCGGGTTGAACAAACCCGGAGGGGTATAGTATTACTAGTAATTTACTTATACAGCCTATATTAATACTCCTATATCGTTTTTCAGTGAAAAACACAGTAAGCGGACCGTATTTTAGGGTCAAAATAGCGATATTTTGTTCCCCCTACAAATCGCGGTTTTGAGATATGTAACATTCGCCCGGAAGTACATATCGACGAAAAAAAGCTATAAAACGACTGGCCAGCGTCTAAACAGAGCTCTACATGCTTTTCACCGTCTCTACCAAAGCCAGTTCTTTTGGTGGTCTTTCTAACATCGGGTCGACAAAAACTTTTTTGTTCTCCGGCTTCGACCAGAACGCTCAAATTAACTTACTTACATGCAAAATAGTGAGCTCATGGCTGATTCTCAGTATCCCCAGACCACCTGGTCACTCCTAAAAACAGGGCTACTACTATTTGTTATATTACTATTGTTTTTGTTCAGTGGATAAAAATCATCATCTCCATCGAAGATGGATCAACCCTTTCCCTTAACCCCTAGCTTCTCATCGTCAGAAATGGAATTCAGATGTTAAATAAATTCAATTCAGGACATAATCGGGAAGCTAAAACCTTATTTAAAATGATATAAGTTCCAAGCCCGAGACCCCTCCGGATTCTTGAATCCGGGGAAATAACACCCTTATCTCCTCTCCAGAAGGCTGGTTTCTACCCTTCACCGTTGTTGTGAATGGCCTTGCAACGATTGTAGCGACACAATCGCTGCAACTCGGATTGGTCTCTGCTAACGCTGATGTTCATTCAAATCTCGTTATTGTTTTTTCATCGCGTTTTTCGTTGTTGTCGCCGTCGCAACTATTGTTGTTCTGTTTTATTTAGGATTTCTTCCAAAATGGCCAATTTTGACGTTTCTCAGAAGTATGACGTCATCGTTCGAATTTTAACAAATTTAAAAAACCAGAATATTCTAGCTTTCACAATTTTTTCAATCGTCCGAATAACACCGTTAATCCTCTAAAACTGCCAATTCGGAAGGTTAGTTGCCAATAATCCGAAATTGCATTTTCGTCCATTCTGATCGAATGTCACATACTCCAAGGGCAGCCCGGTCAATGTCCCCATTGAATCTCGTAATGTTCGTAAAAATTGTACAGTTCCATCGAACAGAATTTACAAAATGCAATTAATCACTTTTATCCACGTCATATCGACTCACTGCAGAATATAAATGGCATCATACTACACTACTATAGCCTTCCAAATTCTCTAACTAATCTGCACTTTGAGGATATGACCTAAGATAAAACATTTTTTCTGACTTCCATTGTCAATGCCCTGATTTAATACTTTTTCTCCTAGGTTTTAAAAGGTGTTAGTTTCCAGGACAGTCCTGCCAACCAACAAGCAAAAATTATCCTACTATGCTTCTTCCCTTCGGAAGTTTTAGTTGTTATTGGTCGTGAATTTTAAAATTAAGGAACTCTGTGGGTAGAAAAAACAATGAAACAATCTCCCTCTTCAAGTGATTACCCAAGCCTTTCATGTCACCACAAAGTGATCAGTTGCCCTAGTTGATTAAAAACAATCATGCAGGCTAGAATAATTTATTATACTCTTTAATCAAGCCTTTCTAAGAGAATAGTAAGTGTCTATAAAGCCACTAACTGAAATCAAAATACAAATTTATAAATGCAGCAAAATCTTTAATGTTCAAAACTCAACTAAAAGGTTTTCTTTCAGTTTCAATTACAATTTGGTTGCTTAGTTCCTCACTTGAGTTTTTTGTCACACATATAAAACAATTCTGAGTTTTAACTTTTTCTCTTCCGTAACTTCTTTGTTTCTTTTTTTTTCGTCGTTTAGAAATTCTAAAACTTCTAAATTCTTCTAATTTCGTTTCTTTTTGCATCTTGTTTACCGGCCATTCTGTCAATGTTCCATCTCCTCCTCCTGTGACATTGACTCTGCACTTTTAGTCTCTGTGTCTTGCAACACATCGGTAGCTATTCTGACGCTGTTGGACGCAGTCCTTCAACACTTCTGCTCTTCTACACTTTGTTTATAACAAGGTAGGGGGTCAAAGTTAGATTCTCTGTTCCTGCAGAAGCTGTTGTGGAGACACAACGTCACGTTTCTCTCCAAATCATCCTTCAACATCTCTTATTTCTCCCTTCCATCAAGTTCACTCATCCTGGAGATTCTCTTTACGGCGGTGGTCACTGCATTCCGATGAGTTACAAAAGCTCGCTTGAAAGCCCCTGCTCCAATGTCCAGCTGATACGTACTGTACACTCTGCCGTACTTCGACATATGCTTCTTGGCATATTCTTACAACCGCGCAGTCATGTTGATTCTAAACCATGGCATCAGTCGTCTTCTTGCCATATCTCTTTCACTTCCATCGGAACGTTCAGAACCTTGCACATTGTCTCAAAAAGATCTAAAATTTTAAGACAATCCAATTTCTGCAATTGTTCTCTCGTCGGTGCCTCCTGTCTATTGTTCTCCATCACATGAGCTTCCAGCCATCGTATCAAAATCATAACCCCCACTATCACTATCGTTATGGGCCGTGATGAGTCTGGTAAACCCATGGAGAGCAGCTCTCCAGAGTCCCAGATCAACACCAGCTTACTACGCCGGGGATACCACCATGTTTGCAGCAAGCAATGGCAGGGAAACTCATCATGCGTTAACATGATGCTCCTCCAATTAAGCTTTCCCGAAGCTTCCAGTAGTGGTTCCACTTCCATCATTACTCGGTGGACTTCATCATTCTCATCTACTGTGTTGTAATCCGTAACGGTTGATCCTCTCTGTTTTTGACAATCAAAGTTACTGAAGTTCCCACTGACGTATCCCATGAACTCCTTTCCCAGTATCAATACCAACTCCTCCTTAGCTCTCTCTGGGACTGATGAAAAGATTTTGCACAGTAACTCATTAGACTTTTCCGACATTCTCGCTAGTCTTACACACTTTGGCACTGAGAAGGCCTGATCCACGATCGTTCTCGTACTTTTTACAGCCACAGCTACGAAATGCACTAGGTATCTGCACTTGCACATTGGAGCTAATGTCGATCTCACCAAATATTCCGCTCCCGATGGTCTGCGATAAGTTTCACTGTGTCTGATGTTCATTTCCGCCTCGATCGCTTCCCTCCATTTTCCTATGTGCTTCTGCTCAGTCTGCAAAACTGCTGGGAACACTTCTCACTGATGGCCGTGACCATCTCCGTATTGCAAACTCCTAGGCTGAGAGTGTTTGAGACCAATGAAAGGAGGCTAGCGAAGTTCTCAGAAACGACGGATCCAAGTTTTGTGGGCAGAAATGCCGCAGTGCTACAGTATACGCAATTTGCTTATACGGATCAAGCGACGAGAAGGCGCATAAGCAATGCCGCGACTCCGAAGCCTGGAGTGTTTGACACGGAATGGGCAGAACTGAATTTGGCAACTATGAGGATGAGAGGCAGGGCTGAATTACCCGAGGCCTCCCTATTTTTGACGAGTGTGAAGCCGGAGTTAACGGTGGGAGGAACACTACAGACGCGAACCTTCCTGGCACCCTTCGGCTATGAGGAGATCAAAATAGTACCCGAAGGCTACGCTTACTCCAAACAATAGTGCGCGAAGCGGAGATACGCTCTCTGTTTCATCCAGTTCATGATAGAGCAAGTTTCAGTGCCAGCCTTTATCACCTGTGTCAAGATGCTGAGAGAACCACGGAAATTTTATGGGTTTAAATGTATTGTCATTCTGCTTGTGTAAAAAAATTTAAGTTTGCTGATAATAAATTAATTTTGTTTGTTCATTTATGTAATTGTAAAAAGGCTACGCTTACTCCAAACTTTGATGCCTCTTGGGAACGGTACCCGAAGAAGAGTGGGAGGTGCATCACCGAGACCATGAAAGCAGGACGGGATGTAGATTGGACAGAGTGGCCTTTATGGAAGAAGTCTGGACCGTAGTTCAGAGCTACGGAACCCAGTCCATTTTGAAAGTGGGTCTCAACCGACCACTAATGCGGGAGGTCCTTGACAAACTCGACGAGTGTGAAGGGAGATTGAGTGAGTTTTTGATCGACTCAGCCACTGAAAAAAGTGAAGCAATTTCTCCTATCAAGATGACGCCGCAAGAAGATAAAAAAGAAGTGGTTTATCTGTCGAGAACTAGGAAAAGAATGATTCGATCGAAATTGGTGATAGATAAGATAAATGAAATGAAGATGAAACTAGGCAGCAAAGTGATACCGAAGACAGCGGGAAAGACAAAGGTGGATTCTGAAATCTCGATGAAAGCTGTCAACTCAGCGAAAAGAAAACGAGTCGACGAAGCTATGGACTTGGGACAAGGTGATGATCGATTGCCTGGCACAGACAGAATGTTAACGGATGTAGCAATGGTGCCGCCCATTCTCATGGCAAGAATAAAATCAACGGGTTATGAATCGAAACGGAGTGACCGCACTCTGACTGGAGCGACATTAGAAATGGAAATACTCAGCCAATGTGGAGAGAGTACCATGAAAGATTTTAAACCGTCTCCCATGAACCACGGAAACGGAAGTGTCGTAGGACAACTAGTCCCAGTAGAATACAACCGACTGACACTGTCGGAGACTGTATCAATAGATGAACCCGCTGGTGGATACATGGAGATGTTGGAGTACAGAAACTCGGCCAGAGGATACTTAATGGCTCTGGAAGACGAAAGTGCCAAGGAAGGTTAACTGGAGACCATGATGCAAGGCACCACCCTCAAGCAGAAAGCATATAGGACTCTAGCATCGTCTGAGACACAGTCAGAGACGATTGAGCAGTTGGTGAGCCTTCCATGGAAAGCAGTAGTGTTACGGCACTTCGAAGACGAAATGAGGACCACACCGAAGATACACGCTCTGATAGCAGTACCCTACGTGAGAACTGAATTACAGCTGCGGTTCGACTGGTGCATGATCGGACTGACTCGCGGGGAATATGATTCAGAAGAGAGGAAAAGATCAGGGAAGACAGGGTATTCCTGATGATGAGCATGAGAGATCTGATAATCCAAGAGGGAATGGCACTAGCGTGCGCGAAGCGGAGATACGCTCTCTTTTTCATCCAGTTCATGATAGAGCAAGTTTCAGTGCCAGCCTTGATCACCTGTGTCAAGATGCTGAGAGAAGACGATGAACGAGCGAAAGACTTACTCTTGTTAGCACTGCTGGACGTGCATCAAAGTAAACCAATGAGGGTGAACACGAAAAAACCTGTGGAGCTAGAACACATGAATCGGATCAAGCGACGAGAAGGCGGAACAGGCATCGACAGGAGGAATACCCAGCCTGGATTTCAATTTCCTCTGTGACTTTGAAAAGAACGCAGACGCGTTGGAAACGACTGAACCAGCAAACGAAGGTACTTCGACACTGGAACCTCCGACGGCTTTTGTGGAATTGAACCGGGATTTGCCGGAGAGCAGCTCTCCGGGCAATTCTAAAGACAGAGAAAAAAGACTCCTTATGGGATCACCAAGGAGAAGAAGGATAGAAGGCGCTGCTAGAGTACCCTTCTTGGGAACGGTACCCAAAGAAGAGTAGGAGGTGCATCACCGAGACCATGAAAGCAGGACGGGATGTAGATTGGACAGAGTGGCTTTATGGAAGAAGTCTGGACCGTAATTCAGAGCTACGGAACCCAGTCCATTTTGAAAGTGGGTCTCAACCGACCTCTAATGCGGGAGGTCCTTGACAAACTCGACGAGTGTGAAGGGAGATTGAGTGAGTTGTTGATCGACTCAGCCACAGACGAAAGTGAAGCAAAATCAAGATGACGCCGCAAGAAGGTAAAGAAGAAGTGGTATATCTGTCGAGAACTAGGAAAGAAATGATGCGATCGAAATTGGTGATAGATAAGATTAATGAAATGAAGATGAAATTAGGCAGCAAAGTGATACCGATGAGAGCGGGAAAGACAAAAGTGGATTCTGAAATCTCGATACAAGCTGTCAACTCAGCGAAAAGAAAACGAGTCGACGAAGCTATGGACTTGGGACAAGGTGATGATTGATTGCCTGGCACAGACAGAATGTTAACGGATGTAGCAATGGTGCCGCCCATTCTCATGGCAAGAAAAAAATCAACGGGTTATGATCCAAACGGAGTGACCGCACTCTGACTGTAGCGACATTGGAAATGGAAATACTCAGCCAATGTGGAGAGAGTACCATGAAAGATTTAAACCGTCTCCCATGAACCACGGAAAGGGAAGTGTCGTAGGACAACTAGTCCCAGTAGAATATAACCGACTGACACTGTCGGAGACTGTATCAATAGATGAACCCGTTGGTGGATACATGGAGATGCTGGACTACAGAAACTCGGCCAGAGAATACTTAATGGCTCTGGAAGACGAAAATTCCAAGGAAGGTTAACTGGAGACCGTGATGCAAGGCACCACCCTCAAGCAGAAAGCATATAGGACTCTAGCATCGTCTGAGACACAGGCAGAGACGTTTGAGCAGCTGGTGAGCCTTCCATGGAAAGCAGTAGTGTTACGGCACTTCGAAGAAGAAATGAGGACCACACCGAAGATACACGCTCTGATAGCAGTACCCTACGTGAGAACTGAATTACAGCTGCGGTTCGCCTGGTGCATGGTCGGACTGAATCGCGGGGAATATGATTCAGAAGAGAGGAAAAGATCAAAGGAAGACAGGGTATTCCTGATGATGAGCATGAGATATCTGATAATCCAAGAGGGAATGGCACTAGCGTGCGGGAAGCGGAGATACGCTCTCTGTTTCATCCGGTTCATGATAGAGCAAGTTTCAGTGCCAGCCTTGAACACCTGTTTCAAGATGCTGAAAGAAGACGATGAACGAGCGAAAGACTTACTCTTGTTAGCACTGCTCGACGTGCTTCAAAGTAAACCAATGAGGGTGAACATGAAAGAACCTGTAGAGCTAGAACCCATGAAGAAAATAGATGAAATCAAGAGATTCTCAAACAAAGAGCTGAGGCTCGATAAAGAGTCTATGGGAACAATGCCGAAATCCAGTGAATACTGTGGACCGATCAGGAAGAAGTCCTACAGTTACGTGTCAGGAATCATAGGGATAGCGTACAATCCATTCCTGAATGAAGACATACGCGATTGCTTCTATGATTACGTGCAAGCAGTGTTGCTAAGATTCTGGACGTCTAGAATTGCAACGATAAGAAGCGCTGCTAATCAGCAGACCAGGCTGGTACTAGTCTTGGAGGAAAAAGTGACTGCACCTTCCGCGCCAGAATCCGACAAACGAGTAAAGTTTGGATTGGGATTCTCAGATGAATTGCTGAGAACGAGCTTGATGGTGGTATGGGAACTGATGAGACCCTCATGGTGTCCTAGTCCCAACGCTGATTCAATACTACAAGCAACACAAGATGTACAGAGAGAACTAAATTCAGATTGTAACCTGCGTGATCTTAATATCATCTATAACGTGATGACTACAGCCTCTAAGAGCAATGGAGAGGATAAAGTAGAGTTGCCTGGCTGGGGACCAGAGGACTGGGCTACACCTGGTAGCTGTCTGGCAGAAGTCTGTGGACTGGAAGGTCACGTTTGTGGAGGCCTAGATTGCGTTAAAACCCTGGAGAAACAACACAAGCTGTTGACAATATTGTTTGGGAACATTGTGATGAAAGCGAAAACGGAATCGGAGCTGATCGCAGATTGTCAAGGAGGAACCGAGGTGAATCCAGTGACTGCACTAGGATTCTACAGCATGTTTGGTTCTTTAGAGTCACTATTGAATCTAGAACAGAAACATGAGATGGTCACGGCCATCAGTGTAGAAGTGTTCCCAGGAGTTTTGCAGACTGAGCACAAGCACATCGGGAAAAAGTAGAGAAGCGATCAAGGCGGAAATGAACATCAGACACAATGAAACTTATCGCGACCATCGCGAGCGGAATATTTGGTGAGATCGACATTAGCTCCAATGTGCAAGAGCAGATACCCAGTGCATTTCGTAGCTGTGGATGTAAAAAGTACGAGAACGATCGTGGATCAGGCCTTCTCAGTGCCAAAGTGTGTAAGACTAGCGAGAATGTCAGAAAAGTCTTATGAGTTACCGTGCAAAATCTTCTCATCAGTTCCAGAGAGAACTAAAGAGGAATTGGAATCGATACTGGGAAAGGAGTTCATGGGATACGTCAGTGGGACTTTCAGTGACTTTGAAAGACAAAAACAGAGAGGATCAACCGTTACGCATTACAACACAGTAGATGAGAATGATGAAGTCCACCGAGTGATGATGGAAGTGGAACCACTACTGGAAGCTTCAGGAAAGCGTAATTGGAGGAGCATCATGTTAACACATGATGAGTTTCCCTGCCATTGCTTGCTGCAAATATGGTCGTATCCCGGGCGTAGTAATCTGGTGTTGATCTGGGACTCTGGAGAGCTGCTCTCCATGGGTTTACCAGACTCATCACGGCCCATAACGATATTGATAAAGGGGGTTATGATAGTGATACGATGGCTGGAAGCTCATGTGAAGGAGAACAATAGACAGGAGGCACCGACGAGAGAACAATTGCAGAAATTGGATTGTCTAAAAGTTTTAGAAATTTTGAGACAATGTGCAAGGTTCTGAACATTCCGATGGAAGTGAAAAAGATATGGGCAAGAAGACGACTGATGCCATGGTTTAGAGCCAACATGACTGCGTGGTTGTAAGAATATGCCAAGAAGCATATGTCGAAGTACGGCAGAGTGTACAGTACGTATCAGCTGGACGTTTGAGCAAGGGCTTTCAAGCGAGCTTTTGTAACTCATTGGAATGCAGTGACCACCGCCGTAAAGAGAATCTCCAGGATGAGTGAACGTGATGGAAGGGAGAAAGAAGAGACGTTGAAGGATGATTTGGAGAGAAACGTGACGTTGTGTCTCCACAACAGCTTCTGCAGGAACAGAGAATCTAACGTTGACCCCCTACCTTGTTATAAACAAAGTGCAGAAGAGCAGAAGTGATGGAGGACTGCTTACAACGGCGTCAGAATAGCTACCGATGTGTGGAGGAGATGGAGCATTGACAGAATGGCCGGGAAACACGATGCAAAAAGAAACGAAATTAGAAGAATTTAGAAGTATTAGAACTTCTAAACGACGAAAAAAAATGAACAAAGAAGTGACGGAAGAGAGGAAGTTAAAACTCAGAATTGTTTTATATGTTTGACAAAAAAACTCAAGTGAGGAACTAAGCAACCAAATTGTAATTGAAACTGAAAGAAAAGATTTTAGTTGAGTTTTGAACATTAAAGATTTTGCTGCATTTATAAATTTGTATTTTGATTTAAGTTAGTGGCTTTAGAGACACTTACTATTTTCATAGAAAAACTTGAGTAAAGAGTATAATTAAATATTCTAGCCTGCAAAATTGTTTTTAATCAACTAGGGCAACTGATCACTTTGTGGTGACATGAAAGGCTTGGGTAATGACTTGAAGAGGGAGATTGTTTCATTGTTCTTTCTAACCACAAAGTTCCTTAATTTTAATATTCAGGACCAATAACAACTAAAATTTCCGAAGTGAAGAAGCATAGTAGGATAATTTTAGCTTGTTGGTTGGCGGGACTGTCCTGCAAACTAACACCCTTTAAAACCTAGGAGAAAAACTTTTAAATCAGGGCATAGACGTTGGAAGTCAGAAAAAATGTTTTATCTTAGGTCATATTCTCAAAGTGCAGATTAGTGAAAGAATTTGGAAGGCTATAGTAGTGTAGTATGATGCCATTTATATTCTGCAATGAGTCGATATGACGTGGATAAAAGTGATTTATTGCATTTTGTGAATTCTGTTCGATGGCACTGTACCATTTTTACGAACATTACGAGATTCAATGGGGACATTGACCGGGCTGCCCGTGGAGTATGTGACATTCGACCAGAATGGACGAAAATGCAATTTCGGATTATTGGCAACTAACCTTCCGAATTGGCAGTTTTAGAGGATTAACGGTGTTATTCGGACGATTGAAAAAATTGTGAAAGCTAGAATATTCTGGTATTTTAAATTTTTAAAAATTCGAACGATAACGTCATATTTCTGAGAAACGTCAAAATTGGCCATTTTGGAAGAAATCCAAAATAAAACAGAACAACAAAAGTTGCGACGGCGACAACAACGAAAAACGCGATGAAAAAACAATAACGAGATTTGAACGAACAGCAGCGTTAGCAGAGACCGATCCGAGTTGCAGCGATTGTGTCGCTACAATCGTTGCAAGGCCATTCATAACAATTGAGAAGGGTAGAAACCAGCCTTCCGGAGAGGAGATAAGGTTGTTATTTCCCCGGACTCAAGAATCCGGAGGGGTCTCGGGACTGGAATTGATATCATTTTTTTCAAGCTTTTAGCTTCCCGATTATGTCCTGAATTGAATTTATTTAACATCTGAATTCATTTACTGACGATGAGAAGCTAGGGGTTAAGGGAAAGGGTTGATCCATCTTCGATAGAGATGATGATTTTTATCTACTGAACAAAAACAATCGTAATATAACAAATAGTAGTAGCCCTGTTTTAGGAGTGACCTCGTGGTCTGGGGATACTGAGACTCAGCCATGAGCTCACTATTTTGCATGTAAGTAAGTTAATTTGAGCGTTCTATGCCGGAGAACAAAAACGTTTTTGTCGACCCGATTTTAGAAAGACCACCAAAAGAACTGGCTTTGGTATTGACGGTGAAAAGCATGTAGAGCTCTGTTTAGACTCTGGCCAGTCGTTTTATAGATTAGTTCTGTTTTCTGTCGATATGTACTTCATGGCTAATGTTACATAGCTCAAAATTGCGATTTGTAGGGGGAACAAAATATCGCTATTTTTATCCTAAAATAAGGTCCGCTTAATGTGTTTTTCACTGAAAAACGATATAGAAGTATTAATATAGGCTGCATGAGTAATATTACTAGTAATACTATACCCCTCCGGGTTCGTTCAATGTCCAAATTAAGGTGCTTAACTCGGAAATTCGCAGTTCGGTGAAGGGTCACTACAGTGCAGCACTGTCGAGCCCCCAACAGATTACTATCTTATTTTTTTGTACCAAAAGGGATACAAAACTTGTTAACGATACCCAACAGTCGACTGTTGTTGTCGTTGAGACCCCTCTTGTCACTCCATGTACTACTCGCCGGATCAGTCTTCTTCACTAATCCCGAGAACCTTCCGGATTGAGCGCAAATCAGCTGACCCTTCCGGATTGAGCGCAAATTAGCATTAACGTGCTTAAATACTCAAATAACACTACAGTACAAGCCTCACAAACGGGCCACAAAAATGATCGTAACAATATTGATTCATATAAATGCTTGTAACAACAATATATCTATCAACAACAAACAGGAGGGTCGGATCATATGTTGTCTGGGGGGATTATTTCAACTGATTTTTTTTTCACTTTTTTTAAAACTGTTTTTGGTTATTTTGTTTGTTTTTGATGTTTTTTGTTTTCCTTGGCTACTATACTTTTTTTTGTTTGGTTTCTTGTGTATCTTCAAGTGTTTTTGGTCACAGACCTCTCAGGGAACGAGGGGACGGCCGATACCCCCACCCTTCCTGGAACGTGAATTTTCGGTCTTAACTAGGTTGAAAAGCTATTCACGGTAATCCGGAAGGCTTCCGCATTCCGAACTACCCTTCCGCCCCGGGCCTATTAAGGGCGTTATTATGAGCATCCGCTCGGCGCGGAGTGCTCGTTAACGCTTCTGCCGATCATAATGTTAAAAAAGAATAACACCCAGGAGCGCCATAATTCGCCCGTAACATTCTATGTAACATTCGCCCGGAAGTACATATTGACGGAAAATAAAGCTAAGCTATGAAACGACCGGCCAGCGTCTAAACTATGCTCTACATGCTTTTCACCGTCTCTACCAAAGCCAGTTGTTTTGGTGGTCTTTCTAACATCGGGTCGACAAAAACGTTACTGCTTTCGGCTTCGGTCAAAACACTCAAGTAACTTGTTTACATGCAAAATTAGTGAGCTCATGGCTGGGTCTCAGTATCCCCAGACCACGAGGTCACTCTTAAAAACAGGGCTACTACTACTTATTATATTACTATTGTTTTTGTTCAGTAGATAAAAATCATCATCTCCATCGAAGATGGATCAACCCTTTCCCTTAACTCCTGGCTTCCCATCGTCAAAAAATGAATTCAGATGTTAAATAAATTCAATTCAGGACATAATCGGGAAGCTAAAAGTTTGTTTAAAATGGTTTAAGTCCAAGTCCCGAGACCCCTCCGGATTCTTGAATCAGGGTAAATAACACCCTTATTTCCTCCCCGGGAGGCTGGTTTCCACCCTTCACCGTTGTTGTGAATGGTCTTGCTACGATTGTAGCTACACAATCGTTGCAACTCGGAGCGGTCACTGGTGACACTCTGTCGTATTTCTCGTCGTTTTTCTCACAACTGTCGTGGTTGTTGTTTTCGCAACGTATATCGTTCTGTTTTTTTGATTTCTCAGAAGCGTGACGTCACAATTCGAATTTTTAAAAATTAAGAATTTCCGAATCCTTCAGTCTTCACGATTTGTCTAATCGTCTGAAAAACACTGTTAATCCTCTAAAACTGCCAATTCGGAAGGTTAGCTGCTAGCCCTTCGTAACGTCTTTTTGTCAATTCTGGTCGAATGTCACAATCAAGTCATTTATAGAATATTGCACTCGCTATATTCCAGAAACGTCAATTGAGAGTTTGCAAACAGCAATGTGTTTTTAGGAGAGTCCTCGAAGACGTCAAATCTCATATCATACCCCACCTGTCTTTAAACCCCTTCTGCACACTTAGAAGTTCTTCCACACAAGGCGATTTTTTCCAACGATGAACATGAAACTGTTCAATTAATTATGCTCTTGGATGAATGTTAAGGCCTAGAAGTTGGCCCTTGAATTCATCTGTAAACATTCCCGATCTCGAATTATAACTATACGACATTTAAAAAATTATTACAGACTATGATGAACTGCACCAGTGAACAAGTTTCATTTTGTGTCGTATGACAAGCTCTACCTCAAGAATTATTTAGTTATGGAAGTTCACCCCAAAAGCTGGCTCTGGGAAGGCTTCTCTGTAAAACTCGATGGGATTACCAATGTCTACGGAAGTACTAAGCTTTTTAACTGCAATCGTAAAGCAGAAGAAGTCTTAGTTGCAGCAACAGACTCCAATGAAAAAGCTCTCGAAAATTGCTTTCGAATTGTTCGTTTTGATAGGGCAGATAATCTTCGTGGAACTGCTCCCACTGTAGAACTTCCAGGTCTAACCGAGTTCCAGAGTTCTTTCACCGTCCTCGCTGTCCACTCTATTCCTAAGAAAGATGTGAATCTAATATGTAAGTTTGGAGATAGGAATGAAATCATTTCCTTGTCCGAAATCGTCTTTCGACAACTGAAATAGAAAGAATTGAACGTTTGTTAAAGGTGTCATATTCATCAACCAGGTTGAGGAGGACCCTGAAAATGAGAGTTTAGACCAGAAGTGCTGCATAAATATTTACTCCGCTCCGAGTGTGGACGATGCCGCCTCGACACCTGTAGATTATGTTGAACAAGTAGTGACTTTCAACCCAACCAACGTAACCGATGCCTTTTTAGGCACTCCCGAGGACGATCAAAATGTTGAGTGAGCTTTTTCTCATTTCAAGATACTTTCTGTATCATAGTTCAAAAATTAAGCATCAGAGATAAATTATTTCCACTTGATATCGATGAGCAGCGAAAGTCGAATTATTGTTAATGAACGAAGTTTGGAATTTTTTGTAATTTCAATTCACATTACGCTATCCAATAACTTAGTTGTAAATCGCCCGAAAAAACGTGAATTATTTGTAATTTAGAATGCCGATTTTAATTTCCAGATTTCGCAAAAACGTCACATGTTTTTTTTTTCTGCGAAAATCAAAATGAAAAACGCTCAAAAGAAGTGTTTTTTTTTGGATCAACCGTGCAATCTCCTTCCCCCTTGCCACGTATTTGTTATCGTAGAAGCTCACCCCTAGCCTCGTATTTTTTGAAAATTGATTTCGTATAAAATATTCATTTCAAACAAAAGCGCAGAATAGACTTCTTGTGAAAATTTTCCAAAAGGAGCACCTGTTTTCTACTGTTAATTAACCAAATTATTATTCATAGTTATTTTTGAATTAATTTTTGACTAATTAGATCAATTTAGTTTGCCCTCGAAGTTGATATATGAAAAACGAGTAATTTATCCACCCTAAATCGATTAGGGGGGGGGAATTGTACGGTTGATCCGTTCTTTTTTTCAAAAGAAGGCTCTCAAAAGGTTCTCATTTCACAGGTGTTTCTAATTCCGTGCGAAAATTCAGACGTTCACATTTTCCGAAATTGCTCAACAGATCAGCTCTTCAAGTTTAGCGAGCTTTCGCACGACGAGTCTCAGAAGTTATTCCCAGAATTCCAATTTGACCGCCGTTTTTTGGAACAAGTTGATCAGCCGCTACCACTTATTATGTGGCTGGATGTGATGTACGTACCCTTTGCTGAGCATAAAAGGCTGTCTGCCATTGCATGGGAGAATGGAAATATTCAGGTATCCGTTATTTTTGATATAGGCTAATTTTTAAGGGCAATAAATTTTGGGTGCTTTAAAACAATTAGCACATTGGGACTACCCGCAATACAGAACTCATACTCTAATCCGTCAAATTTTTCGTAAATGAAAAAGTAATCCTATCTAGAGAAGGAACCACACAAGGAGACCCATTAGCAATGGCAATGTACGGGCTAGCCACTGTACCTTTAATAAAACTAGTCAACGATAACAGCGTAACACAGAAATGGTATGCAGATGATGGCAACGCAGTCGGTAATTTGAAAAGCCTGCGAAGAGTTCTTGACAACATTATCAGACACGGAAAATATTTTGGATATCATGTAAATGCATCGAAATGCCAGCTCATTGTAAAACACAATGAGGCGATAAAAGTATTCAAAAATACCGAAATTGAAATGAAGAAAGGAGCCAGAGTACTTAGTTCTGTCATAGGATCCGAGACTGAATGTAAAATTTTCTTAGAAACTCAGTAAGAAGAACATAATAAAATACTGAAAATTCTTGGCAAGATCGCGAAAACATCACAAAACGTGTACTCCTGTTACACCAAAGGGGTACAAGAAAAATTATCGTCTTTAGCTAGAACTACACCCAATACCACAGAAAACATGCAGGCCACTGCAGGATAATCTCATTCCAAATTTAATTGGTAAAGATAATATCAGCCATCAATTTAGAGACATCGCTTCTTTGCCAATAAAAATGGGTGGTCTAAATATCAAGCTACCTTCTGACTATGAGAATTTTTTAGAATGGTCAATTAAAACATCATCAGTCCTAGACACATACCACCCATTATCAGCTATATCTGAGCAAGAAAAAATCAATACACAATTAAAACACTCAAAACTGAAAGAACAAACCAAAAGAGAACTAACATTTTGAACAACTTGAGCGACAATGAAAAATACGCACTTGAGCTGGCCTCCAAAAAAGGAGCCTCAAACTGGTTAAATGCACTGCCTCTTAGCAGATATATTTTTAACCTGAATAAATCCGAATTCCGGGATGGAATTTATCTCAGATATGGATGGGAACCAACCAACATTCCACTCACATGAGCATGTGGTCAATCTTTTGACCTTACCCAGGCCCTTCACTGTGCAAAGGGTGGATACACCCACATGAGGCATAACGAAACCAGAGATATCTTTGCCACCCTCATGAGCGAGGTTTGCTTTGATGTTGAAATCGAGCCGAAACTTCAGTCGTTGCAAGGCGAGAGCTTTGTCAACAATTCAACCCTAACTGATAAAGACGCTCGACTAGATGTAAAAGCAAATGGATATTCTCTTTCATAAAGAGAATATCCTGTTTCATAATGTCTTGTTTCGTGGAATAAAAAAAATAAGTTTAAAAAGTACACACGCATTAAGTGAGTTTTTTTTACAATGGCGTTTACTTGTCCTTGTAATTGTCTTGGCTTATTTAAGAGTTAATAACTGTATTTTTTGCAATAATTAAAAGTTGTGGCATAGTGCTTAAGACAAGGCATGATATGATCTTTTGAGCTTCAAGTAGATTTTTGCCTTTAAGAATCTTGAAAGGCTTCTTAAACAATTAATAGCGTGCTTACAAGCCAAAATATGTTCACATTTATCTTAGCTTTTTGTAACCCACTAATCCTTGTATGCATAACTGTCCTGCAAATTAGATTGTCCCATGTCAAAATACAAAAGCCACAGTGATAGCCGGTTTCTGTGCAAGTAGCATAGGATGTTCCGACCATTCCTGCAAACTTTTTTGTGCGTGTTGTGAAAAAAGAACTAATCGAACGACACGTAGACAGTTATTAAGTAAGGTATATTGGACCAGAATTGTCTTTAAAAAGTTGGACTACAACTGAAAAAGTTCTCGGCAGAGGAAAAACTATCACTTAATTTGCTCGAAATTAGACCAAAAATGAAAATTAAGGGCCAGTTTTCCTCAACAGAGAAAGTTCTTTAAATGTTGTTCGAATCACGATTGAAAAGGCTTTTCGATGATATACTTCTACTTATTCTGATGAATATTTTTGCTAACTGATTTTGCGCGAAAATTTAAGAAAAAGAAAAACTATAAACACACCTGAAGACGAAGTTTCTCTCCATTTTGAATGGTTGGAACAAAATCGAAGCTCAAAATGATCTTTCTCATTGTAGTATGGCAGTTTACAATTATTCCTTCCGGAAAAGTACACTTGCGGGAGCAACGGTCCTGTTATCGGGAACTAGAATTTTTGCATATAAAACATGAAATTGAACTTGCTTATTACTGAACCAAAAAATTTTCGGTATCCTTTGCACTTGCTTTTGGCATAACGCGCTTTTGTTTTCACCCTAAGGTCTAGAATTCGAGTCCCAGTCAGACAGGCCTTTTATTTTTTAGGGATATATGATTGTTTTGGGGTGAAATTGGAGTCCCGTTTTCGTTTGTCTGCTGATTTTTTGTCGGCTTAATTTTCAAAGTACGGATCTTTTCTGATTTTAAAAAATTCTATAATTTACAATTGTCTTGTTCTACTTCTCTGAAAAAATTATGGCGGAGTATTTTTGCATTGTTAATAGCTATTTTAGAAAAAGACAGTAAGGTGTTTAGCGGGGTATTACATTCAAGGGTATTGCAATCTGGTATAATAGTACTACACTTTTTTCCCGTAGAAAAACTTTGTTCAAGCAATGGTCAAAATTAGAAATTGTAGAAGTTTCAAAAAATTGTCGGCTTAATATTTATCTGCTTATGTTTTGGCGACATAGTTGCCACATAGAATTTTTTGCTTTGCGCAATTTACATAGTATTTTTAGTGTTTTGATGTATTTCTGCGGGTTTAATTGTACTAGCCTTGAGTTTGTGTCGTTTGGAGGGAAACATAACTTTAATGCCCCTATCTGGATTGCGCAAATTGCTCAATATCTCTGTAGAATTTATAGTTCATGACAACAATTTTTATTCAGCTTTATTTGTTTCCTTTTTTCCGCTTGATAGGTTTCGGCCTATATTATATTGGCTTAATGGCCTCAAATTCGTCTTTCGTCGAGCCAAAAAAATTGTATGTGAGTGTGTATTTTTGAGTGAAGATGAAAAGGACTTTCTAACTTTTTATTAGCCTTGAATTTTTTTGATTTTGTTCCGTCTTTTTTTTCTGTTTTCGTCTAAATAGGTTTTGTCCTGTAGTATATCGGCCTATAATGCTTCATTCGACAAGCAATTAAATTCATTGTGTGTGAGTGTGTTATGAGCGTTAGGTGGACTTAAAAACTTTTTAGAAGTCTTAACTACTGTTGATATTTCCGGCCAAAAGGTTTTCTGCTAAGGTATTTTCGGCTTCGCTACCCATTGGTAAAGTTTCTTTTGTTGGCGTGTTTTTGTTCTGTTTTTTCGGCTTTATAGGGTTTGGATTATTCAATATCGGCCTATAATGCTTCATTTGACAAGCAAATAAAATTTTTGTTGAAAAAATAGCTTTTCGTTTCGGTGGATCTGGTTTTTTGACCTTTTCCATTTTTTTTCTGACTTAGCGGTTTTCTTGTTTTCTATCGCAAGTGGTTTTGTATCGCAAGTTTGTATCGCTCAGCTTCCCCTCTGTGTTAAAATTTTTTAAATGCTCTCTATGTCGAGAGTAATTGTTCAGATATTTCCCCTTCTAAAGCGGCAACGAATGAACATAGAAGACACTCATCGAGGTCGTTTATTTTGGCGAGGAAAATTTTAAGATTTCTTCAATCTCAAGTTTGTTTTTCTCGCTTCAGTTGATATATTCTTAAGCTCAGTTTATTTTCTGTCTTAAAAGAAAGGCACACTCAACTATCGAACAGCAAAAATTTAAAGGTCACAATAATTTTCGAAAGAGTATTTTAATTTTCAGATTATCACCATAAAAAATGACAGTTCTTGAAATTCAATGAGTCTTAACTTAATATATATATTGTTTTATTCGAAATTCGAATGTTCAATAATTCGAAAACTTTGTGGTTTCCTTGTCCTATTACACTTTTCTAGCCGTATGTTGCGTGCTCTGGTCATTCTGTGCTACTAGCATGGCAACCGGTCAATCTTTTTCAAATATTATCACACTAGTATATGATAAGTTAGCAGTGTCATCAAAAAAGTGTATTAGAGAAATAAATTCATTGTTTTTCAGTCAATTTTTTCTTTTCAGTATATCAATGTAAGTCTCGTGATTTGCAGTGCTTAAGCATATTAGGTGACCACTATGTAAGTTTTGAAGCAATCAAAATTGAAGTTTAGAATTTTTGTCGATATTAGTAAGTAAATTGGTATGTTTTAGCTAGCCCTTACGAGTATAACCACTTCCCAAGAAAACACAACTGAATCACCACCTATTGCAGTGGAGCTCTTGTTTGCGAAAGTTATTTGCTTCGACGGTCCTGTTACTCAGTTACGATTCTTCACCAGCAAAGCAGTAGATCTAGGCAATACCGAGATCAACTTGGTTGTCTGTACTGCATTAGAGTAAATGCAATTTTTCTTTTTAAAGAAAATGGCATTATGGAACTTTTTTTACCCTTATGATAAGCAAGGGTATTGCAATCGGGTACTAGACTTTTTTCCCCTGACACAACTTAGTCCATAGGAGTCATCTTCTGGACTCATTAATCTCCTGGTATCTGTTAGAAGCTGCAACAGACATATTTTTATAGAGCATGTTAGCATATTCTTAGAGCATGTTAGCATTTCGAAATTTGTTTCTCAGGTCTGTAGTAATTTTACTAACTTATTTTCTTATTTCATTTTGTGCTTTTTTTAAAATTTTCATTTGGTTCAATGAATTTCGCCTATATTGTATCGGCTTAGTGCCCTGAGTTGGCATCGTTTAGTGAGCAGAAAATTTTCACTGTGCTTTTGTGTATTGAAGGTGATGGGGCTTTAACAACTTTTTTTTAAGTCTTCCAAACTTAAATTTTTTTGTTCTTTCTTTCTCGGTTTAATAAGTTACGGCCTATTTTATATCGGCTTATTGGCCTCATATTGCGTCGTTTGATGAACGAAAATGTTTTTATGTGTGTGTATTGAAGGGGATGGGACTTTAACAACTTTTAAATCGGTTTAAAGTCTTTTTAAAATTTCATTTTTTTTTCTCGCTTTAATGAGTTTCGGCCTTTTTAATTTCATTTTTTTATTTTCTTTTTTCTTGATTAAGTCAATTTCGGCCTATATTATATCGACTTATGGGCCTCATATTGTGTCGTTTGATCAGCGAAAAACGTTTTTCTGTGCGTGTGTGTATTGAAGGGGGTGGGGCTTTATTGTTCCGACTTTCGATACGAAAGTAACGGAATATTTGTGCTCGGGGTGAGTTTTTTTTTCTTCAGACAAATTTTTTAACTAACCATTTTTGACGGAATTTTTTTATATCGTTCGAAAGCTATTGTTGTCCTGAGCTCAAATTTGAAAAGATATTTCACCTGTGATCATTTTTCGTAAAGTTATGGGAGTTTAAAGATTGCAATTTTGGCCAATTTGGGACAATTAACGCGCGATATATTTCGCGCTATTAACGCGCAAGCGGAGAGTTAATCAGTCGTAAAATTGTTCCAAATTCGTTGAAAGCAGCTTAATTGCCATAATTGATTTGTTACAAAAAGCGAAATTTATCCTTTTGTACTTTATATGGCATGTGGGGGGATGATTTTCAAAAAAAAATTCGAATTTTAGAAAAAAGAGTTTCATTTTCTTTTATTTCATTTGTTTTTTTTTAATGTTATTACTGATCCATAAAACCTTAAAAGGCAGTCGGAACATTCAGGGCTTCGCCATGATACGAGCAGTCTTGTTAACTTTTAACGTGGGGTTCAACATCTTTTTTAAAATGTCATTTTTTTTGTTCTTTTTATTTTTTCTCGGTTTTAAAAAGTTTGGGCCTGTTTTATAGCGGCTTATTAGCCTCATTTTGCGTCATTTGATGGGCGAAAACTTTTTCGTGTGCTTGTGTGTATTGAGGTGGATGCGGCTTTACCAACTTTTTATTAGTTTTAATAAGTCTTTTGTGAAATGTTTTCGCCTTAAAGGGTTTCTGCTCAGG
Organism: Symsagittifera roscoffensis; assembly: GCF_963678635.1. Taxonomy (NCBI): domain Eukaryota; kingdom Metazoa; phylum Xenacoelomorpha; order Acoela; family Convolutidae; genus Symsagittifera; species Symsagittifera roscoffensis. The sequence continues at coordinate 47,132,608 of NC_087063.1, read as the reverse complement.
TATTTCCGGCTTGTTTAAAGCTTGGCTATTTTTCTCCTAATGCTAATTTTATCTTCTATTGTCTTGGTGTTTTTTGTAAACTAGTTTTTTTTTCATTTTGATAGATTTGGGCATTTTTGAAATTTTTTCGAATTAGCGGCTGTTTTGTGTTGTATCGCAACTGGTAGGAAGCTCCGCTTCGCCTCTTTGTAAATCCTTGTTATGTTATTAGGTTTTGGACTCTAAACGTCAAGAGAAAAGAGCCTATTAAGAAAAAAAGCTGTAGGTTTTAGTATCTTCGGTTCGTGAGCACTTGGGTTTTGTGATTGTACAATTTTAGATAGCTCTTTGAAGTTAAAAACACTCGTTTTTTAATGGTGTGCAATTGATTTAAGGTTTGTGTACGTGTATCACGACGTGGTTAACAGCAGCTTTTCGAAAGTGGTGCCCTTTGATGACTCAAGTATCGAGGCCGACTGTGTTCTGTGCTGTGCAGTATATGACATAGACATGGACTGTCAAAATGAGATAGTCATCGGAACATTCTATCAACAGATTGCAGCATTCAAATTTTCGCCCGTTAAGGTAGACATAAATATGCTGAAAGGAATCGTTTGATTTATATATGCAGTTTTGTATTATGATTACCATTGCGATCAGCGTTTTTTCACAGTTCGGAATTTAGATCACAGCAGTCTCCAGGTTTTTTCTTAGGATTTCTCCCTTTTCGGCTTAATTTAATCCTTGATTGCATTTTTCGGGGTATTGGAATTTTATCGAAAACACATTATTTTTACGGGCCAATAAACATAGTTAAAACCTTAATGTAGGTCGTGTTAATTTTCTTCTGTCTATTTCAGGTTTTGATTCTTCGCCTATGATTTCTTCTCATTTCAATTTCATTTGCAAAGAGAAAGTGAAATCAGGCTCTCCAACTACGCAAGTGGCAAATAACACGAAAAAAACGTGAATAGTTTTTGGGTAGTCGAAAAAGGATTTAATGAATAGATTTCCCACTCGAAAATAATCTATTATATATTTAAATGCGGGCTTCACTATCTCGCCATGTTTAAGCTTTTTCAACGTATTATGTTCAAGCTATATCGTATATTGCAATGGTTAAGATTTTTTACGAGTTTGAATTCAGTGTTTATTTCACCAAATTAGAAATTAGCAACCCAGTATTGGGATGCTGTCAGGACTTCCCCAGGTGTTGTGGTTTTGGCCTCCATATATGAATAACCAAATCCTTTAAGTTTACGAGATACGGCAGTTTTCGCGATTTTTCAGAAATCTCTAGAAACCTTAAGTTTTGAAATCTTTACAAAATTTGAAATTCTCATCACTGTAGTTCGGTGTTGCCAGGGTACTCTGCGGGGTTGCGAATCTTGCCTCCAAATATCAGTTCTCAAATCCTTTAAATTCTTAAAGTTTGAAATTCTCAATCCTCTAGGTGGAAACTGTGAGGGTTATCACATGAGTGGCTAATCTTGCCTCGAAATATGACTTCTCAAATCCTTGTAGTTTTCGAGATATGACAGTTTTAGAATCCTGTAGTGTGAAACTGTGAGGGCACTCTGAGGGATTGTAAAACTTGCATCCAAATGACTGCTCAAATCTTTGTAGTTTTCGAGATATGACGTGTTTTGTTTTTTTTGTTTGTTCAGAAAACTTAGATTTTAAAAATTAAATATAAATATGAATAATTTTAAAAAAGTTTTGAAATTCTCCACCTTGTAGTTGGGTACTGTTAGGGTATTCTCAGGAGTTTCATGTTGCAGATTTTGCATCCGATTGCGACTGCTCAAATGTTTTTAGTTTCCGAGATGCGACGTTTGTAATGTCTTTAAATGTTCAAAGATGTCTTTAAATGTTCTTTAAATGTTCAAGATATAAAATATTTAAGTTCCTATCTCTATATTGAGGCTTTTCAATGCGCTACTAGGGGTTACGAGTTTTTTCTGCAACTACAAGTGCTTAAATCCTGTTAGTTTTCAAGATATGACGTTTTTTCTGTTTTTCTTTTCAAAAAAGTTTTCAGAAAACTTAAATTTATTTCTTTCTTCAAAGTTTGGAATTCCTAATCTGATGTCAGAGGCTGTCAGAGTACTCTCAGGGGTTGCAATTTTTGCCTCCAAATATGAGTTCTCAAGTTTTTGTAGTTCTGGAGATATGTCACTTAAAAAAAAAATAGAGAATTTCAATTTGAAGTTCCCAACCCTGTAGTTGGGTGCTGTGAGTACTCTCAGAAGTTGCAAATCTTGGGTGCAAATGCGACTGCTCCTTTGCTTTTAGTTTCCGAGAAATGGCGTTTTTTTGTCATTTTAAAAATTTTCAACGAACTTAGATATAAAAAAATCACAAAATAGTATGGTTTTTCAAATTTTGAATTAAAAAAACTTGAATAACTTTACAAAATATGAAATTACCAACCCTGTAATTGGGTGCTGTCAGAGTACATTCAAAGGATGCAATTTTTATTTCTTATATCTGCGGTTTTGTGATTTATCATAAATTTGAAGCATCGAAGGTGCGTTACACGCTAGTACTTTTTGATTCACTTCAATGGTTTCGGCGTATCATTTATACACTAACTAAGTAGCCTCATATTACATCACTTTCTTAGCCAAAAATTTTCACGCTGAGGGGGACTTCACATTGAGGGGAAATTGTTTATACTCAGGATATTAGGACAAATTTTTTTCAGTGTAAGTTCAGACCGGCAATTTTCATTCTTGAAATACTTTTTTCTCGGCTTTGATTTCAGACATATTTTTGGTCGGCTAGCTTACCATGAACTCTTTGAGTTTTATCATCAAATGTCTATCACAACATATTCTTGAAATTCGATGAGCTTTAAGGCCGTATATTTTAGAAGAGTCGATGAACGTAAGTCGTGATATTTTTCATTTTTTGTTTTACTTTTTCGCGGTTTGACTTTGATTTTTTCAAAGTTCAGTTCATTTTCTTTCTGAATGTGATCGACTTCTAGTTTCGAAATTGAATTTAATTTTCCGATTTCCCAGCGGAATAAAAAAATTACCTATTCAAAATGGGTTAGTTTATCAAAAAATGGTTCAATCATAAGTTATTTTAGAATCTCAAATAGTTTTAGGGGCATCTGTGTTTTTCTGTCAAAAATTGATATTTTTTCTGTTTTTTTTTGCGTTCGTTCACTCTTTTCCAACTGTCTGATGGCTATGTTTAGTATAAGCTCTCAAATAAATATAAAAATCATTCCACGAATCTGTGTTTCACTTTGAAGTATTTTGCTCTCTTTTTTCACCTGCGTGAAGCTTGATGTGGATTTTGGAAATTTTACATTTCCAGGTTATGTTTTCGTGTTCGGTAAGAATTCGTAACAGCTGTAAATTCATAACAAGGCATTGACAAGCAGTGATCACTTGCTCCGATGCGATTAAATTCGCGGTCTTAGGCGCATTTATTAATATTTGCCTCTTAAACTAGTATGAACTGTCGCCTGTTTACCTTGCGATAAGCAACTGTCGCCTGGAATTGCCGCCTTGCGATAAGCAAGAGTATTGCAATCGTGTACTAGACTTTTTTCCCGGTAACCAACTTTGTCCACAGGACTCATCTCCTGGACTTATTAATCTTCTGGTCTCTATTGGAAACTGCAACAGACTTTATTTGAGCATGTTAGCATTTTAATTATCGGTCATATTCAAAATTTGTTTTTCAGGCTGGTAATAATTTTACCAACTTGTACTTTTATTTCGTTTTTTTTGTTTTTCTTCTATTTTTATTCGGTTTAATAAGTTTCGGCCGGTGTTATATCTACTAAGTGCCCTGAAGTGGCGTCGTTCAATGAGCGAAAAATTTTCAATTTGCATGTGTTTATTGAAGGTGATGGGGCTTTAACAACTTTTTCATTAGTTTTTAAGTCTTTTAAAGTTTCATTTTTTTGTTTTTTCTTTTTTCTCGGTTTAATAAGTTTCGGCCTAAATTTATCTGCTTATGGGCCTCATATTGCGTCCATGATGAGCGAAAAACGTTTTTGTGTGCGTGTGTGTATATTGAAGGGTATGGGTCTTTATTAACTTTTCAATCAATTTTAGTCTTTTTTAAAATTTCATTTTTCTTTTTTTCTCGGTTTTAATAAGTTTGGGCCTGTTTTATATCCGCTTATTGGCCTCATACTGCGTCGTTTGATGAGCAAAAACCCTTTTGTGTGCTTGTGTGTATTAAGGTGGATGCGGCTTTACCAACTTTTTATTAGTTTTAATAAGTCTTTTGTGAAATGTTTTCGGCTGAAAGGGTTTCTGCTCATTTTTTTTCGGCTTTTTAAAGCTTGGTTAATTTTCTTCTGATGTTAATTTCATCTTCTATTGTCTTGGTGTTTTTTTTGAAAACTAGTTTTATTCATTTTGATAGATTTCGGCATTTTTTCGATATTGTTTCGAATTAGCGGCTGTATTGTTTTGTATCGCAAGTGCTATGTGTACAAATTTTCTCAGCCTTTTTCGCTGCGTGGGAAAACATGACTAATTTTGTATTAAACAGAATATCTATGAGCTGATGTGGGAGCGCAAGTATCCTGGGCCAGTTAGAGCCTTAGAGGTCGTTGACCTCTCAAATGACGGTGTGCACGACCTGATAGTAGTAACTAACAATTCAGTTCACATCATGCAACACAACATAGCCTATATTGCCCAGATATGCAAGCAGAATTTACTCGCTTTCGTGAAGAGATTAGAAACTGGCGGAGAAACAACTCCTCCTCCCGTGGGAGGATTGAACAAAGGAGAAGATGATAGTCTGAATGCGACGGCATATCTACACAAGGAGGCTTCAAATTGATATTTTAATTTTGTTTTATACTGGTTCTAATTCGCAATCTTTACTAGACACCCCCACTTACATTTTTTATCCTAATGGTCAAATCTGACCAGTGTAATTGGTGTCTATAAAGGATGACCGATGTGGAATATTTATATGCAGTTGACTTTGCGAAACCTCTCAAAATAAAGGCCAATAAGTGGGTTGAAATTTGGAGTGAATTGATCCAGTATGGATGAATAATTTAGGGTTATCGAGAGATTTATCGCTTTTACGCTTAGTTATTTATGTATGCAGATTTGAAATGATAAACTTGAATTGATAGAAAGAAAGTTAGAAGTGGTTTTCCATTCCAACCATTACCCAATATGGTAAAATTTGTGGTTTGATATATATTTATATATGGTACCCACGAGAGGTCTAAATGGTCTGATGAGCTAGTTGCCAACTACTAATTTAGAGTATCTGTTTTTCTTTGTAAGGCTGATAATATTTAACCCATGTACTTTGTACTGGTAATAAAACGCCGTCAACTTCCGCTAGCTGCCAGATCAAGTGTGAAAAGTAATTGTTTTCAGATTAGAAAAATGCTCTGAAGAGACTTTTTTCAGCACATGATTACTGGCAACTCATTCGCCCGCCCGTTCAGAACAAACAAAAAGAAGAAGAAGAAATGGTCGTTTAAAAGGTGAGTAAGGAGTTCGAGGAGAAATTGTATTAATCGGGTACTAGAATTTTTTCCGGGTACAACTTGTTCATAGGGTTCAGCGCAGAACAGCTAGACCCAGCAGCTCATTTACTGCCGAATAGTCCTCATCAATAGACATAATTTGAACATGGTTAAGAGTCGATGAACGTAATTCAGACTCTTATATAGGTCGCGATGATTTTTTTTTTTTCAGAAAAAGTTTTAAAATTTGTTCAGGTTTAAATTTACGTTTTCGCGGTTTGACTTTTGATTTATTTTTATGTTCAGTTCATTTCTTTTGTTGAAACGAAGGCAAGCCCTTATTGAACAGCAAATGTCTAAAGGTCACAAAGAACGTGATCGACTTCTAGTTTCGAATCTATCTATCTATCTATCTATCTATATCTATCTATCTATCTATCTATCTATCTATCTATCTATCTATCTATCTATCTATCTATCTATATCGATATCTATCTATCTATCTATCTATCTATCTCTCTATACTATATTTAATCTATCTATCTATATCTATACTATGCTAGTGACAGCTATCTCACATGTTTAAGCTTAATAATTTTGAATGTTTACCGAAAGATTTTTTTCATGTTTAAACTATATCATATATTGCAATGCCTAAGAAAAATTTTCAATTAGTTTTCCGCAAGGTTATTAGTTTTTCATAAATTTTTTTGAGGCCAACTTAAGTCTTTGTCTGTCTGAATGCCTGCTTTTTAATTAACCAAGGTTTAGAAAAATTCTCAAAATTTAAATAACCCAACCCTGTAATTGGGTGCTGCCAGGGTACTCCCAGGAGTTGTAAATCTTGCCTTCAAGTATGACTACTGAAATAACTTTTTTTTTCGAGAGTTTTTTTTTTTCGAGATGACGGAAAATAGGATTTTAAAAAGTTAATAAATGTCAAATTACCAGCCAAATAATTGGGTGCTGTCAGAGTACACTAAAAGCCTGCAGATGTGGTTTCCAATATATGCGGTTTTTCATGGGTTGTCAAAATTCGAAACACCGGAGGTGCGTTACACGCTAGTTGATGTTTAATTTTCAGATTTTGCAGCGAAATAATTTTTTTAACTTATCCAGTTTTCTCAAATTGGGTTAATTTTATCAAAAAATGCCAATCATTAATTGTTCTAGAAGGTCCAAGAGCTTTGAGAGCATTTATTTTTCTCTTTGATTTTCGAAAGTTGATATTTCTTCAACAATTGTTTTTAAGAGCAATGAACTTGATGAAGACTCTTATATAGGTCTTGCTGATTTGTTTTTAAAAAAAGTCTTGAAATTTTATTATTGGTATGATTATTATGATTGGTTTAATGCACTTTTTGATTTAAATTGAATTTCATTTTCTGAAGTTACGTAAATAGCACACTCCAAATATGATTGTGAAAATGACGCAAAGAAACGTGTACGATTTCAAGTTTCGAAAGTCGAATTTATTTAAAAGGTTTCCCAGCAGAATTAAATTTTACCTATTGATCCTGTTTTCTCAAAATGACTTCATGTTATCAAAAAAGCACCAATCATAAATTGTTCTAGAATTTTAAAGAATTTAAAGGGCATCTATTTTTTTTTGAAATTGGAAAGTTGAGAGATATTCAAGAAAGTCCATGTTTTTTTTTATGTTTGCTTGCGTTCATTACTCATTTCCAATCTTCAATTTGCTGTTTCATGTTTTCTTGCTTTCATTGATTCTTTTTCAACTGTCTGTTGGCTATGTTTGAAGTTAAAAATGTAGTTAATTTTATATCTTCGTTCTATTTTTCTCAACTTCGATTTTGCCTTTATTTACGCTTTTTTTGTTAATCACCTGAATGCCCTATTTTTTTATTTAAAAAACTTCTTTCTGAATATTATTAATCCTCAATTCAATTTTCGTTCAAATTTTTTGGAAATATCTTTTTATGACATCATTTTTCTCGGATCAAAGAGAGTGTACCTTGAAATTGTCGGTCTAGTTATCGCTCCTTTTTTTAGCTTATTTTATGCCGTGGCTTGGCCTTCTTGCTCTGAGGGAAAAAAAACAGGAGTTTCCTACGCTACTTGTTGGAGGTGCAACGCCGCACTTAGCACTGTTTTTTTTTTCATATTTGAAGGCATTTTTGCTGCATAGAATTGGCAATTTATTAGAATCTATTTTATTGGCATCTTATTAGTGCACTTGCAAGCTTGCGAAGCGTAGTGTATTAGTACGAACCTTTTTGTCGAATCTAACATGCAAATAAAATTGTTCATCAAAAGTGTATACTTATTTGGTGGTTTTTTTTTGCTAGAATCACGATCTGTAGCATTGGAATTAGCTTAGGATCTGTTCTCTGGTTTATTTGTAGCTAGTGTTTCTGATTGATTAAGTATCCGTAGATAGGTAGTACGTGGGTGAGATTCATAATCTTTAGGTCGCAGAACGAAATGAGAGGTGGTAGATTTTTTTTTTACTATCTCGAGGCTTATTTCTGTTTTTAGTGCACTTTTTAGAGCTGCTTTTTGTAGTGTTCTCGCTAGCGTTCGCGAAGGGCAGCTTTCCATTTGTATTGGAATTTATCAATGATCCGATGAGAGAACTCTTAATCTCTATGTCGTAGGTTCGATTCCGTCACTATCAACAGCTTGCTAACTACGCTCAAATTCTTGTAGTTTTCGAGATGTGACAATTTTTTTGTGATTTTTTAAAAAAATTTCAAGAAAACTTAAGGAGTTTTTGTTTTTCAAAGTTTGAAATTCCCTACCCTGTAGTTGGGTGCTTTCAGGGCACTCTCAGAAGTTGCGAATCTTGCCTCCAAATATAACTGATCAATTCCTTGTAGTTTTTGAGATATGACGTATTTAGTGATTTTTTCAGAAAAATTTCAAAAAACCCAAACAAATTTGTTTCTTCGATCTTTGAAGTTCTCAACCCTGTTGGTGGGGGCTGTCAGAGTACTCTTACGGGTTGTGAACCCTGCATTCAATTATGACTCCTCTAATCTTTTTAGTTCTCCAGACATGACGTTTTTGTGATTTTGTCAAAGTTTTTTAGAAAATGAAATTTTTATTCTTTCTAATTTGAAATTTCTAACCCTGTAGTTGGGTGCTGTCTGGGGTCTCATTGGGGTTGCAAATCTTGCCTTCAATTATGACTGCTCAAATCCTTGTAGTTTTCGAGATCAGAGGATTTTTTTCTATGATTTTTCCAAAATTTTCTTTTAACTAAGGCTTAGAAAAATTCTCAAAATTTTAATATCCCAACCCTGTAATTGGGTGCTGCCAGGGTACTCCCAGGAGCTGTAAATCTTGCCTCCAAGTATGACTACTGAATTAACTTTTTTTTCGAGAGTTTTTTTTTCGAGATGACCGAAAATAGGATTTTAAAAAGTTTATAAATGTCAAATTACCAGCCAAATAATTGGGTGCTGTCAGAGTACACAAAGCCTGCAGATGTGGTTTCCAATGTATGCGGTTTTTCATGGGTTGTCAAAAATTCGAAGCACCGGAGGTGCGTTACACGCTAGTTGATGTTAATTTTTCAGATTTTGCAGCGAAATATTTTTTTTAACTTATCCAGTTTTCTCAAATTGGGTTAATTTTATCAAAAAAATGCCGATCATTAATTGTTCTAGAAGGTCCAAGAGCTTTGAGAGCATTTATTTTTCTCTTTGATTTTCCAAAGTTGATATTTATTCAACAATTTTTTGTAAGAGCAATGAACTTGATGAAGACTCTTAAATAGGTCTTGCAGATTTTTTTTTTTAAAGTCTTGAATTTTTATTATTGGTATGATTATTATGATTGCTATAATGTACTTTTTGTATTTGAGTTCATTTGAAATTTATTTCTGAAAGTTACTTTAATAGCACTCTCCAAATATGAACGAGAAAATGACGCAAAAAAATGTGTATGTTTTCAAGTTTCGAAAGTGGAATTTATTTTAAAGGTTTCCCAGCAGAATAAAAACTTTACCTATTGATCCAGTTTTCTCAAGTTGACTTCATATTATCAAAAAAAGCGCCAATCATAAATTGTTCTAGAAATTTAAAGGATTTAAAGGGCGTCTATTTGCTTTTGAAATTCGAAAGTTGAGAGATATTCAAGAAAGTCAATGTTTTTTTTATGTTTGCTTGCGTTCATTACTCTTTTCCAATCTTCGATTTGCTGTTTCATGTTTTCTTGCTTTCATGGATTTTTTTTCAACTGTCTGTTGGCTATGTTTGAAGTTAAAAATGTAGTTAATTTTATATCTTGGTTCTATTTTTCTCAACTTCGATTTTGCATTTATTTACGCTTTTTTTGTTTAACACCTGAATGCTCTATTTTTTATACAAAAAACTTCTTTCTGAATAGTTTTATTCCTCAATTCAGTTTTCGTTCAAATTTTTTGGAAATATCTTTTTTCGACATCATTTCCTACGCTACTTGTTGGAGGTGCAACGCCGCACTTAGCACTATTTTTTTCATATTTGAAGGCATTTTTGCTGCATATAATTGGTATTTTATTAGCATCTATTTTATTGGCATCTTATTAGTGCACTTGCAAGCTTGCGAAGCGTAGTGTATTAGTACGAACCTTTTTTTGTCGAACCTAACTCGCAAGTAAAATTGTTCATTTAAAGTGTTTTTATTTATTTGGTGATTTTTTTTGCTAGAATCACGATCTGTAGCATTGGAATTAGCTTAGGATCTGTTCTCTGCTTTATTTGTGGCTAGTGTTTCTGATTGATTATTTACGCTCAGTAGTCACTAGGATATCCGTAGATAAGTAGTATGTGCGTGAGATTCATAATCTCTAGGTCGCAGATCCAAACGAGAGGTGGTAGATTTTTTTTACTAACTCGAGGCTTATTTCTACTTTTTAGTGCTCTTTTTAGAGCTGCTTTTTGATTCCCAAAATTGCGCTGAAAATTTCCAAAAACTACCTGAACTGGAGTAAAACTAAAGTTACCTTTTTATTTAGCTAGATATTTGACCAAAAGTCAAAACAATTTTTAGAATAGGTCAATTGGTAAACAGTTTTTGAAGAAAAATTACTATAAAAACGAAAGCGAAATTTTAAAAATAATTCAAAATTTTTTTCAAATTTTGTGCGAAAATTTTTTGAAGTTTCAAGTTTTTGATTCCCAAACTTGCGCTGAAAATTTCCAAAAACTACCTTAACTGTAGTAAAACTAAATTTTGTTGGCTTAAATTAAGCTTATATAAGCTATTGCAATTACTAACCAACTTTTTTATTTGCTAGATATCTGACCAAAAATCAAAAGTTTCAAACCTTTTTTTTTTGACACGACCATTTTTTCGAAATTTTTATTGTCGTTCGGATCACGACTGAAAGGGCTTTAATATGATATATCACATTATTTTCCGTTGATTATTTGTGGTGGCGATTTTGCATGGAAAACAAAAAGCAGAATAAAAACAAACCTAAAACACACCCGAATACAAAGTTTCTCCCCATTTTCAATGGTCGGAACAATAATCATACTCATAATAAAAATAATAATTGTAGTCATAGTAATTGGAATTGAATAAAAAATAGAAAGTACTTTTTCAATGAACCGATGCAACCGTGTAGTTATGGGCTATCGGAGTACTCTCAGTTATTGCGAACGTTGCCTCCAATTTTAACTGCTCAAAGCCTTGTAATTGTAGAGATATGCCTTCTTAGCAATTTTTTTTATAACTTTTTCAAAAAACTCAGCAAAAGTTTTTTTTTCAAATTTTGAAATTCCTTAGCTTGTAGTTGGGTACTGTCAGAGTACTCTCAGAAGTTGCGAATCTTGCCTCCAAATATAACTGATCAATTCCTTGTAGTTTTTGAGATATGACGTATTTAGTGATTTTTTCAGAAAAATTTCAAAAAACCCAAACAAATTTGTTTCTTCGATCTTTGAAGTTCTCAACCCTGTTGGTGGGGGCTGTCAGAGTACTCTTACGGGTTGTGAACCCTGCATTCAATTATGACTCCTCTAATCTTTTTAGTTCTCCAGATATGACGTTTTAGTGATTTTGTCAAAGTTTTTTAGAAAATGAAATTTTTATTCTTTCTAATTTGAAATTTCTAACCCTGTAGTTGGGTGCTGTCTGGGGTCTCATTGGGATTGCAAATCTTGCCTTTAATTATGACTGCTCAAATCCTTGTAGTTTTCGAGATAAGAGGATTTTTTTCTATGATTTTTCCAAAATTTTCTTTTAACTAAGGCTTAGAAAAATTCTCAAAATTTTAATATCCCAACACTGTAATTGGGTGCTGCCAGGATAATCCCAGGAGTTGTTAATTTTGCCTCCAAGTATGATTACTCAAATGATTATAAGTTTTGAGAGTTGAGTTTTTCGAGATGACGGAAAGTAGGACTTGAAAAAATTTTTAAAATATCAAATTACCAGCCAAATAATTGGGTGCTGTCAGAGTACACTAAAAGCCTGCAGATTTGTTTTGCAATGTATGCGGTTTTTCATGGGTTGTCAAAAATTCGAAACACCGGAGGTGCGTTACACGCTAGTTGATGTTTAATTTTCAGATTGTGCAGCGAAATAATTTTTTTAACTTATCCAGTTTTCTCAAATTGGGTTAATTTTATCAAAAAAATGCCAATCATTAATTGTTCTAGAAGGTCCAAGAGCTTTGAGAGCATTTTTTTTTCTCTTTGATTTTCGAAAGTTGATATTTCTTCAACAATTTTTTTTAAGAGTAATGAATTTGATGAAGACTCTTATATAGGTCTTGCAGATTTTTTTTTTTAAAAAGTCTAGAATTTTTATTGGTATGATTATTATGATTGCTATAATGTACTTTTTGTATTTGAGTTCATTTGAAATTCATTTTCTGAAAGTTACTTTAATAGCACTCTCCAAATATGAACGTGAAAATGACGCAAAAAAATGTGTATGATTTTAAGTTTCGAAAGTGGAATTTATTTTAAAGGTTTCCCAGCAGAATAAAAACTTTACCTTTTGATCCAGTTTTCTCAAGTTGACTTCATGTTATCAAAAAGCGCCAATCATAAATTGTTCTAGAATTTTAAAAAATTTAAAGGGCATCTATTTTTTTTTGAAATTGGAAAGTTGAGAGATATTCAAGAAAGTCCATGTTTTTTTTTATGTTTGCTTGCGTGCATTACTCTTTTCCAATGTTCGATTTGCTGTTTCATGTTTTCTTGCTTTCATTTATTCTTTTTCAACTGTCTGTTGGCTATGTTTGAAGTTAAAAATGTAGTTAGTTTTATTTCATGGTTCTATTTTTCTCAACTTCGACTTTGCATTTATTTACGCTTTTTTTTTGTATAACACCTGAATTTTTTTGTATAACACTTCTTTTTGAATAGTATTGTTCCTCAATTGATTTTTCATTCAATTTATTTGAAATATCTTTTTATGACATTATTTTTCTCGGATCAAACTGAGTGTACCTTGAAATTGTCGGTCTAGTTATCTATTCTTTTTTTCAGCTTTTTTTATGCCGTGGCTTGTCTTTCTTGCTCTGCGGGAAATACTGGAGTTTCCTAAGCTACTTGTTGGAGGTGCAACGCCGCAGTTAGCACTATTTTTTTTTCATATTTGAAGGAATTTTTGCTGCATAGAATTGGCATTTTATCAGCATCTATTTTATTGGCATCTTTTAGTGCACTTGCAAGCTTGCGAAGCGTAGTGTATTAGTACGGACCTTTTTTGTCGAACCTAATTCGCAAATAAAATTGTTCATTAAAAGTGTTTAGTTATTTGGTGTTAATTTGCTAGAATCACGATCTGTAGCATTGGATTTAGCTTAGGATCTGTTCTCTGCTTTATTTGTGGCTAGTGTTTCTGATCGATTATTTACGCTCAGTAGTCACTAGGATATCCGTAGATAAGAAGTATGTGCGTGAGGTTCATAATCTCTAGGTCGCAGATCGAAACGAGAGGTGGTAGGTTTTTTTTTACTTATTCGAGGCTTATTTCTGTTTTTAGTGCACTTTTTAGAGCTGCTTTTTGTGTTCTTGCTAGCGTTCGCGAAGCGCAGCTTTCCCTTTGTGTTGGAATTTAAGTAGTATGTGCGTGAGATAAGTATCCGTAGATAAGTAGTATGTGCGTGAGATTCATAATCTCTAGGTCGCAGATCGAAACGAGAGGTGGTAGATTTTTTTTTACTATTTCGAGGCTTATTTCTTTTTTAGTGCACTTTTTAGAGCTGCTTTTTGTGCTCTCGCTAACGTTCGCGAAGCGCAGCTTTCCCTTTGTGTTGGAATTTAAGTAGTATGTGAGTGAGATAAGTAGTATGTGCGTGAGATTCATAATCTCTAGGTCGCAGATCGAAACGAGAGGTGGTAGATTTTTTAAAACTAATTCGAAGCTTATTTCTGCTTTTAGTGCACTTTTTAGAGCTGCTTTTTGTGTTCTCGCTAGCGTTCCGAAGCGCAGCTTTCCCTTTGTGTTGGAATTTATCAATGATCCGATGCGAGAACTCTTAATCTCTATGTCGTAGGTTCAATTCCGTCACTATCAACAGCTTGCTAACTACGAGGCTTCGCCTGTGTGTGATAAAAGTGGTCATAATATTGATAATATAAACAAAATAATCATAATCAATTTATTCTGCATAACAAGAGGATAGCCGATTACTGTGCAAGTAGCGCAGAATGTTCAAACCACAGTCTTAAAAAACACAAAAATGTTTTCTGCATGTGATAAGAAAATATTAGAGTAGGTCAGTTGGAAAACAGTTTTCGAAGAAAAAGTACTGGAAAAACGAAAGCAAAATTTTAAAAATAATTCAAAATTTTTTTCAAATTTTGTGCGAACATTTTTTGAAGTTTCAAATTTTTGATTCCCAAACTTGCGCTGAAAATTTCCAAAAACTACCTGAACTGTAGTAAAACTAAATTTTTTTGGCTTAAATTAAGCTTATATAAGCTATTGCAATTACTAATCAACTTTTTTATTTGCTAGATATCTGACCAAAAATCAAAAGTTTCAAACCTTTTTTTTTGACACGAACATTTTTTCGAAATTTTTATTGTCGTTCGGATCACGACTGAAAGGGCTTTAATATGATATATCACATTATTTTCCGTTGATTATTTGTGGTGGCGATTTTGCATGGAAAACAAAAAGCAGAAAAAAAAACAAACCTAAAACACACCCGAATACAAAGTTTCTCCCCATTTTCAATGGTCGGAACAATAATCATACTCATAATAAAAATAATAATTGTAGTCATAGTAATTGGAATTGAATAAAAAATAGAAAGTACTTTTTCAATGAACCGATGCAACCGTGTAGTAATGGGCTATCGGAGTACTCTCAGTTATTGCGAACGTTGCCTCCAATTTTAACTGCTCAAAGCCTTGTAATTGTAGAGATATGCCTTCTTAGCAATTTTTTTTATAACTTTTTCAAAAAACTCAGCAAAAGTTGTTTTTTCAAATTTGAAATTCCTTAGCTTGTAGTTGGGTACTGTCAGAGTACTCTCAGAAGTTGCGAATCTTGCCTCCAAATATAACTGATCAATTCCTTGTAGTTTTTGAGATATGACGTATTTAGTGATTTTTTCAGAAAAATTTCAAAAAACCCAAACAAATTTGTTTCTTCGATCTTTGAAGTTCTCAACCCTGTTGGTGGGGGCTGTCAGAGTACTCTTACGGGTTGTGAACCCTGCATTAAATTATGACTCCTCTAATCTTTTTAGTTCTCCAGATATGACGTTTTAGTGATTTTGTCAAAGTTTTTTAGAAAATGAAATTTTTATTCTTTCTAATTTAAAATTTCTAACCCTGTAGTTGGGTGCTGTCTGGGGTCTCATTGGGGTTGCAAATCTTGCCTTCAATGATGACTGCTCAAATCCTTGTAGTTTTCGAGATAAGAGGATTTTTTTCTACGATTTTTCCAAAATTTTCTTTTAACTAAGGCTTAGAAAAATTCTCAAAATTTTAGTATCCCAACACTGTAATTGGGTGCTGCCAGGATAATCCCAGGAGTTGTTAATTTTGCCTCCAAGTATGATTACTCAAATGATTCTAAGTTTTGAGAGTTGAGTTTTTCGAGATGACGGAAAGTAGGACTTGAAAAAATTTTTAAAATATCAAATTACCAGCCAAATAATTGGGTGCTGTCAGAGTACACTAAAAGCCTGCAGATTTGTTTTGCAATGTATGCGGTTTTTCATGGGTTGTCAAAAATTCGAAACACCGGAGGTGCGTTACACGCTAGTTGATGTTCAATTTTCAGATTGTGCAGCGAAATAATTTTTTTAACTGTTCCAGTTTTCTCATATTGGGTTAATTTTATCAAAAAAATGCCAATCATTAATTGTTCTAGAAGGTCCAAGAGCTTTGAGAGCATTTTTTTTCTCTTTGATTTTCGAAAGTTGATATTTCTTCAACAATTTTTTTTAAGAGTAATGAATTTGATGAAGACTCTTATATAGGTCTTGCAGATTTTTTTTTAAAAAAAGTCTAGAATTTTTATTGGTATGATTATTATGATTGCTATAATGTACTTTTTGTATTTGAGTTCATTTGAAATTCATTTTCTGAAAGTTACTTTAATAGCACTCTCCAAATATGAACGTGAAAATGACGCAAAAAAATGTGTATGATTTTAAGTTTCGAAAGTGGAATTTATTTTAAAGGTTTCCCAGCAGAATAAAAACTTTACCTTTTGATCCAGTTTTCTCAAGTTGACTTCATGTTATCAAAAAGCGCCAATCATAAATTGTTCTAGAATTTTAAAGAATTTAAAGGGCATCTATTTTTTTTTGAAATTGGAAAGTTGAGAGATATTCAAGAAAGTCCATGTTTTTTTTTATGTTTGCTTGCGTGCATTACTCTTTTCCAATGTTCGATTTGCTGTTTCATGTTTTCTTGCTTTCATTTATTCTTTTTCAACTGTCTGTTGGCTATGTTTGAAGTTAAAAATGTAGTTAGTTTTATTTCGTGGTTCTTTTTTTCTCAACTTCGATTTTGCATTTATTTACGCTTTTTTTGTATAACACCTGAATGCCCTATTTTTTATACAAAAAACTTCTTTTTGAATAGTATTATTCCTCAATTGAATTTTCATTCAATTTATTTGAAATATCTTTTTATGACAATATTTTTCTCGGATCAAACTGAGTGTACCTTGAAATTGTCGGTCTAGTTATCTATTCTTTTTTTCAGCTTTTTTTATGCCGTGGCTTGTCTTTCTTGCTCTGCGGGAAATACTGGAGTTTCCTAAGCTACTTGTTGGAGGTGCAACGCCGCAGTTAGCACTACTTTTTTTTCATATTTGAAGGCATTTTTGCTGCATAGAATTGGCATTTTATCAGCATCTATTTTATTGGCATCTTTTTAGTGCACTTGCAAGCTTGCGAAGCGTAGTGTATTAGTACGGACCTTTTTTGTCGAACCTAATTCGCAAATAAAATTGTTCATTAAAAGTGTTTAGTTATTTGGTGTTATTTTGCTAGAATCACGATCTGTAGCATTGGAATTAGCTTAGGATCTGTTCTCTGCTTTATTTGTGGCTAGTGTTTCTGATTGATTATTTACGCTCAGTAGTCACTAGGATATCCGTAGATAAGTAGTATGTGCGTGAGATTCATAATCTCTAGGTCGCAGATCGAAACGAGAGGTGGTAGGTTTTTTTAATTATTCGAGGCTTATTTCTGTTTTTAGTGCACTTTTTAGAGCTGCTTTTTGTGTTCTCGCTAGCGTTCGCGAAGCGCAGCTTTCCCTTTGTGTTGGAATTTAAGTAGTATGTGCGTGAGATAAGTATCCGTAGATAAGTAGTATGTGCGTGAGATTCATAATCTCTAGGTCGCAGATCGAAACGAGAGGTGGTAGATTTTTTTTTACTAATTCGAGGCTTATTTCTTTTTTAGTGCTCTTTTTAGAGCTGCTTTTTGTGCTCTCGCTAACGTTCGCGAAGCGCAGCTTTCCCTTTGTGTTGGAATTTAAGTAGTATGTGCGTGAGATAAGTAGTATGTGCGTGAGATTCATAATCTCTAGGTCGCAGATCGAAACGAGAGGTGGTAGATTTTTTAAAACTAATTCGAAGCTTATTTCTGCTTTTAGTGCACTTTTTAGAGCTGCTTTTTGTGTTCTCGCTAGCGTTCCGAAGCGCAGCTTTCCCTTTGTGTTGGAATTTATCAATGATCCGATGCGAGAACTCTTAATCTCTATGTCGTAGGTTCAATTCCGTCACTATCAACAGCTTGCTAACTACGAGGCTTCGCCTGTGTGTGATAATAGTGATCATAATATTGATAATATAAACAAAATAATCATAATCAATTTATTCTGCATAACAAGAGGATAGCCGATTACTGTGCAAGTAGCGCAGAATGTTCAAACCACAGTCTTAAAAAACACAAAAATGTTTTCTGCATGTGATAAAAAATTATTAGAGTAGGTCAGTTGGAAAACAGTTTTTGAAGAAAAAGTACTGGAAAAACGAAAGCAAAATTTTAAAATTAATTCAAAACTTTTTTCAAATTTTGTGCGAAAATTTTTTGAAGTTTTGTTTTTGATTCCCAAACTTGCGCTGAAAATTTCCAAAAACTACCTTAACTGTAGTAAAACTAAGTTTTCTTGGCTTAAATTAAGCTTAAATAAGCTATTGCAAATACTAACCACCTTTTTTATTTGCTAGATATCTGACCAAAAATCAAAAGTTTCAAACCTGTTTTTTTTGACACGAACATTTTTTCGAGTTTTTTTTGTCGTTCGGATCACGACTGAAAAGGCTTTAATATGATATATCTTATTATTTTCCGATGATTATTTGTGGTGGCGATTTTGCATTGAAAACAAAAGCCAAAAAAAAACAACCTAAAACACACCCGAATACAAAGTTACTCCCCATTTTCAATGGTCGGAACAATAATCATACTCATAATAAAAATAATAATTGTAGTCATAGTAATTAGAATTGAATAAAATATAGAAAGTACTTTTCAATGAACTGATGCAACCGTGTAGTTATGGGCTATCGGAGTACTCTCAGGTATTGCGAACGTTGCCTCCAATTTTAACTGCTCATAGCCTTGTAATTGTCGAGATATGCCTTTTTTGCAATTTTTTTGATAAGTTTTTTAAAAAAACTCAGCAGAAGTTTTTTTTTCAAAATTTTGAAACTCCTTGCCCTGTAGTTGGGTACTGTCAGAGTACTCTCGGGAGTTGCGAATCTTGCCTTCAAATATAACTGATCATTTCTTTGTAGTTTTTGAGATATGACGTATTTTGTGATTTTTTCAGAAAAGTTTCAAAAAACCCAAACAAATTTTTTTCTTCAAATTTTGAAGTTCTAAACCCTGTTGGTGGGGGCTGTCAGAGTACTCACTCGGTTTGTGAACCCTGCATCCAATTATGACTCTTCTAATCTTTGTAGTTTTCCAGATATGAGATTTTTTTTCTATGATTTTTCCAAAATTTACTATTAACTAAGGCTTAAAAAAATTCTCACAATTTAAATATCCCAACACTGTAATTGGGTGCTGCCAGGGTAATCTCAGGAATTGTTAATTTTGCCTCCAAGTATGATTCCTCAAATAATTATAAGTTTTGAGAGTTGATTTCTTCGAGATGACTGAAAGTAGGACTTGAAAAAATTTATAAAATATCAAATTACCAGCCAAATAATTGGGTGCTGTCAGAGTACACTAAAAGCCTGCAGATGTGGTTTCCAATGTATGCGGTTTTTCACGGGTTGTCAAAAATTCGAAACACCGGAGGTGCGTTACACGCTAGTTGATGTTTGATTTTCAGATTTTGCAGCGAAATAGTTTTTTTAACTTATCCAGTTTTCTCAACTTGGGTTAATTTTATCAAAAAAATGCCAATCAGTAATTGTTCTAGAAGGTCCAAGAGTTTTGAGAGCATTTGTTTTTCTCTTTGATTTTCGAAAGTTGATATTTCTTCAACATTTTTTTTAAGAGTAATGAACTTGATGTAGACTCTTATATAGGTCTTGCAGATTTTTTTTAAACAAAGTCTGCTATAATGTACTTTTTGTTTTTGAGTTCATTTGAAAATCATTTTCTGAAAGTTACTTTAATAGCACTCTCCAAATATGAACGTGAAAATGACGCAAAAAAATGCGTATGATTTCAAGTTTCGAAAGTGGAATTTATTTTAAAGGTTTCCCAGCAGAAAAAAAACTCTACCTTTTGATCCAGTCTTCTCAAGTTGACTTCATGTTATCAAAAAAGCGCCAATCATAAATTGTTCTAGAATTTTAAAGAATTTAAAGGGCATCTATTTTTTTGAAATTCGAAAGTTGAGAGATATTCAAGAAAGTCGATGTTTTTTCTTATGTTTGCTTGCGTTCATTACTCTTTTCCAATGTTCGATTTGCTGTTTCATGTTTTCTTGCTTTCATTGATTCTTTCTCAACTCTCTGTTGGCTATGTTTGAAGTTAAAAATGCAGTTAATTTCATATCTTGGTTCTATTTTTCTCAACTTCGATTTTGCATTTATTTACGGTTTTTTTGTTTAACACCTGAATGCCCTATTTTTTATACAAAAAACTTCTTTTTGAATAGTGTTATTCCTCAATTCAGTTTGCGTTCAAATTTTTTTAGAAATATCTTTTTATGACATCATTTTTCTCGGATCAAAGAGAGGGTACCTTGAAATTGTCGGTCTAGTTATTGCTTCTTTTTTTAGCTTATTTTATGCCGTGGCTTGTCTTTCTTGCTCTGAGGGAAAAACTGGAGTTTCCTATGCTATTTGTTGGAGATGCAACGCCGCACTTAGCCTTATTTTTTTTCATATTTGAAGGAATTTTTGCTGCATAGAATTGGCATTTTATTAGCATCTTTTTTATTGGCATCTTATTAGTGCACTTGCAAGCTTGCGAAGCGTAGTGTATTAGTACGAACCTTTTTTGTCGAACCTAACTCGCAATAAAATTGTTCATTAAAAGCGTTTACCTATTTGGTGTTTTTTTTGCTAAAATCACGATCTGTAGTATTGGAATTAGCTTAGGATCTGTCCTCTGCTTTATTTGTGGCTAGTGTTTCTGATTGATTAAGTATCCGTTGATAAGTAGTATGTGCGTGAGATTCATAATCTCTAGGTCGCAGATCGAAACGAGAGGTGGTATTTTTTTTTCTAATTGGGGCTTATTTCTGTTTTAGTGCACTTTTTAGAGCTGCTTTTTGTGTTCTCGCTAGCGTTCGCCAAGCGCAGCTTTCGCTTTGTTGGAATTTATCAATGATCCGATGCGAGAACTCTTAATCTCTATGTCGTAGGTTCAATTCCGTCACTATCAACAGCTTGCTAACTACGAGGCTTCGCCTGTGGGTGATAATAGTCATCATAATATTGATAATATAAGCAAATTAATCATAATCAATTTATTCTGCATAACAAGAGGATAGCCGATTACTGTGCAAGTAGCGCAGAATGTTGCAACCACAGTCTTAAAAATACAAAAATGTTTTCTGCATGTGATAAGAAAATATTAGAGTAGGTCAGTTGGAAAACAGTTTTCGAAGAAAAAATACTAGAAAAACGAAAGCAAAATTTTAAAAATAATTCAAAACTTTTCTCAAAATTTGTGCGAAAATTTTTTGAAGTTTTGTTTTTGATTCCCAAACTTGCTCTGAAAATTTCCAAAAACTACCTTAGTTGTAGTAAAACTAAATTTTCTTGACTTAAATAATGCTTAATTAAGCTATTGCAACTACTAACCACCTTTTTTATCTGCTAGATATCTGACCAAAAATCAAAAAAATTTTCAAACCTGTTTTTTTTTTGACACGAACTTTTTTCGAAATTTTTTTTGTCGTTCGGATCACGACTGAAAAGGCTTTAATATGATATATCATATTATTTTCCGATGATTTTTGTGGTGGCGATTTCGCAGGGAAAACATCAAGCCAAAAAAAAACCTAAAACACACCCGAATACAAAGTTCCTCCCCATTTTCAATGGTCGGAACAATAATCATATTCATAATAAAAATTAGAAAGTTTTTTTCAATGAACCGATGAAACCGTGTAGTTATGGGCTATCGAAGTACTCTAAGCTATTGCGAACAATGCCTCCAATTTTAACTGCTCAAAGCCTTGTAATTGTCGAGATATGCCTTTTTTGCGATTTTTTTAAATAAATTTTTCAAAAAACTCAGCAAAAGTTTTTTTTTCAAAATTTGAAATTCCTAACCCTGTAGTTGGGTGCTGTCTGGGTTTTCATAGGAGTTACAAATCTTGCCTCCAACTATGACTGCTCAAATCCTTGTAGTTTTTGAGATATGAGGATTTTTTTCTACGATTTTTCCAAAATTTTTAATTAACCAAGGTTTAGAAAAATTCTCAAAAATTAAATATCCCAACCCTGTAATTGGGTGCTGCCAGAGTACTCCTAGGAGTGGTTAATTTTGCCTCCAAGTATCACTACACAAATAATAAAATAAGTTTTGAGAGTTGATTTTTTCGAGATGACGGAAAGTAGGACTTGAAAAAGTTTATAAAATATCAAATTACCAGCTAAATAGTTTGCTGTCAGAGTACACTAAAAGCCTGAAGATGTGGTTTCCAATGTATGCGGTTTTTTCATGTCTTGTCAAAAAATCGAAGCACCGAAGGTGGGTTGCACGCTAGTTGATGTTTAATTTTCAGATTTTGCAGCGAAATAATTCTTTTAACTTATTCATCCAGTTTTCTAAAATTAGGTTAGTTTTATCAAAAAAATGCCAATCATAAATTGTTCTAGAAGATCCAAGAGCTTTGAGGGCATTTATTTTTCTCTTTGATTATCGAAAGTTGATATTTCTTCAACAAATTCTTTTTTTAAGAGTAATGAACTTGATGAAGACTCTTATATAGGTCTTGCTGATTTTTTTAAAAAAAAAAGTCTTGAAATTTTATTATTGGTATGATTATTATGATTGGTTGAATGCACTTTTTGATTTCAATTGAATTTCATTTTCTGAAAGTTACGTAAATAGCACTCTCTAAATCTGATTGTGAAAATGACGCAAAGAAACGTGTACGATTTCAAGTTTCGAAAGTGGAATTTATTTGAAAGGTTTCCCAGCAGAAGAAAAACTTTACCTATTGATCCAGTTTTTTTAAGTTGAGTTCTTGTTATCAAAAAAAGCGCCAATCATAAATTGTTCTAGAAATTCAAAGAATTTAAAGGGCATCTATTTTTTCTTTGAAATTCGAAAGTTGAGAGATATTCAAGAAAGTCAGTGTTTTTTTTTATGTTTGCCTCCGTTCATTACTCTTTTTCAATCTTCGATTGGCTATGTTTCAAAGTTTTTTAGAAAATGAAATTTTGATTCTTTTTATTTTGAAATTCCTAACCCTGTAGTTAGGTGCTGTCTGGGTTTTCATAGGAGTTGCAAATCTTGCCTCCAAACATGACTGCTCAAATCCTTGTAGTTTTCGAGATATGAGGATTTTTTTCTACGATTTTTCCAAAATTTTTAATTAACCAAGGTTTAAAAAAATTCTCAAAAGTTAAATGTCCCAACCCTGTAACTGGGTGCTGCCAGAGTACTCCTAGGAGTCGTTAATTTTGCCTCCAAGTATCACATCTCAATTAATTATAAGTTTTGAGAGTTGATTTTTTCGAGATGACGGAAAGTAGGACTTGATAAAGTTTATAAAATATCAAATTACCAGCTAAATATTTTGCTGTCAGAGTACACTAAAAGCCTGCAGATGTGGTTTCCAATGTATGCGGTTTTTTCATGAGTTGTCAAAAAATCGAAGCACCGAAGGTAGGTTGCACGCTAGTTGATGTTTAATTTTCAGATTTTGCAGCGAAATAATTCTTTTAACTTATTCATCCAGTTTCCTAAAATTAGGTTAGTTTTATCAAAAAAATGCCAATCATAAATTGTTCTAGAAGATCCAAGAGCTTTGAGGGCATTTGTTTTTCTCTTTGATTATCGAAATCTGATATTTCTTCAACAAATTCTTTTTTTAAGAGTAATGAACTTGATGAAGACTCTTATATAGGTCTTGCTGATTTTTTTTTAAAGTCTTGAAATTTTATTACTGGTATGATTATTATGATTGGTTGAATGCACTTTTTGATTTCAGTTGAATTTCATTTTCTGAAAGTTGCGTAAATAGCACTCTCTAAATATGATTGTGAAAATGACGCAAAGAAACGTGTACGATTTCAAGTTTCGAAAGTGGAATTTATTTGAAAGGTTTCCCAGCAGAAGAAAAACTTTACCTATTGATCCAGTTTTCTTAAGTTGAGTTCTTGTTATCAAAAAAGCGCCAATCATAAATTGTTCTAGAAATTCAAAGAATTTAAAGGGCATCTATTTTTTCTTTGAAATTCGAAAGTTGAGAGATATTCAAGAAAGTCAGTGTTTTTTTATGTTTGCTTCCGTTCATTACTCTTTTTCAATCCTCGATTGGCTATGTTTCATGTTTATTTGCGTTCATTGATTCTTTTCCAACTGTCTGTTGGCTATGTTTGAAGTTAAAATTTTAGTAAAATTTATATCTTGTTTCTTCTTTTCTCATCTTTGATTTTGCATTTATTTACGCTTTTTTTTTGTATAATACATCTGAATGCCCTATTTTTTATACAAAAAACTTCTTTCTAGATAGTATTATTCCTCAATTGAATTTTCATTCAATTTATTTGAAATATCTTTTTTCGACATCATTTTTCTCGGATCAAAGAGAGTGTACCTTGAAATTGTCGGTCTAGTTATCGCTTCTTTTTTTTCAGCTTTTTTTATGCCGTGGCTTGTTTTTCTTGCTCTGAGAGAAAAACTGGAGTTTCCTAAGCTACTTGTTGGAGGTGCAACGACGCACTTAGCACTAGTTTTTTTTTTATTATTTGAAGGCATTTTTGCTGCATAGAATTGGCATTTTATTAGCATTTATTTTATTGGCATCTTATTAGTGCATTCCAAGCTTGCGAAGCGTAGTGTATTAGTACGAACCTTTTTTGTCGAACCTAACTGGCAAATAAAATTGTTCAATAAAAGTATTTACTTATTTGGTGTTTTTTTGCTAGAATCACGTTTTGTAGCATTGGAATTAGCTTAGGATCTGTTCTCTGCTTTATTTGTTCCTAGTGTTCCTGATTAATTAAGTATCCGTAGATAAGTAGTATGTGCGTGAGATTCATAATCTCTAGGTCGCAGATCCAAACGAGAGGTGGTAGATTTTTTTTACTAACTCGAGGCTTATTTCTACTTTTTAGTGCTCTTTTTAGAGCTGCTTTTTGATTCCCAAAATTGCGCTGAAAATTTCCAAAAACCACCTGAACTGGAGTAAAACTAAAGTTACCTTTTTATTTAGCTAGATATTTGACCAAAAGTCAAAACAATTTTTAGAATAGGTCAATTGGTAAACAGTTTTTGAAGAAAAATTACTATAAAAACGAAAGCGAAATTTTAAAAATAATTAAAAACTTTTTTCAAATTTTGTGCGAAAATTTTTTGAAGTTTCAAGTTTTTGATTCCCAAAATTGCGCTGAAAATTTCCAAAAACTACCTTAACTTGTCGATGTTCCTTTACATAGAAGTAGGACTTTTTTTCTTTAACGCTCGACAAGCTTAAAATTTCACCTTAATTCTTCGTCCAGAAGTCATTCTTAATTCGCGTTAATTTTCGACTGAAACTCTTATGATTCTCGAATAATTTATATTCGTTTTTGACTAGCTTTTGAAGATTGGCAGTGATAAAAAAAATTGAATATATCATTTTGCTCAGAATGATAATAGTATTCATATTGATTATAATCGTAGTAATCATAATATTGAAATATTAATACTAGTCATAGTAATCATAATAATGATTACGCCTGCGATTACGAAGCGCTATCAAATCAGAATTTAGATGGTTTTTCGGGTTACCAACTCGTTTAAGACAATCACTTCGTATCTTGATTTTGATTGAATTCAAATTTCTAAGCGTCTCTTGTACTGTACGCGCAGTATGGAAGCAACGAATACGCCTAGGAAATCAAAGTATTTAGGTTCGATTCTGACCAGAACCTGTTTTTTTGAATGAGATATATTCAAATGGGATAAATGCCACATTTGTTTTCTTTTGCAGTTTTTTTTTTGAAATTGGTTTTACGTCTTCATTTACTCTTGCAGTTTGTAATTCTACTAACCTTGCCTTCGAATATTTTGTTTTCTTTCCCCTTGCGATTACACCATGCTGATTTTTTTCGGATTTGTGGTTTTTCGGCCTAGTTTTTGTCGATTCATTTTCCAGTTTTTTAGTATCCTAATAATATCTGGTACTTTGTATTAAGAATGCTGTTCGTTAAAATAAGATTTAATCAGAATAAATGGGATTGATTTTTTGTTTTTTATTTTTCAATTTTTGCAGAAATTTTGCTTCTGTTGACAATTGCTCTACCGAAATTCAAAAAAGGCGTATCAATGGAAGGACTGCCTGCTCCCCTGGGCGACTGGATTTTCTTCTGTTTTTTTTTACTTTAGCTTACTGTCGACTGCCAAAAAGTCTTTGGGGGGGATATTCGACCCATATCTTGTGGATTTTTTCCCGCTTATTAAAAAAATTCCCTCTTAACTGAGATTTTGAGCTCAATGCATAAAACGTGTTATGGGAAATTCCCCTGCATAAGTTGTCATCGCATAGATAGAGATTTCTTAATAAATGCAAGATTCCCCTGATTGCGAAACAATTTTTACAAGTCTTGCTCATTTGCATAGTTTGTTGCAGATAGCTGTAACGTAGATAGTTTCTACCATTGATTTGACTATTCTGTGACTTCCGCAAAAAACACCGCGTAACAAAAACACTAATCATGTCTATGTTGTCGCAATACACCACAAACACAAATTGCAAGCTTCGATACAGAAAATTAAAATAGAGCCACTAAAAAAATGTGAAAGTTTCGAAAAACCACGACTACAAAAATTAATTTTGAAAATTTTGTAGTTGTGGTTTTAAAACTTTTGCGTTTTTTTGCCAGGAATGAATTTCAATTTGTAAAAAACAGGTACAGAAACCAAAAAAAACTTCGTTGAACAAATATTCAGAAATATTTCTTGAGCGGAAATAAAAAAAGATAGAAACAGACTATTGCAAAAGAGTCAATGGCCGCAATTAAACAGAAAAAAAACACTTGCTAGTGTTTTAAAAATTTCAACTTTCGCATTTCAATGATCTAAAAAGATGGGCTCAAAGATCATTGAATTTGTAGAAGAATGATTGACAACTTTTTGATAAAGTTAACCCAATTTGAGAAAACTGGATCAATAAGTAAACTTTATTGCACTGGAAAATATGAAAATTAAAATCCACTTTCGGAATTAAACGTCAATCCTGTTTTTAGTGCCCTTTACCCATTTGCTGTTCCATATTGGCGTTTGCTTTCCATTCAACAACGGAAATGAACTGAACTTGAAAAGAAATCAAAATTCAAACCGCACAAAAAGTACATTTGAGTCTAAACAAGTGTTAAGACTCCCAAAAAAATCATCGACACATGAAAAGTTGAGTTAACTCCCGTTAAGTCGAAGATAAAAGTTATACCATAACAAAGTTTGAAATATCACAGTTTCTTAAATTTTGACTTTTCCCAGCCACTAAGAAAAACACAGTAGCAAAAATCTGTTTTCCCTTCAAACGACGCACAATTAGTACAATGAGCAGAATAAGAACATAAGCGGAATCGATAAATGCCTGGAATTTTCGAATTTCAGGATTAGAAGAAGAAGACCTTAAATTACAATCACTTACAGTACAAGAAACACCCATGACATGGAAACTAAGCCGATAAACAGTAGGCCGATAACTTTTGAAGACCTGAAAAAACCGTTTGAAAAAAAAAAACAGATGCTGCCCAGATTCGAAACTCGGGTTTTTGCCATTCTACGCGTAGTCGAAAATTCTGCCCAAGTGTGCCGGAGAAGCGAATAAATTTGAAATTATATAAAACCAAGCTACTAAATGATTTAACTGATTTTAATAAATAAATAGCAAGCCAGAAAACAAGTCTGTTATTATAAGATTAATCTTATTATCATTATGATGATTAACATTACTATTATTGTTCCGACTTTCGATACGAAAGTAACGGAATATTTGTGCTCGGGGTGGGTTTTTTTTTCTTCAGACAGATTTCGACTTTTTAACTAGCCATTTTTGACGGAATTTTTTTATATCCTCCGAAAGGTATTGTTGTCCTGGTCTCAAATTTGAAAAGATATTTCACCTGTGATCATTTTTCGTAAAGTTATGGAGGTTTAAAGAGTGCCATTTTGACCAATTTGGGACAATTAACGCGCGATATATTTCGCGCTATTTAACGCGTAAGCGGAGAGTTAATCCATCTTAGAAATCATTCCAAATTGGTTAAAAGAAGCTTATTTGCCGTAATTGATTTGTTACAAAGAGCGAAATCAATCTTTTTGTACTTTATATGGCGTGTGGGGGGATGATTTTCATAAAAATTTTGAATTAAAAAAAAATTAATTTTGTATTATTTAATTTCTCAAAGTTATTACTGCTCCATAAACCTTAAAAGGCAGTCGGAACATTCAGGGCTTTGCCTGATACAAGCAGTCTTGTTAGGATTATTAATAATCATAATTATAAAACTGAAGGTAGCTGTTTGATATTTTTGGAATTTGAGATACTGATGCGATTTGAAATAATTAATTTCAAAAATTAGAATTTGCCCAAAACCTTTGTTGTTTCTCGACTAAAATAAGCATTTTATTAGCATTTATTTTATTGGCATCTTATTAGTGCACTCCAAGCTTGCGAAGCGTAGTGTATTAGTACGAACCTTTTTTGTCGAACCTAACTGGCAAATAAAATTGTTCAATAAAAGTGTTTACTTATTTGGTGTTTTTTTTTGCTAGAATCACGTTCTGTAGCATTGGAATTAGCTTAGGATCTGTTCTCTGCTTTATTTGTTCCTAGTGTTCCTGATTAATTAAGTATCCGTAGATAAGTAGTATGTGCGTGAGATTCATAATCTCTAGGTCGCAGATCCAAACGAGAGGTGGTAGATTTTTTTTACTAACTCGAGGCTTATTTCTACTTTTTAGTGCTCTTTTTAGAGCTGCTTTTTGATTCCCAAAATTGCGCTGAAAATTTCCAAAAACTACCTGAACTGGAGTAAAACTAAAGTTACCTTTTTATTTAGCTAGATATTTGACCAAAAGTCAAAACAATTTTTAGAATAGGTCAATTGGTAAACAGTTTTTGAAGAAAAATTACTATAAAAACGAAAGCGAAATTTTAAAAATAATTCAAAATTTTTTTCAAATTTTGTGCGAAAATTTTTTGAAGTTTCAAGTTTTTGATTCCCAAAATTGCGCTGAAAATTTCCAAAAACTACCTTAACTTGTCGATGTTCCTTTACATAGAAGTAGGACTTTTTTTCTTTAACGCTCGACAAGCTTAAAATTTCACCTTAATTCTTCATCCAGAAGTCATTCTTAATTCGCGTTAATTTTCGACTGAAACTCTTATGATTCTCGAATAATTTATATTCGTTTTTGACTAGCTTTTGAAGATTGGCAGTGATAAAAAAATTGAATATTTCATTTTGCTCAGAATGATAATAGTATTCATATTGATTATAATCGTAGTAATCATAATATTGAAATATTATTACTAGTCATAGTAATCATAATAATAATTACGCCTGCGATTAGGAAGCGCTATCAAATCGGAATCTAGATGGTTTTTCGGGTTAACAACTCGTTTAAGAGAATCACTTCGTATCTTGATTTTGAGTGAATTCAAATTTCTAAGCGTCTCTTGTACTGTACGCGCAGTATGGAAGCAACGAATACGCCTAGGAAATCAAAGTATTTAAATTCGATTCTGACCAGAACCTGTTTTTTTTTTCAAATGGGATATTCTACGTTTCAAAAATTCTCGGTTTATGATTAGTTTGCTTATGTTTTATCGGCTTAGGTGCCACATTTGTTTTCTTTTGCAGGTTTTTTTGAAATTGGTTTTACGTCTTCATTTACTCTTGCAGTTTGTAATTCTACTAACCTTGCCTTCGAATATTTTGTTTTCTTTCCCCTTGCGATTACACGATGCTGATTTTTTTTCGGATTTGTGGTTTTTCGGCCTAGTTTTTGTCGATTCATTTTCCAGTTTTTTAGTATTCTAATATTATCTGGTACTTTGTATTAAGAATGCTGTTCGTTAAAATAAGATTTAATCAGAATAAATGGGATTGATTTTTTGTTTTTTATTTTTCAGTTTCTGCAGATATTTTGCTTCTGTTGACAATTGCTCTACCGAAATTCAAAAAAGGCGTATCAATGGAAGGACTGCCTGCTTCCCTGTGCGACTGGATTTTCTTCTGTTTTCTTTACTTTAGCTTACTGTCGACTGCCAAAAAGTCTTTGGGGGGATATTCGACCCATATCTTGTGGATTTTTTTCCGCTTATAAAAAAAATTCCCTCTTAATCTGAGATTTTGAGCTCAATGCATAAAACGTGGGAAATTATGGGAAATTCCCCTGCATAATTTGTCATCGCATAGATAGAGATTTCTTAATGAATGCAAGATTCTCCTGATTGCGAAACAATTTTTACAAGTCTTGCTCATTTGCATAGTTTGTTGCAGATAGCTGTAACGTAGATAGTTTCTACCATTGATTTGACTATTCTGTGACTTCCGCAAAAAACACCGCGTAACAAAAACACTAATCATGTCTATTTTGTCGCAATACACCACACACACACACACAAATTGCAAGCTGCGATACAGAAAATTAAAATAGAGCCACTAAGTTGAAAAAAAAATGTGAAAGTTTCGAAAAACCACGACTACAAAAATTAATTTTGAAAATTTTGTAGTTGTGGTTTTTCAAAACTTTTGCGTTTTTTTGCCAGGAATGAATTTCAATTTGTAAAAAACAGGTACAGAAACCAAAAAAAACTTCGTTGAACAAACATTCAGAAATATTTCTTGAGCGGAAATAAAAAAAGATAGAAACAGACTATTGCAAAAGAGTCAATGGCCGCAATTAAACAGAAAAAAAACACTTGCTAGTGTTTTAAAAATTTGAACTTTCGCATTTCAATGATCTAAAAAGATGGGCTCAAAGATCATTGAATTTGTAGAAGAATGATTGACAACTTTTTGATAAAGTTAACCCAATTTGAGAAAACTGGATCAATAAGTAAACTTTATTGCACTGGAAAATATGAAAATTAAAATCCACTTTCGGAATTAAACGTCAATCCTGTTTTTAGTGCCCTTTACCCATTTGCTGTTCCATATTGGCGTTTGCTTTCCATTCAACAACGGAAATGAACTGAACTTGAAAAGAAATCAAAATTCAAACCGCACAAAAAGTACATTTGAGTCTAAACAAGTGTTAAGACTCCCAAAAAAATCATCGACACATGAAAAGTTGAGTTAACTCCCGTTAAGTCGAAGATAAAAGTTATACCATAACAAAGTTTGAAATATCAAAATTTCCTAAATTTTGACTTTTCCCAGCCACTAAGAAAAACACAGTAGCAAAAATCTATTTTCCCTTCAAACGACGCACAATTAGTACAATAAGCAGAATAAAAAATCAGCGGAATCGATAAATGCCTGGAATTTTCGAATTCCAGGATTAGAAGAAGAAGACTTTAAATTACAATCACTTACAGTACAAGAAACACCCGTGACATGGAAACTAAGCCGATAAACAGTAGGCCGATAACTTTTGAGGACCTGAAAATACCGTTTGAAAAAAAAAACAGATGCTGCCCAGATTCGAAACTCGGGTTTTTGCCATTCTACCCGTAGTCGAAAATTCTGCCCAAGTGTGCCGGAGAAGCGAATAAATTTGAAATTATATAAAACCAAGCTACTAAATGATTTAACTGATTTTAATAAATAAATAGCAAGCCAGAAAACAAGTCTGTTATTATAAGATTAATCTTATTATCATTATGATGATTAATATTACTATTATTGTTCCGAATTTCGATACGAAAGTAACGAAATATTTGTGCTCGGGGTGGGTTTTTTTTTCTTCAGACAAATTTCGACTTTTTAACTAGCGATTTTTGACGGAATTTTTTTATATCCTCCGAAAGGTATTGTTGTCCTGGTCTCAAATTTGAAAAGATATTTCACCTGTGATCATTTTTCGTAAAGTTATGGAGGTTTAAAGAGTGCCATTTTGACCAATTTGGGACAATTAACGCGCGATATATTTCGCGCTATTTAACGCGTAAGCGGAGAGTTAATCCATCTTAGAAATCGTTCCAAATTGGTTAAAAGAAGCTTATTTGCCGTAATTGATTTGTTACAAAGAGCACAATCAATCTTTTTGTACTTAATATGGCGTGTGGGGGGATGATTTTCATAAAAATTTTGAATTAAAAAAAAATTCATTTTGTTTTATTTAATTTCTCAAAGTTATTACTGCTCCATAAACCTTAAAAGGCAGTCGGAACATTCAGGGCTTTGCCCTGATACAAGCAGTCTTGTTACGATTATTAATAATCATAATTATAAAACTGAAGGTAGCTGTTTGATATTTTTGGAATTTGAGATACTGATGCGATTTGAAATAATTAATTTCAAAAATTAGAATTTGCCCAAAACCTTAGTTGTTTCTCGACTAAAATAAGTGAGAAGAGTGAAAACTAGGTAAACCAACGTGTTTGTATGCCTAGATAAAAGAGAACTATGGGTCGCAGCTAAAGCTGGAGGTAGCAAATTGATATTTTCCGAAATAGTCATACTAATGCGGAATGAAATAGGTAATTTCAAAATTTGAACTTTGCCCAAAACCTTGTTGTTTCTCTACTAAAATAAGTGAGAAGAGTGAAAATTTTTGAAGAAATGCAATCATTATAAAAAAAATTTCTTACACAAAATAAGGAGGTGCCGCTTCTGTAGAAAGAAGTTCTCGCAACAGGTTCTTTCGAATGAACCCTTCATTTCATCTTTGATAGCGTAGTTTCTAAGAAAATAAAAAGGTTTCAAAAAAAGGTTCCAAAGAAATCTCTATCTATGCGATGATAACTAAGAATTGATAAGAGCTCTCTTGATGACTGAAGTTAGCCCCCCTAATTTTGATTCTTCTTTAGTGACAACTCTTCTAGAAGACTTTGTCTGTTTGGCATAGATGAAGAAAGATGGTCTCACTCAAGTTTCAACCATAGATTTGAGAACTTAAAAATTGTTTTGCGCTTCGTTGATGACTTATCAATTGTTTTCATCAAGTAGAGTTTCTAAAATGTCTTTTTTGTGAAGATTTTTTTCATCCAAGTCTGACTTAACTCTTCTTAATTTTTTCATATTCCATAATTCATATACTTGCAATTCCCAGCGCTTACAAAATTTATCTTTTTCTGTCCTTGTGTCAAAATTTGTGGAATATAATGTAGTAATGCAAGATAAGTGACAATTCTCTTACACCTGACGAAACAAGTGCTTATTTTCAAATTCCTTGATTTTTTCGATAGTTAACCCCATTTTAGTTGCTTAAGGCTTCTCGAGTTGTTTTCAGTCTGATATGATTTTTTTGTTGCGTTATAAATTACGCTTACTTGATTTCTTTTTCTGTGCAACGAGGTGAAAAAAGTATCTTCTCAGCGTTCTACCCTAAATGAGGTTTGATTTCTTTATTGGTTTGGCATGCCAAGTTAAATGAACGGTATTTGTAAAATAAACAAGCATAGAAATTCGACGACAAGCAAATTAGACGATGTTAATAATAAAACGCTAGTTTAGGCGATATATTTTTGGTACACAACTAACGTTAAACTTCTTTTACTATCACCCATCTTAATCGATCCCTCTGTTACCCTCTGTATGGTACCTAGTAACGAATTGCCACCCCCTGTAGAGAAATAATTTAACGTTTAAGCATAATTGAATTTTGTACCTAGTAACGAATCTCCCCCATTCGCAAAGAGGGGGGGGGGGAGGGGGGAGCTATTAGAGATCCCTATCGTTTTTACTTATGATGAAGTCACATTTATACAGAAAGTTAGAATAACCTTAGAACAGATTTAAAATCATTATTAGAAACTGCTCATAAAATATAATCCAAATGGTAATACATTTGTAAAGTGCTTAAATTATACAGCTATTGTTTGTATTAACTTGATTTGAAGCTGAAACCAAAAGTATATCTGGAGAGCTGAAACCGAAAGTTAATTGTTGTCTGTAGAAAATTGTTGTTCTACGCCCGATAACAGGTAAATTTCGCCTAAAAATTGCGTAATATTAGTTCCTTTATTCCGTCTTCTAAATTCCTTTTTTCAAAATAACATCGTCTAATTTGCTTGTCGTCCAATTTCCTAGATCATTTTCACTGAGAACATCAACCTGTTATTTGTTCCACGTTTGTTTGTCTTTTCTCTAGTGACGGTTTCTTATTCAAAAATATAGACTACCAAATTAACCAGTGTTCAAATTCAATAGACAGCTAAGCCTAGTCATTAGATGTTGCTCCTGCAAATATTGACGCGGTTTACTTCCTTGAGGAGGCAGTTCGGTGAGTTATTCTCAATGGTACAGAAAGAAGTCTTGCTTTTATGTGCCAAGAAACAAAATGATTTTGTAGGTCGTGTGGTTTTTTCAATAAACTTTAATTATTATTCGCGCTGTATACGAAATTTGATTATTCGCGCTTTTGATGGTCAACTTTTGAAAATAATTTACCCAGCGGAGTGCAAAATATGCTCTCCATGAACGAAAATTGAAATTGCACGAAGTTGTTAGCTTTGGAATTAATCTTCAAGATGTTATTGTTCGTATAATGTTAAAAAAGTTGAACTAATCTGGATTGACCTTTTTCATATTTTGCCACTTTGGCAGAATTTTCTCTGACAATTTTTTCTGACTAGGTTTTAAAGATTCTGAAGAATTAAATGAATTTATGAAAGGTAGGATGAGCTCATATCATCCCCATCTAGAATGCCGTCTTCCGTTTTTGCGCTGCCGAACTAATTCTTGAAATATGGAAATGTGAAATTGACCAACCCCCTGCGTCCTCGAAGGATGGTTCGAATGCTTTTATCGCAAATTTCACTGCATTAACTAGATTTCGAAAAGTAGATTTCGAA
Source organism: Symsagittifera roscoffensis (assembly GCF_963678635.1). Classification (NCBI taxonomy): domain Eukaryota; kingdom Metazoa; phylum Xenacoelomorpha; order Acoela; family Convolutidae; genus Symsagittifera; species Symsagittifera roscoffensis. Next base: position 47,098,171 of record NC_087063.1, on the reverse strand, counting down.
GTCCAGTTTCCTCTCGAGTTACATAAAAGATGAATGGCATAAAAAAGCGTTGTTTGCTTTAAATTTTTTGAATATTTTTTGTTTTTACCCTTGCCATAAGCAATGGTGTTGCAACCGGGTTCTATTTTTTTTACCTGTAAAGAAATTTGTTTACCGAATGGACGAAATGGTAATCAATATCATTTGTTGAGTTATTAGCATGGTTTGTGTATGTGCACCTTAAGAGTTCTGTCAAGGCAAAACAGACTGTGCGCAAGTTTTTTTTTTTGGTAGAGTTTAGTTGTTGGAGGTTGGTCGGCCTTAATTCTGTTGTTTTTTTAATGATTTTTGAAAATCTTGCGATGATATTATAAGATTTTTTTTTTTGAAAAAGTTCAGGTCAACCTAACTGACCATTCTCAATTGAATTGAATAAAAAGCTTTTAATTTTGGTTATTTAACCGGCTCTATTTATCACATTTCTTCTTGTGCAGGTAATTGAGTTAAATTGTTTGCCTACTTCTTGGTAGAATTTTGGTGCATCAAGTTTTTTGACAACTGCTGGTTTTTGTTTTCATTGCTTTCGAGCTTAAATTGTTTGGATAGGTAATCGTTTTCTTCGATATGCCTGGGATAAAGCAAGACTTAGCCTAAAATTTGTTTGAAATATCATTTTGGTTTGCGCTATTTTTCCGAATAACCTTATTGTATATATGGTTTGCATAGAGATGAGATTAGAGAAGTGCAGACAAGTGAAGTTTCAGTTAAAGTTGGATTGAACTTTTTGCTCGTTTTCAATTCTTTATTTTTGCAGATGATTAAATAAACTTGCTGAACACACATTATATAAATTTTGCGAAACACGTGTTTTTCGTCTGTTTCTCTGAAATTGTTTTCATTTTCGATTTTGTTATTTCCGTCTTTGTCTATTTGCTAGCTTGAAATGCTCCGCTTCGCCTCTGTAGCTTTCATAAACTCCACTTTTTTTGTTTTTTAGACTCCACTTTCAAGCAGCAAATTTGTTAAAGGCTTAAAAAACTTTATTGACTTCAAAAAAATTTACCTATTGATCCATTTTTTCTCAAATAGTGTTAATTTTATCAAAAAGGGTCAATCTTGAATTTTTCTAAAAATTCGAAGAGCTTCAAGTCCATCTTTTCGTTTCTCTGAATTTCGAAGCTTGAAATTTTACAAAATGCATTTCAGCGTTTCTTTTCTGTTTACTTGCGTTCTTTGACAATTTTCCAACTGTCTGTTTGTGATGTTTATTTTAATTTTCTTTTTTTTTGCTGTTTATTCGGCATAAACGGTTTCCGCTAATTTAATTGAATTTAGAGGCATCATATTGCTTCGTATAATGACCAAAAAAAAGTCATTTATTTTTCTAAGACGGCGGGTTTGAGCAATTGTTTTTCAATTTTCATTGAAAAAAAAGTTTTTTTTTCTCGGCTCAACGGTTGTCTGCTCAAGAGTTTTTGGCTTTGTTGCCGTTTCGTTAGGTTTTTTTGCTTTTGATGCTGTTTCAACATTCAATAGTCTCAGCGTGTTTTGCCTGATATGAGTTTTATTTGACACATCAAGACTTAGAGTTGAAAATTTTAGTAGTTAAGTTTTTTTTCTTAAAAGTTTTCAAACTAACTGAGTTCGTCTCATTTTCTGTCGGCCAGTTTGCATTGCTTAGTTTGTTTCTTTTAGAATCAACGATCTGTTAGTTTTTGTTCGTAGCTGTTCGCATAGTTTGCAAACAGTTCTTTTTCAAACGGACACTATGAATTGAATTTTGCCAATTGTCTTTGTTTTAATGTTTTTGTTCTGAGTTTTGAAGAAAGTCACAGAATATTTGTGCTCGGGTGTTTTTTTTCTTCAGTTAAACTTAATTTTTAACTAGCAGTTTTTTTTGTATTTTTAAAAAAATCATTTGAAAGGTAGTGTTGTCTTGAGCTCAAATTTAAAACGATATTTCAACTTTGTTCATTTTTCGTGAAGTTACGGGGTTTAAAGATCGCCAATTTGGGACAATTAACGCTCGATATATTTGGCGCTACTAACGCGTAAGCAGAGGTTTAATTCGTCTTAGAAATTTTCCCGAATTAGCCGAAGCAGGCAATTTGTCATAATATCTACTTTAGTAGGAGTGAAATCTATCACGTTGTTCTGTATATGGCGTGTGGTGGGATGGTTTAGCAAAAATTTCCTAAAAAATGAAAATTTTTCATTTTTTTGAATTCATCAAAGTTTCAAGCGGACACTACTCCATAGATCTTAAAATGCAGTCGGAACACCCAGGGCTTCGTTATGATACGAGCAGTCTAGTGTTCAATGTGAAGTACATTCGATGAAATTTCTGCGGATTTCTAAAAAAAATCTATTCATGATTTTTGGCGCATCTGCTCTCATCTGCTACTGACCGAAGTTTTATAGGAAATATTTTTCTGCATCGCTAGTAATGCGAAGCGCTGCTTCGCGCTTTGATCTGAATCTTATAATTGATTTCTTAAGATTGGTTTTGTCTTCATTTTTTTCATTGTTTTTCTTTTTGCTGATAATACCTTAGCACCAGTTCTGCTTACAAGAATCGTGCATTTAGGCGTTTATTTGTATAGCTTTTAAAGTTTCAATTTTCCGAAGACAATGTTTGTTATCAACATCGTTTTTACCTGCTTCATTTTCTCATGTTTTTTCGTTTTTGCTCTGTTATTGAGCCGGCACTTGGATTTTTAATATCGATTTTACTTAGTTTAAGCGATTGAAAAAAAATCGATTAAACTAAGTAAATCGCTTAAGCTTCGCTTCGGCTGAAAAAAAATCGAATTTCAATTAAAGTTCAGTTTTTTGAAGTTAGAAATTCTGATCGGATATCGAAAGAATCAATATCGTTTGCGGGATCCGATTGAATTTAGTGAAGCATGTTTGAACTCGAGATATGATTTCGAATTTAATCTCTCCTCGTTGGAAAATCTGCTTCCTGCCTGGAAGATAGCTGAAAATAGAAAATAATTACTTGTTTTAGCGTGGTTACATTCTGTCATTTGGAGGTAATCTCTTGTCGCCTTTTTGTGCTAAATAATTCCGAATGCGTTGGTCTTTATCTTAATACTTTGCAACTTCAAAGTTGTGATTACTTACCTGCGTACTTTCCTGTTGCTCTACAGAGACTATACCATAGCTGCACGGAAATTCCTTGTTAGTTATAACCGCAAAACTGTTTTGAAGCAACAACGGGCAGCCTAAATTCTGTACTCGCGTGTCTAATTAGGTATTCCAGGTATCCTGTTTTTGACAGTATTCCCTAGTTTCGGTTTTCATTTTTTGTACTGTATCTCCAAGAAACTAGCGGTGATAACTTAGAATTCCAATTTAAAATGTTCTTTCTAGTTAAATATTCAGTCCGATTCAATTTATTTGCGTTTGAGTGGGCCTTTTAGCCGATCGAATGTACACTTTTACCTCCAAATTTATAATTTCGATTTAGTCACTAGGCTAATTAAGTGTTAATAAACGAAGTGATTCATCACTTATATAGAATAGCTAGAGCTTTTTGTCCTTTTGTAGCTGTTTGGCTTTTAATTTTTTCAGTTGGTTAAGTACAGTGCAAGTTCATTTGCTAAAAAGAAAGCAAATTACGCTTTCGATTAACAAACTTAAAAATGAAGCAAAAAAGCGACCTAAGTTATGAATGTGGATTTTAATTCTAGATCTCCCGGCTGATTAATAAACTATCTATAGAGTCAGTCCTGAAATAGTGTCAGTCATAAAAGATTCCTGAAATTCACAGTTCTGTTACATGATACATTGTTTTTGTCGTCTTCCTGAGATTATTCCAATTTCTCCAACATTTTTCTCTGACATTTTTCCAATTTTCGGTTTCTATGTTTGTTGGCTTGACAGTAAGGTAAAATCAATGACAGTAGAATTGTTTTCATCAGTGATAAAGGTGGCATCGGCATTTTAAATTAAGTGGTGTTGTGATCTTCGGTACAAAAAGTTGAAAGTATTGTTTAAAAAAAGGAAGTCAAGATAAACTGAATCGTTAATTTTTTTTTGCTGCACAATTGCATCGAAAATCTGTGTCATCGAAAAGGCCATGGTGCAGAATACGTTCTGATATGGAATGGTTTTACTTGTTTGTTTTCCTGTGAGCCTTTTGATTTTTTTTTTGGAATTTCGCTTAATTCAATGCCAATTTGCTTTTACTGACATTAGCATGGTATTTTTGTTTGAAAGTCCCCACCGGATGCTATCAACTCAAACATGTATTATCAGTAAGCCACAAAAACAGAACCAGTTAGCACTGCTAATTTAGGCTTTGGTTGAATTTTATGAAAGGGAAGCGATCTTATATTTCCTTGTTATGGTAATACTGTTATGTGTACACCATATTGCACTATATTGTAATATACGATTTACACTGCTTGGTCAACAAATTAGCAAATCATCACGGCACACATGATTATAGGGACTATTATAGGGAGTTATGAATTTAACTGGTTGAATGTACCGTTAGGTGAATAAGTGCGAGGAATTTTAAATTTTGCCTGTTTAGTTGATATATTTAAGAGAAATGTAAAATTTGACTTCCTGTTTAAAATATTGCGTTTTTTCTTATATTTGAGATGGCCTGGACTTTTGGTGGCATCATTTTTGATATTGACCATATTATCCTCCCTCGACCTTTAGTCCCCAGAGATCTAAACAGCTCTATCGGAATGAAAAATGTGCCGCGTTATTGTTTGCGTGGAGATTTAACTTTATTAACTTGTCTCCTTGTTCCTTGCTTCCACTATTGGAGGTTAAAATCAACCTTCGACAAGTAGGCTTAAATTAAGCTAATCAAAAATATTCTTTTTTTACTATTCCTTTGATGTAGTGTTTTAAACGACGTTACTTCCCCTTGTGGAGCTAGTTTGAACCACCCATTTCAATTGTTTTTATACTGCTTCCCAGACTCGATTTAAAACCATATTTCCACTTTGTCCTCTCGCTTTTCCTTAAATTACATGTCTTACCTGAAATGGACTCTCAATGCAATTGAAACTGATTTGACCAACTCGATTTAGATTATAGCCTATGGTCTAGTTCTAGATAAAGGCCGGTAGAGCTTATGTCTAAGGGCTATTTTTAGTCGGGCGATCTGATAAACCTGAGAAAAGTTATTTCCTTTGTAAAATTTGGGGCACTTATCCGTCATCATTTCGCTTGCTACGTTGACATTTCTCGCTAATAATTCTGGCTTGAAATATACTTGCGTGCGACAAAATTTCCTTTACCTCTAAAGCTGGTGTCATAAAAAATAAAATCGCATTTTCCTACCAAGGCAAAGTTTAAAAATAGCCCCTGCTTTATGGTGTTAAAGGTCACCCTAATACGACGCATAGACTGCGATCCATTGTGGAGTTTTGTGGACTTTCCTCGAATCAAAGATGATGTTTTTGTTGGCGAACAAAAGCTGTCAATATTAAACAATCTATTTTGAGCTGATGACAAATTTTCAGTTTGTTTAACAACTCATTTCATGTTACCTTATTTTACATTTCGGCCCACCCAAACAATGAAGCTAATAAATCTTCTGTGTGGTATATTTCCGGCCTAAAATATCTCGAATAACTGCTTCCTACAGAACTTCCGTCTTTTGAAGCCGGGCATTGCCATTTTTAAAAGCATTTCCATTACTTAGGAAATAAAATATGCCTTCTGAAGTACTTCCCTTTGCGTCAAAAAACTGACGAAAGTTTTATACCCTTTTTAAATGTCATTTTTGAATGTGATAACCTCAAGACTGTCTGGTGCTGCGCGCTGTTAGTTCTGAAGCTTAGCAATTTAATATTACTACCTTACCGGTGCACTGAACTTTAAGTTATAACTTTACAGCAAGTTTTCTTTGTTACCATGTTGAATCGCTTAGCTGGATTTCGAGACTCCAAAAAGACCAAGGTAACATGATTGAATTAGACACTGATCAAGAGCTACTCTGAATTTTGATCAATATCTAGTCCCAGCTAAGACAGAGGGATGAAAGGGTTGGTTACTGACTGTGTCCCCTTTTAATTTGTATTAACATTGGTTCGAAGCCCAACTTGATAGATTTTGATTGTAAGGTCCGTTTTCAGATATTTTAATCAAGTAATAAGCAACCTATTGATGATTTATTTTTTCTGACCCCACCGCTTACGAGTGTGGAGGAACTTTAGACTCGGATGTTTGCATATTAATAGTTTATTGCCCCCATCCCTGAAACGCACATCTCTGCTTTTCCCAGTTTTTGAAGCAATTTTTTTTGACCTAATACGTTTTTTTTGCGTAACCCCTCCAGCCCACGCCCTAAGTGTACCTGATATTTTTCTAAAAACCGTTATGCTAGCCTACTCTTTTTAAATTAAGAATCACTGAACGTAGTGAAGAGTCTTATTTTAGTCGTGATTATTTATTTTTTGTTTTTTATTTTTTGGGGAAAGTCTCAAAATTTGTTCACACTCAAACTTGATTTTTCGCAGTTTGGTCCAACTTTTTGGTTTTTTAAGTTCAATTCAATTTAGTTTGAAGAAAGAAAGAAAGTAAGACACATTAAGCTCTCTAATAAAAAAAGGCAAACAATGTGAGAACTTTTTGGATGGCGTGTGCGACTTCAAGTTTCAAAAATGGACCGCCATTTGAAAATTCACAACGGAGTATAAAAAATCAAAAATTGACCAAGTGTTTTTTAATTAAGTTTTTTTCGTGTAATTCGAAGAGCTTGAACGTGATATGATTGTACCTTCGATCTTTGAAGTGATTTAAAGAAAATTGAAAAAGTTTGGGCTGTTTTTGAGCTGAGAGTGTTTGCTTTTGCAAAATTAGGCTCCACAAAGGATCTTCGAATGTTTTCTTTTTGAGTTTAATACGTAATATAGCTTGGTACAGATACAAAGACCTGATGCCTGTGAGCGCAATGGTGGGGTTTGTTTTATTTGTTCTGTAATTCGGCTTCTGGTGTAATTCTGCGACTAGTTTTTAATACATAATTTCGATAAATTGTTTTGTTTTCGGTTGTGCTGAACTTGGGGACTGAATTTGTGCTCAACCTGTCTTAATGCTTTTTCAACGTTGTTGTTGTCGTTTGTTGAAAAAGATAACAATTTTTAAAATGTTGTTTGATGGCTTGCTTGTAAATGTTCGTCATTAAGCGTAAGCACAAGGTAATCAAGTCATTTTGAAAATTTTGTCGAGCTTTTTTAAATGTCGACCAAGTTGATTTTCCGAGGTTTGTCAAAACCCTATTTTCCCAAATATTTGCCACTCGCAAATTATTGGAAAAAAAAACGCCATAAATTTTGCTCTTGGGCATTGAAATTTTTTTCCTGTTTTTTTTGTCACTCACTCCCTATTTATTCACGCAGAAGGCGTTTATAGAAAAAATTAAAGTCAATCAGCCAAAAATGGATGTCGTCAATTAGTACCAAAGTGGGACCTAAATCTGCCCCAGCATATGGTTAATCTTGTCGAATTACTAATTAAAAGAGATACTACTTTTTGTCAAATTTGAAGAAGGATTTTTTCCCTCATACTCGGAAACTTGGTCGCTATCGAATTTGAAGGACTAGTTGTTATTTCAAATTTCAAGGAACAGTCTGAATTTGGTTTAATGGTGACAACACTGGCGGAAACTAGGATCCTAAGAATAAGACGACGAAGATTGTGTATTGACATGTTTCTAACTTTAATTTGATTTATGTAAAAAGTGAGAAATGGTTTTCCTCTGATTTTGCCCGAGGTAGTCAATACTGCACAGGAAATTGTGTAGCGATTCTTTTGTTATTACAGGCAGAAACATGGGGTTATGATGAAAGGACGGGCCAAACATCGCGCGAAAGAAGGGATTTGAAGAAAAAAATGGGAACAACTATCGGTATAACAGAGCTTTACTTTGAAGTGAAATGTAGGATTCTTTTGCGTAGTAGCAAATTTACGCCAAGCTACGATTGTCTATTTTCTTGATATGAGTTCATTTCATTTCCTTGCAGAGGGTGTTTTATGATTTTAAAGTGAAAAATTTGGCAATATATGCGGATAGTTATGATAAGTTGAACGTGTTATGGATTTTATGTACAAAGTTAACTGCATTTTTCCAGTCGTAACTGGAGATATTTTTTTTCTATTTGAAACTTTTGCTTTGAACTTACTGCATTTGGTTATTCCGTTTCCGTATTTGCAATATACCTCGTTTTTAGCATATCTGATGAATTCGCAATGTTTTCCCAACTTTATGTATATCAAGTAGTTTCAGTTATGTTGTCTGTGAAATTAGCTTGTGTGGAAAACCGCCAACAAGCATGCATACTATGGAAAAATCTACTTTGCTGTAAAATTCAATTCTAAATTAACTTTGCCTGAGAATAAATTTCCTCTTATAATTTGATTGATGCATTTCGTTAGCGTTTTATGTCAACTTTGTCGTGTCTCGACTAACAAATTGAAAAGAAAGTTTTACAAACGATCGTTATTTTAGCTATTATTATCAATGGCGGTTTTTTGATCATTTGTCGGTTGTTCTCAAAGGGGACAATAATTTTTTAATTTTGTTTTAGAAGCAAATAATTCTGCTAAATGCTTTCTTTTCTAATGGTTTTTGATTAGTTATCGCTTTCTTCCGATTTGGTATCTCATGTTTGAGCAGATAATCAATGAGTTAAAAGAAAGCTTAATTCATTTTTCGATAAATAGTTTTATTTTGTTTTGACAGTGTCTGGAAAATAAAAATGAACACAATCATTTCGGCTCACGTGTAATTCGAGACAAAGAGAATAACTTGGTTTGTGAAAATGACAGTCGAGAAAACAGCACTGCCTCTGACGTTACTCCTCAAAGGGTGCTCTCCTCTCCTATAAAATCCATTCAGCACTCTTCGATTCACAAAGCGAAGTCGCACAGCCACAACAACTCGATCGAATTTGGCAGCGACTCCGCATCGAGACATCGGAATAAACTGAAATCACCGAAACGAAGAAGCTCAATTACACTTTTCAACACTCTGAAGTCTTCCACAGACCCTGATAACATACCGCCAATTATGCAGACAAACAACGTAGTCATTGCTGCGGGCGTGGTTGGGAGTGAACAAACTAATGGACAGGGTGTTCCGCAAGGAAATGCAGGAGCGGCACCACCGCAACAAGGAGTGAGTGCTGCAGCTCTGGGCATCCCACCGGCAAGTGCACAGGCCAGATTGAGACAGGCTAAGAAAGACAGAGTGAAACAGCTCAAAGGTATGTCTGTCGTGAGTGGTAGTGTATGTCTTTTTATGTGATTACGTAGCAGTATTTAGACAACCGCGTATTCCTACTCGTCAGTAGGCAGACAAATACTGTATTAACCAATCAGAATCGAGACGAGGAAATTAATAAATAATAATTCGTTATTTCGAAAATTTGCTTTTTCATCTCGATTCTGATTGGTTAATACAGTATTTGCCTGCTTACTGACGAGTATGAATACGCGGTTGTCTAAATACAAATCGCACTCCTTTTATGTGGACACTTTATTGGCGCCTCCACCAATGCTTAACTCTTTTGTTATCAGGGTCAGATGCGCTAAGAAGCTCTTTGTAGAAATGTACCAGTTGATAGTTACAAAGTTGTAACAAATTGCTTTCTTGTTTGCGTCGGTGCAAGTACAAGGAATTTCCTGAATAGAAATTACTTATATCATGATCGGGTGATGTGTTACAATAGGTGATAATTTTGAGTATAGTGCATGAATTAAATTTGAGAACCCATATTATAGTCATTTCAGTTTCAATCAATTGTACTACTACTAAGATAGTTTTTGTTTATACATTACTCTGCCAGATCAAATGCTATTAAAAAATTCAAATTTTACATTTCTTTTGCCAAAAAACTTGGCTCTGAAACAAAGTATAAATATTGTGCAAAGTATAACAAAAAGCGACACATTGAACCTACCACCGATTGTAATATTTCACCCATGATCGTTGACTTTTCTTATTGAAATTTCTTGGATAATGTCAATACTATCAAGTTCCAAACTAAACAAACGAATCCAAATTGCTTGATCTTTTTAAGAGTCGATGAACATAGTGCAGACTCTTATATAGGTCGCGATGTTTTTGTTTTCGCTTTTTTCCGGAAAAGTTCAGGCTCAAATTTACTTTTTCGCGGTTTGACTTTTGATTTTTTAAATTCAGTTCATTTCCTTTGTTAAAACGAGGGCAAACTGCACTATCAAACAGCGATAGTGAATAGCTCACCAAGGACTTTTTGACCTTCTAGTTTCGAAAGTGGAATTTAATTTTCAGATTTCCCAGACAAATAAAAATTTTACTTGCTGATCCAGTTTTCTCAAATTTGGGTTAATTTTATTTTAAAAATGCGAGCTATAAATTGTTCTAAAAGCTCAAAGAGCTTCGGGGGCATTTATTTTCTTTGAAATTCGAAAGTGAAGATTTTTGAAAAAACAAGTCAGTCTTTTGTTTCCATTTTATTTTCGTCCATTGACTCTTTTCCAACTGTCTGTTGGCTATGTTCTTTTCTTTCAAATTCATGTCTTTTGTGTGATGTAGAGTACCACAGACGTGAGAAAGAAGATGCTCTGAAGGCTAAGAAGCAGGCGAGCAGGAAGGGCGCTGGAGCCACAGGCACCCCCACCAGGACCCAGAAAATCAAATTTATACCCAGCATAGTGCTTCTAGAGGCGGCTGCCAGAAACGACCTCGAAGAGGGTGAGTGGGTATAGCTGCATCTTATTGAGGAGACAAACAGAGGGGAGAAACAATAGTTTTTGTGAGGAGTGGATTTTCAGTATTTTGTCGACCACTAAGTTCGTCCTCAAAAAACCTGGGTTTTTAGAGTTACCTACAATTTTGATCCACATTAATAGCACCAAGTTCGAAAACAATTTTTAGGCATTTAGTATCATCTTATCTACAGATTAGACTCTATTTTGTGGCGAAAAGTTGCCACAAGTTGTTACTGTTGTTACGAAAACTTCAAAATGTTATAAAAAATATATTCCAAAGTTTTGGTTTATTATTACCCGTTTCCTCGCTAATCAAGACTAGGCTTAATATAATTAGTACAACGTAGGTTTCGTAACACGGGCTCTGTTTTGAGATTTTTTGCATAGACATTTTTCCTGTTTCAGTACAACGGCTTCTGGCTGAAGGAATTGACCCAAATTCTTGCAATGAAGACGGGCTTACAGCTTTACATCAGGTATGCAGCAAAGATAAATACAAAGCGGTATCATCAAATTAATCTGGATCTGGCGAAGTTGATAGATGGACGCAAATCCACTTTGTTTTCTTATCTTACAATCACAGAGGAAACTTCATCAGTAAATGAGCGAATTAACAATTCAATGACAGACTATTTCGATAAAAAAAATTGTTACCCCAAAATGAAAAGGTAGCTGAAAGTTATCGAAAGAAAATCAAAAATGAAGCCTGAGGGCAGCGGAGGATCGGGGAGGTGAGTTGCGGTAGCCATCACCCTTTTCTAAAGATTCGACCACCAAACCAACAAAACGGTTTCCTGTGAACCAGTTACGGCAACCTTTTTTGGCCGACCGACCCTAAAATTTTTCTTCGGCGCCAATATACACGAATCTGCTCGCCCCATCCCCCTCCTCTTAGATCTGCCCCTATGGGAGGAGAACTTCTTTCCTCCTTTCATAGACAGTTTGTGTTTAGTGCTGCATTGACCACTACCCTCAGATGATGAAACTGTTAGTGGATGGGGGAGCAGACGTGAACGCGACAGACTCGGAGCTGTGGACGCCACTGCATGCAGCAGCCACGTGCAACCACCTGGACCTGGTGCAGTACCTTATTGCAAATGGGGCAGACCTCCTCGCAGTCAACTCTGACGGCAACATGCCCTACGACATATGCGAGGAGACCCAACCGGGTACGCGCTCGTGTTGCTTTAGCTGTTCAGATCATGTTTTTAGGATGTTGTGTACGTTCAGAACTTGTGAACAGTGTTTGTTTCCTATCTAAGGGAAAAAGTGCGAAGATCAGCCTTGTTTTATTATGCACTTTTTTGTTTATTTTTCAATAACTGTTGCAGTTTTTTGTCAATAATTGATCTGCACTACAGCTTCTAAACACTCCATTATCAGAATGAAAAGTAGAAGTATTGCGTGCTTCAGGCGACAAAACACTAGACTTCATTGAGAACGCCATGGCCAGTCGAGGTATCACTCAGCAGATGATAGACGAGAAGAGAGCCATGCCCCAGATCCAGATGCACAGAGACCTGCAGTCCAGTGTACGCCAGGGGTATGACGTCAACCTACCCAGAGAGGGAGACATGGCGACTGCACTCCACATTGCCAGTGCTAATTGCTACGTGGACGTGGTTGCTTATCTCCTGGAGGACGCAGCAGTCGATTTACATGTGAAGGATAAGGATGGCTGGCAGCCTATTCACGCAGCTTGTTGTTGGTGCCACCTGGAAGTAGCCTTACTCTTAATAGAACACGGAGCCTCTCTCGAGACTGTGACGAACAATTTCGAAACGGCATTAGGTACATCCTTGTCTTATATGTGCAGTTTGACCGCGTTGAGTTTATTACATTACTTATAATATTTTATAAGAATATTTTATAACTTAATGAGGTCTTGCAATAAATTTTTTTCCGAATTTCAAAGAAAGTACGGGATATTTTGGTATTTGCCCAACCTAGTAACTAAATAATAATGCTCCTACACTCAGTGGTCGTATATAATGTGGGCCATAATTTGAGGGGGTGTAAAGGGAAAGACTTGGATCTTTGTGCTCCATTTGGTACTGTGTACGACATCAGTCCCAAAATCTTTCTTAAGGCGCCTTTGATGTAAAGGCATTTATTTCGGTCGTGCTTTTTCGGGAAAAAGAACAAGCCTTGTTATTTTTTCGGTTCGACTTCCATTTTTTTAAAGTTCATCTAAAGTTTTTGGCGAAGATGTTTCAAAATCAGCCGGTTCCCCCTTCAATAGAATTTTACACGCTGAAATCCGATTTTTAACCATCTTCAAAGAACATTTTCTGTTTAAATCCCGGCTCATTTTAGAGTGGGTACGGCTATCGACAGAAACGAACTCATCTTTAGCGGAGCGACTGATTATTTATACGACAAAACTGGTTTTTAATTAAACTCAAACACCTTTGAATTCAAGAAATTGGTGTCGAAATAACATATGTGATGATGATGATGTATCATAGCGAGCTTGGGAACGTTTGTTGTACGGTCAGTTTACTTTTTCCAACGCAAATTGCACATTTTTTAAACAAAATTTAGCGCCAAGTTTATTACGCTTGCGATTAGAAAGCGTTGTTAAATCGCATTATTGATTTTTTATTCGGTTCAGCACTGAATTATTTACTCAGCTTAATTTAATTCTAGATCGTGGTACCAAGTGTGTTCAGACTGTTTAGTGTGGAGGTAACGTCCACGTGTGATGCGACAAAGTGATGGGTTCGGTTCAATTTTAGGCAGGAACTGATTTTTCGTTATAAAATGTTTTGTTTTCTGGGAGAATTAATTGTCGGACTTTTGTTTGTCTCCGTATTTCTTGTCGGCTGTTTCCAGATTTTCTTACTATGCAATTTTTGTCTGGTTGAACCAAATTTTGCTATTATTGAAAGGCGTTTGGATTCGTTTCGGTAATTTAAAAGTTAGCGGGCTCTGTTTTTGTAAATAAATAATTTAATTCCTATGAAGTGTCAATGAACGCAGTGAAAATAAGTATAACTCAGTGAAGACACTTCTAAAGGGCGTAATGGGTTTTCTTAATGAACACAGTGAAGAAACTTCTAAAGGGCGTGGTGGGTTCTGTTTCGTTTTTATTTTTCAGGAAAAATTATAGTTTTCTTCACGCTGAAATCTGATATTTTGCGTTATGGTTTTTGATTTTTTTTCATGTTCAGCTCATTTCAGTTGTTAGAAGGAAGGCAAACTTCACTATAAAACAGCAAACTCACGGTCACGAAAATTGTGAACGATTCTAGTTTTATAGGTGGATTGTCGTTTTTCGATTTTTCAACGGAATAAAAACATTAGCTATCGATCGGGTTTTCTCAAATATGGTTTACCTCATCATGAAGTGTCAATCATTATTTTTTTTGAAAATAGGCGAGCTGTAAGGACGAATTATGTGTCTTTTTAATTATGTGTCGTTTTTCCCTGTTTCCTTGCGTTCCTTACACATGCGAGAGCAAGTCTCTTCTAGACGTTATGAGGAACTAGACTTTTTGACGTAAACTTTTTTTCTCAGATATTTATAGTTATCCTTGCGATAAGAAAGGCTATTTCTATCGGGTACTTGGTTTTTCCCCATAAATAACTTTGTTCACAGGACTCATTTCCTTCTTTATTATAAATTCATTCAGTCGATCATTCGGCGCATCTGACGTAGAGGTAATTCTTCTGCTTGAGACTACAAATGTTTATGGTTCGAATCCGGCCGGACATGTTTTTTTTTTGCAAACTGAAAATTTTTGCTAATTCAGATTTTTGTCTATCTGCTGATTTTTGCCGACTTAAATCCCGAAGAGAAGAATTTTTTGACATTTCGGCTTTCTGCAGGTAATGGTGCTGGTAATTTTGTTCCGGACCTTGTGGGCTGTTTTTGCCTGTGTTATAAATTTTTATGACAAAAACGAGTTTTGAAGGCTTTTTTGATTTTTCTTTTCATTTGATTTTGATCACAGTCAGTCATTCAGTCAATCACAGTTCGCCTGTTTGTTGAAATTGATGTTGCTTTTTATTGATTCAACAGTGATTTTTTTTTTCAGTACTTGTTAATTTTGACCCCGTTGCCTTTTTTTGTTTGTTGTGTTCCAATTAAGGATTTCTTAGAAGCAAGTTTAAAAGATCGAACCAATCCCTTTTTACCCGATCACGTGGGTAGTATTATACGAGAACGAAGTTCGTCCAAATGTCCTCGAGTTCATTATGAAGCCATTTAGGACGGATTTGGCAAAAGAAAGTTATTATTTTTTATGCAATAAACGTATTACTACTCCTTGGTTTTATTGGTTTATCTAGATCTCTGCGATGACCCTGACTTCAAGATGCGTTTGATTGAGAAACAGGAGGAGGTGAAGGAGCAACAGAAGGCGGAGGCAGAGGCTGAGAGGTTGAAAAGGGCTACCCGGATCAACAACGCGGCCCAGTCAGGCACAGTGGGCAGTGCCTCATTCGACAACAGCAACTTCGCCAGGCGTAGTGTCGCCAGAGACTCTCTCGCCGGCAATGGACCCCCCGGAGTGACGGACCCGTTCAGAAGACAAGGCAGCAGAAGAAGGTATGTGTTATTTGTCGCTCTATTACTTATGTACATAAGTTCTGATAAACATCATTATAATAAGGCGTTCAATTCGAGAGCGCCAAATCGTGGAATCGATCACCTGCCATGGTAATGAAGGTGTGAGAGGAAGAGCTCTCACTTGACCTCTAGCTTCAGGTCTACCACAGCCTGACCGTTTTTGGCTGCACTGTGGTAACACAGACTTCAAGATGCCACGCGGAATTTCTAGACGCAAAAAAAACTACCTCGTTGCAACCTTGAGCTTCCTCTGCCTAAAAGAAAATAAGAGAAACTGAATATGTTTAGACAGGCTGGATAGCCTTTCATAAATCCTCTGTGAATCACAGAAACCACTATTACTTTTATTATTTTTGAGTATGTAACAAAGAATTCAGTTGTGAATCACTCGTGCCACATTTGTCCAATCGTGACGAACCGAGCTTGAGTGTTCAAAAATTTGAAAGAAATAAGCGTGAGAGTGTGTGCCAGCTTGGACCGTTCAAGGGACGTTTAAGGTCTCGGGCATTCGGCGATGGCATATCTATCCGCGAATAGTTCGATGAGGGATATTTTCTCTAGAGCGAAGTTTTCTAACATCTGTTTCATCTACATCTTAATAGATATTAAAAGCAACAACAGGAGTTTGGCAGTTAATAACTTAGTAGTTCATTGAATTTTGCTGAAAGCTGTTATTGTAGGTATGTTCTTTCAGGTGCATTCTTTTCCTTGCCGTATTTACTCGCCTGAGGTTGATGGGTAAAAACGGCCTTGTTTTATGGACTAATCAACTGGTAGGGAAGAAATTCGATGTGAATTACGGGGTTTCCTCATCTTTCAATTACTTGACGTTATTACGCTTGCCAGGATGTGAAGAAAGTTTAATTAAGAATCTTCAAATGAAAGTGATTACTTTATTAAGGTTGATTTATTCTAAAGAGATTTGCTAGGGAAATTTGCGATTTCATCACTTCTATCTCCTTCAATGATAATCTAATTTTAGCCTTACTTTTTGCACTGTGTGCAATTTTTCTGGTTTTGAGGGTTTTATTATAAAATATTTCAAGTTCTCGTATATTAAGATGTATTGAACAGCGAGAAATAATGAAGCTTCTTAAAATTTAGAGTACCGGATTCTTTTTGTACCCGTGTCACTATTTTTTTTGTACTTTCCTTATGATCTTTTTGAACTAGCTTCAAGATCTTTTATTCGCCCACCTCGCATAAATATAAGTGTTTGAGGCGCTGATATATTTATAATTCAAAAAGCTTGCTTTTAATTCCTTCTCATTTACCTGATATTATTCCACGAAGGTGTAGGAATTGATCAGAACCAAAAAAATCCATGAGCTGTAGACAAAGTTTTGCCGGTTGAACTTCATAAGTAAAATGTAGATGATATTAAGAACAACGAATGTGTTTTAGCTTCAGGTCATCAGTTCGCAGAAGCAGTATGCGAGAGAAGAAAGACTTGCAGAAGAAAGACATGAAAGAAGAATTCAACACAGTATCCAGCGTGGACGAGGGTCAGACACCTGGACAACCAACTGGATCCACACCTTCCCCTGCATCAGACACGCCCTCATCTGGAAGCTACAAACTGGGCGAGGACCTCCCCCAAAACCAGGTCCACAGTTTGCTCGATCGAGATCACCATCACGCTGGTAACAGTGACTTACTGCGACGCCAGATACAACAACAACAATCATATCCTTCTTCCCAACAAAGACAGCAGCCGAGCTACGGAGAGAACACTTCTAGTGAACACTTGCCACCTCACTATGGAGAAGCGATGAATGTACCACCCCCGAATAGTAACTCAAATGCATTCCACCAACACCCATCTCCTCCGTATAACAACAGCAACAATGCAAACGATCCTAGATATATGGGAGGAGCAGGGGATGCTATCTCAGCTGCCCATATGCTCAATCTTCCTGAGGTGCGATTGTGTAATCATAAAGAAATCTTTTGGTTCTATATTTTTGTAGGTTCTATATTTTTGGTAACTTCGATAGAAATATATTACCTGGAGAGCGATGGTAATTTCGTATGGTTCAAATCAATTGAATCAGTGCTCTTCATGCTTTTTGTTTGTTATAGGAGTTTCGGAATTCTAACATGTCCAGTTCCGCTGCAACCACTGATCCATATTCTCAGCAACATATCACCAATGGAAGTCGGACTTCCCCGAACAATGCCCCTACAACATGTTACGGCGGCGGAAACACAGTCCCCAATGTTAGACAGAACAACCCACCTCCAGGTTACGTAAATCACGAACAGCAGCACTCGATAGGACACAGTTCGGGTACCCTGTCTGAGCTGAAACAGAAAAGAGTACAAGAGCGCAACCAGTCTTTGATGTTGACGTCTTCAGGTACATCGCCAAGAACGGATATAAGAAACCAGAGTCAGCTTCGGCCTGATTCTCAGCCACCAAGTCAAGGCCAGCAGCAGGTCCAAGGTAAAACGCATTTCCAGACAACTCCAGTGAGCAACAACACAACTAGTAATAGTAGCCAGAACCAAGGTCGCAACTACAGCCACCAAAGTCAGAACGCGTACTCTTCAAGTGGTACTCAAGGCCACATGCAACAGAGGCCACCGCAGAATCCCCCACGCGAAAAACAGATGAACTCACAATCGGCTCACTCGCTTACAAATTCACTAGACACGACTGGATACCCCCGAATGACTGGAAGCATGGGGGACTTGTCAGCAAACAGTAACAACAAGCAACAGAACTTCTCACAATCCATGCAACTCATGGATGGTCATAACACGGGGTCCCTAAGGGACCAAGAAATGATAGGATCAGACAAGAAAAAGAAAAACAAAGACAAAGCGTGTAGAGTCATGTAAAGATGAAGAAACTATTGATCAGGCGAAATCCAATTCCCGTAGTTATAAAATTATTTTGACCCCTCCTCGATGCTTAGAATATATCACAAGGATAATGGATGAATTGTTGTTGCACCTTTTGTGCCAGATTTTTATTTAAAGAAATATACTTTTTCTATTTCTATCGATGTATAAATCAATTGTGCTGAATTTTCAAGTTTAAAATGCATTCCTTGAGTCGATTATCAAGCGTTCAGATTGGAACTGCTGAAGAAAAAGCTTTTTGTGTTCCAATTATTCTTTAATTCTCCCCAGCTCTTAATCGAAGGATAATAAAGCGCCACTCCTTTTTCCTGCCGTCATCGCCTCAATTTTCTCTCCGACGGCCGTTCGCGGTAAAATCATTGAAAGTTGTGTTTGCGTTTGAGTAGCGCATATTTTTGTTTTGTCATAAGTAATCTTTATTATCGATGTCAGCACTCGTTCATTGAATCGTCTGAGGCCGAGTGGGTTGTCTCTGCGAAAGGTACGATAGACGAATGAAAATGTTGCAAATCTGGAGATGATAAATAAACTATTATGTCACGGAGTGTTGACAAGCGATGCTTATTTTTAATTCACAGGGTGTTGCGGTTGGTTAAAACAAAATTTCGCTTTTAGAGTTCTTGATTGCGATTATTAAGTTCCATTAGCGAATTACACTTATTTGAGTCATGAGTATTCATCATTTTTTTTCGGCTGAAATTCGGCAATTTGACCACGCTCAAATATGATTTTCAAAGTTTGACTTGCGTGTTTGAACGTTCAATTAAGTGAAGTTAATCTCGTTCTCCAAAAGCAAAAATTCAAATGGCACCAGAAAACGTGAAAAAATTGTAGTTTAGAAAACGGGTTTTACTGTGTAGATTTCGCTGCAGTAAAAGAGTTTACCTATATCTCCTAGAGTTCTTTGACATTAGGTATTTTTTTGAAATAGTCAATCATGAAAGATTCTTGAATATGAACGAGCTTTGTGGCCAATGATTCTCTTTCTAAATGCTTCAAATTTTTTTTGTGAGGTGTTATTTCAACATTATTAACTAATATCTTGGTTAATTCAAGGGAAGATCGGATTTTCAACGAATAGAAGATCGAGACGTAGAATTTAAGCTTAAATCTTATGCTCCTATTAGGTATGTGAAAACGTGCAATATGCAAATTTACTCTGCGATGTTCCTGACTACGCCTTTGCGCACGTACATGGCAGCAACACTAAGATAAGTAGGGGAAACGGAGAAATTGAGTCATTTAGATGGGCGGAATCATGTATTAACTAGAGAAACAGAAGAAACAAGAACTTAGAGCGTTAAGAAAAAGGTCGAATTTGGAATACTTTGCCTTCAATTTGAAGATCGTTATCAGATTTTAATTCAAGCAATTTAGTAGTTTTGCGTTTTAAGTTTCAAAGGCAGAAGTTATGTTGTTTCGAAGTTTGAAACTTGAATTTTTATGTTTTAAGTTCGTGCGCTTATGGCTGGGCAAAACTTTGATAAGTTCAACGACTGCTCTGGCCAGGAGTCCACGGCTAGTCTGAATTTCGCATGAGCGAACAATCGCTCAGATCCAGGAAAAGTACGGAGTGGCCGTCCCAGGGGCCAGGGACCACGAGGTCTCAGGTCTTCTAGTAACGAAATCTCCACTTTGGATGTTGAGAGTTGGTTGTGTCTACTTAATTCGTGTCGTCAGTGTTGACAAGTATCTTTGGGGTAGCGGTTCCAGAATTGCTGGTCAGAAGTTTAGTTTGTTTTCAAATTTTCTTCTGAGTGAGTGCGGGGTAAAAACAAACCAGGTGGTAAAGTTGTTGAAGGTGACCTCGAGTTCATTTGAGTTCAATAAACAGTGACCTCGAGTTCATTTTTGTTTCTATTCTTTTTTTGCTTAACTACTCTTCGGTGTTCTTCGTCTTTGCGCACGTACCTGATTAGTAGGGGAAATGGAAAGGTTAAGATGTTTAGAAAAGGCAGTTATGATGTAATTAGAGAAACAGAAGAAATGAGAAATTCGAACGTTGAAGAAAAGGGAGACATTTGATACATTTAGCTTTTATTTTTAGGACAATTATGAGATTTGAGTTCCGGTAGTTTAGTTGCATTTATTTAGTTTTGAAGTTAGAAGTTATTTCATTTCAAAGTTGGAAACTTGTTTTTCTTGTTTTAAATTCGCGCGCTAATGGCATATATATTTAGTGTTTCTAATAATGTCCTGGTAATCGTCGAAGTTTCTTGGTCGTATCATGGCTTAGTTAATATCGGAGTTGGGCAAAGATCTTGTGGTGTTACTTCGTCCACAACGCCGAACCAAAAGCCTGAAGCACAAAAAAATACCTTGAGCGCACACCAATGTGTTATATTTAAGAAAGAAAGGAAAAATTCAATTCAAATTTACAAAAAACAACAGGCCTATACGACCGCTAAGAGTCTAAACACTAGCGAGAGTTCACGTAACTCAGTTTTATGCATTCTCAAGTGTTACTCTCCTCGAGGCCAGAAGACGAGACTGGCCACTGCCCGCAACAAGCAGCACAGCAACAGGAGGCCACCCAACACCGCGAAACACGCCCCCCACGGGAACATCTCCTCGAGCGGAGGACACACAACGGAGCGCTCGGACCACAAAGGCCCAGCGGCAGATACAACATAGCTACCGTTAAGGCAGCAAAACACAGAAGTGTTGCCAAAAGCAACAGAAAAGCCTATTTTCAAAGAACTGAAAAAATATCTTAATTACCAATTAGATTAACTCAAGGACATTTTACCTGTCGACACTTAATTTAAAAGGAGTTTAAAGCTAAAATAGAAAACATTTGGTTAAACAAACACACAGTTGCGAACTTTAAATGATAGTTACAGAAATTTAGCCTTATTCCTTTAGCTGCTGAACTAAATGAAACGACAGGAATTATAGTTATTTACACTTAAATTTCATTGTAATAATAACAAACAACTCCTCTGCAAGCTCCACTCTTTGTCAAATCACGAACACATCAAATCGATTCGACTCGAAGAGAAACTTTGTTCCGATAAAACTCGCACTGACATTAACCGTCATAGTTTTCATTAGAAGTTCATTACTTCCATGCTTGTGCACTTACCTTTTCCATCCATTCAAAGCAGTGAGGGATATTACACCACGATTTCTGAAGACAATACACGGAGAATTTCAAATCAAGTCAGTCGTAACCATGGATATTGATGAACACGAAAGAAACGAGAAAACAGCGAGGCTTATGGATTCAAAAGGAAAATGGCAGGGGATGTACAATTTTCTTGACGTAATCGACGAAACTGTTTCGGTCCCTCAACAAAGAAAACTAATGGAAGACGGGGTTCTGAACGACGAAATGTCAATGGATGGAAGCAGAATGAACGAGACGAGATTGACATCACTGTGCGAAATGTCAGCAACAGGACATGGAACGACTTCAACGAATTGTAGTGGAGGAATTAACCTGACCCCTAACTCAGGAATCCTAGGTATAAAGCCGCCTTCACTTCAAATTCAAGCACAGTACAGCGGGCAGACGACCTAGCCGAAAAGGGAAAACCTGGGATGAGAACATGTTGTCATTTCATTATCATTATTGAAATTGAATAACCACGGCGTTTCAAATGACTGACTCTATAGACTCAACTGGTGGCTTATTGAACTCAAACCAAAATTGCTGAAAGTTTTAACACATTTAGCAGAACCTAGTTCTGATACCTCTTTCACTTAATTGACAACTGATGTTGTTTTACTTCTTATTGTTCTCAACTCGTATAAACCTGTTTTTAAATTGATTAAATTTAAATACACCCTATGTTTGTTCTCAAGTTAATTCCGTATGATTTAACTTATATCAATTCGATTATTTTAAATTAGTTCTAACTTGATTTAGATTTATTAAATTGAATTGTATCGTACATTTATTGCTAAAGTTTATTCTGATGTAAACTTTTAAAATAAAAACGTTTAGTGTGTATTCGATATATAGTTCGACATAGTATTAAAGTAATTGGATTTAGGATCAAATTTATTCTATGATGCTTTATAATTTGATATAGTAGTTTAGTCATTTCGTTTAGCTGCAACTCTAATTATAAACTACTATATCAAATTATAAAGCATCATAGAATAAATTTGATCTTAAATCCAATTACTTTAATACTCATGTCGAACTATATATCGAATACACACTTAACGTTTTTATTTTAGATTTACATCAGAATAAACTTAGCAAACTAAATATAAAGTTCGAAGTTTTAACTAACCAATTTATGTAGATGCCATATTTAATTTGTAACCCCGGATGCTTCGTAATTTTCATTGAAGTGCGAGTGAATGTCTTCAGGTTAGTAAAAAAAAACAGCTTTCAAAATTTTTCTCTAGATACAATGAAAAGAATTTTTTACCCTTAAGAGTGTCAAAATATCAGTCTAAATTGTTGTAGATTTGCTACTTCTAAACGATATGGGCACGCCCCACTACGTCGTGATAAAAGACCTGAACAAGTTAGTGAGCAAAATGCAAAAAAAAAAGAAAACTCAGATCGAGAAACACGCTGTGCCGATTCTGCTTCCACCGGTGTTCATCTGTGGAACGACTGGAGCGTCACCAGTTATTCTGCATGTGGAACGAACCAGCAATCGTTACTATGCCAAATGTTAACAAGAGCAGTGAACACTTCAAAAATATCGGTGCGCGAAGCTATAGCTCATTCGCGGTTTACTTTGATTTGGAGTCTGTGCTGGAGAAGGTGGAGACAGTGAGAAACAATCCTACCTGCTCGAGCACAACCGTAATTGAAAAACACAAACCCAGCAGTTTTTGCCTTGTAGTTGTGGAATCTGGAAACCCGCAACCGGCGTTTTTTCACTTCTTCGAGGAGTGGACGCGATGACTAAATTTGTTCGAGTGCTAGAAGTATTAGCGCGTGACTTTCATAATGAAAAACGAAGATACCCGAACTACCTCGGAAGCACCACTATTCTTGAAGACACTGACAAATGCTGGATTTGCGAAGAGAAGTTTTCCGAATCTAACGCGAAATATTGAACCATAATCTTTTCGATGGTTCATTCCTCGGATGGGCTCACAACAGATGCAACTTCCTGAGACGTTCCATACAATTCACCCCTGTCTTTGCCCACAATCTCCAGAATTGTGATTTGCGCCATGTACTGAAGAGTCTGCGAATGCGAAATACAAATACCAGAAACAACTTTTCGGCTAGAAACAACGACTGATACCTTGATGCTTGCATGCGTTTTTGAAAAGTTTAGATGAGTGTTATGAAACATATAAGCCAGATTGTGCTCAATATTTCACGGTTAGCAATCTCTCAGGAGATATTTACTCAATGATAGGGAGCACTTGGATATTGCAGAAAACCTGATCAGGGGAGGCATTGCCAGTGTGTTTGAAAAAAGACTTGTTTCTGCCAACAATAAATTTGTGAAAAATTACGACCTCAAGCAGCCTAGCACTTTCCTCTTCATGATAGACGCGAACAATTTATTATGGAGAAATTTCCTCTTCCACTTAACTCATTTGAGTTTAATGACCAAGTAACTATAGCCGAAATTCTCAGCGAGCAGAGAATCCGAAATCGGATACATTTTGAACGTTGATATTTTATACCCCAATCCTTTGCACGATGCACATTCGGATTAACCACTCGCCCCAACAAAAGAAGTTATGCCCAAAATGTGGCTCAGTGAGCTTCAATTAGACATGTTGAAAAAAGTGAACCTTTCGGATAAAGTTGGCACCACTCCAAAGCTCATACAAAACTTCTTTCCAAATAAAAACTTTATTGTATACTACCTAACTCTTCAGCTCTATGTCAAACTTGGTTTAAAAATTGAAAAAGTAAATCGAGTATTGCAGTTTAGACAAGAAAAATTTTTAGCACCATATGTTCAGTGAACACTGAGCTCTGAAAAAAAGCTACTACCAAGTTTGAACAAGATTTCTTCAAGCAAATTATAAAAAGTGCGTTAGGAAAATTCTGCGAATCAAAAAGGAATCGACTAATTGTAAATATTGTTCGCAATGCCGAAGAACTGCAAAAATTATCAAGGAAAAAAAGATTTAGCAGTGTAAAAATTATTGAACAACAGTTGGTATCTGTAACCTCAAAACCTATGAGCATTAAATGGGATAAGCCCACAATTGTCGGTGCAACGATACTAGATTTGGCAAAATTTTAGATGTTCCAGTTCCATTACAACATAATCAAGAAAAATTTCGACGCAACTCTTTTATATTCGGACACTGATTCGTTCCTATATGAAATCCTCAGCAAAGATCTCTACAATGAACTTAAGAAAAACCATGAACTGCGAAATCATTTTGACTTTTCAAATTAACCAACCACCCACCCCCTCTACACCAACGAGAATTTGCGGGTTTCCCTCAAATTTAAGGATGAGTTCGCTGGGGATATCATACAGGAGTACGTCGGACCAAAGCCCAAACTGTACAGCATTAATTCTTCCAGTAAGTTTCTCTTTTTTTTGTAGATTCCCTTTATCATTTTATCATAAGATTATATAGTGAGTGGGGGAGGGAGGTATTTATATGGAAAACGGAAAAAAAACTTGAAGTAGACATTTGAAGTAAATCGATTGTTTTTTCGTTTCGAAATGGACAAAAAAGCGCTAAGGGCGTTTCTACATATACGAAAAGGGAGCTTACCCATAATCAATGCAAACAAACTCTGACTTACTGTTCGCTGGTCCGGTCAGAAATTGTGGGGATAAGTTCCTGTAATCACAATTTACAAACCTTAAAAACTAAAAAAAATTCTCTGAGCGCATTTGACAATAAGCGCTATATACACGCAGACAGAGTAAATACCCGTCCTTTCGGACGTAAACGTTTGCGTGAGGATATGTTCATAAGAGAAATTGGGCGCACCATGGACTGGGTTGAATAGGACCTAGACGTGGTTGACACTCCCGCCGATAACGGAAGGGAGGATTTGGCTGAGGCTATAGAATGGCAGGGGGATATAACGTGGATCTTTTTACACCGCCAAATATGGGGTTCAATCAACCCACATACACTGATCAAGAGCTAGAACAGGATTTGGTAGATTTCGACCAACTAAGTGGGCAAAGTGAGTCAGAAATAGCGGCGTACAACTGCCCCTATTTGGATATTGAGGATCGAGGAGAAAGCGAGCCGAACGAAATAAGACCACCTAAACGGCGGTGCTTAAATCGACGTGCTATTATATTAGACGATTCTGACTAAGTTCTGATTATAAATAAAAATTAGCTTTTTTGTACTTTTCATTCAGGAAATGAAGCTTTTCAAAATTGTTCTTTTAACCGAAAAGTAAAATAATCAACTCGGCTCTTTTTCCTTCCCCCCACATGAATTTTATAATGTAATGGGTGGTTTTACAAGGTTAGTTATGAAGACCAAATATGTTTGTCATCAGCTATTTGGTTCGTTTGTCAATTTTCATACCAATCGAAGAAAGTGGACTTACTTTTTACTAGTAAAACTTTGCAGGTGGGGGGCAAGAAAAAAGAGCCATCAATTCGAACCGTTAGGGAGGTATTCAAAACAACAATATAAACTTACCAATATAACAGCATTTAATTTAATTCCACGCGTGGTTTTTATTAATCCACAATATAACGCGCGCAGTAAAATCTGAACTGTCAAAGTCAAGAGAAAACATGCACCAACCAAAACTTAATTCCATTCCCGTTTCCAGAAAGTGGCCGAAAAATGACCAATTTCAACCCCCTTGAAACATGTGTGCCCGAAAAAGTAGGAGTTTTCACCACTTTGGGATTAAAAGTGGTCATTGCAACGGCACACCGAAAAAAAGGGGGGTTAAAAGTGGTCATTTTCTTAGTCAATTTTACACTACTACTTGAAATAATACAAACAAGAATTCAAAAAGATGACAAAGCCAATATCAGAAAACAACGAAAAAGAGCTTGAAAGTTTTTTGAGTTATTTTTCAAAAGACTCGATTATGTGTAGAAATATCAATTCGAATTTTACTGAACTTTCATCATTGTTTCAAAATCATGGCTATCTTGAGGAGAATTTTCATGATATTTTCCACAATATATGGTACCATGTATATCTTGACAAGGTCTTGAGTGCCAAACTTTCTTAATTTATTTTTGCGAGCATATATCTCACTTGGATATCTCGTCAAGATGTTGGAAACTTGATTAAAAAATTGCCAATATTTTGGCAAGATAGCCATATTTCATGGATAATCGAAGATTAGCCGTGATCTTGGAAAATTTAAAGATTGAAACACTAGGTTTTTACCTTTGTTGACAGCGTAAGTACAGAAGAATACGGACAGTTGCTTACAGAGTCTCCATCAAAATGTTTTCATGAGTTTCTATTAGCCCTCAACATTTCGCTTCTTAATGATAAAATAGATGCAGATTATTTTGCGCCGGTTAAGAGCTGGAATCAAAATGTGATGCAAAGTTAAGTTCCAAAAATTGCCATACCATTAACAAACTCCGTTGATGTTAAAAAAAGTATCGGAAAAAATCTATATTACTGCTCAATTCTATAGAGAGAGTGACCACTTGTGCGAATTTGTGTTAAGTTGTGAAAATCAATAGTGAAAGGATCGGGAAACTAGAACAGAGCTAAAGTTAGTATCATAATAGCTAAGTGAACCGCGCATAGGTTTCCGTCACTATAAGATGTTTGTACTGAAGTTGATTTGCACTTATGAATGTTAGAACTGGCGCTACTAATTAGAAAAGACAAACAGTCACTTCAATCTGGTTTCATGTTTGATTCCTGGTAGTGTTCCACTAAGTTGTACAAGAGCATTTTTCGTTTAAAACATATTATGGTCAATCCGAATTGAATCACGATTGTTACAATTTTTTACTTACTGTACAGTAAAATCACACTGTGTGGTCACCCTCTAGTTTTTATTGTCACGTTCAACCAATTGTGATTATTTAGAAACTGATGCTTTGCTTCGTGAATGATATTTGGAAATTGTTTTCAGTCTTGATAAATTATTACAATTTTGCTCGCTGTGAAATGATTCAATTCTTTGATTAGAATGATACAGAATACTCTGTAAAATACTGAAGACAATTAATATGCTTATTATTCTTGGTCAAGTTAATGAATGGTTCTATAACCCAATTGACCGAATCTTACGCTTCAGCATTTGTATTTGCATAACTTAATGAAAGTGTAGGCTTTAATGTAATGTCACTTATTCATTTTTACACTTCCACATATCAAGTAAATCATGTGTTTACGAATTAACGGTGTAGTTTATTGTCAGTTTAAATTCTATCCTAAATTATATTTATATCTTCTAATTTTTAGCAATATTCGTTTTCCTGGAATTTGTCTGAAATAGTCCTTGAATTGAATTTTTACCAAGTTCTCTTTGTTAGCCAGTTAGAAAGAAGACAACATTCTCAACCAGAATAGAAAAACCATACCCGCTCATTGTCCAAGTCAGGTAATATTGAATGGTGAGACCAAATTTTGAAAAAACTTTTTTCACAGGCACCGTTTTGGTGAAAAAACTAGAAATTTTCACATTATCTTGATTTGTCTTTAATAAAACAATTCAGTTCGAGAAAAACCAGGGTTGGGAGTCTTTTGAAGTATGTTCTGAAACAAGGCAAAAACAGAAAAGTTAGAAAGTTTTGTTCTCAACGACAGGAAAGACTTCTGAAAGTTAAGAAACCAATTGGAGGCTTGCATTTTTTTTAACAGCGAACTGAACAAACTGAAGAAAAAAACAATGAAACATGTTTTTTTATTGAAAAAGTGTTTTTTTTTAGTTTGAAAAAATGCTGTTTAAATGATTTTTAAATAAAGAAA
Source organism: Symsagittifera roscoffensis (assembly GCF_963678635.1). Taxonomy (NCBI): domain Eukaryota; kingdom Metazoa; phylum Xenacoelomorpha; order Acoela; family Convolutidae; genus Symsagittifera; species Symsagittifera roscoffensis. The sequence continues at coordinate 47,070,195 of NC_087063.1, read as the reverse complement.
CGTTTTTTTTTTCTCATCCCTGAGAAAAACATGCCAAGTAAGACAATTAAATCTTAAATTAGCATTATACACAACTTACGAAGCAATAACAAAGCTGACCCAACTAGAAGCACCCGTTGAGTTGGATTTTTCTCTATTAAAACACGCATTCGAGTCGAATAAATCGAAAAGAAAAGTTAAATTGAACCTAATCGAAGTTGGTAATTTTTTAACCAACATAGAACAGACAATGATTCTGCCAGGCTAGTTGTTTATCTCGAAAAGTCTTCGTTCCGAGTTGATATCACTGCGATTAGCAAACGTAATTGTTTCGTTGCATAGTTTTTCTTGTCAGAACAAAATAAATCTCGAACGAGTAGTAAGATCAATGATTGGTTTTTCTAAGCTAAATGCTCAGAATGCTCAGGTTTTTCTTGTCAAGCTAAATGCTCAGAATCAGTAGCTCAAACTTGCTCACAAACTGTTCGCTGTCTGCTTTAGCAAGTAATTCAGCTGGAAAAATTGTTCCGACCATTTGAAAAATGTGGAGGAACTTTGTGTTCGGGTGTTTTAGATTTTTTTTGTTTTCCACGCAAAATCAGGTACCACAAACAAACATCGGAATTGGTCGAATGATATATATCCAAGCCCTTTCAGTCGTGACTTGAACGACATAATTTTTTTTCTGTGTCGAGAAAAAGCAGTTTGAAGTTCTTGATTTTTGGTCTAATTTCAAGCCTATAAGGTGTGGCTAAGCAGGAATACAGAACCTTATTCATGCTCAATTTAGGCCGTGAAAACTTAATTTCACCTGATTAAAGTTGGTTTTGAGTTTTTTAGCGCCCATTTGGTAATGAAAAACTTCAAAATTCAAGAACTTTTAGCAAAAATACTTTCTGCAAAAAAATTGTTTTCCGATGGCCTAATTTACATGGATGTCGAATATGCCTAAGTTCTATTTTATCGTTCAGATTTTTGTAATGACAGCAACCGGCAATCATTGTTCCGATTTGACAACGCTTAGTAAACGTGGGTAATATTTGAAATCATACTTTGTGACTTTAATTCACCCTCCATGCGCATATTTGTCTGCGCAGTCTTTAAATTATATCAGTATTTTTAAAGTGAAATATATTTTGTGCTATATCTATTCGGAACCGAGTTACAATAGAAATTGCAGTAGAACGCTTGATTCCACAAGAGCTTGCTATTAGGCTCTCGAAACTCTTTTTACGGATTGTTTAGGAGAGGGCAGAAAAAATTGATGTTTTTGTGTGGAGCTCAACCGAAAAGTCATCGAGTTTTGTCAGGGAGACAAAACTCAAATGATCACCTTGCCGAGTCTCTATTATAAAATCAAAACCATCTTATATTTAATTGTCGTTTTCAATTGGACGGCATGTTTAACAAAATTTTTTCAATTGCTAGGGGCACCATGTTTAACTATTCACAATTCTTTAACAGTTTCAAACATTGTAAAGTCTGGAATGTTCTAGAATTTTTTAAAGAAAAATTCAATTCTTGAGAAATGAAATCGACGCAACTTCAAGGCCAGATAGTACCTGTCAAATTTTCGTCGGGACTTTTGCGTGCAAAGATTTATCAGAGTCTAAAACAAACTTCCTGCAATCAGCAACATCTTTGCTTTGAAAATTTTCAACCAGTTCGCTCTATGAAATAACTCGGCATATTTCTAAATTTTATCTCATAAATAGCTTGCACCGGAAAAAAATTGAATCGATTTGAAAAATACAAAAAATAAGTTCTGAAAACAAATAGAAATGTTCACAAGTGTTAATGCTCAATAGCTTGCGTGCGAATGGTTTGTTTGGAAAAACTAAATATTGCGAACCAATTCAGCATAAAATAACTGGCAAAGTTTCAAATTTTTCACGCTTGAATGGCTTGATTTGAAAAATTAATTTCTAGCAAATCGCTTGAATGGTTTGCGCAGAACACCAATTTTGCGAATCGATTTAAGGTATGAAATTACAGGAATATTTTCAAATGTTTCTTTGTTTGAGAGGCTGACTTGGAAGATTCAGAAATTTTACTTATCGATGATATCAATGTTTCTATTTTCATCGTTTGCTGAGAATAACTTAAATCTAATGCGAATCAATTTTATAACGAAGTACTTGAATAATGACTTCGAAATTTTCAGGGCTTGATTTGCCAACCCAGAAAAATGTTTACCTTTTACCAATTTCGAACTTTATAGTATGAATGAAGCGCACTCAATAACTTGCGCATTGATTTAAAAGTTTTGAAATATGAACCTCAGTATTTTACAAACCGAATCGCTAAGAATAAATATTTATTTAATAGGAGGCGGGCTTGCTAGTTGAAATAATTTGTTCCCAGGTCATTGTTATTTTAAAGCACTTTTCTCATTTGGAGCTTATGATAAAAAATTAATATTGATACATAAAACAGCATTTTCAAATTCCTAACAGTTACCAAGTGTACATAAACGAAATGAATTGGCATCAATTTTGGTTATATTTTTGTTCTTCTTGATAGCTTGACTTCAAAGTAATAGGTATCTTTTTTGAAATAATTCGCTTACTATGAGGCAATTACGCTCGAGTTTTTTTCCAATTTATGGGTGAGCGTAATTGCCTCATAGTGAGCGAATTATTTGAAAAAACATACCCAATACTTTGAAGTCAAGCAGAACAAAAATATAACCAAAATTGATGCCAATTCATTTCGTTTATGTACACTTGGTATCTGTTAGGAATTTGAAAATGCTGTTTTATGTATCAATATTAATTTTTTATCATAAGCTCCAAATGAGAAAAGTGCTTTAAAATAACAATGACTCAACTTTTATTTAGTGATTTTTCAGGTGGTTATTAATCTTCTAGAAATTTAAGTGAGCTAGAAAATATCTAGCATTTTACTTTTCTCAAAATCATTATTTTCACCAAAAAATGTCAAGTGCAAAAATACTTTCAATTTGAAGAGTTAGAGCGTGATTAAACTTTTTTCATTTAAAGTTTGAAAAAAAAACAGTGAAGACGCTTACATGAGTAGGGCGTGTTTCTAATGAGAAATGCCTTCTAATGTTTTTGCGCTTAAACTAGTATTTATGCGGTCTGACGTTTGCCTTCCATTTGGCAAATGATAATGTAGTTTCAATCTGCGGTTTCCAAAAACAAAATGTAAATAGCGCGAAAGAACTTCAAAACGATTAACAATCTTTCCTTCAATCAAAATACGTATATATTTATTGTTGTCCTTCAAGCGACGTACAGTGCTGATTTAGATTATCCGGACAAAACGATCAAAACTTGAATGTTCGAACGCGTTTTTCTCAAATTGGGTTAAGATTAGACAAAAAAAGAAGAGAACAAAAGTTGCTTAGAATTTCCTCTCTTAAACTTTGTTGGGCTGTGTAAGAGGCTTCTTGTGATATAGTGTTCTTATCAATTAACAAAGTAGTTACAGCGTAATTTTTGATTGTTTGAAAAAAAAACCAGTGACCCATTTTTGGGGTAATATCTTGGTTGACAATTTCGGAGAAAACATTACACCATATTAATTCTGAGGAAATTCTAAGCAACTTCTGTTCTCTTCTTTTTTTGTCTAATCTTAACCCAATTCTGTTTTGTTCTTTATGTCCGGATAATTTAAATCTGCACTATTATCCGGCAACTAAATCGATACCACTAGACGAAACCATTTAAGCGAGAGTCTAAAGCGAAAAATAGAAAAACCAGTTTCCGAGTCTCGAAATTTTTATCTATGTCGTAATCGTCTCCACGCCATTTGTGCTCCAAAAATCTATCTTTAAGAGCAACTGAATCGAAAAGCATTTTAAAATAAATATCAAAAGTTGCACCTCATTTTCAAACAACAGTGGGACTTAAGAATGGAATCCAGAATGTTACGAAACAGCTGACATTTTAATAAGTTTCCTCCAACGAGAACGTAGCCTACAAATATAAACTGACAAACGATAAGCTGAAAATTCAGAAAATTTCCAGTTTTTAAAAAAGTAGTTCTCGGACGGAGGTCTTCTCGAGCGTGGGTATTTACCTTTCCCAAAGGTGCTGATTGGTTGATTGAATTTGAACTTATTTTACAGCAAGTTGGATCACGTGTTACTTCTTCTTTCACGTGTAACGTCCGAGTTTGAAGAAATTTTTTTACCGGAAAAAGTGTCAAATTGTCAAACCCTGTTCTATTACCCTAATTTATCGCAAAATTATTAATTAAATGTTGGTTTCTCTATATCTCTTTTCAATTGTTTCTGTTTATTGCACCAACGAAACACTAAAATTTTTAGGAAGAAAAATATCCCCAAAGATCTCATGCTGACAAACGCAAGCAAAAATTGAGTCAAAAATCTCAATCATGATTTTAAGATGCAGTGTTTCATGCATTTCATTGAATAAGTCAATAAAAACAAATATAACGAAAGCAGATACACGGTACTGAGAAACTAATTGTCTAAAGCATGAAAATTTGTTTGTGATTTGAAAATGATTTTGTTTCTCAGTACTGTGTATCTGCTATCGTTATATTTGTTTTTATTCACAAACAAATTTTTATGCTTTAGACAAATAGAGGGCAGTTTGTTTACCTTCGCTGCGTTTTCAAAAAACTTAAGTTGGATAGCATAATGAATTTTTTTTGTATGTGACCACATACAAAAACATTTAGCAAAATTGAAGAAAACTTGATCAGCTTCTTAAACATTCAATAAACAAACAATAAGAAAATAAGTATTAAATATTAAAACTCCAATATAATTTTTTAACGAATTTGTAACCAACACACTCGCATTGTTGCCACATAATTCAACAAACGGTTCGAAAGCGAAGTGGAGCATTGCGACACTTCCGATCAACGCAAACTAGCTGACAGAACGTGAGGTGCAACCACTGTCGAAGAAATTGAGCAATACTAATGCATTTTTCTCGCAAAATCTTCATTTTGAGGAAAACATGCTTGTTAACTCATTCACGCCGATGAACAAGCTTTCAAAATCATTTTCTGGCGACAATTGAGCTGAAAATACTTGGGTAGGCACCACTCAAGCCGAAAATAAAATGTCTCTTGACGCAAAATCATAGCAATATAATTTTCTGTCAAACGACGCAAGGTACGGTAAATAAGACCATATTAAATAAACCTTTCTGTTTAAGCAAACAAAAGATAACCTGAAAACAATTTTATACAAAATCAGAGTTGGTAAAATTTCAGGAAAATGATGCTTTGAAGAATATAAATTTATGCTTTTGAAAGTAAGTCGACAAAATATTAGCAGAAAAACACTAGTTCGGCCGAAATTGAAGTTTTTGCCGAAAATTTTGTATTTTGACTCATTTAACAAAACAAAAGTTCCGGCCCGAGTCTTTGACCTTATGTACCGAAGACGTGTGCTTTTAATTTAGACCAAGTGAGAAGAGCCTGGATAATGTCATTCCAGGACAAAGCATGCTCAATTCCGATAGAATTGTAAGGTTGTTTACAGAACACAGATCTGAATCCCCATTATAAATACAGTTAATCTCGCAAATGAAACAAGACTGCTCGTATCAGGGCGAAGCCCTGAATGTTCCGACTGCCTTTTAATGTTTACGGAGCAGTAATAACCTATAAAAATGTAATAAAATTAATTGAAAATTTCTTTTCTAAAATTTGAATTTTTTTATGAAAATCATCCCCCCACACGCCATATAAAGCAAAAAGGATAGATTTCGCTTCTTTTAACAAATCAATTATGGCAAATAAGCTTCTTTCAACCAATTTGGAACGATTTCTAAGACGGATTAAATCTCCGCTTACGCTTTAATAGCGCGAAATATATCGCGCATTAATTGTCCCAAATTGGCCAAAATGGCAATCTTTAAACCCCCATAACTTTACGAAAAATGATCACAAGTGAAATATCTTTTCAAATTTAAGTTCAGGACAACAAAACCTTTTGAATGATATTTAAAAATTCCGTTAAAAATGGCTATAGTTAAAAAGTCGAAATTTGTCTGAAGAAAAAAAAACCCACCACGAGCGCAAATATTCTGTTACTTTTGTATCGAAAGTCGGAACAATAAGCTAGCAATTTCCACAATTTCTTTGCCAAAAAGTTAGAAAAAAATCATAAAAAACGCCATACCTCAAAAACCACAAGTGTTTAAGCAGTCATTTCACGAAGCCACATATTCAACCCCTGTGTGACAGCACCTCACTATAGGGTTTAAAATAGCAATTTTGATTAAAAAAACTGAAACAAAATTCTTGTAAGTACAATGCGAATACGGGAAAAATGTAGAGTTAGTGCATTCGAGCTGCAACAGATTTTAAAACGTCGACTTAAGTAAGCATTCAAACCCTTGTAATGTTTTGGCCTTTTAACAAATCAAAATTGGGACTTCCTAAACAAGTGCCAAGTAGAATTTCTTAATCATTGCAATATATGATATAGCTTAAACGTGCAAAAATTCTTTCGTTAAGCCCGTAAGGATAATACGTTGAAAAAGCTTAAACATGTCAACACATGTAGTTCTTAAACATGAGCTATCCTTACGGGAAACTGAACCCACCGTCTGCTGCGTCAGAGGCTACAGGCTAACAGATAAACAGCCTAATCAGACCATTGGTCCAAGCAGACTTGAATAATAATTGACTTTCATGCATACTTGACCAGAAGCAATGTTTTCACGTTAACTGTGATGCTTTGCTGATACGATGGTATTAATTGAGTTAATACAGTTTTGAAAGTCCCATATTTTATAAAAGTATGCTAAATGAGTTGATGGCTTGTGTATCATTTAGTCGGAATTTAAGCTCAGGACAACGAAACCTTTTGAATGATATTTAAAAATTCCGTCAAAAATGGCTAGTTAGAAAGTCAAATTTTTTCTGAAAAAAAAAATTTGACAATGTTTCTCTTAACTATTCGTTTTGGAGTAGACAACAAAATAGATTTTAATTCAACAAATCAATTTCTTTATCGCAATTTTAATGTCGCCACTTATGCTACATGGAAAAAGTGATCTAGATGGACATAGTGATCATTAAATTTCTAAACTGTTTTAAAATGTCCAGCCAATCTTGGCAGTTTGTAACGTCTGCTTTTAAGGATCTTGCGTACAGAGCTTTCAGCTTGTCTCTCGATTGCACGTCATTTTTGATCCCACTATTTTTCTTGGGACCTGCTGAAGACGAGTAGAATTTGAAACTGAAGAGCAGAACTTTCCTGATTTGCTGAATGAACACAGTCGATAGAGAATGTTTTTCAAAATCTAGTCTTTCCAGGGCTGCGAAGGCTTCGCTCAGAATAGCCACTGATGTGTTGAGCATTTTGCAGATCAGCTTAGGAATTGTTGCACCTGAAATGATTTTAATGAGTTGCATCAAGTTATCGTTTAATTTTATCAATACAATCTCTTCCATTCCCGGCAGTCAAATTGGATCAATTGAGCAATCTCTCACCCCCCCCCCCCATTCTCGTGTGGGGGGAGATAGCTCAATAGGTAATTGAAACATGTTTATAACAACCTAAAAATAGTTTGATTGAAAAGAAATCATGAACCAGACTCTCCAACGAATGTGGAACGCCAAAATTTACAATATCAAAGCTCAAAATTACATAACAAAGATTACATGGAATCGATAAAACTGGGACACATAAAGCTAATTTTTTCTGCCCTAAATGAAAAAAATCTATTGCGTACAAATTAAGGTGCTGTGGAGAACAGTTTTTGGTATTGAAATACAAGGCTAGTACACCAACCCTGGTAAATTGCTGTTTTCGATGAGGCAATGGACAAAAATTTGCAACATTTTTTTTTCCAAATTTTAATTTTTTTCAGTTATTCACAGTTTCTCCTGATATTCATAATGAAATAAACTTCAGTCGGTAAATTGATTGCGTACTACGAACACATCTAAAATCTACTCGCTTTTGCTGACGACTTTTTGTAGCGTTTGATCGTTTTTGCTGGGGGGGGGGGGGGGGGTGAGGTAACTCAATTGGCCATAACGCGGGCGGTGGGAGGGAGGAGGGGAGATTGCCTAATTGATCCGTCAACTTTGACCAATCTTTTATTACTTTTATCATCAGGTTTGTTTATATGAGAAATATTTATATTGTTTTAATATATCTCCAAAACAAACTAAAAAATCGATCCTACAAAATTGCGTACCTAAATTCTGTTAGCACCTTTTTTTCGATCTTATGTCCTAGCGTGATCAAAAACCACCATTTTTTAGAATCACTTAATTTAATTCTGAAATTTAACCTTTACAAAACGACTCACTGTTCAGTTGAAATTCTAACAAAGCCACTCTTTCCAGTTGTACTCTCGCATACAGGTCATCTCGGTCCAGTCGTGCATTCTCAATCTCAGCTGAACCTGAGCTCTCCTCCTGCTCCCTTTGGTCCACGTGGAAACAATCAGCCGCCTTCGAGTAGTGGAATTCTGCCAAAGCATGCATTGACTTCTCCGCATTCTCGTCGAACCTACATGGAAAAACCGAAAAACTCAAAGTAAACCTAAGCATAACTCAATTAAGACAACTCACAATCATAGTTTTTTAAATGAACTCAGATAATTTGGCATTGGCTTGCCTGCGGCAATTCCATTAAAAATATAATTTTTAGTTTTTATTAATCCAATCTTTTTTATAAAATATAAATAGGCACTCTCTAAACAAGCTCTGTTTGTACAAGCTCTACAAATGATATGTATTTCAGAGGATTCGTTTTTTCTCGCGGGAATCCTTTACCTGTACGCATGATGGTACAAAGATCCCAAACGTTGATGAATTTCTCCTAGGCGGATCAAGTGTCTCTCTTTCAACAAGATATCATTTTCTGACACTTTTTTCTCGCATATATTGGGTGGCGGAATGCAATACTTCATAGCTTTTGTCAAATTGTCAATGACTTCTTGCTTTGACCTTTCTCTCTCTTTCGGTGTCTGAGTACTGGCGTTGTCTTGGACTAGTCGTCCTAAAGTGAAATATGTAGTGCATAGATCCCATGTCATTCCACTGACTAAATTCGAGTCTCCAGTGTTCTCGAGATTAACCAGCGCCTGTCTGTAATAATCTATTGCCTGCAACAAAAATTTGAGATTCAACATTGCGCCCTTTTAAGTATTTGATTGCTGCCTTTCTGGCGGTATCACACTTCAGAAAAACAAATAAATGCTTTTTTTTCTGAAAATCTACACTTAACTAACCATCGATCTCAATACAACGCAAGCAATAATTCTATGACCTGTTCACCTTGTAATAGTAGCTTTTAACCGCCGATGGCACCCCACTTTCTTCAACTGCTTTATTGGTATCTGAAACTTCGTCTTCCTGCTCCGTATTGCCAGTCGGAGATTTCTGTTCACTCGTGCTTTGCAAGTTCAACAAATACGCCCATATTCTACACAGACGTCCGGTGTTTCCGACCACCAATCCAACGTTGGCCCGGTCTCCGATCTGAGCGAAGTAATCGTGCGCTTTTTCGAAGTGACTCTTTGATAATTTCAGAAGATCTTCCGCTTCATATGGAATTTCACCTGAACATATAAAAACAGTCGGCTAGCAGAGTCGGAAAAGGTAAATATATATTTTTCGAACTAATTTTTTACACATTTTTAAAGCAGAGGCGAAGCGGGGCTTCGCATCACTTGCGATACAACACAAACATGAAAAAAAATTAGAAGTACAAAAAAATGTTGAGAAAAACTAGGTCTACTAAATTTTTCCTTTGTCTCGATAAAATTTCAATCTAGGCAAACATGCCAAGCAAAACATTTTTAAATTAGCAACGGAACAATACTGACGAAGCGGAAACAGAGCCGACAATTTTTGAGCAGACACCAGTAGAGCCGAAAAAAAAGATTTTGTAAAAAACGTTTCGAGCTTCCCAAAAACACAATAACAACACTTGCAACTATAATGAACATAGCCAACTGACAGTTGGAAAAAAGAAATGAAGGAAACTGAAAAAAAACGACTTGTTTTTTTCTTAAATCTTCAACTTATGAATTTCGAAGAAAAAAATAGATTGCCTTAAGGCTCTTTGAATTTCTATAACAATTTATAATTAGCACTTTTTTGATATAGCTAACCCAATTTGAGAAAACTGGATCATTGGGTTAAGTTTTTATTCCGCTGGGGAACCTGATACGCTTTTCGTGATTTTTACATTCGATAGTGAAGTTTGCCTTCCTTTTACCAAAGGAAATGAACTGAACTTAAAAAGAAGTTAAAAGCCAAACCGCAAAAAAGTAAATTCGAGCCTGAACCAATTTTCCTGCAAAAAAAACTTAAAACAAATCATCGCGACCTATGTCTGAACTAAAATCGTCGACTTAGAAAAACTGGCATGGTCGTGGATTCGAACGCTTGATCCTTCTCGAGATAGCCCCGCTCCTTACCACCACACTACTGAACACAAATTTTCAAGAATATTACCTTCAGCTAAAAAGCAAGCTATCAAATGATTCAGTGATTCTGTTCAACTAGTTGTTAGTTAGAAAAAAGTCTAAATTACAGTTTGATAACGCTTGTTCAAAGTTTATTACCTTAGAACTCTTTTAATTTCAAGAATATCTGGTTAAGGAGAAGGTATTTTCTGATTGGTTTATTGGTCACTTACAAAAGATTCTTGGTTTATTGGTCACTATTAAATTAAATTAAATTGGTCGCTATTATTAGTCTTTAAATTAAAGAGTTTCAAGGTCATTAACTTTGAAGTTCGAAAATAAATAAGTAATTTTCAAGACCCAAGTTTTCTTATCCCTCTTGGAAATAAAAATTCACTCTCGAAACTGAAAGTCGTTCACGTTTTCTCTCCGCATCATTTGCTAATATGCAAGTGGAAAAAATAATTTACCTGTTTTCCAACAAATTGAAACGAACTGAAAAAAGTCACGAATCAAACCGGGAAAAACAACTTTAAGACAATTTTTAGGACTTTTCCTTACAAAAAAGAACAAAAAAAGACAAATAAAAATCTTCCCTTCATTAATTGGCACTTGAAAAAAACCTGAAACAGCTATTTTTGACCTCCGACTGAAAGACATGTTTGATATTTGCCTCATTTGAGAAAAATGTGCGTTTGAAACTAAGGGTCAACGAGGTTTTTGCGATATGTTTATTTTCTTGTTGGAAAAGATAACTTGCATTCTACTCACTAAGAAAATAAAATTGAAAGTCATAAAGAAAATAGAAGTTAGACCACCGAAAAAACTAATTTGAGCGTTATCATCTTTAAAGACTCCAGTACAAAAACGGCAAAATCACATGGACTGATGGAGTCGCCATTCACTACTTTCTTTAGCACTTACCAAGACTGCTCGATTCAAGCTCCTGCGAATGTTCATAACATTTAGTCCATAATTTAGTTCATAACTTAAAATCAAACTTTTTAAGAAAAATTTTTAAACGAAAATCGTCCTCAACAGACAAAAAATGTTAGTTTAAAACTGACATATTTTGAGAACATAAAAATATGGAAATTCGCTCGTGTTTATCCTTGTCAACTGGCTATTTTTAAACCTTTAAATCATCGCAGGTGAAATATATATTTTTAATTGAGCGCAATGCATTCATAAAATTAAGTGGTATGACAAATTGCGTCTAAATTAGTCGCAAAAGATCTTACGGAAAGCAAAAAATTACCACTACTCAAGCAACTCAAGCAAGTATCTTTCAAGCAAGAGCGAATCAGTTGGCGAAAATTTCATGTTTTTTAGGCAAGCTATTTCAGTTATTTCATAAAAGTAATCAGAAAGCGAACAAATAAGGTTTTATATTGGAGCCATTCAACCGAAGAAAATTTAGAACATGTTATTTTATAGACCGAATTGGTTTTCGAAAGATCATGTTCTTATTTGAGCCAATCAAATGACGAAGCGTGGAATAATTCAAATTATTTCATAGACCAAATCGGTTGTCGAAAAGTTAAAAATTTTTCTAATCAAGCCATCAAGCAATGTGTTTTTGAAATATGTCACAGCGAAACGTTTGAGTTTTTCTATTAGAGCCATTCAACCGATGAACTTTTCGATTTCAGAAAATTCAGTTTATTTCATCTAGTTCATATAGAAAAAGTTAAAAAATGTTCCCGAACCGATTCAGTCGATGAAATAAACTGTTTAACTTTTTCTAAGCAAGCTATTCCAGCTAGGAATCTTGAAATATTAAGTAATTTCATGGTTCGAATCGGTTTGCTAAAATTGGTTTTTCTAAGCATGGAGGTTGCTGTTTTTTTAGTTGATTCCGTTCAGACTAAAATGAAGCTGTAACGCAAAAATTTGGACAAAAAATAAAGCGGTTACTGTCTAGCTGTGAAGTTAAATCGAGTTCAACTTGTTTAAGGACTTGAGAATAAATGAAAGATCTAAGAAGTTCGTCACTAAAGGCTGCTGAAACATTGAGCTCGATGGTTGCTCTGAACGAAAGAAAACTTGTGCTCGATAGAAAAGTAGAAACGTTGGGTCTATAGTGCATTAATACTTTCATTCAATATATAAGACAAGATTCAATACCTTAATGATATGTGTAAACAACAAGAAAACGCCTATAATGAAAATCAAATACGGAGAGAGGAAAAAACAAATTCAAATTTTACGAATCAGCTGAAAAACTGAAATACTAAGCAAAAGATGTCTTGTTTCCCCAAATCGCATCGCAAAACGTACCACGTGGAGCGGAGGTTAAGGGGTTACGTCTCCGCCTCTCAATCGAAAGGTAGGATTTTCGAAGCCCAACATGATTCGTGCTCGTTGCTTGAGGGTGAGGCATATTACCCAGCCCAGAAAAACAACCAAAAAAATTGCATGAAATTCTTAAGCAGGGGGACATCAGCGGTTTGCCGTGATCAGCTGTACAGCTCGACGTATGTTGGTCCTTTCCCACGTGGATAAACGGTCTTTACACAGATAACTAACCTGTTTCAGAAACTGAAGAACATGACGCCATCAGCCTGTTCTCATACATTCTGCCCAACTCGTTGTTAACATTGCCCATTCGTTTCAACAAGTAGCCCTCCCCTTTGAAAGCCCACTCTTGTACGTCTATTGCGGCAGGCGATTTCTTTGCAATTCTTACCTCATTTGTCGAGCTCGGTTTTTTATTCAACTTTTCGGAAGAATTTTTTGAGCGGGATTTCTTTGATCGGCTTTGATCAGATTTACTTAACGTGTTTTTCTGCTGTTGTGTTTTGTAAGTTGAGCTCCATTTCTGTTCGAGGACATTCGAGAATTCGTCTCTTGTGTTTTTGGCAAGTGAAGAATAGTTAGTCGTGGCCATATGATCTCGACATATGTTGTAGATTCCAGCCGCCGAATCAATACATCTCTCGTAATCGCCGCATATTGAATGTTGGTCCATTTTGGCATCTAAACACAAAAACATTCTTGAAGCATGAACGTTGCGCAACATAGGAGCTTGTATCATGTGATTAATATAAAAAATAACAAACCAGATCAAACGGGTCCAAAAATTATTTTGCTTAACAAAGACTGTTGGAAATGGAAGTTTTGACAACTATTTACGACATTTCTGACTATTCGGAACACACGATCAGCGTAACCAAAATATATTTTCTTTCGTAAAACAGAAAATTTTACTCACAAATTTCATTGTTGTCCGGTGTCAAATAACACGACAACTGAAGTTCAATCTCTGTGTGACCTTTAGTCGCCTCCTCAATATGCAGTTCCGCCTGCTCTGGACTTTTGGTGCAGCTCGCAAAGAACATGAAAACATCACCCATCAACTGTAGAATCTTTCCCAACAGCAAAGATCCTCGTTTGGCATCTTCAGTTCCTTTTTCATCCTGTTTTTCTCCACTGGTTTCGTCGCATTTTAGCTCACTTGCAACTCCAATTGAACAGCAGGATGAAAGTGCAAGTTTCAAATAGCGAAAAGCACGTCCATATTTTCCAGTTTCGAAGAATTGGAGCCCAAAAGTGGACAAAATGACAGCTAGTTTGTATTGCAGGCTGCATCTGATGCTGTCTTTCCATGTTTTAGCAGCATCTACTGAGATCAATGACGTTTCATCAGATTGATCAGCGTTAGATTTTGGGAGATCAGAGCTCCTAAAATGTTTTTTTTTTCCGAACAAAACCTTTAAAACATTATTTATGTCATTCTTTTTTTTTGGTTTTTGAGTTGCCTGGACATTGAACTTGATATACAATATATTTTCTGCCAAAATTTTCATATAAATATATGTTGGCCCCTAAAGTTTTGACTAACCTGTGCTCGAAAGAGTATGAGTCCAGAAACTGGAAGCACTTCAAAGTGTATTCTAAAGCCGATCTGCATCTCTCCTCGATAGTCAAGTCCAAATGCGAGTATTCGTGTGCCTTGCGATGCTCTTTTATCAAACTGCGATCTGATTTATTCAGCAGAGTCTTTCTCTCAATCGAAACACCCTTATATACATCCGACTCTTGCCCGTCTGAACTATTGGGACCCTCTCCAGGTTTTTGGGATCCGCCAAGGTCCGGGCTGTTTGTTCTGGTGGAAGCGTCGTCTAAATCGGTGTTCAGACTGTCTCCACACTCGCTTCCAAGGTCATCCACACTTTCCGTATCCTCGCTACTTCCGGAAGCCCAGTCTTTCCATGGTCCGGACGGAATATACAACTGAACCAGTAAGAAGTAAATACATCCTTCCAAATTTTTGAACTGCGCATCTGCGGAAAAAGAGGAGCCTGCTGAGGACGTAGTTTCGGATTGCGTCCTAACGTCACGAATGAGTTTTAGCGCATTGCGTAACAGCGAATAAACGGTATCACGCACTTTTGAAGACCTGCAACATAATACATATTACAAGCTATGCTTGTGTAATGACTACAAGGTTGCCAAATTGTTACTCGAAACAAACGCCAGCGCTTTTTTGACAACCATTCGCAGAACTTTCATAACTTTTGACAACAACTGGCATGATCCTTCATAATAATTTTTCTCTTTTGTGTATTTACCTTTCGCTGTCATGTGAGAATTTGGCCACCAAATTCTTAGCCACTCGGTAGAGCAAGAAAGCCACTGGAATTGCAAATGGGTTGTGCATGGCCTGAGAGGATCCCAAAGTTTCCTGCTCGTTCGAAGTGGTCTCGCAGATTGATGTCAAGTCGTAGAGCTTCACGATTTCATCACCGTGTGGTTTGAACAACCAGTAAGTGTGTCCTTCTTTCGTGCAGTTGTTATTCAGGAATGAGAGAATATTCTGTGCGATGTCTCGAACTGCAGTCGGGGAAAATTTGCTCGACTCCAAGTTTGGAATGTCCATAGTTTTGTAAACCTCGTATTTCTAAGCGTACCAAATGAAATTTATTTTGAAAGTGTCTTAACAAATTAATTCAACTTTCTGCTCAAAGTATCACTTTTTTGGCTCCAATTTTTGATTCAACAACTTTCCGTCAGTGGAGAAACCTAATTGAACATACTCACTTGCACAATTCCATTAATATGAAAGCACATGGCCAATTCCGGCACATTGCAAATCAAGTTATCCAGCCAGTAATCTAGTCCAGTCAACACATTGATGGGCTTGGAATCATCATGCAGTCTCAAGCTGACAACTGGGTGATCGGCGCCTCCAAAGATGGGCAAGTTACTTCCCAATAACATCTGCATATTTTCAAACTCCCATAAAACAGTTCGCGAAGAGTCCTCAATTTTCTCGGCTTCAGAAAGTCCTGCGATTTTGAGGTTCGGTTCGGGTAGATTTAGAATCTCGTTGTCGGATGGAGGAGCTATGACTGTTTCTTCCGAGAAGGAAGACTGGGACCCGAGCATCTTTGGCACGCTGTAGTGGAGGAATTTGGACATCATGCTGTGCTCCATTGCCGCTGGAGTTGATCGACCGTATGGTCTCTTAATATGAAGATTCTGCAAAAAAAAATGAAAAAAAAAATTGCTACAATTATAGTGATTAAAATATCTTGTACAAAACTTAAAATAAAGGTTATAGATTCAAATGAGGATGAAAAATGTTCATAACAGGAATGCAATACATTTGATTAAAATTCGTGCCAATTAAGCTCACCTTTCTTTTGAGATCATCCAAGACATGATTCTGGACAAACTCTCGAATCCATTGCCACTCGGTTTCCTGCAAATAGAACACATTAATTATCAAAATCAGTTTCATGTAGTGTGATCTGATTGGCTGCTGTTTAACATCAAATTAACCTGTGTGGCAATTAGCAGAGCAAGGATGTCGAACTCATCCAGTAGAAGAGTCTTTCCGATTCGGTGCACAACGATACTCAACTGAC
This sequence comes from Symsagittifera roscoffensis, assembly GCF_963678635.1. Classification (NCBI taxonomy): domain Eukaryota; kingdom Metazoa; phylum Xenacoelomorpha; order Acoela; family Convolutidae; genus Symsagittifera; species Symsagittifera roscoffensis. Next base: position 47,053,961 of record NC_087063.1, on the reverse strand, counting down.
GCTTGTCTTAAACATCATATAAAAGACATAATCAATATTTAACTTAAGCTGTTGAATCTTCAATTGAATTCTGTTCAGTACCCTTCACATACGAAAAGTACAGAGAAAGGCAAAACGAAGTCTGGTTAATTCGCTTCCTATATTCAGAAGTTTTATTTAGTTCATTATGATAGCCGGATCTGTATGATAGCCGAAAATGAATGTATGAAAAGGCGGCGTGTCGGGCCAGTGAAACTCTGGAATGTAGGTTAACAAATACGCAAGCCGTTTCGAAATATATATTACACCAAAAGCTTCAGGAACCCAACTATCATAGTTCTAGGAACCCAACTATCATATTTTTGAAGCCCTGAGGCGAAGGATGCAGGAACGAGCAAAAATACATCCTGCCAATCAATCATGCACACAAAATTTATTCAAATTTCAATTTCCGGTCCTTCATTAGCCACTTATCTGCTGAATTATCACAACAGCTCATCTTTCTTACCAAGATTCATTATCCTCATTCAAACTCTCGTCCTGTTCTGAACTACACAACTTAAGCGTCTTAAGTCTAAGCAGCACAGACATGAAAAGCACATATCTGCTGTTCCCAGGCCTTCCTCCATCATTTTTAACCCAGTAAACAATTCTTTAGTAAATCTGAAACGTCCCAACTTACCAAATGGAAGACGAATAAGTTTCTTCACAACATCAGAATGAGCAATGACATCTACGTCGCCGACCATATCCACGTTATTATACGCCATGTTGAAACTGCCTCCAGGCGCCGACACCAAACTGAGCGGCTGAGACGCGGCCGCAGTTGGTCTCGGAATGACTGGATTAGAAGTGGATCCCAGCGTATCCAGAGAATAGTCTTTCTCATCCAACAGCCAGTCTTCCGGTATTTTGTGCAGATCAGTCTGTGGGGCTACCTTGTTGAACTGATCCGGAAGTTTGAAGGGGTCAAACTTGACAACTGCCGTTGACTTTAAACTATTCTCCGCCATGTCTCGAAAGGCCGATTATTGGACGGATCCGAATTTCGATAACTTATCGCGATAATCAATTTAAGGTAACAATAACTATCTGAAGATAAAGAATTCACCAATAAAGTCTTCAGATGAACTTTTCTGGTCGATAGAATTCAACTGACCACTGTTTTACAATATATTGTATCGTAGCTTCGGTAAAAACACAAATGAATTACGCAGTTGAACAGATCGCATTGTAGGAATATTTTAGAACAATTGGTTGCTAGAACATTCTAGAAATGCTGCATATATGCATAATGCAACTCAAAGCATAGCAAAAAATAGTCAGTACTTCACATACCAACAACCTGAATGGTGCTTTTCTTTCTCTCGTAATCAGAATTAAGTGGGAATAACCAAAAACGAAGACAAAGTTGCAATGCAATATATGGAGGTGGTGGGTGCAATAAGCAGAATGGTCTAAGAGCAGAATGGGTCCAAGAGCAGAAAAACATTTTCCTTTTATTAAATTATACGGTCTAATTGATAAAACAATTATCAGAATTGTCAATAAAACCAGAAAATGAATAAATTATGCCAGAATTAAATAATTTCATCAATTTTATTGTTGATTTTTTAACAAAAAAAAATTCTCGATTAAATAACTCAAATTACACATAAAATATTAGTTTCTTTGGTAATAATGTCTATTCTAATATTTAACTTACCGATTAGCTTTAAAAAATTAATGTTCTTCTGTTTTTTTTTGCTCTTGGACCCATTCTGCTTATTGACTGGCCACCGCAATATATGCTTTTCCACTCGAAGAAAGTCAGCATTGCATAAAGAAGAGGTTTGGCGGGGAAATTGGATCTACTTAACAATCTTCCTCCCTATTGTACCTACTAAAGAATCTCCCCATCTTTCTTGAAGGGGGCGGGGAGATTGTTAAGTAGATCCGGGAAATTTTATCCTTTTAACTTCGTCTTGTCTTGACCAGTGTAGGCAAAATAGTGCATTTTTTCCGGAAAAAATGGTTGAAACACCTTACCGGTACAAGTGAGATAGAGGGGTCCCAAGAAACTAACCGGGTCCCTAATGTAAATAAAAGGTGAATTCCCATAGGTCCCAATATTCATAGCACCCAAAATAAAAAATCAGTCGCATAAAGCCCCAAATTTATCTTCTTGGAATTTGATTTGTTGAAATTTGAGCCAACGAATTTATGGATTGATTATATTACTTACTGTTCAAGCAGCACAAACTCAAGCTGCAGAATAGTGACCGCCTCAGCCGCGCCAACGTGTTGTGAGCGTACCAAAAGAGGGTAGAACTTACACTCCAAATTGTCTTAAGGAAAAATAAAAAATTAGCCTAAAGTAAAAATAGGACATGATCATTTAGCCTAAAGTACGAATGACTCCTGAATAACCCCGATCATCCCATAAATAAAAACAAAACTAGAAAGCTAATTCTTAGACACTCACACTTCTCCTCACCAAAAATTGCCTATACCCAACCCACTTGTCAAAAATCAATAAACAATCCGACTACACTCAAATTTAGCCTCGAAAAATAAAAAATAATTCGGCAAGAACAAATCATTTTTCAAATGCTTCTTTCACAATCAGTTAAACTCCTTAAAATAAAAATTTCAAAACTTTTTTAATTTCTATCAATCTTTTTTCAAATCAGTACATTTTTTATTATAGACACCTTCGAAATAATTCTTTTCATAATTTTTTGCAGTTTTTTCGTAATTTTTTATTCACTGCAAAAAATCATACCTCAACTTTGCAAAAATGCTTGACCACCTCCTCAGGTACGATATTTCAACAACTATCTAAATGTTAAGACATCTATTCAACAAGAAATCACTAAAAGAAGAAAAATGTCTTTCTTGTTGAATAATGTATTAACATTTAGATAGTTGTTGAAACATCGTACCTGAGGAGGTGGTCAAAAAATTTTGCAAAGTTGAGGTATGCTTTTTGCAGTGAATAGAAAATTACGAAAAAAACTGCAAAAAATTATAAAGAGAAAGAAATATTTCGAAGGTGTCTATAATAAAAAATGTCCAGATTTGAAAAAAGATTGAAGGAATGAAAAAAGTTTTGAAGGTTTTTATTGTCTATCTATTGTGGATGTAATTTAGTTTTATTTTATGTATTACCAATTTTGATAATTTTTTTTAAAATTTGTACCTATGAAGAAAGTTTATGTTGATTATAATATTCTTCTATGAAAATAATTAGAAGTATTGTTGCTAGTGCAAAAGTTTTTATTGCTTTTTTCATATAGTTGCATATCGTCAAAATTAGGGAGATTAAAAATGTGAAAAACATCACAAAAAGAAGAAAAGTGTCTATTTTTCACATTTTTAATCTCCCTAATTTTGACAATATGCAAATAAATTAAAAAAAGGTAAAAAAAAACTTTTGCACTAGCAACAATACTTTTAATCAATTTCATAGAAGAATATTATTGCTAGTGCAAAAGTTTTTATTGCCTTTTTCATACATTTGCATTTTGTCAAAATTAGGGAGAATAAAAATGTGAAAAACATCACTAAAAGAAGAAAAGTGTCTGTTTTTCACATTTTTAATCTCCCTAATTTTGACAATATGCAAATGTATAAAAAAGGTTAAAAAAACTTTTGCACTAGCAACAATGCTTTTAATCAATTTCATAGAAGAATATTATAATCCACATAAATTTTCTTCATAGGTAAAAAATTTAAAGAATTTTTCAAAATTGCTTATCAACAACCAACACAACAGTCCCCACCAACTACGACATCCGAGGAATCTCCAACAACACCAACATGCTGTCAGACAAATCACCCCCAATCATCAACACGTATTTCATTTCACGAAAATCCAAGTACATTTGAGGAAAGACATGCATTATTATCAGAACCTTTAGAACCCGTAGTTCGCCATGCAACTCTAAGCGAACCACAATACGATCCAATATATAATATATACCCTTCCCTCCAGCAAGACCTTAATAGAACAAGACACCCTAGTCAAAACCAAAATACGTCCACAATAGATAGACAGATCATACATCCAAGACGTAACAAAAATTTTACAACTCCCAGAGTTCATTTTAATATACCCTCATCACCAATGCCAAATCCTTTAGATCTTTCCAGTAGTACAATTCAAAGTACCCCTCCACCATTACATTCTACCCTACGACAAAATACTTCGAACATACCATCGGATTACTCAGGATCAACCCCCACATCGAAAAAAAATTCGTGAAAATCCTTTTAACCTCCCAACTTCAACACAACGTCTCCCACATTGGATGACACAAGCTTTCACTCAAGGTGAACCAAACTTGGTAAACGTCCCTATAGAAATCTGATCGGATACATCTTTGTCATTACCAGTAACCCTATCACTACCTTCAATCCCTTCAATAAGTCAAACTCCAACAACATCATTTCCTCCAAATTTCCCTACAAATTTGGACGATAGATATAAAGAACATTTAACCAATAATATACCCCTACGATTAGAATGGAATACATTTGTAGCACCCCCTCCATTATTTGGTCAACATCTTGACAGTAACTGACTACATAATTGGGCACTCAACACATTACAATATCGACACGATGTTCACAAAGACATACAGGAACACAACATACAAATCCTTACACAAGACAATTTGACACTTGAATTTGAAATAACAGTGAAATTAAACAATTTAGTTATCTCCCCATCATTCTCTCCCCCTAGATCCACCAAATATAACAGCTCAATCATTACCTCCCCCTTTTATCAGAACAAAAATTATCTATAAATACGATAGATATACAAAAAAAACACTTGGATACATCACATTCTATAACCCCATGTTCAGGACTATCCTACAAATGTATTTTTTTAATAATCCTTCTCCTTCAAACCCTCCCACATTTTACTTTTTCAGAACCAAAAATCATAATTATATTATAGTATTACACAAGTACGAGAAAGGTATCACCATTACATGTATTTGAAGATAAAAGATGTTACAAAAGAATCCCTATATTCTACAAAAATAAAGTACATTTTGTGACACACTTTCTAGAAGAACATATTTTTGGGATACAGCCGTCCCATGTGGATCTGAAAATAGCCACAATGTTGTACAGTTAAATCCAGATGAAGATAAATACAAGAAATTTTCACCAGGAAGTATCAAAGCTATTGCTAGAAACACAAATTGAGATTTACAATCAATAGGTATAAACTCTAGATCAGATATACAACATCACATCCGCACACAACAATTTCAAGAACTTCTTACAGAAATGGATTCAATACAAAGACAATCCATTGACTAAAATTTAAGAAAACTTGCAGAAACCGCAGGATTTTCAGACATCTATACACAAGACTACAGTTGATTTTTAAAAATAAAAGATTATATTTACTCAAACGGTGAAAAATACCGTCCAAAAGACCTTTCTTCTTTTGAAATTTTTAGTTTTGTAAATTTAAAGAACGAACTTCTCGCCTTTCTAGGATGGCCCTACTACATCTTAGAAAGATTGACTATATTATACGCAATGTTCAATTTTTTGGATTTCTCTTTTCATTATTGAAAGGAATTTACATTACATGCGCAATACACACTCAAGTAAACAAACAAGCAGGTGTAGCACGCATACTCTTTGCAGGATTTTTCGGAATTATTTCAACTTCAATTAACAAAATCCTTCTAGACGCTCAAATAAATGCAAACAACAAAAAACTATCAACCACACCAAATGCATATGATAATCCACAAGACAACAAAAACACAACACCATCTGCACCACAATTACACAACTTACATAATAACCAACCGTTGTCTTTAGTACCACGAATTTATAGGAATACAGCCATAACAGAGCACATCTCTACAAGCCATAGTTATCCACGAGGTCCAGTTACTCACATAATAGCCCAGCAACCAAATATTGAAGAAACGTATGAACAAATCATAGAACAGCCGCATACCACTAATTTCCGTTCTCAGAGCAGCCATCTTTTTAGCCCACGATGAGCCGCCAGATTGGATCCCTCAACCGTTCTTAGTCTTACCCATACAATCTCCAACGTCACTCTCCAAACATATCAATCTCTGATTTCACTCCCTTTTTCTCACCATCATACACTAATAATTCGCCACGCATGGATTCTGATGACTTTTCCACACACACAGTTTTTCATACCATCTCACAATTTAACAATTCTGATATTGAAACCCCAGACGAATTCGAAAATTCCGAGCCCAGCCGGTTCACTTTTTCGCAACCCCCCTTCCGACCACTCCATACCCCAACATCCGATGAACCTTCCCCAGCCCCTTATTCCTACACTGATGCAACTCCAATTCTCTCCCCTGACCAGCGACCCACCTGACTCCTTTAGCCCCGTTGATGGAGAACTCGAAATTGAACTTGATAATTTTATAACCCTACAACAACAGCTTCAAAACCCTAACACACTAACAATTCATCACCTATCGCAAACCATTACATCTTCCGAATCCTCCAACCCAGCATCCACAACTGAAGAAACCCGAGTCCACCGAATATTTAAACGAAAACATGCCAAAACCCCAATGCTTCCCAACCCCCGACCTCCTCGAAAGTTTTCCGTTCACCCACTTCACACTAACACAAAAGAATTCCTACAAATGTGCTTATCAGTTTTTTCCACAATACACTAACTATCAAACTACTAACAACGATCAACGAACTTACGTTGACGAACATGCCTTGTTTCCCACACTTTCATGGACCTCATATTACCATTTCACCAACCCATTATCACTCCCATTATATAATAATGGGAGTGATAAAGAAGACAATGAATTGTGTCACATTCGACTACATCACCAAGTACAGCACTTCATGAAAAACAATTCACAGCCATCGGACTAACCCAAACACTAAATAGGTTTGTTACACAAAAAGCAAACCGATTTTCCATTAACCACTATGATCAGGCTATTGCACGTTATAAGGAAGATACCTTTTTAGAAGACGATACTAACGCTAATCCCCAACTAACTGAAAGATTTTTCATGAAATCTCAATATGTATTTGTGATTTACTGCATGAATAAAAAATATGATCATATTACATCCACAGCACTTCGCAACACAAAAGCCAACGATCCTTATTTTGATAAATTTGACCATTTCTCACTAACTTTCAATTTCCTAGCACCAAAAGAACAAGACTTACACTGCTCACATCAAATAATATTACGCACAAAACAAACTCACACATACACTTATTATAAACTTATCCAACACCACTACACAATTAATACACCATCAGGAAACCCACAACACCGATTTCAATTTATTAACTCTAAATATACATCACCCTACTTAAATTTCACATATTGTATAAAAGACACTAATATGCAAGGTATCATCCAAAATTACGACCCCATAACACAAATGTATATATTCTGCCCACGAACCAGAACTTTCAACGTTGATGAATCTCGCCCACTAGTTGTTCCCCACGATTTTTACAGCCCGTCGAAGTCCCAATCCTAGAATATATTCACAACACTTATTATAACCATAAGCTTTATAATCGAATCCAAAAAACACCGCATGAATTCTCACAAAGTAGTGAAGAGCGAAAGATAATCAAAGCACTCGAACTCCAACGGCCTCTCCTACAAACTAAATACATCACCCGCTTGCTTGCTAAGATCCTAACATCATCGGACACTATTCACAATATTTTCCCAAATGGATTTTTTGGCGACGATGTTCCTTAGTAATTACAATTACGTATTTTTAACTAATAAATTCCAAACACAACTAACCATTCTTTATAAATGATTCACTTTTCTTTTTAGACTTCATCACTCAATCAACTAAAACAAATAAAAATAAATAAAAAATTGAAAACTCTTTTCTAGAAACTTTAAATTCATTTTGACAAATTGCAGTATATAATCACAAGCAGTAAGAATTATCTCCAAATAGCAGTAAATTCAAAAGTTTAATCCTCTGAAGCAGTAAAAATTCCCTCTACAAAGCAGTAATTTTATAAGTTCAAACCCCCAAAAACAGTAAAATTAATTTTTCACGGTAGTAAATTCATGAACGATCGCAAAATAATTAAAGAGTACTAACCTTTTTCCAAGACGCTTCTTTTATAAATTTGAATCATTCACTCGCCCATAAATCACACACTCTTTCCACATTCGCACAGCTCGCCAACGAATAATTGTTTAAATAATGAATTTTAACTTTCAACTTTCACAGATAACAACTCTAATTAGTTTTCACACTTTTCAAAATTTCCTTTAAACTAGTTGGAAGGAATTATATAGTAAACTGAAACAACCAACGCAGCTTACTAACGACACAAAACCACAAACTAATAGCATGACTAAGAAAGAAAAACCCACGGTACCCAAACCAGATTAAAACTGGATAACTTATTGTTTTGAAAACCACTTTCAAGTTTTACCACAATCATATAAAACACAGGAAAGTCGAAAGACAAACCCCAACCAAAAGATTCTATTTTTGAGAGAAGGACAACCAAAACAAAAAAGATAAAAACAAGTAATAAAATTGAAACAAGAGGTTGAACACTAAAAGAGACTCTGTACAAAGAGACCATAAAAATATACCCCACTCCTGGCCTCACCAACCACCGCACTACAACCACGCTTTGTGACCCACACTCTATTTTTGCCAAGAGTTGCTCTAGTGTGAGCGACTCAAAAAAGAACCAAACTAAAGTGAACGCTTTAGCGATAACAATTAATAATAAATCATAACTAAAACTTCATTAACAAAGGGTAATTATATATGTGAACCAAAAATACAATATGTAAAAATTTCTTAGAACCCAAGGAACGAGCAGCAAAGGAAATGGCAAACCAACTACATTCCAACTTCGCAATGACAAATCTATTCGATTTGCTGCCTCAAGTCACTACCCTCAAAGGATTTAAAGTATGGACTCAACATGGCAGTAAAGGAAAACCATTGAACTAGACCAATGGCCCTCTCGATGTTGACTACACGAACAGATCCTAGTCACTTGTCACTTCTCACGGAAAAGTCAAACTTCACCCTGCACGTAGTCTCGCTCTAAACTTAACGAAATCGATACATCATTGCATCGATCAGAAGTCTTGACACAATCACTCAAGACTACCACGATCAACGAGACCCATCTTGCAACACGAACAAAACAATCTTCCTCCGTCTAACACAAAACAGCCACACTTCTCCTTTCTCCGAGAAGTCAATGTTCGCAACTTCAAAAAGAAACTACATCACCCGTCCTTCTCTACATCAAACAATTAAAAACTAAAAACTCTCTACATCAAACAATTAAAAACTAAAACCAGTTCTAAACTAATATTTATAGACCAATTATATTTATGAAGGAATATCACTATAAAACATTTATAACTAACCAATATTCCATCTCTAATATTTACACTTATTTTTACGTGCTGAAACTAATTGTAGTTTCATCACCAGAACAATTCAATTAAACTTTAAATACAGTTGTTCTCCTTCTGGATAAACTCCAGGAACTAACTCGCAAAGACCAGTATACACTAGATCTATTGAGACTAGGTGATATAAGAGTAAGATTAAGATCGGTATTAGACTAAGAATTTGCACGAATCTAGCTGGCCGAAAATAAGATAGCGTGACGAGCAGACGGTATATCTTATCTGAAACTACTCTGAAAAAAACCGATAGGTCATAAATCATCTGGTGCGACTAAAAGTCTCGAAGAAGACTTTAACTAACTTAGATTTATTAAAAATAGATCTTAGAATTAGACAATTGCAAAATTGCAAAAATGCTAGACGGAATAGATAATTCAATAGAAATGTCTCTACGTCTCAATAAATTTACGCCAAATTTTCAAACAACACCAGAAATACCAGGTATTGAAAGAAGACCAAGATCGTGGCGCGAAAGACAATCAGGAATCGGACCACTTTGCTACATGATAGTACGACGGAAACCGGAACAAACTTTTGTATTTAGAGTACTTTATGCAGTAAACTTAAATTTTCATTTACTGACATGAAAATAATTTAAAGAAAATGTCCTTCAACAACCTTACTGGTGCATAACCTACTATCTATTCAATAACGACTGATAAAAAGAACACTAGTCGTTCCCCCCAAAAATCTGCAGTAAATCAAACTTTTCAATAAGTAAGTTATCAAATAGCCCATGTAAACAAGAATTTCCTGAAGTAAGAATGAAACGACAAATCCTTGACAACTATCTCAAAGATATCTGTAATATCACATCATACTATTGTATATTTACAATCGAAATTGCATCACTAAAATCAAATCACATAAGACACCAAATACAAACAGACGATATAGAATTCTCTAAAGTTTTTACAGATTATATAAAAAATATGCAACACCAAAATTCACAAAGAGCAAATTCAATATTCACAAACGATGTATTTTCAATCATCTATAGCTATCTATCCATACTAGAATTGAAAGAAACACAAAGTGAGTCACCAACTCAAACATCCCGACATACAACCGTCATAACTCAGTTTAGAGGTTATTTTACCTTCCATTGGTGCAATATTATACAATCATAAATATCCAATCAGTGACAACAACCATAAAACAAACTTAGCCAAAAGATAGGAAACGTGTCAATGAGCTCAAGCAACGACTAAAGTTTTTGGAACATTTTTTTTCTTGAAAAATGATGGAATTTTTTTCAACATTCTCAGAGAAAAAAACGGCTTAAAGCTTTTAATTTTGATAATTGATACTTTTTTTGATAGAATCCACCCATTTGGAGAAAACTGTGCTCAAAATTAATTTCTTTATTACCCTGGAGATCTGAAAAATTAAATCTAGTTTCGAAAAAAGTCACTTTCTGCACTCCCAAAAACGAGGGTTCGCACTGGTGCCATTTACAGCAACTGTAGTCGCTCGTCGGGTCCACCACGAGAAAACTACACCGCTGGACCTGAAAAAATCAAATGCGCCATTTGCAGTTTTCGCATTCAAGGAGCGCAATTTGCCTCTCCTTGGCAACTTAATTTGAATTTAACTTGCTTCGCACCGCTTGAGACACAAAAAAGCAGAAAGTCAAAATATAATGTGTCTCATACGATTTTTTTCGCAAAAAAACAATGATAAAAATAAAAAAAGGCAAAAAAAAATGAATGCACAAATTTCAATCAATTTCCACAAAAAACTCTCCAAGCTAATAAAAAATTCAGATGAAACACTCGCCATATATCTTTGTAGATAGTCAAGTAGAAAATTGCTCAAACCTAAAAACCAATACATTAAAACTAAAACTAATTCCACGCACTTTCACATTTTGAAAAAAAAATTAGAAACATTGCAACCAAAAAAACTGAAAATTTATTGCTAAATTTTGAAACGATTAATTAAAATCACCCACTGAAAAATGATGAAAAAAAATTTAAAAATCATCCAAAAAAATAATAGGAAAAAACAGCCGTTGATTAAGCCGATTGAAAAATTGGGAGGAAATCAATAATCCCAAAAAAATCGATAAATCTTTAAAAATTTCGAATATATTGGAAATTTTTTAAGATGTAGAACCACTATCACTTCAGTAGCTCTATATCAGCTGGTTAACAATTGACTGCTGTTTAACTATCAGCTAAATCAGATGTGTAGCAATGATCAGCTGTTAAACGTACAATTTGGGTAGAAATGGAGATCCGATCCAGTGAACAAAGTTATTTAGTACCCAATAGCAAAACCCTTGCGTATCGCAAAGTTAGTCAAAAATCAAGTTCAGCATGAACAACTTGAACATTTCGGCAGTGTAATTAGAACATGTGCTCTTCAGTACTTTGATCGCTGGATCAAAATTTACCGTGGGATTAGTCAATTTTTGGACAAAGATATTTTTTATATCGGAGAGATGGTGAAAATTATCAAGGGTGTACCGCAACTTCAGATCAATTCTGATTAATTGCATGCCAAAATCTAGCAAAAATTTAATAATATAGCCTTTAAAAAACTAGAATTTAAAAATGTAATTTCATTTTGAACTATTGTAATGTCATTTTGAATGGCATCACTAAATTCAATGTAGTCAAATTACAGCGTGTTGAAATGCAGCATGTAGATTTATCTGCAAGTTATCCAAACTTTAATCATGTAGCGAATATTTGTACAATTTGCACTGGCTGCCCCCGTTGTAGATATGATTACCTTTAAATTGCTAGTATTTGTACATAGAATTGTTCACGGTTTACCAGTTCCCGGCTATTCGAAGAATCTTATAGTCTTAAACAATCAGGAGACAGTACGAAAGGCAATAACTGCACAATAAATGTCAAAAAACAGCCTTCGGAAATAGAGCAGTTTCAGAAAGTGGACCAGTTTCGTAACCTGTTCAGCTACGCGAGATCCGAGATAATACGTTGTTTAGACAGAGGCTTAAAACGCATGTTTTCCGAGCGGGCTTATCGCCTAGACTAGCTTTCAGATCTGATTAGAAGGCAAACCAGAAAAACCGAAAAAAAAGAAACTATAAATTCTATGCTACGCATATGAAATTGTATCGTTTCAAAGAAGTAACGGCCATACCGACGAACCATCGAGCTCTCAGGATCCAAGAGATGGCTGATGAGGTTCTTGGTTCCTCTGTTGTTTATGGTGTTTATTTGCGAATACTATCAAAATCTCGTGCCCGGGTGGCACTATCGCCACCATGTGCACTGAAAATGTCATGCATGAATTGAAGCTAAGGAATATTCAAAACGCAGTTGTTATGGGAGGCACGAACAATCTTTGATAAATCGCCAAAACCGTTGAGCCCTGTGGTGGTTTCATATGAAATGTATTATTCAATCAGAGCCCTAAAATTCAATGGATTCAATGTTGGAATAAAGGAACTTATCAGAAAAGGAAAAACCCAACTATCAGTAGAGTCAATGATTCTGCTACAAGGATATGGCCAGAGAGCTAAAAAATGCCATATTTCAGCCATCGACGTTTCAGGTTCAGGAATCATATGAGTGAGGATGGACTCCACGAGTGAGGATGGACTCCACCCTAACCCGTCGCACATAAGGTAGCTAGCGGCTAATTTTAAAACGGCTTTTTAGAAAGTGGCTTGAAATGAACGAATTTTTATAATGTAACCAGGTCCAAGTAAGGATCAGAGATTTTAAATGGTTTTAAAGATTTTAATCAGACTGTAAAAAACAACCTAGCACCATGAAACACCAGGCCTAGATCAAGGCCAAAGACTTAACATCAGAACAACACGTCAATTTTTTCCAGGGCAGAAGTTTTTCATCCGCTAATTTCAGCTTGGTGTCGAAGATTGAAATAACAGATCCAGATTAGGGTTAAAGATCTCAACTACCAGCCAGGCCCAGATGAAGTCCAAAGAAATTAGTCAAATGAAACCACCCCTGAGTGCTAAAGAGGTAGATAAATCAAAACACGGAAGAAAATGATGATAATGCAGACAATTTTTATACGTTGAAAAAACAGCTTTTTTATTTAAGTTTCTCAAAAACAGCATGATTTTCTTCAGGTACAAATATTATAGTTTAATAATTTTGGTGCGTTCCTTTTAGCCTCCCGCTCCCAAAGAAAATCGAAGAAGTCGATATTCTGGAAGGGTCGGGTGTATAAGAAGCTGATTTGCGTTGCGAGAGGTTCCGACAATTAAGTAGTTGCAGAGTAACTGGTGGCTGTGCACGTTGCACAGAATGTTTTGAACACGGTTATTATTCCAAAACCAGGCTAAATTGGGCGAGTTAAAATCAGTCTAAAGACAGTTCGGCCTGAAACGGGAAAATAATTGAATGTATTTTAACAGTTTGAATGTACAAACAGTTGAATGTATTTTAAATATATATAATTGTTTGGTGTCAGAATCACAGCTAAGAGGACTTCAATATGATACCGCCTTAGAACTCGCACACATTTTCTTTGGGATACCCAAATTTGACAAAAACCTTTCTACATCATAATTCTTTCCGGTCTAGGAGCGTGGTCAGAACAAAAACAAAACTTCAAAAAAATGCTCGCAGCCTAAATGAGTTAGGACTGGAGTGTATAACTCATAGAGTAATTTCGGATAGGGTACACCGTCTGCTCGTCACGCTATCTTATTTTCGGCCGGATAGATTCGTGCAACTTCTTAGTCTAATACCGATCCTAATCTTACTCTTATACTATCTAGTCTCAGGTTGTTTAACTAGTCTCTGCTAGGCTCAATAGATCTAGGGTATACTGGTTTATTGCGGCTGCTGAAGTGCTCGGGAGAGTCCAACTAATTTCTAAGTTAAATTCAAATCTCTCTGGTGCTGAAATTACAAGTAACTTCAGCACTTACAAATAAGTGGGTTGTTAGTTAGATGGATCATGATTGGTTAATATTAAATACTTTACATTGGTAAAACATTTAATTTATCCAATCATAAAATATAGTTTAGATCAGGTTCCACCCATCCGGGTTTTACAGTGTTTTTTAGAATAGTTCTTCTAATTCAAGGATGGATGATGGACGTTGGTATTTGGCGAACATCACAATTTTCTTTCGCTTCTTCTTGTGACAACGACTGAGTCTTTGCAACAAAATCAATTCTGATTTCAGAATGGTTGGCTATGTCAGGTTTTTCTGTTCTTCAGGGAGAACTTCCTTTGTGTCTGATCTAGCTTGGGAATGGCGTGGAGATTGTGCGTGGAGGGGATGCCTGATTACTCGGATCTGTACGTATACTTGAACATCGAGGTGGTCATTGGTCTAGTTCAATGAAGTCCTTTTCTGCGAAGTCAAGTCGTACTCTAAATCCTTTGAGTTGTGATTGTGAGTGGCATATCGATTGTAGTTGGTCATTCTCTCTCGAGTGTAGTGAGGTCGTCTTGTCTTTTGATGTTCGTCCTTGGTGTTGTATTCTGATCTATATATTGCATCTTGTGATTTTACATTTTATAAAACTTTTATTAGTTTAATATTTTTTAATCATGATTTTAGTTAGTTGTTTTCACAAAAGCTTTTTGTTTTAGTTCGGTTATTTTGAAGAGTTACTCACCCTTGAGTAGCTCTTATTAAAAATAAAGGTGTGGTCACAAAGCGTGGATGTAGCGCGGTGGGTTAGGCCGGCTATAGAGCATGCTCAGGACGTCCTTTCCTGGTGGGTTAGGCCAGGTGTGGGAGTATGATTTCATGCGGTTTTTGTGAGGGGTCTTGTTATGTGACAACGTTTTATGTTGGGTTTGTTGTGTTTTTACTTATGTTTCTTTGGTTGTGTCCTTTTTTCAAAAATCAAATTGTTTGTGGTATGGGTTTGTCTTTCGACTTTTTTGTGTTTTATTATTTCTTTCTAAGACTTTATAATAGTCTTCAAAAGAATAAATTATCCAGTTTTAAACTGGGTTAATCCGGTTTGGGTACCGTTGGTTTCCTTTTCTTAGTCATGCTGTTATGCTATGATTTGTGGTATTTAGTAAGCTGCGTTGGTTAGTTTTATTTAGTATATGATTCCTCTCCAACCGGGTTAAAGGAAAGTTTGTAACTTGTTATCGTGTGTTAGAGTTATTGAGTGTGAAAACTTGAAACTGAAATTCATTATTTTAAACAATTCTTCGTGGGCGAGCTGTGCGAGTGTGGATAGAATTGCTGTGCGAGTGAATGAAAATATCAAAAGGTTAGTACTGCAATTGCATTTTATTAATTTACTGCATAGAATTTGGAAATTTACTGCTAGTTATGGGAGAATTTTAAGATACAAATTTTCATCATATGTAGATTTATACTGCTTTTGGGGGGAAAATTTTATAAATTAATTTACTGCATTGGTATTAAATTTATAAATTTATATGTGTAAGAAATTAATAGAATTTTTGAAATCTGTTTGATGAAATTTGCGATTTTTATTTGTCTTTTGTGGTTTTTGTAGGTGATCGTCGGATGAAGGCTAAAAATCTAAAGAAAACATGAATAAAGTATGGTGAGTGTTTATTTTTTAATTAGTTAGTAATATTCATTTAATTCATACTTACCTGTTAGTCGTCGGGGAAAAAACCGTGGGGGAAGATGTCGTGAATTAGTTCTGAAGTTGTGAGTAGTTTAGCTAAGATGCGGATGATATTTTTAGTTTGAAGCAGTGGCCAAAGCAATTGAAGTGCCTTAATGGTGGTTAGTTCTTCAGTGCCTACTGCAAACTCATAAGGTGTGTTTTGGATTAAGTTATATAATTTGTGGTTAAATTTAGTGTTATGGATGAATTCTAAAATGGGGATTTCTATAGGCTGTACAAACTCGTGCGGGATAAGGAGGGGTCGGGATTCTTCGGCGTTGAAGGTCTTGGTGATGGGGCAGAAAATGTACATTTGGGTTATGGGGTCATAATTACGAAGAATACCATGAAGGTTAGTGTCTTTAATACAATATGTGAAATTTAGGAAATATGGTGAAGTGTATTTTGAATTGATGAATTGGAAACGATGGTGTGGTTGTCTAGAGGGTGTGTGGAGGTCAAAGTGATTTTGGATGAAACGATAGTAACTGTATGTATGTGTTTGTTTAGTTCGCAACATAATATCGTGTGAGCAGTGTAAATCTCTTTCGTGTGGTGCAAGGAAATGAAAGGTTAGTGAAAAGATTTGGAAGCGTTCTTTAAAACTTTCGTATGCTTGTGTGCTTGTTAGTGCTTCTGAAATAATGTGGTCAAACTTTCGGTCGAAGATGTTTAGTGTGAATGTATATGGTGTCTTGATGAAAAATTTCTCGGTAATTTGTGGATTAGCGAAGCGATCGTCGTCTAAGAATTGATCTTGGTTAGCTCTAATGATGTTGTGATCATAGTATTCGAGTGTATATTCGTTAGCTCTAGGTGCAGTGTGTGTTTTTAGTGATTTTTTATATCCAACGTAAGTAAATTGTCTAGCGGTGAGTGGTGTAGTTAGTCGATATAGCATGTCTTTGTTTCGGTCTATATCGATGGAAGTGTTGGTTAAAGGTAAGCAAAGAGGGTTAGTGAAATGATAGTATGAGGTCCAAGAGAGAGTGGGCATTAAAACGTATTCGTCTACAAAGTTGCGTGTTTCGTTAGCGTCATGAGGGGTGTTTAAGGTGTATTGTGGAAATGAGGGTAAAGTGATAGCTAAAAATTCTCTAGTGTTAGTATGCTGGGGGTGATTGATGTATTCACGGGCTGTTCCTGGTTTTGCTGGGAAAGGATGGTTGGGGAATTTTCTTTTAAAAGTGCGGTAAGCTCTATTAGTGTTGAGTGAGGATTCAGTTGATGTGGATGATGGTGCTAATGATTCAGTATAATTTGAAGAAGGTGTAGGGGGATTGGATGAATTTGTAGTGAAGGAGATTTGGTTTATGGTCGGGGTGTTAAGGTGGTAGGGTTGTTGTTGGAGGGTAATAAAATTGTCTAGCTCTGGGGAGATTCGGGGGGTATCTGGAGATGATTGGTCAGAATGGTATGAGGAGTAGGTTGGGGTAACTTGGGAAGCATAAGAGGGTGTAGGAGTGATGGGGTCAGGGTTATTTGACAATATGGGTTGAAAAGGAGGTTGAGAAAAATGAGAAGGGTTATGGAAATTATTGGATGGAGATGGTTCTGAGTCGGCAAATTCATCGGGGGTTTCAATATTCGGGTTATTTAGCTGTGAGATGGAGTATAAAACTGAAATTTGTGAGTTAGTGTCGGAATTCATGCCTGATGTTACATTGCTAGATGGAAAATCGGGTGGCGGAAAAGCAAAAAGTGGTATTATTGGGATTGAAGAGGTAAGGTTGGTTGGATGGGAATTTGATCGATGGAGTGATCCAAGTTGGCGGCTCATCGTGGGCTAAAAAAATTATTATTTTGAGATTGAAAAGCGGTGGTATGGGGTTGTTCAATAATTTGTTCATAAGTGTTATCATCGTGTGATTGATGTGTCATTATATGCTGTACGGGACTTTGTGATGTGGTGAGTCTAAAATTTGGATTATGTGTGATTGCTAAATTTCGAAAATTTCGTGGGACTAGGGATAGTGGATGGTTATTTGGCAGGGGTGGTAATTGTGGTGCCGTTGGCTGTGTGTCGACATTGTTATGTTCTTCGTCGTATGTATTTTGTCGTGTTGTTATTTTTGTGTTATATTCTTTTATTTGTGCGTCTAAAAGAATTTTGTTTATAGATGTGGAAAAGATTCCAAAAAATCCTGCAAAGAGTATGCGTGCTACGCTTGCTTGTCTGTTTACTTGTGTGTGTATAGCACATGTATTGTAGATTCCTTTTAAGAGTGAGAAAAGAAATCCAATAAAGTTAAACATTGCGTATAAAATAGTCAATTTTTCTAAGATGTAGTAGGGCCATCCTAGAAAATCAAGGATTTCATTCTTGAGTGTAACAAAGCTAAAAATGTTGATTGGTGATATATCTTGGGGACGGTATTTTTCGCCGTTTAGATATATATAATCTTTAATGTCTTTAAAATATCCGCTATATTCTTGCGTGTAGATATCGGCAAATCCTGCGGTTTCTGCAAGTTTGCGTAAGTTTTGGTCTATTGATTGTCTTTGTATAGTGTCCATTTGTGTTAATAATTCTTGGAATTGTTGTGTTCTAATGTGATGTTGAATATCTGATTTTGAATAGATTCCTATTGATTGTAAGTCTATATTTGGGTTTCGAGCGATAGCGCGAATGCTTTCTGGTGAAAATTTTTTGAGTGATTGCATTAATGTGGGGTATGGAGTGAGAAGATAATATTTATTTTCATCAGGGTTTAGTTGTACTACATTGTGGCTATTTTCTGATCCACATAGGACTGCGGTATCCCAGAAATAGGTTCTTCGTGAAAGTGTATCCACGAAATGTACTTTATTCTTATAAAAGATAGGGATTCTTTTATAACATCGTTTATCTTCAAAAACGTATAGTGGTGATACTTTTTTAGTACAAGTATAAAACCATAAGATGTTTCCTTCGTAGTCTAAAAAATTTGATCTATTTCCTGATAATAAGTATCCTGCGTAGGGTATTTTTAATACTGCTAGTGCAAGTGATTGTAATATTTGTGTTCGTTCTAATTCGCATAGTTGATGTAATGTTTCTAATTCGGAGAGTGACATTTCTTGAAAAATGCGGCTAATTGTATAGTCTAGTTTCATATCCAAATGAATATCATAGTGGATATTACCAAAATATGTAGTATTCATTAGTGATAATTCTTGTAAGCGTGTGCTTCTGGTGTCATAAGGTTTTAGATGTCCACCAGGTTGTCCGTTGCTTTTTTGAAAATTAACTGGTATATAGGATGTTCCTTCGTTTGGAGGATGACCTGTGGCGTATGGGTCGATTTTTACTTTTCCAGTGGTCATGTCGAATCCTTTTTCATATTCAACTAATATTTCAGAGTATTGTGTTCTGTGAAGTGGATTCCTGTATTTACATGCAAGTTCTGTTTCTTGATATATTTGAAAACGTGTCAATTTATTTTCTATATTATCTATGTTTCTAAAATCGGAACTTAGTTTGCGTGATGGATGGACTTGTTCGTAAGGAATTGATTGTATGAAATATTTTTCGTGAAATTTTATCATACGAGCGTGTATTTTTGCTACTTGAAATGTTGTACATGTGTCTTCGGGGAACCAAACAATTGTTGCTTGTGTTCTTGTTGTAGGGTCGCAATATCCTTGATCGTTTTTACAAGGTAGTCGGATTCCTTGATAGATCATTGTATTATCAGATAAATCTCGTGTGAGTTGTATTTTTTCGAGTTGTATTTTCCAATCGAAAAACATTATTTCTTGGTATCCTTTATTTTTTGTGTCTGCTTTGCAGTTTGATGGGTTATTTATACCAATGTGTGGTATCCAATGTTTATCATGTAGGTCATAGGTTAATCGTCCGTGTGCGCCGTTATACGGGTATTTTTCGTCTAGTTTTATATGTCCTTGGTGTCTTTCAAGTTGTGATTGGTGTACAGAGTCTGAAAAAACTTGAAAATTAACTAATTTTCTTTGGGAATTTTTATTTTGTGTGATGTTTAGTCTAAGTAATTCATTTTTACAATCGTCGGGATTAAGATGTAAAAGACGTTCTATATTACTTTGATAGAATGATTCATGGTCAAGTCGGTTTTTGTTTCCGTTCGAGACTTGTGAACAATGTACTTTCTTTTCGGAAAATGTTGCTGTGAATTTATAACCTGTAACTGTTGTAGCTCGGGCTTTTGAATAGAGTGTTGCTATTATATCTGTGGTTTCTATAGCTTGTGGTTCTGTTTCACATTGTGATACTTGATTGATTGCATATTTATGTAGTGTTTTTTGTTCATTTTCTTCGCAATCGTAATGTGTTACTAATAAATCTTGTGGTCCTGTACGAGGGGAAGGGTTTATGTTTTGAATTGAGGTTACTAGAAAAAGGAGTTGGAGAAAATTTAATAATTTTAGAATATACATGTGTATGATAATCCTGAGTATGGATTATAAAATGTAATGTAACCAATTGTGTTTTTGGTGTATCTGTCGTATTTATATATTACTTCAGTAGTTATAAACGGTGGTGGTAGTGATTGAGCTGTGATGTTAGGTGGATTTAATGGGTAGGGATGTTGTGTAATATTGTTTAATTTAACTGTGATTTCAAACTTTAATTGTAAACTGTTTTGTTGGAGTATTTGAATATTGTGATCACGGATATCGTTGTGAATATCTTGGCGATATTGTAATCTATTAAGTGCCCAGTTATGAAGGCGGTTACTTTCTTGATGTTGTCCAAATAATGGTGGAGGTGCTGTGAATGTATTCCAATCTAATCTTAAAGGAATATTTATTGAAGATTGTTCTCGATATCTGGCGTCGAGATTATTTGGAAAATTTAAGTTAAAGGGTAGTGGTGAAAATTGGCTTGTTGATGGTGTTGATGGTAGTGATAATGTTTCTGGTAGTGATGAGGATGTTGTTGTATCCGTAGAAATATCTATGGGGTCATTGGCTAAATTTGGTTCACCTTGTGTAAATGAATGTGTAGTCCAATATGGTAGTCGTGATGTTAGGTTTGGGGGGTTAAAAGGATTTTCTCGTATTTGTTCAGATGTTGGTGTTGAACCTAAGTAGTCTGAAGGTAGACTTGAAGTGCTTCGTTGTGAAAAAGGTGTAGGAGTTTCTGGTGTGATACCAGTGGTGTTTTCTGGAGTGGTTTGTGTTGGGGATTGAGGTATATCAAAATGAACTCGGGGAGTTTGAAAATTTTTATTTCGTCGAGGATGTATAATTTGTCTATTTATTTCTGTTGTGTTTTGGTTTTGACTAAGGTTTCGTATTCTATTTAGTTCTTGTGGTAGTGTTGGGTAAAGATTATATGTTGGTTCACTTAGAGGTGCTTGTCGTTGAACTGGTTCTAGTGGTTCTGATAAACGAGCGTGCCGTTCTTCAAAGGTGTATGGATTGTCTTGAAAAGAAATTCGTGTAGATGTTTGAGGATTTTGAGTAGTTGAAGGTGGTGTTGGATTATCTTGGGATGATGTCGGTGAAGACTGATTTTGTGACTGTTGGGTAGCAATTTTTGATGGATTTTTGAATTGTTACTTTAGTGAGAAAGTTTATGTTTATTATAATATTCTTCTAAAAAAAGAATTAGAAAAATTGTTGCTAGGGCAAATGTGATGATTGCTTTCTTTATACATTTACATATGGTCAAAATGAGGGATGATAAAAATGTTATGAAGATTACAAACAATAAAAAAATATCAGTTCTACTGAAAATTGTTCGTATCATTTAGACAAGTTGTTAAAATCGTACCTGTGGATATATTCAAGGGTTTTGGAAAGTTGGAGGAATAGTTCAATTATTGTGTAGAAAATTAAAAAAATATTACAAAAAATTATTATGATTATTAGAAAAGATTCAATGATATCAAAAAGAAATATTATAAAAGCTTGGAGTATTGAAAAAAAATGTTTAAAATTGATAAGTATTTGAGCGACTGTTTGAGAGAAAAGCATTTAAGAAATGATCTCTTGGTCGAATATTTTTTGCTGTTTGAGGCGATTTTCTAGTGTGGTCGAATTATTTATTAGTTTTTTGACAAGTGGGTTGAGTTTTGTAAAAATTTGTTGGGGGCAATTTTCATGGTGACTGGGAGGTCGTCTTTTTCTTTATTTTTGTTTGTCAAATGATCCGGGGTATGGTGAGATTTTTGTACTTTAGGCTAATTAAAATCTTCATTTTGTTACTTTAGGCTAAGTAATCAAATTTGTTTTGGGGGTATTCGTGGTCTGAGTTGGGGAAATATTGTTGATCTTTGGGTTATTAGATAAGGGAGGGGTACGGTATTATGGTGATATTTATTTTAGCTGTCAAGTTGGAGTGGTTTGCTTATTTTTAACCTGGAGGTTGTAAAGTTATAGTTAGAGATGTGCCTGGAGTTCTAGATTATTCGTCTAATTGATCTTAGTTTGAGTTAGAGAAAGTGGCGGATTGGATGAATCCTATTGGTCTATTTTGAACTAGAATTATTGCGTACTTGTGAGCATGTTATTTTGAAAAAATGAAATGAAAAATGTTACGGAGGTTTCAAGATTGTGAAGTGTAAAATTTTAAAATTACTTTTTAAATTCTACTTTCTTTAATATTTTAGATTGGGGGATGAACATTTTGTAGTTTTTACGTGGTTGATTTCGGAGTCTTGTTGTTTTTCTATGTTCTGATTTGTCTATTTCTTCTTGGGGTATTATTTGTTCTGTCATTTTTCTATTTTTTCTTTGTTTTGGAGATTCTTTTTGGTTTTGTGTATTGTTTTTGGTGGCGTTTGTTTTTGTGTTTTGATTTTCGGTGGGGTTATCATTTTGTTCTGTGTTTTTCAGATGTGGTTCATTTTGAACGATTTTTAATCCTGTGAAAGAATATAATTGAGTTAATTCGCGGAGTGCGTATTCTTTTGGGTAATAAGGTAATAGGTTGTTTCGATGTTGAACGATTTCTTTTTTGTTTGAGTCGGTAATTTTATATGTGACATCAGTGGGTTTTGCAATTATTTGGTAGGGTCCTTTTCGGAGGGGTTGTAATTTTTTAGAAATTCCTTTTTGAGTATTAAAATTAGGTATTAAAACAAATGTTCCAATTTTTAAATCGGAAGCTGGTGTAAATCGTGAATTGATTTGTTCATTTATGTTTTGTCTTTGTAATAACTTTTTCGTTATTTTTTGGTAAATTTCATTGTGTTTCTTATCTCTATTTAAAATCCATTCGGTGTGTGTACCGGAGGCTAATTTAAGAATTTGTGGGTGATGAAAATGATCTTCATCGTGCGTATGTAATGGTAGGTTATAACAAATTGAGTCTTTATTTGGTTGACAATAACCTTTTACGTTTTTATGGGAATTTGCTGTAAACATTATTGGTTTGCGTGGCTTTTGGTTGAAAACCATTTCGTATGGTGACATTCCTAAAGTTGTCGTAATTTGTGAATTATACGCTAAGGGAAATAATTTTACATCTGCTGACCATTCGGTATATTTTGTATCATTTCCGTTGATGATACATCTAAGATATTCTTGTAATGAACGGTTCATACCTTCGACTAAGCCGTTTGTCCAAGGTGCATGAGATGTACGTGGTTTGTGTTTAATGTTGTATAAATGACATAGTGTTATTATTTCATTATTTATGAATTCTGTACCATTGTCTGTAACTAAAATTTCTGGTAGTCCGAATTTTGCTATCCAGTGTTCATAGAGTGTTGTGTAAGCGTAATAAGCGTTACAATGTGGTACTGGGTTAAGTGCTACATAGTGTGTGAATGCGTCAACAATTACCATAATGTAGGAGTTTCCTTCTGATGAGGGTGAAATTGGTCCTTTAGTATCAAATGAGATACGGTGATTAAAGTACAGACTTTGTCCTTTAAAATCTTGTTTTTGTGCTATTTGTTTTTGATTTGGGTAAGGTTTATTCAGTTGACATACTATACAATCATTGCATAGTACTTTTATCCAAATTGGTGCATTTGGGAAGTAAAAATTTTGTATAAAATTTGAATATGTTTTTTCTGATCCAGAGTGTCCTTTAATATTTTGTGTATGTGAAATATTAAAAGCTATAAGAATCATACTTATAGGGAGACAGGGAACTGTAGATTCATTCAGGTTATACTCTAAAAGGTCTTTATTTTCGTTAATTGTTGTGTTGTTAAATTTGCGAAAGTATCGGAGGAGTGTTTTGTTTCCTAGAATGGTTGAATCTGCTTTGATAGGTTTAGTTTTATATTTGTGCCATGATTTCAGTTGTCGAATTACTGGGTCAAGGTTTTGATATTGTTTCAGTGTTGAAATTGTAATTGTTTCTGTTGGGGGGAGAAAAATGTTTTCGATTTCTAATTTAGATAAGGGTATTGTATCAAGTGGGTCGTGAAGGTCAAAAACTTGATTTATTGTGTATTTTGAATCATTTGTTTGTGGTCCTGATAAATTTATTTTATCAGTTAAATCTTCTTTTTCAATTAGTGGAAAATGGTCTTTTTTAGGCAGGTGTTGTTTTGTTCGTTTTTGTTGGGTGTTATTTTTTATCCATTGAGAATATGGGATTGGTTTGAAAGTTGATGTTCCAAGTAAATCAACTTCATAATGATTATTTTGACAATCTAGATAAAGTGGGAAATGTTGTAAATTATTTATTTGTGATTGTTCAATATCAGTTTTAACTGCGTATTTGCATTCTAATCGAGGTGATGTTTCGTTTTCTGCAAGGTAGAATTTTATGTTTTTGGGTATTTCAACTGTTGTTTTTCGTGTAAGTAATTCAGGTGGTGTATTTCGACTTAAGGTGTCTGGTAATGCAAGATTTTTTCCTGCAGTCCAAACTATATGTAAGTTTGGAAACTTCATTAGAATTAATTGAAATCTGTAAACTCGATGGTTTGGGTTAGATTTCTGTGTGAAAAGAAAAATGATTGGTTTGTGATCTGTGAATAAAACTGTGGGATGTTTTGATCCAAGTATCAGAAATTCATATTCTGTAAGTGTATAGATTATGGCTGTACATTCTCTCATTAGAGTTGAGAGTCTTAGCTCTGCTTGAGTGAATAATCGAGAGTTTGCTGATATAAGGTTCATTTTATTTGTACCATTATGTGATTGTAATAATGCTGCGCCGATGCCAAAGTTCGAAGCATCGCACATTGCATAAAATGGTTGATCAGGGTCTGGAATTGTGTTTGAAATTTGTTCGGTTAAAAGTTTCTTTATTTCTTCGAATCGTGCTTGATGTTCTGTATTCCATTCAAAATTATTTTGTTGTCTAAGGATGTTGTAAAATGGTCGTAGATATAATTGCATTTTGTAAACATATTTACTTAAAAAGTTTAACATTCCAAGGAATTCTTGGATTTTCTTTTTATTTGTTGGTGGTTGAAGTTTTTGAATAGCGTCAATGCGTGATTTCAGTGGAGTGATTGTTTTTCTTTCTATGTTATGTCCTAAGAATTTAACTCTTGTCAAAAAGAAGTGTGATTTATCGGGGGCGGCCTTCAGATTTTCGTTCTGAAGTATTTGGTGATATGTTTCTAAAACTTTGAACATTTCGTCTTTTGTTTGTGATTGCATAAAAACATCGTCTAGATAGGTGATTGCGTTTTTCTTGAGTATCAGTGGTCTAAAAATTTTGCTCATAAAAGCTGAAAATGCTGCTGGTCCTATGGATATTCCATAGAATAAGCGGTTAAATTCATATTGTTGGTTTCCGATAACAAATTGTGTTAAACGTCGTGATTGTTCATCTAGTGGCATTTGATTGTATGCACTATTCATATCGGCGGTTGTAAAGTATTTGCCGTTTATTTTTGTTAAAATAACTTGTATTGGTTCAATGGGCCAATTACATTTTGATTCATCTATGAGTGAATTGAGGTATCTAGCATCGAGAACGATTTTTAATGATTCTCCTTTAGCTAGAATGATAACGGGGTTGATGAATGTGTTGCCTTTTGGTTGTTCTTCTTTATTAACTGGTGATATGATATTGTACTGTTCTAAAATATCGAGTAATCTGTTTACTTTATCATGTAAGTGAATTGGTACTTTACTTGCTCTTTGTTTTTTGAAAACTGCGTCAGGTTTTAATGGGAGATGTAGTGATGAACTGATTTTGCCAACATCGAATTTTGATGTTGCATAGACTGATGAATATTTAATTAGCTGTTTGGCTAATTTTTCGAATTCGTCTTGTGTTATTTGTGAATGTTGGAAATTAAACATTGTTAAAAATTTTTGTTGGTGCTCTGTGTAATTACTTATGTTGAATGTAGGTTTGAAATATGGAGTTTTTGTGAAATAATCCGTATTTCTGTTTTCGTTACTTATTATATTATTTATAGATAATTCTTCATTAAGAATTGTAGATTGGCATATATCTAGTAATTGGAGTATATTATTTACGCGATAGGCTTTTTCGTGTATTGGTGATATTGTAGCGTTGGTTTCACAATATCCTAAAAGTCCTAAAGGTAATGTTACTTGGTAAGGTGTGTTGTTATAAACATGTAAAGAAATAATATCTGAATTCGAATTTTTCAAATATTTTATTGAAGAGATTGTGATTTTGAAAAATTTATGAATAGGTTTGAATTCAAAATCTGACATATAAAATTTTTGTTTGTTTTGTTCTTTATCATATTGGTGAACTTGTTTGATTGAAAAATTATAGATGTTTCCTGATAGTGGTTTCAGGTGTTTTCTTTGTTGGTTATATATTGGATAGAATTTTGAAAAGAATGGTGGTTGTTTATTTAATCTTTGAAAAAATGTTAAGGATGTTTCTTTTGTTTTTGTATATTTATCTTTGATTAATATTTTACTATTTAGTATGTTAATTGTTGGTATATACTTTGAAATAAATGGTATTCCAATGATATTATATTTAATATCAGTGATATGGAATATTTGTTTGAATGGCTTATTTAAAATTTTGCTTTGCTCCATTGTTCTGGTAGGGAGGAGAAATAATTGGATTTTTCCGTAGTTTATCAGTGTTGATCCTTGTGCTGTTGCTAGTTTGCTGGAGGTTTCAAGAGGTGTTAGCTTTGGGTGTAAGGATTTTATTTCATTCCATGTGGGGATGTTTATTATGTTTGATTCTGCTCCTGAATCAATTAAAAAATCTATTTCAAGGTCTGGTGGTTGAAATTCTTTATTTCTTGGGCTTTCTAAGAGAAATGGTATTGTCCAAATTTTTTCTTTGGGTTGTTCTTTTTGTATATTTTGGTAGATGTGGTTTGTATTCAAGCATTTTGTTTTGACATTTTGATTGGGTTGTTCTGTAGTATTTTTTGCATTTGTTTCTTGCGTTGTTGGTGTGGAATTTATGGGTGTAGTGTAATGATTTTGAAGAAATTCTGGTTGATTTTCATATATATGTGATGGAAAGGGTTGTTCATATATAACAGATTCATAGTCATTTTCGACTTTTATCATATTGATAGCAAGAGTGTTTTCAGTATCACTTTCTGAATCTGATGATGTACAGTTTATTTGATTGAGTTGTAACGTATCAGTTACTGTGTCATCAATACCTGGAGGGTCTGATGTTGTTTCTGGATTAGATTGTACTTGATTGATTTGTCTTTGATGTTTAGGTGTACTGCTTCTATGACGATTATTAGATGTATTATAGTGATTATTATTCCGGTGTGGTGATTTGGAATAATTTCTGTAACGATTATTATAACTTGGGTGTCGATTTTGTGAATTATTTCGCGATCTGTTTTGGTAATTATTGTTAGGTCTGTTATAGTTCGATCTATTATATGAGTTATTCCTTGATCGATTGTTCGGGTAATTCTGGTTTCGGTTGTTTGAATAACTTCTATTTCTATTATAGGAGTAGTTTCTATTCCTATTGTATGATGAATTTCGTGATTGGTTGTTTGGATAGTAGTTATTTCTTGATTGGGAATTAGATCTAGAAACAAATCGTTGTGTATTTGAATTTGATCTGGAGTAGTTATTTCTACTATTTGGTCTATTGTAGTGACTTTGTGATGAATTATACGTGTTTCTTCGTTCTTGTGATCTTCCTCTATAACTTGAGTTATATGGAGATTGATTTCTTGTATAACTTGTATTGTTCGGAAGTGGCTTTCCTGAACTGTTGTTGCTATGAACTGTTTTGTTCGGTAAATTTTGATCTTTTTTCATGTATTGATAGAATGATTTATTTGGTTCTTTGTATTTTTGAGGTTTATTTTGACTGTCTTGCTGTTTTTGTCTACATTCGGAAATACTATGTCCGTATCGTCGGCAATAATTACACCATTTTTTGAAAGATGGTTTGCCTTTAAAGTTCGGGTTCTTTTCGTAAATATTGAGTATTTCAGTGATTTTTTCAACGAGATCTGTTTCTGATTCTTGTATATTATTAATATTAGTGGGAGTCGTTTCAATTTTGTTAACGTATTGTAATTTCAGATTTTCTGTTTCTTCGAGTTTCATCGTGATTTCTGCTTGTTCTAGTTTGTCTACTAGTTTTCTAAAATCTAAATCGGGTTCTCGAATTGAAGAAGGATGGGATGCTCTCTTTTTTATTGCTATTTTCCTTAATTGTGGTGTTAAGGTCATCATTAAGATTTCTGTCATCTTTGTGTTTTTATAGTCATGTGTATTTAGTGAGTATGCTTTTCGAACTAGTGTTTCGATTCGTACTGCTATTTGCTTGATGGTTTCGTTTGGTAATCTGCGAATTTCATTACATAAAACTCTTTGTTGTTGTTTGTTTCTTTCGGAGTCAAACATTTTTGAAAATTCTTGTGTAAATCTTTTCCAGTTTGATTTTATTTCTAGAGGTAGTACTGAAAACCATTTTTGGGCTGCGCCATCTAAGGTTGTTTGTATCAACGCTGTGCGTCGATGTATCCAGTTTTGATGTAGTGGCGTATTAATTGGTTCAGGTCCAATGTTTAAAATTAGGTTTGCTGTTACTGCATTTAAATAATCTTCTACAGAGTATTCAGGGTCTGTTCCTGTGAAAACCATTAAAGGTTTGTTTGATGTTATTGATGATCCACCCATAAGGTATGGATTCATTGTCATTTGTAATGATTCTGCTGCATTTGGCATTTGAGAAAAATTTGAAAGTTGGTTTCTTGTTATTTCATGTTGTTGAAGATAATATGGGAGTGGTATTTCATTTTGCATTTGTGATGGTTGATACGAGTGTGCAGTCATTGGATTTTGTTGTTGAATTGGTTGAAAAGATTGTGTATTAATTGGATTGTGTTGTTGAATTGGTTGTTGATGTTGTGCATCTATCGGTTGTGGAGAAAAATTCCTATGATTTATACGTGTTTTCTGTATTCCTTGTCTACGATATTCTTGAGTATTTTGTGCAAATATATCTGGTTGTAAGAAATCATCATCTGAGGATAAATAATCCATTTGATAAGATGTTTGTTTTTTATTTTTATTTTGTTGAAAAAATGGGTAATTTTCACTGCGATCCTGTGGAGGATTTGGCTGAAAATTATTGGAATTATATTGGGCCGTTGGGTTATCCCAGTTTCGAAGTTTTGTATATTGATTAAAATTCCTTTGTGGTTGATAATTTGTTTTTGACGGATGTGTATAATTATAATTATGGTCTGCAAAGTTGTTTCTAGTGAATGTTTTGCGTGTTTTTGATGGTATTGTCACGGGTCTGTATGTTTGGTAATCCATATGTGAATATTTAGGGGCAACCGAAGGTTTTACGGTTGATTGTAAGGTTACCTGTGTTTGTGAAGGATTTGTATTTCTTGGTGTTGTTAAATTTGGGCGTATTGGTGAAATACTTTGTTGTGTAGTTGTTGTGTGTACAATTTCTTCATTTATGAAGTGTGATGGTGTCTGGATATCTTGTTGAGTAAGATTCCTAGTTCCATTGAGGTTTTCATTGTGTATGACTGTAGAGTTCAAACTATTATTTTGTGTATCGGGTAAAAATGTATTATAGTTTAATGGTGTTGCATCAATTGTTAATGGTATTACTCTTACATAGTCTCTTATGTAAGATATCGTACTTATTGCTTGACTTGAGATTGATTGTGGAAAGCTTATAAATGCGGGATGAGACCATTCGGGGTCCCAAACATAATCTGATTGTTCTGTGATAGCAGTATCATCGTTCGAATTTTGGGGTCTAAAATTTTTTCTTGCTTGTGCAATTAAATCAATATTGTGTGTAAAATAATCTATTATGAACCATGCTAAAATTTTTTGTAAATCGTGTTTGGTATGTTGTGAAACGTCGTCTTTCGTGAAATTTTCTTTAATGACGTTTAAATAACTAGAGAGTAGTGTGATTTCATGTCGTACTCTTAAATGTTTAGATGTTTCTGTCGGTGAGACATTTGTTAATGGGAGTTCATTTTCTAATATGGAAATATAACTATATATTATTGCGAAAACTTCATTGGTGAAAATGGAGTTTGCTCTTTGTGAGTTATGGTATTGGATGCTTTTTATATATTCTGAAAAAACTTTTGAAAATTCTAAATCAAGATCGTCTGTTTGTATAGTATATGTTCTATTATTATGGTTTGGTGAGGTGAATTCTATAGAGTAGATTCCATACTGTTGTGTTATGTTGCATATATCTTTTAGATAGTGATCTATGATTTGCCTTTTGATTTTTACATCGGGGAACTCTGTTTTACATGGACTGATTCCGGGTTCAAATAAATTTACGAGTAAATTTTGACAAAATATGTGTTGTCCTCTATCAGTATCTGCGTCTACTATAAAGGGAAAGATTTCATCATCATCTGGAGTTTCGTCACCTGGAGTGTGTGTTGAGCTCATTTTTTCGTTCGATGACTGTTAATATGTAATTATTAATGTGTCGAATTGGTTGATTCCAATTGTATAGATGTACTGGTTTGTGTTTGTACTGCTTTTTTATTCTTCTTTTTCCTCTTTGTGATGAATTTGAAGTTGTTTCTGAGTCAGAAAAATATAATTGATCGTGAAGTGGGTAATTTTTATCTATTGATTCTTTTAGTTTGTAAAGTTCGTCTAAACTGTTGGTTTCTGATTCTGAAAATGCGTTTCGATTTTTTGAAAATCTTTTTCGTGTTATTTGTCTTTGTTTAGTTATTATTTTTCTCTTTAGTGTTTGTCGTTTTGTGCGAATGTATCCAACTGTTTGTGTATGAGGTGTGATTACAAGGTCGTATTTTTTGTTATCTATTTCACAATTGTGTAAAATGATTGTTTGTTTATTTCCTAGGTTTTTAAATGACATAAGGTTTAGAATGACGGATGCAAAGGGTTGTTAAATGATTTCTATTTTCCTAAACTGTTAGTTCTTACGATTTTTTGGTTAGCTTAACCTGGGTCTTTTTGTTCAGGGTTGGAGAGAAAAGTATATCGATTCCGAAGAATGATTTTTACTTTCTCGTGACTAGTATAAGCTAAGGTGTTAACTTACTTAATCTTACTTAGGGGAGTGATTGTGTTCAAGGGTTGGAGAATAGTAAATCGATCCACAAGGTTCAGGTATAATTAGAACGCGAGTAGTTCGTTAGGTACTATTTTAAACTTACTAAGTCTAAGATTTATCCTGGGTCTGGTAAGAGGGGGGGTCAAGTGAAGGATGAATAACCGAAGTTCTTCACTGTTTATCCTAATTTGGATGATTAGTTTTGTTTAAAAATTTCTATTAGTCTTGGGTCTTTAGAAAGGGTTGGGTAGTGAATCGACGTTTGAGGTCGTTAGACACTAATTAAGTGGGTGGGGGAGAACAAAGTTGTTCTGTTTGATCCAAGGATAAGCCTTGATGATCAAATTTAAAATTTAATTAAGTAGAAAATGATTTAAGATCCAAGGATAAGCCTTGATGATCTGGTTTTAAAATTAAGTGACTTTAAGTTTTAATAAAGTTTTAAATTTGTGTAAAGTAAAGATTTAGTGTTTTGATGATATTAGTGGGTTTATGATTGCTGTTATGTTTTAGGTGATGAAGCTGGAACAACAGGATGATTTATGATTACTAACCATTTATTGTCATGCTACTAATTTTTATTTTTATTTTCCAATAAATACTTTTCAAACATGTTTTGTATAATACTGCAGAATTTTAAGAAAACGATCTTAGATTTTTTTATCAATCGTTATTGTATAATATTAGTTTTGTTTAGCGCCTGAAATGATTTTGAAGATTAACTTCAAGGTTTTATGTTTGCAAATGGAAATCTAAATTCATTGCAAGTAGTATTCGAAATATAAAAGTTTGTTCTGGCTTTTGCCGAACTATCATATAACTATACGGCAAGTTTCTACTTTGTCGTATATCGTCTTTGGTTCGAGGTCTTCTTCCAATTCCGGGTAGTTCTATTATGGTTCGGAATATTGGCTCTGATCTATTGAGTCGGAGAGACATTTCAATTAAATTATTGTCGTATAACATTTTGTAAATGTTTTTGTCTAATTTCTAATCTATTCTTGGTTAATTCTAATCTAATAAGGTCTTGTTCGAGACTTATGGTCGCACCAGATGAGTTAGGACCGAGGTGTAACTCATAGAGTAATTTCGGATAGGGTACACCGTCTGCTCGTCACGCTATCTTATTTTCGGCCGGATAGATTCGTGCAACTTCTTAGTCTAATACCGATCCTAATCTTACTCTTATACTATCTAGTCTCAGGTTGTTTAACTAGTCTCTGCTAGGCTCAATAGATCTAGGGTATACTGGTTTATTGCGGTTGCTGAAGTGCTCGGGAGAGTCCAACTAATTTCTAAGTTAAATTCAAATCTCTCTGGTGCTGAAATTACAAGTAACTTCAGCACTTACAAATAAGTATGGGTTGTTAGTTAGATGGATCATGATTGGTTAATATTAAATACTTTACATTGGTAAAACATTTAATTTATCCAATCATAAAATATAGTTTAGATCAGGTTCCATTGGCCTTAATAAACATTACTGCCAGCCAAGAGAATTTGCGACTAGGACTTTGCTCAAGGTAACCAGACTAACCGTCGAGTTTTTTACGGACGAAATAACTTTAACTATAACTAAAACCAAAAGACAAATATAGTGAAATGGTTACAGGCAGCCTGCCCTTGAGCAGAACAGGATTGGATTGTGAAGTCAGTGGACAGTTGGTCTCAGGGTTAGTTAGGGAACAGAAATAGAGAGCAATTGACTCCCGAAGTTAGAGAGATCAATTAAAAAACCTCAAAGCAAAAGTGATTCAATGGATACTAATAATTTCAGCACGTCAAACTGAATAGTTGCTTGGAATAACTGAGCGTATCTGGATAATTAGGTTTCTCTGGAGAATAAGAACTGTTTTGTTTCAATTCTTTCATTTTGATTAGATTCTGATGTTATTTTCTGGCCACTCAGAACCCTCTGCGTTTGTATTTTTGCACATAAGTCGGAAAAAAGAAAAAGGGCAAGCAACATAGTAAATTACGGAAGAATTGCCACCAACTTAACCCTATCGAAATTTTAGATTCATTACCCAAGGGACCATTTTGCGGTGCCGCTAAAGGAGAGAACGAAGGGAACTAGTGAAGCAATCCCCTAAATCTACACTCACAATTCCTTTTTCAGTTTCCCATGGCACTACAATAGTATTTTTTTATAAAAAAACGTTGTCAAAAAAAAGAATTTTTAGAAAACTGTCTAAATATTTTTAACGAAAGAAAATTGATTTTGCTTCTACATGTTTGTTTTTTTTCTCTTTTTTCTGCGCATTGACCCGATGTTTACACTTTACTAACTTTCTTCAGCCTGTCATAAGAGCAACACCAGTTTGGTCTGAATTAAATATTTGTATGTTTGAAAGTCAATTTCTAATTATTGATTAGTGTATACGTACATGAAATTCTTTTCGTTTTTTTACCCTAAATTGAAACGATATTTGAATACGATAAAATGTTGGTAGACTGGAAAAAAATAACATGATTGTCAACCAAAGAATCTTTTCCAAAAAATGCTGATTTCGTGGCTGCGTACGTGTAGATTTGCCAAAAACTTTCAAACAAAGCAAAATAAAGAAATACGTGAACTGATCAAAACTACTTCCCCTTCCTTGGGTCCCAATACCTCCCAATTGTTCCTTAAGATCTCATAAGCTCAGAAACATAAAAACTTCGTTCGCGCAAGGATTATCAAAAGTTACCTAAGCACTATTTTTGTAAGTTGATGAAATGTTTCAATGCTTTGCTCCGCCATAGTGTACTCTTAGGTTCTTTGACAATTTATCGTGGGTACTAACCATTATAAAGTAATGAGCAACACTATCACTCACAGTTAATTGTTGACAGCATGGTATTTAAATGATAAAACTCGTTTTGAGAAAAACATTATAGATACAAAACGCAACTTTAGTATCATAGTTGTTTTGCCACTATATTTATTGAGCTTATCTCTGACTATTTTTTGAGTAATCAACTGTTCTTTTTGCAACAGAAAAAATCTCAAAAAATTAATATTTCCCGTTGCAACGCAGTTTATAACAACACGAGACTAAAATGTGTATTCTTTATACGCACATATTTGTGCGTGTGTGTGTCTGACGAACCTAAAAACAAACCTATAAAATCTTCTAAGCTGTGAATCCACTTTCCATATTGTTGCGCAATTCACGATCAAACACCTTGTAATGAAAATTATATCATCCTATTCTGTACGTTGTGGAGTCCGCAAAAATTGAATACAGCATGCGTGCCAATGAATTCCGCGATGCTTAGTGGATTCCGCAAACCAATTATAATTACACAGTTTGGCCCCCTGAATGATCAGAACATGAATTATGATGCCAAACTGTGCACTAGATAGGCGCACAATTTTGTGTCTGTATGTTCCTGGATTCCATAGAAAAACCTTTAAACATGCTCCAAAATGTAAGTGGATTCCACTTTCAAAATTTCCGTGGATTCCGCGTACAAATACCTACAACGTAAATTTTGTCAGCACATTTGTTCTGCCGAGGATTCCGCAATAAACAATTATAGCTAGTTGTTCTGGGATTCCGCAACTGTCAGTGGAATCCGCAAATGTAAGTCGAATCCGCAAAATTTGTAAGCGGGATTCGCAAAAGTAAGCGTATTCCGCAAACTGTAAGTGGATTCAGAATTTGGTTTATTACTGAACTTGCATATGAACAATGAAAAGCTAGAGCTAGAATTTTCATCTATAGCAATGCGGAATTTAAAGGCAAGGACTTACCATTGTCAGTGGAATCCGCGAACAAATCTCAAAACATTTGTTAACTAAATCGATGGATGTCACCTTTTAGTATTTTAGTAACACAACACCGAATAAGTTCAATATTCGGAGTCATTGCGTTGAGAGTGTATGGAAATACAACACACAGCATATCGCCAAATTAGGTCAGTATTTGGGATTGCGTCAATCCTAAATACTGATTTGGGAAGCAGAAGGCCCAATCAATTTGATATTTGCAGTCATTAGCTTGAGAGTGTATAGAAACACAACACACAGCATATCGCAAATTTAGTTCAGTATTTGGGATTGCGCCATTCACAGATACTGATTTAGGAAGGTTAACGCCGAATAAATTTAATATTTGTAGTCATTGGTTGGCTTGTGAGTGTTCGAAATCGCAACGCACAGCATATTGCCGAAAAACGTCAGTATTTGGGATTGCATACATCCCAAATACTGGTCAGTGTTTGGGATTCCATCAATCCCAAACAATGATAATTTAGTAGAATCAGATTCTAGTGAATTGAGATCGAACTTGAGATTGAAGTTGACAGGATTTGAGATCGAATTCGGTCCACAGGAATTGAGACCAAATGTTTGGTACTTCAACTAATAGTTGATCAATGTAGTAATTGAGATTGATTTTTCTGGTGACCAGTTGTTAAAAGGTATAATTTCAAACGCTATACTACACATTAACAAATATGTACACGGAATCCGCAAACAAAATGCGGATTCCACTCACAACTTGCGGATTCCACTTACAGTTTGCGGATTCCGCTTACAGTTGCGGAATCCGCAACAGCTCAATTTAACTATAAAAATCTCTTATTAATTATTTGTGGATTCCATAAACTGTTCTGGATTCCGCAATTACGGTTGCGGATTCCGCAAAATTGCCTACTTTTTGAGCGATTTTGAGCGGTACAGTGGTTTAGGTATTTGTTTGTGGAATCTAAAACAGCGAAAGAGATCAAAGGAAAGTAGCAAAGTTGCGGATTCCGCGACAAATCTGATTTTGGCCTGAGGCGGAATACTTTATATTCTGTTAGGCGGAAAAAATTATATTCAAGATTCAATAAGGTTTTTAATTTTATAACTTTAAATGTTTTTGTTGCTTTCTATTTGTTTCAGATAGTGTGTGAATGTTGGTTAGTACTGAAAAAATTTTGATATGAATTGACAGGGTTGACCAAAAAAACACGGATTGACTGGTAGTCGAGTTTTGCACCCCTGATTCGTATTGCAAAAAAAAGCCGGACCAATCTGTTCGTGGAAACAGCTATCTAATTCTTCAATTTCATCTAATTCGATACTTTGCGATTTTGCTTGCCAAAAAAAATTGTTCAGAGAAAATCTTTCGAAAACTGAGCTGAATTTGTTAACAATCTAATTAGTACAAGTTGTTTAAGAATGATAAAAATGAGTAAATAACTAACAATAACGTTTTCCTCAATTTTAAATTGCATAAGAACTAATATGTAAGAAATTTTTGAAAAAAAACTGGTTTCAGGAATTGACTCGTTCCTAAAAAATGAGGTGCAATAAAACTTGACTTGAGGAGAATAAGCGCGCCGAAAACGACAATTTTCGGTCGAAACTTTCTAACAATTTCCAGAAACGGCATTTTTGTTCTGTAGAGTGTTTGTTGCCCATTACCTATATACAGCAGGATTGACAAAACTAGTTGTGATGAGTGCTTCGCAAAACTGGATAGGAGCCAGTAAAAGCAAAAAAGTAGTTACCACCGCGTAAACTTTCATCTTTTTTGAGTCCCATTCCTTGCTTCTATGAAACGAGCAAATCATCAGCCACCTTTCGAACGCCATTAGCAAGACAATGATGCTGTTCGAATATACAGATAAGTCGGACCTAAAGCAAGAATCAAAAGAAAATACTCCTAGTGTTTTCACTGGATTGTTATTGTTCCGACTTTCGTAACGAAAGTACCGGAATATTTGTGCTCGGGGTGGGTTTTTTTTCAGACAAAATTCGGCTTTTCAACTAGCCATTTTTGACGAAATTTATTTATATCATTCGAAAACTATTGTTGTCCTGAGCTTAAATTTGAAAAGATATTTTACCTGTGATCATTTTTCGTAAATTTATGGGGGTTTGAAGATTGCCATTTTGACCAATTTGGGACAATTAACGCGCGATAAAATTCGCGCTAATAACGCGTAAGCGGAGATTTAATCCGTCTGTAAAATCGTTCCAAATTGGTTGAAGGCAGCTTATTTGCAATAAATGATTTGCTACTAGGAGCAAAACCTATCACTTTGTACTTTGTACTTTATATGGCGTGTGGGATGGTGATTTTCACCAAAAAAACTCAAAATTATTTCATTTTTTCATTTTGTTTCATTAAATTTATTTTTTTTTCTCGTTATTACTGCTCTATATACTTTAAAAGGCAGTCAGAACTTTCATGGACTGGCCTTGATAGAACAGTTTTGTTCGGATAGGTTCCTGAATATCCCCAGTTGAATATTAGGTTTTTTTCCTGCACGATACTTCTGTGGTTTCAGTAGGTCCTGTTACATTCTTAAAATGGAGCGTGTGCTAATACATGAATTATCTTGTATATACAAAGAAAAAAGATAACAAAAAAGACAAGACTGCTCGTATCAGGGCTAAGCCCTGAATGTTCCGACTGATTTAAGGTTTTATGGAGCAGTAATAACATTAAAAAATTTAATGTTATAAAATAAAATGACACTTTTTTTTCTAAAATTTGAAATTTTTTATGAAAATCATCACCCCACATGCAATATAAAGTACAAAAGCATAGATTTCGCTCCTTGTAAAAAACCAATTATGGCAAACAAGCTTCTTTTAACCAATTTGGAACGATTTCTAAGACGGATTAACTCTCCACTTACGCGTTAATAGCGCGAAATATATCGCGCGTTAATTGTCCCAAATTGACCAAATGGCAATCTTTAAAACCCCGTAATTTTACGAAAAATGATCACAGGTAAAATATTTTTTCAAATTTGAGCTCAAGACAACAATACCCTTTTAACGATATTAAAAAACTTCGTCAAAAATGGCTAGTTAAAAAGTCGAAATTTGTCTGAAGAAAAAAAAACCTACCCCGAGCACAAATATTCCGTCACTTTCGTATCGAAAGTCGGAACAAATATGATTTTTAAGAGATTTTTTGTTTCGACTTCCGAAGAAAGTGCGGAATTTTTATGCTTGGGATGGTTTCTTTATTCAGTCAATTTTCGATTTTTAAACAAAGCGTTTCGGCCAAAAAATTTTCTGAACCATCTGAAAGCTGTTGCTAACATAAGCAAAAATTGAAAACAAAATTTTACCAGTGATCCTTTTTGCAAAATTTTGCGGGTTTAAAATTTGCTTAATTGGCCAATTTGGAATAACCAACGCGCGGCACAATGCGTTCTTATAACACGCGTACGCGGCAATTTAATGCGTTCCATAATGAATTGAGGCAAGCATTTTATTCTTATTGAAAAAGAGACACTAAACAAACCCTTTGAACTTTGCATCGCTTGTGGGGGAATGAAATGAAAGAGAAATTGAAAAACGATTTTTTAAAATTATCTATCATTTTCTGAAGCAATTAACTCTTTAATTGTAATGCAGTCGGAACTATAAAAGTGCAGTAGAAACATTCAGGGCTCTGCACTGAAATACGTTTAGTCTTGTTTGATTTTGCGCGTAAAATTTTGCGATTTGTGAGGTATGTTTGACAGTATAATTTGCGCAGTTTTTATACAAAAAATGGAATTTTGTTGTGTAAAAAATTACAATTTTTTAGCGAACAAATTAAGTCTATTATTTCGCACAAAAATTTGTTCTAATTTTTACACAGCGAATTAGTTTTTTAGGTAAAAACATTAAAACTATCGTGTAAAACATTTTAAAAAAACAAATCAAACAAATTGTAGCAAAAAACTGCAAACGTTTAGAAAGTTTTGCAATATCACCATTTTCTATCACCCGCATCGGAGTTGCATTAGTTAAAATTGATTAGAATTGAAAATGATGTCTACACTGATGAAAATGATGAAAACTTTGTCAACAATCTGTTATTGTTGATTTTAGACCACGAAAAATTTTATTCTGTCATTAGAATTGTTTTTTTTCCGAAAAAATTAGTCCAGTAAAATCTATTATAACAGACCACAATAATAAGTTATAATCTCTATAATCGACTTCTAAACCTAATCAAATTTTTATTGTCCATTTAATCCTCCTTAACATTTATTTTTTTAAACACGTTTACCCCTCCCCGATCAAAGTTTCAGCAGGGTGGGTTGATGGTGGGTATAAACGATGGAGTAGTGTAGACTGGGGGGACGACAAGGGACGACAAATGAAAGTAAACTTGATTAAAGAGAGAAAATAAAGATCATCAAAAACCAATAAACTAAAAATATATAAGAAAAACTTTGAAACAAAATATTGAAATAACGTTAATTTTTTTACGCCAGATCAAATCTTGTTTTTCCGATGTAACGTGTATTCAGCTAAAGGCAAACTTTTGAATGTAGTAAGTTGTGTTTGAAATACTAACCCCAATTTAAACCTAATGATTTTTGTATCGTTCGTTTAATCCCCTCAACCACTCATTTTCTCGAAACAAGTTCATCCATTCCCCCAATTTATTCTTACCCCATGTTTAAAGCCCCCTCCCAGAGTTATTGTTCCGACTTTCGATACGAAAGTAACGGAATATTTGTGCTCGGGGTGGGTTTTTTTTTCTTCAGACAAATTCCGACTATTTAACTAGCCATTTTTGACGGAATTTTTTTTAACATTCAAAAGGTATTGTTGTTCTGAGCTTAAATTTGAAAAGATGTTTCACCTGTGATCATTGTTCGTAAAGTTATGAGGGTTTAAAGATTGCCATTTTGGCCATTTTGACCAATTTGGGACAATTAACGCGCGATAAAATTCGCGCTAATAACGCGTAAGCGGATCTTTAATCCGTCTTATAAATCGTTCCAATGTGGTTGAACTAAGCTTGCTTGCCATAATTGATTTGTTACAAGGAACGAAATCTATCCTTTTGTACTTTATATGGCGTGTGGGGGGATGATTTTCATAAAAAAATTTCAAATTTTAGAAAATTTTTTTTTATTTTTTTTTATTTGGTTTAATTTTTTTATGTTATTACTGCTGCTCCATGAACCTTAAAAGGCAGTCGGAACATTCAGAGCTTCGCCCTAATACGAGCAGTCTTGTACACATTTGCTTATCTTCCCCCCATAGTAACCCCCTCCCCCACTGCTCAGCAGCCTACCAGTTGGCGCATACACAAAAGAGCGCGTACCAAAAGAGCGCATACCAAAACGAGCGCACATTTAAGTACCAAAATAGCGAGTACCTTAAGAGTGCACTTTTCAATACCAAAATAGCGCGTAACATAAGAGCGCACTTTTAAGTACCAAGAGAGCGCGTACTATAAGAGCATTAGATTTATTGCTCTCAAGTTAATCTAACCATAAGAGCAACAAGATTGCTCGTATCAGGGCGAAGCCCTGAATGTTCCGACTGCCTTTTAAGGCTTATGGAGCAGCAGTAATAACATAAAAAAATTAAATGAAATAAAATAAAATGAAATTTTTTTTTCTAAAATTTGAAATTTTTTATGAAAATCATCCCCCCACACGCCATATAAAGTAAAAAAAAGATAGATTTCGTTCCTTGTAACAAATCAATTACGGCAAATAAGCTTCGTTCAA
The DNA here is from genome assembly GCF_963678635.1 of Symsagittifera roscoffensis. Classification (NCBI taxonomy): domain Eukaryota; kingdom Metazoa; phylum Xenacoelomorpha; order Acoela; family Convolutidae; genus Symsagittifera; species Symsagittifera roscoffensis. Next base: position 47,013,079 of record NC_087063.1, on the reverse strand, counting down.
CCAATTTGGAACGATTTATCAGACGGATTAAATCTCCGCTTACGCGTTAATAGCTCGAATTGTATCGCGAGTTAATTGTCCCAAATTGGTCAAAATGGCAATCTTTAAACCCTCATAACTTTACAAAAAATGATCACAGGTGAAATATTTTTTCAAATTTAAGCTCAGGACAACAGTACTTTTTGAATGATATAAAAAAAATTCCGTCAAAAACGGCTAGTTAAAAAGTCGAAATTTGTCTGAAGAAAAAAAAACCCACCCGAGCACAAATATTCCGTTACTTTCGTATCGAAAGTCGGAACAATAAGTTAATTGTTTGGTGATTGTTATTAACAATTATTTAACAAATGTTACTCGGACTAAAACGTTAATCTACACATAGTAAAAGTGCTAACTGGTGGCATTTAAGGTGGTAGTTTCCAGTTGTTTGAAAGCACTTTCATTGGAACCTCACTTGTCAGCTGTTATGGAAATCTCACAAACTACCAAAGGTCACCCGTTGATTACATTCGAAGGTTACACCTATCGAAAAGATCGAGAAAGTATAGAAACAATTTCATGGCGATGTGCAATCAAACAGTGTTGCGGCAGAATAGTTATTTGGAAAAATGACAATTCTATTAGGTCTCAAAAAGAGCATTTGCATTTTGCGGACACACGAGAAGCTGATGCACTCAAATAGATTTTTTGGAAGAATATTCTAAAGAATTTGAAAAAAGCATTTTATAAACATATTAATTTCAATTCTCTGTTTTATTTGTCACATTTTTTGGATAAAATTACCAAAACTTAGAAGATATTTTGAAAAATCTTCACATGCAGACCTAGCCAAGCATAAAAAGTATACTCTCTCAGAGTTTCAGTCAGTTCTGATCAGTAGATGCTTTGGAAGAATACTTAGACAATTTTCGCGCTCTTACTAAAACGCGCTCTTATGGTACGCGCTCTTTTGGTACTTAAATGCGCCCTCTTTTGGTACGCGCTCTTTTGTCGGTGCACCCTACCAGTTTACCCCACCATCCCCAAGCTTACACCCCCACTCAGTTCCCCAAATTACCCCCACTCCCAGGTTGCATCCCCCTGCGTGCACCCCCTCCCACGTTTAGCCCGCTCCACGGGGTGTTGTAAAATGGGGAAGCGGTAAACGTGAGGGGGATGTAAGGGAGAAGGTTTCAGCAGGGCAGGTTGAGGGTGGATGTAAATATGGAGATTGTGTAAACTGGAGTGACGAGAAGGGACGACAAAGGGAATTAAATTGGATTAGGGAGTAAAAATTATCAGCAAAAAAGAGAAACTAACAATTTATGAAAAAAATGTGAAAAAAAATTGAAATTCTGATAAGTATTTTTTAAGCCAAATCAAATCTCGTTTTATCTGATGTAACGTGTATACAGCCAAAAGTAATTGCAAAGTTTTGTGTGGACTAATCTGTGTTCGAAATTTTCAGAAAAATTTACAAAAAATTCAGTTTCTTCACTACAATCCATTATAATTGATTTTTGATAGATTAAAGCGAATTTTATTGTTTTGACAAAAACTAAACTATAATCCATTTTTAACCAATTATAATCGATTGTTATTGAGTTTTTCAGAAACTGACTACAAAAATCTAAAATAATCTATTATTACCCATGAAACTCCAGTACGGTCAATAACCCGTGCGAATGTACATATTTTTTGTGTGTCAGCACATGATTGCAAATAGTTTGGATGATCAATTTTTTTTTTGATTTTCAATGTTCCAAAAGCCGGAGAAATAGTAATTCATTAATCATGTTGTCATATAAGTACGTGATTGGTTGAATGATTAGCTTGCAAACTGACTAGCATACCAAAAGGGTCTGTCCCAACACAATGAAAAATTTTGAAATTGAACATGTACGAGTAGGAAAAATGAAAAATCGATACATAATTCAGAGTATACTCACAGGAGCAAAAGAGCGTATTCAAGGATTTCCCGGGGTCGAAATAGAAAATCGTCTTCGCAATCAACTGTAAAAATACATTTTAGTGCAAGCCAAGAAAGCTTTCAACCATCAAGAAAAAATTATTTTTTATAAAAGCTCCAATAAACAAGCTTACTATAAAACATAATGTAGAAAACTATCAACAAATATCTTTGAAACATTCATAGCTTGTATCAGAATAAACCCAGCCTACACTTTCGTGTTCGAATCATTGACATATGAACCCTGGTCGGCTATTGTATCGTGTATCCCTTTTGTATCATTGTATCCCTCAACGACTCATGTATCGACCCTGATCAAAGTAAGTAACGGTCATGGTCGACTAATGAACTAAATCTGACTGACTGATCCAACGAACCTGTTGGACTCAAGTGAAAACCATGGTCAACTCATGTACACGCGCTGGTCGGTTCATTTATCGACCCTGGTCGACTTGTATGTCAACCCTGGTCGACTCAAGTATCGACCCTGGTCGAATCATGTAGAATATCTTGTTAGACTCATGCAATCGACCCTGATCCGCTCATCTATCAACGCTGATCCATCATGTATCGGCACCAATCGACTCATGTATCAACCCCGACCACTCAATTAACCATCGTGTCGTTAAAAGTTACGACCCTGATCGACTCATGTAACGAATCTGTTCAACTCATAAAATGACCCTGATTTGCACATGTGTCAGCGCTGATCGATCATATATCGGCATCAAGCGACTCATGTTTCAGCCCTGGCCACTCAAATACCCATCATGTCGTTATATGTTTCGAACTTGATCGACTCGTGTACCGAACCTGGTCGACTCATAAAACGACCCTGATCTGCACATGTATTGACACTGATCGACCCATGTACCAAGCCTGGTCGACTCATAAATTGACCCTGATTTGCTCATGTACCGACAAAAATCAGTCATTTATTGGCAACGCTGGACTCATGTGATAACATAAAGGGCCAAACTGTGCTTTTTGTGAAATGTAAGCGGATTCCGCAACAAGGACGCTCCCTTTATTTTACTTTTGTTCTTTCATTTTCTTTGATCGTTTCGACAAAATTTTGGAATCCATGAATATACAGACAAAAAGTTGTGCGCCTATCCAGTGCACAGTTTGGCCTCGTAATGAACCCTTGCCACTCATGTATCGACCCTGGTCGACTCATGCCCTGAAATTGGTCGACTCATAAACAAACACTGATCTGTTCATGTATCGACGCTGATCGATCATGTATCGCCACCGATCAAAGCTCATATCAACCATGGCTTTTCATGTTTCGATCGTGTTGCTAAGCGCAGCGACGCTGATAGTTCAAGTACCTGATCTGGTCGATTCATAAAACGACCTTGATCTGCTCATGTATCATTGCTGATCGATCAACTTTCGGCACCAATTGACCCATGCATCAACTCTCGCCACTCATGTATCGACGCTGATCGATCATGTAGCGGCAGCGATCGACTCTTGTATCAACCGTGTCCACTCATGATTGAATCATGTCGTTAAACGTATCGTCCCAGATCGATTCATGCACCGAACCTAATCGGCTCATAAATTGAACCAGATTTGCTCATGTGACACCACCGATCAATTCTTGTATCAAACCTGGCCACTCATGTTTTGATCATGTTGTTAAACGTATCGAGCCAGATCGATTCGTTTCTCTAACCTTGTGCTTGTTGATATAAAAAATTAGACCCTGGTCAATGAACTAAAAATCTGGTCGTTTAACGTATCGACTCTGATCGACTCAAGTACCGATTCTGGTCGGCACTTAAACCCACCCTGATCTGCTCATGTAACGACGCTGATCGATCCTGTATCGGCACCGATCACTCAATTTATCAACCGTGGCAACTCATGTATCAATCACGTCATTGAATGTATGGACCCTGATTGACCCAAGTACCAATCCTAGTCGAGTCTTAAATCGACCTTGATCGGCATCGGTCGACTCATGTCATAATCCTGGCCACTCTTTTATTAATCATGTCGTCAAACGTATCGATCCTGAAGAAATATGTCCTTTTTAAATTAACATTCATCCCAATATGAGCAATCAGAGCTTGTGAATTCCACGCCTTATCTTATTATTAACCAGTACTGTCCGCTGCAAATAATAACCGGTGTTAAAAAAGTAAGTTTTTTTGTAGAGTTCGGGCAACGTCTTTTCTTCTCTTTTTTTTTGGTTTCAACATACGATATTTTTGTATATTTTTCCGCACACACATAGGCACACATTTCTGCCTAGTAATGGTTGTTTGCGGATTAACAGGTTCCAAGTGTTCACTTATTGTTCCATGTTTATACCAATAAATTCGATCCCAGTCTGGTGAAATGCATCTAAATATGGTCAATCACATATCGAAAGAAACCAACATTTGTTCGAATTAGCTCGGGAAAACACCTGTATCACAAAGTGTTGAACTAACCATGAGAAACGCGTGAAGACAATAAGACGGGTCTGATCTAGGCACTGATTTTAATAACTAGCAAAACAATCAAAAAGCATTTCGGCGTGTAACTTAAAGTAGTATAGTGGTCCGCCAGGGATCCTAAGGGGGGGGGGGGGGGGCTTTTTGAGGGGGGAGGCTTTTCATGGGCGCCTAAGATCGTTACTTTTGGCTCCTCGGATTTTGGCTTTTCGGTATTTCTTAGCAATCACTGGGGAACTAATTTCACTTTCTGAACTGCTCTGATCGCTCTTCTCGCCCGTTTCTCCCATTTCGTCGTTGACCTCCTGTGCTTCAGATAAAATGAATGGGTTTAGCGGTAAGCACTTTTCCACGGTTTGAGAACTACCAGCCAGATTTGTATTTAAGTCTTTATGGGAATATGTCAGTTGTATATATGCAAGGGATCAGGTACCACAAAGTTGTCTTCTGGCATTATATCAACGTCAGGCGAAACGTTATCACTGAATTGCGAAAAAATGTTGCCGCTCCCTTTCTATTCATCCTCTATCAAAATCTGGTTCATAAAAGCATCCTCGAGCGTTAGGCAATGTTTAAAGGGAAGGGTCGCAATACTATCAATCAAAAGGAATCTCTTTGAATCGAAACAGTTTAGTGCTTTATTCTCTTTGTTCACAATAATAGTTTGAATATCATGTTGAGCAGATCAAATGCTCACATTTTCACTCGTAACCTCGTGTTATCAATCAGGGATCTTTAAATCTTTGATGAGTTTGAGACTATTCCAAGCGATACCTTTAGCGCTGAGTATTTGGTTGCTTCCTAAAACAAAATTCAATTTATTGACTAATTATCAGTCTTTTTTCTAACAAAGGGTTCCCTTTAGATTTTACATTGATGGTTAAAACAAATTTTTTTGGAGTTACTAACCTTGAATCTTCAAATAAAATAATTTCGGATTTAGGCCAACAAAATCCTCTATTATTTTTCCTGCTAACTCATCTTTCCACTTCAAAACCTTCGTCGGTTCGAGGCGCTGTACAATGGTGAAGTTTTTGGAAAATTGGTGTTCATTCATTTCCTTTAAATCTTCGTAAACTTCGTTTGTTTTTACTACATATATAAAGCTGTCCGTATCTAAGTATAGCAATTCGAGGTTCAAGTTCGGTTTGATTTGAGTATGGTGAAAGTTGAACATAAGGGGGGCCTTTGCTAGGTCGAGAATCAAAACTCCAACTATCGTTGGTTCATCCCATCGGATCGATGTAGGATTGAACTTTACTGATGCCAAATCTTCATCTATTATTTGAAACGATTTAAGAGAGCTGTTGCAAAGCTTTTGCATTAACTCGTTCTCATTTCGAATTACACTTAGTTTCCTTCTGTTACGTTTGGACTCCATTGTTTTACCAAACGCACTGTTAACGATGAGCTTATAAAAATTTTCTTGAAATCGATTCGTTGCTGCTTTCCTCAACCCAGTATTTAACTCAACAAATGGAGACATTCACTTAGCTTTCCGGAATTGCAGCACTCTGTGAATGTGAGTTACCTTTACTCCTAACTAAACATAGAGTTGAAGGGTCAAGTAGAGCAGCACATAACACTCTTTTCTTTGTAGAGACTGGAAGAGTTTGGGTAGTTTCGATAGGCTGGTGATTGCCATTTATCCCAGCATTTGTACTTGGTTCGTGCTTAAATTGGACATTTCAACGATTTATTTTGAGGGCGCTGGTGGGTAATCTTTGAAGTAGTCGTGTACTTCCTCGGGGAACTCTAGGTCTATCTCAGCTATGTATCCCTACTCACTGTCCTCTTCTGTAAGCATAAGTTTCGGTAAATCAACGAGGTCATATGCCCACGAGAAGTCTTTTAAGGGCAGTGAATAATGCTGCATTATGCCTGCATAGAGATTATTCGCATCTATATTTAAAATAAACGATGATTCTTTGTTTTTATCGTAATCAGCCAAGTAGTGGTTGTTTGCATTCCAGAATTTTCTTAACATACACTGATGACATTCCACCACGAATCATGCTATCTACTAGGTCCAGGGGGTCGCGTTCAATTATTAGTCTGACATCCGACTTACACACTTTGAGAAACACATGAGAAACGCTTGACAAATTACTCGCTGTGAAGTAATGGGCACAATCCACTCCTTAACTTCATAACAAATTCATCTAAATGCTTCGAAGACTGAAGCTAGCAGAAACACAATCGTGGTGAGATAGAGGTCGTGAAAATCACCGAGTGGTCGACAGGCGAATTTACTAAAAACTTTAATTGCATGGTTGTACTCACTCGGGTTGACTTTAACTCACCACCGGCTAGACTATTTTTCCACAGTCTTCGAGCAGGCAACCGAGGTTCCTTGAATTTTTTAAAGTTGTCCACATAATTGTCTGGGTAGAAACCCTTCTTTTTCAAGAGTTCGAATTTTCCAGTAGAGTATCCTTTCTTTTTGAAAAAAATATCGATTAGGTTGAAGTTTTCAGCAGGTAAATTGTTGTAAAGTGTTGAAAGTGAAGACAACATGAATTTGAATGAATCTATGAACCGCAGATTTTCGCAGACACTTTAAACCTTACCACGTTTGTCTCGGTATGTTTTTATCAACACCAATTTTGTAAAAGATATGACTTTTTCTTCAGTGCTGGGAATCAACGAGAAAAGTTTGTTCGGAATACTTTTGCTTAAAGATGGAACGATGCAAGGAGGATCATAGTTTGATAGGTTATGCGCGACCACGGGTAGCAAATTTGTTGTTTTGCGATCGATTTTGCATCTATTGTGGGCCCAACCCATAAACCTATCAGTGTAGTGGCAATGGTCGAGGACTTTTTCCTCGACTTCGCCAAACGGCTCCTCACAGATCCAGCACTGTGTGTCTTCTTTCTTTAATTTGCATTTTCCCGTGAATGCATAATGCCGCCTTTTCTCGACGTAAGTTTCCTTCGCTAACGTTTCAAAGCTTTGTAGCAAACTATCAATGCAATCCGGCCCTCGCTTCAATTCAAACTTGGTCACTTCAGGTTTTTCAATGTCAACGACTGCCAGGCCATACCCGCAATTTTGATGTTTCTCAGTTATTTGCGTGTTAGATTTGTCTGGGTCAGGTTCTGCACCGGAAACGGGTAAAATTAACGATTCCAAGTCAAAGTAAATGATACGCGGGACAAACCAGCGAGCATTAATATTCTTGAAGATGTGCTGGTCCTTGTCAGCGTCTGGCATAATTACTTGCATTCCATCTCGTTAATAGCAAATTGCTTGATGTCTATGTAATACGTCTAAAGAGGAGCACGTATGAAAGCATCTTAGACAAATTTCATTCCAACCCCTTGGAGCTCGTTTTCGAATGAAATTAACCAGCTTTGCCAGGTCGTTTATCAGCTCATAATGATGTACTGAGCCAACGTTCATTCTCTCAAATCTGTCAATGTCTAGAATGCTCATTGGCATATCGAATTCTCCTTCAATCTTGACTATATTTATCGTTTTTTTTCGCTTAGCACCGCTTCCTGCACGTTGTCCTCGTCGTTGTCCTCTTCATCGCTTTTCCCTTCATATGTTGCTATTTTTGTCTCCTTTTGGTATCCTTCTGATGCTTTGTAGAGAGCACGACCATTTTTCAAAGGGTAAGCTGCAATAAAGCAGTAGAGAAAACATTTGCTGTTGCTTTTGTTTCAATGTTGACAAGCTTTTGCATTAACTCGTTCTCATTTCGAATTATACTTAGTTTCGTTCTGTTACGTTTGGACTCCATTGTTTTACCAAACGCACTGTTCACGGTGAGCTTATAAAAATTTTCTTGAAATCGATTCTTGGCTGCTTTCCTCAATCCAGTATTTAACTCTACAAATGGAGACATCCCCTTAGCTTGCCGGAATTGAAGCACTCTGTGAATATGAGTTGACTTTACTCCTAACTAAACACAGAATTGAAGGGTCAAGTAGAGCAGCACATAACCTTCTTTTCTTTGTAGAGACTGGATGAGTTTGGGTGCCTTCGGTAGGCTGGTGATTACGATTTCTCCCAGCCTTTGTACTTTGTTCGTGCTTAAATCGGACAGTTCAACGATTTCTTTTGAGGGCGCTGGTGGGTAATCTTTGAAGTAGTAGTCGTGTACTTCCTCGGGGAACTCTAGGTCTATCTCAGCTATGTATCCCTACTCATTGTCCTCTTCTGTAAGCATAAGTTTCGGTAAATCAACGAGGTCATATGCCCACGAGAAGTCTTTTAAGGGCAGTGAATAATGCTGCATTATGCCTCCATAGAGATCATCGTATATTTGCATCTATGCTAAAATATACGATGATTCTTTGTATTTATCGTAATCGGCTAAGTAGTGGTTGTTTGCCATCTATGTTTAAAATATACGATGATTCTTTGTTTTTATCGTAATCGGCTAAGCAGTGGTTGTTTGCCTTCCAGAATTTTTTAGCATGTTTTGATGACATTCGACCACGTATCATGCTTTATACTAGGTCCAGGTGGTCGCGTTCAGTTAGTAGTCTGAGATCCGACTTGAGAAACAAATCGTCTGACAAATTACTCGCTGTGAAGTAATGGGCGCAATCCACTCCGTAAGTTTCATAACAAACTGATCTAAACGCTTCGAAGATTGAAGCTAGCAGAAGCAAAATCGCAGTGAGATAGAGATCGTCAAAATCACCGATTGGTCAACAGGTCTAAAAACTTTTATTGCATGGTTGTACAAACTCGGGTTGACACTAACTTCAACACCGGCTAGACTATTTTTCCACAGTCTTTGAGCACGCAACCGGGGTTCCTTGAATTTTTTTAAAGTTGTCCACACAATTGTATGGGTAGAAACCCTTCTTTTTCAAAAGTTTGATTTTTTTCCGTAGAGTATTCTTTCTTTTTGAAAAAGTTATCGATTAGGGTGAATTTTTCAGCAGGCAAATTGTTGAAAAGTGTTGAAAGTGAAGACGACATGAATTTGAATGAATCTATGAACCGCAGAATTTCGCAGACACTTTAAAGCTTCCCAAGTTTGTCTCGGTATGTTTTTATCAACACCAATATTGTTAAAGATATGAATTTTTCTTCAGTGCTGGGAATCAACGAGAAAAGTTTGTTCGGATTACTTTTGCTTGATGATCGAACGATGCAAGGAGGATCATAGTTTGATAGGTTATGCTCGACCACGGCTGTGAAATTTGTTGTTTTGACATTGATTTTGCGTCTATTGTGGGCTCAACTAAGAAAATTATCAGTGTAGTGGCAATGGTCGAGGACTTTTTCCTCGACTTCGCCAAACGGCTCCTCACTGATCCAGCACTGTGTGTCTTCTTTCTTTATTTTGCATTTTCCCGTGAACGCATAATGCCGTCTTTTCTCGACGTGAGTTTGCTTCGCTAAAATTTCAAGGCTTTGTAGCAAACTATCAATGCAATCCGGCCCTCGCTTTAATTCAAACTTGGTCAACGATGTCAACGACTGCCAGGCTATACCCGCAATTTTGATATTTCTCAATTATTTGCGTGTTAGATTTGTCTGGGTCAGGTTCTTTACGGTAAACTTAACGATTCCAAGTCGAAGTAAATGATACGCGGGACAAACGAGCGAGCATTAGTACTCATGAAGATGTGCTGGTCATTGTCAGCGTCTGGCATAGTTACTTGCACTCCATCTCGTTTATAGCAAATTGCTTGATGTCTAAGTAATACGTGTAAAGAGGTGCACGTATGAAAGCATCTTAGACAAGTTTCATTCCAACCCCTTGGAGCTCGTTTTCGAATGAAATTAACCAGTTGGCCAGTTCGTTTATCAGCACCTAATGATGTACTGATCCAACAGAGAGTAAAAGTAGGTCCAACACAAATGTTTTCTGCAATTCTTTCGAAATTCGAACCGGTATCATTTCATCTGACAAGTACCGAAAAACGTTGATTTGAAAGTTATTCACTCTCAAATCTGTCAACGTCTAGAATGCTCATTAGCATATCGAATTCTCCTTCAATCTTGACTTTTTTATCGTTTCTTTTTTCGCTTACCACCGCTTCTTGCACGTTGACCTCGTCCTTGTCCTCTTCATCGTTTTTCCTTCATATGTTGCTATTTTTGTCTTCTTTTGGTATCCTTCTGATGCTTTGTAGAGAGAAGGCCCATTTTTCAAATGGTAAGCTGCAAAAAAGCAGTAGAGAAAACATGTGCGGTTGTTTTTGTTTCATTGTTGACCAGGTTGAAGTTTTGTTTCTTCGGGTCATTTCAGGTCATTAGTTTAGTAACTCGCGGCGCGCATGGGAGAAAGTATTGCAAAATTGATGTTAACTTTGGAAATTTCCTCTACTAACCACCCGCTTCCATGCGAAGCAAAACAATTGATAGTTTTCAACATGTGTTCAATCATTTCAACAAATTGTCCTCTTTCCAGTTCGCTATAATCAACGCGAACCATGTCTGTGTTCAAGTATAGCATGAGTTTGTCTGGTTCCTCTTCTTCGCCAATGATGTGTTTGATCATGCATACTTCGACTAAAAGTTGCATTTTGATTGATCCTTGTTGAACGTGATCAAAAATCAGATCATCTATGATTTTTTTCTTCCTCATCATAATTTCGAGCAAATCAACCTCTTCTTCTTTGATATTCGGTTCAAATTTTTTCAAGCTACCGTTGAAAGCCGTTTGAGTTGGTGTTAAACTTGATCGTGCGGTTGGTCAGGTGTTGTGTTATCGTCATTGCTGCCAATCGTAGAAGCAGGCCATACTGGCAGTCCGTGCTTATTGTTCATATGACTTTGATATTTTTCAAAGCCTGTGGAGATTTTTTCACAATAAGCACAGCGTTTATTTGCTGATTGACAGTGATCAACTTCGATGTGCTGCATTGTTTCAGCAATAGACGTGAACTTTTCAAGACATTTTTTAAGAAAATTCTTTTTGTGTCATCTTAGGTTCTTAGTCGACCTGAGAACTACTCCACATATATCGCATTCCAGGTCAGTTTTTGTTGCTGAAGAGTTAGGCATTGTTTCGTTTTTTGAGTTTTTGATAAAATCTATTTTGATATGAAGATCTTTTGTTGTTTGTTTGAATCAAGAACTGTTAAAGTTGAGGAAGCAAATGTCAAAAGTGATTTCTAATTTAGGGTTGGCGTCTTAATTATTATCTAACCGCAAGCGTGGGTTGAAGGTGATTAATTGCGGTTTATTCATAACCTTGTTTTTTTTGAATATACAGGGCAGTAATATTAAGGAAATCTTTTTATAAAACTTTGTGGTTTGACTAATTCACTTCAATTCTTTCTTAAACACCTACTTTTTCATACATTTGGATTAAAATGACTAAGTTGAGCAGGTACATAATGCAAAACATTCATAACCACCGCCGCCAAATGTAGGGAGTAAAGTACAAAATCAAGATTGCTGAGAACGGTTTATATCCAGTTATGAGCCTAATAACTTTTGTTGCGAACAAGATAGAAGCTCGACTAACCGGACCTTTTTGGTTTTCCTATGCTAGCGCAAGCCAGTAGCCTTAGCTAATTTTTCATTTCGTTTATAAATTGAGATGTAAAAAAATCTACAAAATTCATGGGAAAAATTAATTTAAAAAAATGGAAAAAATTGAAAAAAAAACATTGATTTTTGTCTCAAACTATCCAATAAAGCTTTCAATCGATCAGAAAAGAGTAAGAACACCTTGGAATACCCCTGAGAAGATCAAAAGATGTTTTTTCGAAAAAGTAATTTTTTCCCTTAGGAGTCTAAATCGTGAACCGAGATGGAAATTGAAATTTTGTAATATCCAGCAACATGCCGGAACCAAAATTTCATGATCAAAAGTAAGCATGATGAAAATTGTTAGTTTTCATCATGTAAGCATGATCGAAAGTAAGCTTGATCAAAAGTAATTTCATCATGTAAGCATCATCAAAAAAAAGCATGAATAAAATTGAAATTTTATAATATCCAGCACCATGCCGGAACCTACGGACGAACAACGTGAAAAACGCAATGTTTTTGCTTAAGAACAACTCCTTCATGACAAATTTTTTTCAATTGTTGGTTTTATGAACTACTTAAATGATAAAATTTTTGTAGCTAACAAAAGCAAGTCGATTGATAGGGTTAGAACCATAGGTTCAGAGCGTCAAGTTGGTTGTAAATTGGGATAAAAATTTTTGCTAACTTTTTTTTGAGAAACTGATTTTTGAAATTTTCATATTTTTCTAAAAATAAGATTTTGACTAATTCATGGTTCTGAACCTGATAATTTTTGATCTGATAAGGGTAGACGCTTGGTAATTAGGACCATTTCTGTTCTCCTATGATAGGGCAAGCCATTGAGAGGAATACATTTTCACCTGGCTTATTGCTAGAGTGAGGAGTGACTTGTGAGTTTTGAGGCAAAAAAAAACAAAAAACTTCAAAAATTAAAATAAACATAAGAATTTGTTTTCAATTGTTTGCTATGAAGTTTTTTTTTGCAATACTAGGAAACATGGGGGGTTTTGGAACTAGTCTAGTGCAACAAAATCTTGTTTATTTAAAAAATAAACGATTTTAATGGACATTCTACCTGATACGTTATCTATCTCTTTCTTGATTTTTCTTATCATTTTTTTTTCTAAATTTGATTGAAATCAACACACTAAAATTTAATTGACCCAATTAAAATTGGAACAATCAAACATATTAACAACAATCAAAATATGTATTTACACACAAACAGAAATCAAACTGATTTGATAAAAAAGAAAGCAACACATCAAACCAAAATAAGCTCCATAATTTATAATGAATCAAATCATGAATTTCTAAAAGGTTTCTTAAAATTGATTGATCACAACTTTACGCTTCTTGGGCGCATAGCAAGCTGCTACTGGCGGTGTCTCTGGAATGTTTTCGGGATAGCTGATTTAACATCAACCTCGGAGGGCTGTGACGCAGATCTGATCGGTGTTATTATTGTTGTCACGTCTGCAGTCCAGTCGGGAGGAGAGGATATTGACGTCGTTGACTCGATGTCCCAGTACGATGCACGCTCTGCCAAGTCCCTCAAGTACCATTCCTGGTTTTCATACAAGGGAATGGTCTCGCAATTGTAGCGAAAAAAGAATTTTCTTGAGGTGATTGCTCTAGATATCCGGGGTCGTTGATGTCAGTCTTGCCCAGAGCAGGGCAGGATTTGGTCTCTGCAGAGCTGTAAAAGGTACTTTTCCTGCTCTGACGCAGAAAGGTGATCTGGTCGAGTAAGGAATTGGGAAGCATCATGTGATTTTTAGTAGTCCAATCTCGATACTCCTGGTCTGAGGGTCGACAAGCCAAATCGTTGAACGGAGAGGACATTCTCTCCTGTTTTTGCATCACGATGACGATTGTTTCTCTCATATAGGTTTGGTAGATTATCGTTCGCTCAGTTTCCGAAGTCGAAATTATTTGCAGAGGACTCGTCATGGTTACAGTTTGAACTTTGTCTTTCTTTCAGAGCTGAGTATCAACGAAGTTGTTTGAATGAGAAAACGCAAATAAGTAGCATATAAGTTTGAAAAAAGAATGAGGGTTTGTGGGTGGTGGTTGGGGTTGTGGGTGGTCTCAAGGTATGCCCTATAGCTTTTAATCTGTTTTATGGTAAGCAGATGTGTGACAAGGCGGACATACTTAAGATCTATACTTCAAAGAAACCACATGGCGTCTTTTTTATTATATCCCAAGGGCAAAATGACAAAAAAATATGGACTCCAAAAACAAATTTAGTGTACAGAGAGGCTAGCCAATATCATGATTTAAGTGTTTATTTGGGGTTTTGTCAAAAGGTTTTGTCAAACAAAATGACCAACATAATCAAACTTTTAATGTCTCATAAATTTCTAACCGCAAAACCAGTGAAATGTTCCCTATTCGACCCGAAGGTTTTTGTTATAGATAACTGTAACTTAAACTAGGTCGCAGCCAGCTATTACTATATCTACTTCAAATACTGTATGCCGCCTTTTGTTTATTATGTCCCCCGGAAAAGGGGCTATAAATTTCTCCTCTTCAAAGTGAGTACATGTATGCCGACATGGAACATTCACTGAGATTTATGACCCAATCAGGGCTTGCCAGACAGAAATGACAGATGCAATGAACATTTTCTTTCCCATAAATTTCCAACCGCAAAAACTAATCAATTTCTCCCGTAGAGGCTGTAGGCGCGCCATAAAACAAATCCACAGATAATTGCTTGTCTTCTATCCAATTCATTGTTCATTTGACTCTCTCATAAAACAGTTGAACCAACAAGTCACTACCGTTACCACCACCACTATGTACTTGTCGCTAAAAAATGATACACGATGATTTTCAAGATATATCTTTGGGAGAAAAAGGCACTGTACGTGTTGGAACGACAATTTTCGACAAAACGGGTACATATATCACAATAAAGTTGTACAATAAAAAGATCGAAGATGGCGTGTTTAAATGTTATCAAGCATTGACCTTGACGGCAAGAGAAATTGATTGTTTGGCAGATAGTTATTTAGAGATTAAGCAAATGGTTTAAAAACAAAAAAGGTGAAAAGACTTCATCTTCTTTCTCCTCCGCTTCCTCATCCTCAGCTGTAAATGAGAAACATCATAAAAGACGATAAACGTCAAAACGATCAGTCCGTCCCGAAAAAGATTGTGCTGAAAGTGGGTGATGAAAACGACGCGGATGATGAATACTTGAAAAATAAAAAATGTAGAGTTGCCTGGAACAGAAAAAAAAAACGTCTGAATAGTTTGATTTAACCCGCAGAATGGTTGAAGCTTTGTATGAGCAGTCGCCTGATTTTTTAAAAAATTTTCGGAAGAATTTTAAATTTTTTATTTCTGAACAATAAACCCGACGCCTCAAAACTCCCTCCAAATAAAAATTTTGCATTTGCAAAAAACTCAATTCACAACGAAGCTTGCGCCCAATTGCTCGTCAATGACCAAACCAACATCCATGTTATCATCGAAGTAACAAATGATTGTGTCGGCGGAGTGAACAAGATGACCTCAACCACTTTCGTTGTACCTTGTCTGCTCTCATCATTCAAACATCTAATTGCTGTCAAGTACAACAGTTCTATTAAAAACACAACTGACATTGTTGGTGCTCCTCTACGAAGAAGATTGCCACAATTTTGCTTTGCTTCACAAACTCGATCTATTCAAACTCAAACTGATTTAATCACTAATGTAACAATTGAACGCTTCATTCATATTTTGACCGGTGATAATGCCGCCGAGTTTTCTAAAATTATTGATATTATTTTGAGTGGGTATGTTCGTTTAGAGATTATGTTAAACTTATAATGGAAAAAAAATTAAGTTCTCAGAACAATTTTTAGAGCCTAAAATAACGCCAGCAAAAAAACCAAAAAAAAATTGAAAAAAGTCAATTATAAATCATCAGTATCACAATTTTATAACATCATATGCTTAGCGAAACGCATCATGTCATGGTCATTTACTTTGAAACCTATGGGAAATTTGAATGAAATTATAACTGGACCAATATAAATGCAATAAAGTCCACACAATACCGAGTTAGCTGTTTGGATTGGCTTGTTCATCAGTATTTGGTTTCCTTCATGAATAGAATATCTCATGTATTTGTAAACATGTGGATAATTGTGTAATCCTTGTCCAGGAGGATCTGCAAAGGAAACTTGACCACCAGCTTGAGCGAATAGTAGCCAATGAGTTCGTGGCTGGTCTGAGTTGGATGCAACCACTATCAAAAATGTTTTGTCGCGTTTCAATATTGGTCTAAATGCTAAGTTAGCTGGAAAAATACCTCTAACTCGATGTTTCAAATGCTTGCATCGGTTAATTAACTCAGTAATCTATTGATTGTCCATTTTTTCCGATTTAATTCATGAGAGTGTTTTTAGCTACTTTTCTATCGGAACGCACGTAAACTGTTGATGCACGCTCTCTCATGAAAAGTAAGTCCACAGTTTCCCCCAGCGGTGCATCAAACTTCAGTTCTACTGAAATGGTGAAATTGGTCAATTCAGGATGAATAAAGTCATGTGAAGCCTCCTGAGTAGATGTGAAATCAAATGCCATAGTATAATGATTGTGATAATTAGCCAAACTGAATCCATGACTATTGTTAAAAACAAAGTCTAGAGCTTCCAATTTGTTATAGTATATTCTTTTGTTATCAGTCGTTGACCCAGGAGTAGTTGCAATAGGTAGACCGTTTCGGTAAACAAGGACTTCATTCAGCTGAAGTTTTTGATAATGAAAGGGGTTTGTTCGGTTAGTTCCCAGGTATGCTGTATTCGAGCTCCTCGCCTAAATCATTCGACGAACAGGCTCTTTGACAAAAACGATTTCTTGTCGCCAGCTTTGCACACCAGTTGTGGCCTAAAAAATTCTTGGTAAAACTTCAGTATAATTGTATATTGCGGGTGTTTTCAACAGAGTTTTTTCTATCGATGATAGTACAAAATCTGTTACTGTCATTTTGCGCACATATAGGTTAGCCTCAGTGATTTGAACTTGGTAATGTTTATTAGGCTGATCGGACATAATAACAAAGTCATTAGGAGATTGTCTCACCGCAAATATCATTGTAACACCGCTGATAAGATGTTTGTCACATGATAAAAAATTACAAGCATTTTAACCAAATAAACGGAATTCGCTTCATGCAGCTATGATTCGCTTGCGTTCCGCGACATATTTAGCTCGCCCCTTAGCACCATCAATACCTGACGGATTATCTTCATAATAATACCATTGACAAGCAAGCCATGTTTTTTGCATCATTACAGTGTGAAAACTTGGTCTCAATGAAACTCTTATGGGCAGAATTGGCATAAGTTGTTGAATTTTTTTCTCCCCTCAAGAAAATTGTGCATTCGGAAAATAAAGATGAAAGTGGATTATTAACCCAACTTGGGGTGTCTCGTTGTGCTGCTTCTGTAGCATGAGTTCGCAGTACCTTACCATGATTTTGAACAATGCGTGCTACAACCTCCAAGCGAGTTCGTTAAAGATCGTTTAAATGTTTTCTATATCCTAAATTTTCAAATTCGAGCATGGGACCATCAGGTGAATAAGATGGACCAATTTTTTGAGTGAATGCTTTTTCAAATGCAAAGAGTAGAGGAGGTTTTTCAAATAAATCTAATTAGCTGTGAGTTGCTTCAATTGGTAATAAATTAGAAATCATTTCGTACTTTGGTGAAACAATTGGATCGACTTCTCATTGGAGTTCGTTCTTTGGAATGCGATCTTTTTTTTTAGTTGTTGTTGCTAACTTCCATTTTCTGCTCATACGGGACTTGCTGCGTCCAGCTCCAACTTGTTTTTCGATTATGTTTTTTAGTAAGTTTTTAGAGGCTTGTTTCGGCGTTTCCTTCCTGGTTGCTATATCTATTATTTTGGGTGATATCTCTTCCTCTTCCTCCAGTAAATGGTACAAGCAAATGGTACAAGTTTTTGTTCATAGGTTTATCGCAATGCTCTGGATGTTATCCAAGTGAAGTTTTTTATTATCTAACTTGCTAAAAACTTTGCGATGATTTGGTTCAATGCTGCAAACGTAACCATGTTTCACTTGTCGATTAGTATCAATGACTCTGAGCAACGGTGCTTTGGTGTCACCCACAATCTGATAATGAATTATATCCATGTAGATAAACATCATTTAGATTCCAGCAGAGATATCAACAGGGCAGTCGGAAATGAGGTTTTTGCGATGTGAGAGTGCTATGGATTTGACTGAATTCTTTATAGCCGATATGGTAGCCCGCTCCATCTCTGAAAACCTTTGAAAACTCCACCTTTGAAAACTAAAATACTAGAAATTTGTGGGCTCTCAACGTAATGCCTTCCCAATAATGCATCCACATTGAAAGATGTTTGGTAATGGGGTGGATGCTATAACTGAAACTATTAAAATCAACCATCCGATTGATTTCGTTGAATAATTTGTCGATTTCATCATATTCGACTTTAGTTATTTCAGTTTTTCTCAATTGTAGCGAAAAAAGAATTTGATTGTTTGGCAGATAATTATTTAGAGATTAAGCAAATGGTTTAAAAACAAAAAAGGTGAAAAGACTTCATCTTCTTTCTCCTCCGCTTCCTCATCCTCAGCTGTAAATGAGAAACATCATAAAAGACGATAAACGTCAAAACGATCAGTCCGTCCCGAAAAAGATTGTGCTGAAAGTGGGTGATGAAAACTACGCAGATGATGAATACTCGAATAATAAAAAGTGTAGAGTTGAATGAAACAGAAAAAAAAAACGTCTGAATAGTTTGATTCAACCAGCAGAATGGTTGAAGCATTGTATGAGCAGTCGCCTGAATTTTTTAAACAAATTTTCGGAAGAATTTTAAATTTTTTATTCTGAACAATAAACCCGACGCCTCAAAACTCCCTCCAAACAAAAATTTTGCATTTGCAACCAACTCAATTCACAACGAAGCTTGCGCCCAATTGCTCGTCAATGACCACCCCACATCCATGTTATCATCGAAGTAACAAATGATTGTGTCGGCGGAGTGAACAAGATGACCTCAACCACTTTCGTTGTACCTTGTCTGCTCTCATCATTCAAACATCTAATTGCTGTCAAGTACAACAGTTCTATTAAAAACACAACTGACATTGTTGGTGCTCCTCTACGAAGAAGATTGCCACAATTTTGCTTTGCTTCACAAACTCGATCCATTCAAACCCAAACTGATTTTTTCACTAATGTAACAATTGAACGCTCCATTCTTATTTTGAATGGTGATAATGCCGCCGAGTTTTCTAAAATTATTGATAATATTTTGAGTGGGTAAGTTCGTTTAGAGATTATGTTAATTTTATTAGTGAAAAAAATAAAATTCTGAGAACGATTTTTAGAGCCTGCAATAACGCCAGAGGCAAGTGTTCTAGCAAAAAAAAACAAAAAAAAGTTTGGAAAAAAGTCAATTATAAATCATTATAGAAAATCATCAGTATCACAAATTTATAACATCATATGTTTAGCGAAACGCATCATTTCAAGTTCGATTACTTTGAAACCTATGGGAAGTTGGGATGAAATTATAATAGGAGCAATATAAATACAATAAAGTCCACACAAGACCGAGTTAGCTGTTTGGATTGTCTTGTTCATCAGTATTTGGTTTCATTCATGAATAGAATATCTCATGTAATTGTAAACAAGTGGATAATTGTGTAATCCTTGTCCAGGAGGCTCTGCAAAGGAAACTTGACCACCAGCTTGAGCAAATAGTAGCTAATGAGTTCGTGGCTGGTCTTAGTTGGATGCAACCACTATCATAAAAGGTTTGTCGCGTTTCAATTTTGTTCTAAATGCTAAGTTAGCTAGAAAAATACCTCTAACTCGATGTTTCAAATGCTTGCATCGGTTAATTAGCTCAGTAATCTATTGATTGTCCATTTTTTCCGATTTAATTCATGAGAGTGTTTTTAGCTACTTTTCTATCGGAACGCACGTAAACTGTTGATGCACGCTCTCTCATGAAAAGTAACTCCACATTTTCCCCAAGCGGTGCATCAAATTTAAGCTCCACGGATAATGTGCAATTGGTCAATTCAGGATAAATAAAGTAATGTGAAGCCTCCTGAGTAGATGTGAGATCAAATGCCATAATATAATGATTGCTATAATTAGCCAGACTGATTCCATGACTATTGTTAAAAACAAAGTCTAGAGCTTCCAATTTGTTATAGTATATTCTTTTGTTATCAGTCGCTGACCCAGGAGTAGTTGCAATAGGTAGACCGTTTCGGTAAACAAGGACTTCATTCAGCTGAAGTTTTTGATAATGAAAGGGGTTTGTTCGGTTAGTTCCCAGGTATGCTGTATTCGAGCTCCTTGCCCAAATCATTCGATGAACAGGCTCTTCGACAAAAACGATTTCCTGTCGCCAGCTTTGCACACCAGTTGTGGCCTAAAAAATTCTTGGTAAAACTTCAATATAATTGTATATTGCGGGTGTTTTCAACAGAGTTTTTTCTATCGATGATAGTACAAAATCTGTTACTGTCATTTTGCGCACATATAGGTTAGCCTCAGTGATTTGAGCTTGGTAATGTTTATTAGGTTGATCGGACATAATAACAAAGTCATTAGGAGATCGTCTCACAGCAAATATCATTGTAACACTGCTGATAAGATGTTTGTCACATGATAAAAAATCACAAGCCTTTTAACCAAATAAACGGAATTCGCTTCACGCAGCTATGATTCGCTTGCGTTCCGCGACATCTTCAGCTCACCCATTAGCACCATTAATACCTGATGGATTATCTTCATTAAAATAACATTGACAAGCAAGCAATGTTTTTTTGCATCATTACAGTGTAAAAACTTGGTCTCAATGAAACTCTTTTGGGCAGAATTGGCATAAGTTGTTGAATTTTTTTCTCCTTCAAGGAAATTGTGCATTCGGAAAATAAAGATGAAAGTGGATTATTAACCCA
>NC_087063.1:46779007-46992049 GCF_963678635.1 Symsagittifera roscoffensis | reverse complement strand
AAACGAAATATTCATCTGAATAACTGAATCTAAGCGTTGCACGCAGAGTTCAGCCAAAACCAGACTAACTTGATCATTATAGTATCGATCCGCAATCTATCAGCTTTGGATCTTTTACAACACCACAATTAATTAAAACAGATTTTACAAAGCTCATTTTATTGATTATATGAGGCCAGAGAATAAATCAAGTTCTGTAGATAATATGCCTTTGTAATCCATCAACATTAACGAATCAGTTAACATTTCGGGCTGGAATGACTGAATCTAAGCGTTGTACGCAGAGTTCAGTTGAAGGATCCTAACCGGTTGTATCTGTTATATTGCCACATACAATCATTTTCAGGTGAGGAAATTCACATAGAGCATCATGGCACTTTTGTTTGAATAGATTGTAGTCTAGTTCTCTCTCTGTCACTTGGATGCCCTTCATAAGGTGAAAGACGTGTTCCCGTTCTGCAGTGCTTCTAAAGCACCAAAAAAAGAAACCCACGGCCCATGGTTGATTAGTGTACAAATACATCGATTGAACTTCAGTGGAGTTAAGTGTTCTTAACTGTTCAGACAAACTTTTATCCGTATGCGATACATGCAAAGTTTTGTAGAACTTGTCTTTCAAACTAACTAAGGTAAAACAAAAACCACGATCAGTTTCGGGTACAATAAAATGACGAGCTAAATATTGCGGCGTTTCAATTTCTGTTGGTCCCGTTTCACTACTTTCACTTCTTTGAAGGGCTTGGAAAAAGTTGAAAAGTCTTTCCTCGATAAGGTTGCGTTTTCGTAGAATGTGACGTATGGCATTTAAAGTTTCGATTTTGTTGCCAACAAAATATAGATGTCTGAGGTAACACACTCTGCTGACAATTACGTATAACTGTGAAATAAGCCATAAGGAAAACTTTTTTTCGCTCTGTGAAATGGCAGTTGCGAGCAAACGAAAGGTGTCCCCCATAAGCTTGTGTATAGTCATCGCAACATAGTTAACTAAAGGGAATTGTGTTCGTCGCAAAGAATCACCATTAAAATTCAAAATGTGTCCAGGAGTGATCTTAACACTTATTTTTCTCCAACTCAGGTACTCTCGGCTCTGCATTGTTTCGCTGTTGATTAAATCCATATCTGGTGCAACAAAAACCTCTACTAATTTATCTGTAAGGGTGGCATAATCCACGATACAAGTTTGCCCCTGATGGATTCCACAAATATTTCGCGTACATCTCATAATGCACTCAGGGTAAAATAAAATCCACTCATAGTCCGTAACAATTTTGTTTAAATGAGATGTGCCCTGTTAAAAGAAAATAAATATTTTAAACTTGTAAAATTACGCTCAACTTTTCTAAAATTAACAAGCTAGTCTCTATAGGTTACCTATAGCAATGATTCCTAATGAAATCTTCCAACAAGTTGCTTAACAAGATCATTAAGTAAGCTATTTTTAAACATTTTTTAACTTTGATTAGCTAAATTTTCAGTGGTGCTTACTTGATGCGATGCCCGCTTCCATAGATGAGAATTTTTTGGGGAAATTTCGTCAACACTAATAATCTTTTTATATGGCACCCCTGAATTGTAAATGTTCTGACAATGACTTTCAAATGACTCTTTTTCCGCAATACGCTTTCCGAAAACTTTCATTATCATTGGCTCCTCAATGTCGTTCCAAGTTGATACGAAGCAACAATTTTCTCCAATTATTTCTACACATCGCTCTATTTCAGACTCTTGCAATGGTCGTCGCTCTATTAAACGCAAAAGCTCTTGGCCAGCGGGGTCTACCATTCTAACAAAGTTGTTCAAGAAGTGGAAATTTGATGTGAACAAAAACGAACAAGCCTCGAATATGTTGTACCCAGTTATGTTGGGTAATTGACAGCAATCACCATTGGCAATTACAGCAACACCACCGAACATCTCATTGCGTCCTTTCAATCTTCTAAGAATAATGTCCACTGTATTCCACGTTTCAGCGCTTATCAGACTTATTTCTTCGATAAACAAAACCTGCAGGCGCTCTAACAAAGTCTTTCTTTCATTGTCTCTGTTCAGTTTCAGTAATGCTTGATTAGCTGATGACATTGAATCAAGTTTGTTTACGCCTAATTTGAACAATTTATGCAAATGTTCACCATTCAGTTTATCTGCACGTCGTGAGGGAAGAGATGTCAAAAAAGAAACCAATCCGTTGCAAAGGGTATACGCTAGGATCAAACCACTCACGAAAGTTTTACCTGTTCCAGGTCGTCCTAAATAAAAAAATATGGATGCTAAAATGTCAGATTTATAATTTTATATTTTTTAAAAATGTACAAATTGCTTGTGCTCATTACCAATTTCGAGATTCAGTATCAATATTAACATTTTTCAACATAAGTATGAACAGAAAGGACAAACAAATAACAGAGCTAACAAAAATTGTACCCAAAATAATTTGATGTTTGTTGTATGTAGCTGTCTGTTGACTGAACTTCTGTCGTAGGAATTTGATGATACGTCGCAGAACAATCTTTTGCTCACGGAAAGAACACATCATTTGGCCAGGACCAGATTGGAAATCAGGGAACCAGTAGTTAGAAACTGAGTTTAAATCTAGCGGCAAATTTGGGATATTCAATTGACGGACTCTTTCGAACAATCTCAGTTGGCTTTGCGCACAAAAATCCTCCACAGATAGTATAATTCTACTATGCATGGACTGAATTAGAACTAGAGGTGGTTCAACATAATCATTAGACTCTATGTTTAGCAGCGCACAGAAGGCTTCTTTAGCGGAAAGTATTTTACTCGAAAAAGTCAAAACGCCTCCTGGTTGGAAACGGAGGTCTTTCATTACATAAATTTTCAAAAGTTTAAGTATGTCATCTTCATGATAAGTATCTTTCTTGTCGAGCAAATCAGAGTATACAAAGCTATCGATGAGGCGAGAGGAAGAAAAAAGATCTAGCTCAGTATGAAAACATCCAAATCGAAGCAGGAACGAAACAAGAAAATTAATTGTGTCCCTTGGAGAAACGGTTCGAAAAACTATTTCTGGTAACAAACTGTTAAAATCATTTTTAGCTGTGTAAAAATTAATTTCTGACGACGACAAGGTACTCAACAATTCCATTTTTCGAACGTTATCAAGATGAAAATGTTCACGTTGAGGTATGTATAAAAATTCTCGAACGATGTTGACTCCTTGAGGCCGAATATAAACAAAATGACCAAAACAATCTACCCACGGATATAGTTTTTTGTTTTCCGCCATGGCAAACAACATTTTTCCTGATTTTGATTTTTTCTCCCGTTGAAAACATTTGAAATAAATTTCAACGTTACTTATTACAAGTAATTCTGGCGGACGCAAACTAAAACTTGTCATATTGTCGATGCTCTCATTTGTATTAAGAACGTCAGTCTGGAGTTGTTTTTGATTATAAGTGATTTGTTTATGAGCCGGATAGTTCTTAATATGAATGCGGAAATTGAAGGAGTTAATATTATTATCGAAGTTTGGAACATAGTCAACAGTTGTTCGGAAACGATCTTTCAATTTCACTGTTCTCAACTCTGCTGGTAAATTCTGTATGTGGATAAAAATCATATTTGTGAAAACATATGGCAACCCAAGCAACCAAAAAACTGATTCGGTTATTGAGAGCATTTGGCACCTTATGTTTTCTGTTTGACGTTGTGTTTTTCTCTCATGTTCAATGAGAAATTTAACTGACGCTAAATGTTTATTTTGAATGCCATCATCACGCAGTCTAAAATGTTTTCCATCTTTTCCACTTGTTATTCTAGCATCTGAGTGTTCTTCAGGTTTTGCACTATAATGAGTCAAGTAAAAACTAGAAAATTGGCTTGTCGTTTTTAGTAAAGTTAAACTTGATTGAGTAATAGCAAAAAGTTTAGCATTTGTGGGAAGCATATGTTCGCCTGTGGAGGCTGCATACATGTATTTCTCACAGTTTAATGGCTCTTTGATTTGGAAATCATTCACTTCATTTATTTCTCCTAATCCTAATTTAACAAGTAAGCTTTGTGCACATTCTGGATATTGCTGTTTAATTTCCATCATCCAATGACAATGAGAAGCAGGATATGGTGGAGTACGACAAACTTTATTTCCTTCAAGATCTTTTCGTTTCATACATCGGAAACCCCCCTTTTGACAAGAATGCGTATGTATTTTCATGCAGTTCTCAACTAGATCGTCAAAATTTAAATTGTTGACTAGGCCTGAAGAAGATTGCAACAGCTCAAAAAAAGCATTAAAGATGTTTTTCTCAGAGCATTGAATGTTTTCGGAACAGAATGTGTTTGGTTCAACCCATATTAAAATGTGATAATGTGGTAAGTTTCCAGCTGTTGTTTGAAACTCTGCCCTACCCCAAATTTTTCTAACTTTTCCCACTAAATTTTCTCTAGAGTTCAAAAGCAAGTCTATCAAGTATTTGACACTTCTGCTCCAACATCTTACAATCGTGGACATATACGTTTTTTTAGCTTCATCTCTTATTTCTTGATCACATTCTGAGTAAAATTGCTCGATAGCATCGATAATTGGAGCGACACCTGGATGTGTTTTTTGATTACATGTGATTGTTAAAAACAAGGAAACCATTTCTGTTGAAATTGCCGATGCAAGTTCTTTTACGCGACAGTTTGTATCATTTAACTCAAATGAAAGTTTTTTGAATAATTTTGTTGATGTATTATTGATTTTCAAAGAAGAAAGTCCTCTCTGAAAAAAATCGTTTGAGTGTTTGCCCATCAAATTAAGATTTATTATGCAATCAGCCATGTATTGAATATATCTTTGATGCGACGACGTTGACAGAGAGATATCAGTTAAACGAACTCTGAAGTTCTCAAGAAGACCAGCGAAACCATATTTTTTACAAAATTTATCACTATCATAAAGAAAATAAGGAATTGCACCAGGACATGTGCCGTCTGATAACTGATGGTAAAAAATTGATGGGAAAAGGAGTGCTTCTGGTTGTAATAATGAAATTGATGAACAACTATTTGTCGCGACTAAACACTGGAAAAAGCGTTTTTGTTTGAGATTACTGGTCAATTGAGTGTGTGGTCTATGTAGAACGGTTAAATACGTGTTAAAGAGCAGTTCTACTGGCGCATTTTTGAGATCGTCACTTTTTTTTTCATGTTCTACTCCAAGAAACCTTGCACCTGCATCGACATCAATATGAGAAACATCTGAAATAGTTTCAGATGAGGTGGGACCAAAAAAAAACGACTTCTCGATGTCGTGATCAAAAAAGTTGGCGGGTACAACGGTTTCATCTTCATCAGGACAGTTTTCTGAAAGTGGAACTTTTTCAATTACTTCATTTTTCAGCGAATCATCTATATCTATTTGTCCAAAATGATTTTTACAAAATGAAAAATAACACTGCAAAATAGGACATCTCCATCTCGATTTTTTTTTGCAGCTCCTAATACAGCAAATGTACTTTGTAGATGGAAAATCTGAGCACAACGGGACAGTATGCAGCAAACATTTTATTTGTCTTTGACCACTAAAAAAATTTATTGTTCCCACAGACGGGCATGCAATCCTGGAATACACTTGCAAACGTGTTTTTGTCTTTTGCGCCAACACTAGTGGATTAAAAGTGTCAAGAAAACTAGTAGTATTTTTAGAAATGTCTACTATGGTTGCAATTTTTGATGGAAGATATTTAAAGAACACCATTGATGTCAAAGTATTTTCAATTACTGTGAGTTGAAAATCATCTTGAAATTGCGACGGACAATTTTTTATAGATTTCCGATTTGAAACAACCAAAATCATATTTGCATTTAATTTATAATGATCTTCTTTCTTGTCACCCTTTAGTAGCATCCAATCGTCAAAAAACTTGGAAACTTTTTGCCAGAAAAGATAAAAAGTATCGTTTGACAAAATTTCAAACGCGCTAAGAAAGTTATCAATGCAACTATTGAGATTTTTTCCTGTTTTAATGGAATTAATCAAGTGAAGAACGGATACTTTTTGATTTGTAATATTTTGAATCGCTGACTCGAATACTTCTGTTACATTTGATATCATATATAAAAACGAACATAAAAATTTGTAAACTCTGAATTTTTTATTATTTCCTACATTCTCTTTTACGGATGCCTTTGACGTGTATGTTGGAATTTGAAGATTCGAATGTGAACAAAAATCTGAAAAATCCGATGAAGTAGAATCCAGTGAATCTTTAATCAGTTTACTGAGGCGTAGAGGAATGTATGTTGAACTCTTCACACACTCATCAAACTGCTCCTCCGATGGCAGAAATTGCGGAGAGAAGTATGATTGTAACAGGTCGTCCTTCATATGAAATTCACTAGCAATTGCCCCCATTGTTTCAGTTGAATCCAATCGATTTTTGAGAAACAAAGACTCTAAGCAGGGTAAAATTGTGTCACTTTTGACATTCAGATTTCTGTTGTTATGGAGATTGATGGAACCGACACCGTTCATGCCGCCTTTTGACAGAGACATCGTCCAAGTTGTAGAGAATGGGCCAACTTTGGTGGGAGTTGCTCCTCTGAGAGACGTATTAACGGGAGCCAGTCTATCAGCATAGGTATGAGAAATGTTGCCAGCTGTTGGGTGCCTAGCTACATGATTCAAAAACAAGTCAGAACCAGCTTTATGCAATTCACATGAACAGATCCATAAACCTTGCTCATCAATTGCAATAGCTGGTTTTACATCGAACGGCAAATACTTTGGTGCAAAATCAAAAAAGTCGGGACGTATACATTTCAATTTCTTTTTCCAACTTGCAGAAAATGAAACAAATGAATTATCTAGATAATTCAAAAAATGAAAGAATTCAACACGACCGGTATTTTCTATGAACTCTGCACTACCACAAAAACATCGAACCGTCGGGAAAGCAAATTTATTCATTGCTTCAATGTATTCCAATGAACCATATGAGGAAACTAACATCTCAAACTTTTTCAATTGATGTGTTATGTCAATGAACAAGGTTTCGGCAAGTGAATCATTGCTGGCTTCGAAAAAATCAGGCCATGATGCTTTAAACGACAGTGGCATTTTTTCAAAAAAATTCTTTGAATTGGTAGACAAGGTGGTGAGAAAAAAAGTCAACATAACAGCTGGCCAAGCGTTTTTCCAAAGAACAGTCTTGCTGGTAAGATAGCTATTACACTGAGAACAAACAACGAAACTTGAGCCAGTTAATTTGTTACCAAATTTCCTTCTATAAACATGTTCAGCCTCCAAGGTAGAAAAAAGTAAAGGATACCAATCTGAGGCAACTCGCGAGCATTTCATGCACATCTGGAGGTCATTTTTACTATGTAAACCGAAATTGTCTACGTCAACACCTGAAAACCGTGCCTTTTTTGCCGGACTGCAAAACTCATTTTCAGACGGTAATTTTTTGGATGATGGAAGATGATCTTTGTGAACCTGGCAATCTGATGAATGTAATTGCTGTGAACTACTCTGCAAAAATCTAAGCGTTGAACGCAGAGTTTTTGCAGTTTGCAGTTTATCACTAGATTCCACATCAAAATTCTTTTTATTGTCAACACATGATGTATATGATACAACTTGATTTCTGTCTCCGAAAAGGTTTTCCCCGGTTAAAATGAGCCCTTCGTCGTTTAACAGATTTGTTTCTGAACTACCGTGAAAAAATCTAAGCGTTGGACGCAGAGTTTTTTCACTGCGCAGTTCAAGAACAGGTTCCCAGTGAGTGCCATCACATTGCAAGAAAAAAACAGGAGCATTAGAATGTACAAAATTGTCGTAAATTACCCAATGTTTATACTGCAATGCGTAAACAGCTATTTTAGCATCAACTAAAGATGTAAACGCTGCAATTTCTAGATCCCCTCCCCATGAACCGTTTTCCCTCATTTTTGAATTTCTCAAATATTGAATCCTATCCGAGCTCATTGATTCACAGTATGCGCTATAGTGAGTTGATGTTAATGGACTATGATGAAAATAATCACAAATTTTAGATCTAAGTATTTCAGCAAAATTTTGAGATCCTGTTACAAGAAAACTCAAAGACCCGAACAGACAATTGCCATCACGGAAAATGGACGCAGTTTTCTTAGGCACCGAATTACTAATGGAACAGGAGAGAAACTGAATGTTGCAGTTAGCGAACCAGGGTATCTGCAGCGAAGCGGCTACTGACAAGAGATACAACAAAGACGGGAAAATTTGAATGGATTGGTTGCTTTCCAGTATCCTCTTGAGCCAGAAATAATCGGCATTCTCCTAGAAAAAGATGAAAAATAAATGAAAATGCTATTGACTCGCAAAACTTAACTGCTAATCTTTGAGAGCTCAAAAACAGTTTTAATTTACAAATAAAAAGATCTTGTAAAAACTTCATTTTTCAAAATTTTTACCGCTAATGTGCGTGGATTGGTATGTTCCATCTCAGCTTGACCCGTACTTCCTAGTTCTGAACAGTCTCCATTAGAAACGTTTCCGCAGCGCTAAGTAAAAAATATACTTAATTAGTGTTTTAAGAATTTCTGTTTATTTTAACAAAGATTTTGTAATAATTTCTAAATGTTACATTTATTTTTAAATTTATTCACCTGTGAACACCCTAAATTGACTCTTTCCACCTCATTTTCTTCTACATATGTCAAGTTTGAACAGTTTCCATTAGGATTAGGTTCGCAGTTCTAAACAGGAGTTATCGAAAAACAATAAAATGGTGTGATTTATTATGAGTTTTTAATGACTAACTAATTTAAAAAAGTCTCTAACAAAAGGAAAATATGTTCAATCAATTGCCATCAAAGTCTTTGAATTCTTTGGGCCAACTCACTCTTGTGTACGTTTAAAAGAAAGAAACCATAAACCCTTGGCATTGTGATAAACAATAAAAAACTTTTATGATTTTACTGAAAAAGTGTTTGAAATGGTTCGCATCCTTTTAAAATATCAATTTTCACACATACCTCTACAACGGTTTGGAGACTCTCATTTAACGAATGTTGCTCGCAGAATTGAGACGAATGAGGTATGAAAAGTTGACATTTTCCACAAACATTTAACTTTCGCCGTTTCCTTTTTGGCGCCATTTAATTTTTGGGTCGATCGCGAAACCTCTGAAAATAATTAAAGATTGTTGGTCCGCTCAGCAAAGTTGCAATTTCATCTATCGAAATCTAAGCGTTGAACGCAGAGTTTCGTAAAAATTTGAGCAGAAATGCATTACTTTCAACAAATTTAAATAACTTTGATGATAAGTTTGGATTGTTAATTGACGACAGATAACTGGAATGTTAATTGACGACAGATAACTTGCAACTTGCAACTTGAACAAAATTATAATTAAGGTGCACTTTAGAACCACGTATCTTCAATATTTACATTGAGCTATGTTTATTTACAGTTTATTCGGCATTTTGTTTATAATAACGCGAAAACATTTAGAATACACTTCCTCAGAGTAATGCACATTGTCACCTGCCCTCAGAGATGAAGCATTAAGTTTAACATCCCTTGGGAATGCGATGAAGCGCTGCCCATATTTTTTCAAAATTTGTTCATTGAAACAAGCTATAGTTGATTTTGATACTTCTCTAGGAAAAACTTTAATAAACCCAACTTCGATTTGTTTTCCTTCCAAAACATTCACCAAATTGTTCATACAACTCATCGCCTCGCTGACCGATATTGGTGAACTATTATACTTTAGGTGATAACTCAGATCGTTTCCACCAACACAAAGCAGTACTTTGAATGTCAATGATGGGCTTTTTCAACAGTTGGAGTAAAAACATTTATGATTTTCCACTTTGATGTTCTGTTTAAAAATCCATATTTAAAAAAAATATTATATTGCCATTGTGATAGGACTAACTTGTTTTTCTATTTTAGATATAAAATTTATCGGATTTGAAAATCTTCAAATACAGCAACGTTTCACAGAAAGAACTATCAACATTTTTTTTCTTCGGAAAATCAATTTAAGTTTTGTTTATCTCAATATCAATCTTGAAAAATGAACTGCAGAAGTTTAGGAGCTAAAGATTTAAAATAGTCAACTAAAAACCTATACTTTAAATTGTTTTATTTGTAGTTATCGGAAGCCCATCACTGATTAGAGGGTTCATCCTCTCAATTTCCTCAATATAATTTCCCCATTGCCAAAGTTTCATTCCTGGGACTCCAAAGAAACGATAACAATCTTGATGAGCTGGATACATGTGCTCAAAAGTTTTTACTGCCCTCTCCATATGATTTATATGGCTATCGCCAAAAATGAGAACCCTAAAGAAATTATTTGATTAAAAAATTCAAAAATTGCCAACCAAATGAAATCAATAAAACTAACGGGGTGACGCCAACTCGATTAAAAGTATTCATAATTATCTTGATGTACTGAAATTCGAAAATCTCTAAAATAATTAAAGCTATACACTTTTTAACATTATATACATTTTAAAGAATTTAGGCTGAACAAGATATACACATTTGAGATTTACTGTGAAAGTAGAAAACCTCTGAGAAAAATTAAGGCTATACACATTTTTACATTATATACATTTGAAAGAATTTACGCTTTACAAGAAATGCACATTTGTGATTTACACATTTTAAACATGAAATATTACGCTGGTTGAACTCTTTTCTATATTTAAAAGTTATATTTTGAATTCTCCAAACAATTTTTCTTTAAGTATTTAACTTTCTACAACCTGAATTTTTTCATTGAAATGTTCAAGCCAGTTTTAGTAACTTTTTAGTTGCTTTGAAACAAAACAACAGAATTCTTGTTGATTGCAACATTTCATCATCAGCAACAATTGAATTACTAACGTTATTAAGTTATTAATTACGAAACATTATACTAGAATTATGACGATTCAATTAAAGATTATGACGATTCAATTATTTCTCCGCCAAGGTCAACATCAATGTAAAAGAGAAGGATATTAGAAGCCGTAACATCTGTACATTTTTCGAATAGAAGTTTACGACTAATGTCTTTATTCAACTAAAACACTTAATTTGCATCTACAAGTAGTGAATTGAAAACGAAAGAACCATTCATCTTATAAATTGAAACAGTAATTTCTACCTTTTAAAAATTAAACTTCAAATAAAAAAATGATTTATTCTATTAGATGCAAAAACAGTGTTTCAGTTTTTGTGTCCAAGTTACTCATCTTTCAACTTTGAATTGAGGGATATTAGAGACCAAAACGTCAATTTTTCGATACAAAACGTTCACGTTTCCAGTCTTTATTCGAACTAAAACACTTAATTTGCATCTACCCTTGAACTGTTAGAAAATTTAAAACCGTTTTGAAAACCATGTCTGATTCCTAGCCAAAATTGAAAAAATTTTTTGAAAACAAGACCTATTTGGATAGATGCAAAAGTAAGTGTGTTAGTTGTAGCCCAATTTGTTCGTCATTCATCTTTGATAGGTTTAAAACGTTAACTTCTCCAGTCTTTGATCGAACTAAAACACTTAAATTGCATCTACCCTTAACCTGTTTAAAAATTTGAAAATTGTTTTGGAAACCAAGTCTGTTTCTTAATGGAATTTGAATAAAAAACATTTTATTTTTTGAAAACAAGACTTAATTGCATAGATGCAAAAGAAAGTGTGTTAGTTGTAGCCCAATTTGTTCGTCATTCATCTTTGATAGGTTTAAAACGTTCACTTCTCCATTCTTTAATCGAACTAAAACACTCAAATTGCATCTACCCTTGAACTGTTTAAAAATTTGAAAATTGTTTTGGATACCAAGTCTGTTTCTTAATCAAACTTGAAAAAAACATTTTAACTTTTGAAAACAAGACCCATTTGGATAGATGCAAAAGTAAATGTGTTAGTTGTAGCCCTATTTGTTCTTCATTCATCTTTGATAGGTTCAAAACGTTCAATTCTCTAGTATTTAATCGAACTAAAACACTTAAATTGCATATTCCCTTGAATTGTTTAAAAATTTAAAAATCTGTTTTGAAAACCAAGTCTGTTTCTCAATCAATTTTGAAAAACAAATTTTGAAAACAAGACCTATTTGGATAGATGCAAAAACAAGTGTGTTAGTTGTAGCCCAATTTGTTCGTCATTCCTCATTGATTGGTTCAAGACGTTCTGTCTCCAGTCTTTAATCGAACTAAAACACTTAAATTGCATCTACCCTTGAATAGTTTAAAATTTAAAAACCATTTCGAAAACCAAGTCTGATTTCTAATGAAATTTGAAAAAAAAAAGATTGAAAACGAGACCTATTTGGATATATGCAAAAGTAAGTGTTTTAGTTGTAGCCCAAATTGTTTGATATTCATCTTCGATAGGTTCAAAACGTTCACTTCTCCAGTCTTTAATCGAACTAAAACACTTAAATTGCATCTACGCTTGAACTGTTTAAAAATTGTTTTTAAAACCAAGTCTGATTCCTAATCAAATTTGAAAAAAAAATTCAAAACGAGACCTATTTCGATAGATGCAAAAGTAAGTGTTTTAGTTGTAGCCCAATTTGTTCGATATTCATCTTCGATATCTTCCACCAACAGACATTTTGAGGGATAACGCTAAAACGAAAACACGTAAACTTATCAAATTTTGGAACAAGCCTAGCTGAATGGATAACAATTAAAAAAAACTTGCAAAAATGCAATAATGTCTGCTCCAATATATCATGAACAATTTCATTTTGAAGTTATGATACTTGAGTGGCCCGATTTGACTCGACTCGATTCCACTGTTTAAGCCAGTTTTGATCTCAAAACAACATACAAAAATCGACCAAGTTTGGTGTTTGTTCAGCTAACACGAATTTCGATCAAAATCAAAAATCCATAACTCCTGAACTACTCAAATAAAATAGACAATTTTTTCTGCATCAGAACAGACGGATCAGCGGTTTTTAAGAAGTTTGATAAAATTATCCGGTTAATAAATAATTTTTGGTTAATTTTTGAAAAATTTGAAAAAACGATTTTTTTTTCAGTTATGGCGTTCAAAAAGTGCCTTTTTTGTTGGACCAGCAAAAAATTTGTTCTGAGGCCAAAAGTAAGGCTCATTGGGGTCTATAGTATAGCAAATAGCTTATAATAAAAAAATATAAAAGAACAATGACTTTTTTTAAAAAATAGAAAAAAAACGTGAAAAAATCAGTTTTTTAGGGGAAAATTCTCAAAAAATTAAAAACCAAGTTTTCTCTCTCATCACTCCTATAAACTAATTCGGCCACGGCAATAATTTTTTGTCATCAGTAAAAATGTCGAGAAACGACTGGAACATTGACTTTTTTGAAATTTGACAAAAAAATTTTCGAAAAAATGTCAAAAATCTCAAAATTTTCTTTTTCACAAAATTCATTTCATAACGCCATTCAGACACCCAAACAGTGTTCATTCATTCGCTTCACCACAGTTTACCTCAATTTATTGCACAAGACAAAGTCAACGAGTCGTTTTTAGCAAAAAACGTGATTTTTCCCATTTTTGCCCCCCATTTCCCCCTGGAAGTCAACACATAACATTTTTTCGGGAAAAAGAAAAAGAATCGTATCCTTAGAATTTCGGGTTAGGGCCGCATGCAAAAAATAAAAAAAATCTGACGGACAGTTTTCGAGAAAGTAGATTATTTTTTCAAGTCCGTAATACTATGTATCTGGGGTGAGGTTCAGAGACCGGACGGGGCCCCTTCCCCTGTCCTCCTTGCTCTGAGACGCCGGAAAGCGGACGGCCACCTAGCACCAGTTATTGACCTGCGGTGCGTTAGTGTTTGCGGGTGTAAGTTTTGAAGTGTGGCCTGGCGGCCATTAGCTTCAAGGCATGTGGCACTCGCAGAAAAAGAGCACCCGAAGGGTGCTCTTTTCTGCTCGAAAACTGTAAGTCAATTAGTTTTTTCTTAACCTCCACATTTTGTTTAACATTTTATAACCTTCCCTTCTTCATTTCTCCTTGAGACTATTAGCCATGATCGCTAACTTGCATTGCTGGCTGATTATAATGACAAGTCACTCTGCGCCTTGATCAGTTAACAATGCAAAACATTGTGATTCTTGAAGAGGACTGTTTCAACAAAAACAAGTTTTCGGAAACAGTCCTGTTAACTTATTTCTGATCTCGTTTTTAAGTTTATCGACTTTTAGTTGTTTTAAGTAGGCTATTTGGACCTGAATTAGGTCCTAAAAGGTTAATTTTGTCTCAAAATGATTAGAAGCAATAGAAAAAAAAACATTTTTTTTATTTGATAAAAATAGTTGAAATAGAAACGTGAAAAATCTTTTTTTTTTTTCAAAATTCATCAGAAGTAGTTCCAATTGAATTGAATCACTAGGCTACAATGTATGAACCTGTTCAGAATGGTTTTCAAGACCAAAGCCGTAAAATTTCCATATTTAGAGAAAAGTCAAAAAAACACGTTTTTGGTTAACTCATAAAGTTAGATAAATCGGGTAAAGTCGTCTTCAAATCTAAAGGATCAAAAAATGAATTAATTAGGGCATACATGTAGTGTCCCTGTAAGGCCGCTTGCAAAAAATTACAACAATTGTGGTAGCCACTTCCGAAAACAAGTCTTTTTTTCGAAATTTGGCCATTTTCATCTGTAGTAAAGTAGTAAAAAGCTACCCGAGAAAAAAAGTTGTAAAAACCAAAATTTTCGTCCAATTTTGACAATTAAATACTCTAAACCTACTAAAATGACTATGGCAAGCTCGAATATGCTATCAAAACTCATTTTTTCTCACTTTTCAAAATTTTTGATTTTTTGATATAAAATGTTGAGTCAGAAACGTGAAAAATCAGTTTTTGTCAAAAAGTAAAAAAAGTTGTTCCAATCAAATTGTTTCAATAGGCCACGCTCTGTGGACTTGATTAGAAGTGTTAGCATGATCAAAGCCATAAAATTTCCAAATTTAGAGAAAAGGCGAAAAAAACACCTTTTTGGTTAATTTTTTCAAAAAAATGACCAAAAAATTAGGAGACGGTCCTGAAAAAATTTTTTTTTTAAAAATAAAGTAATTCTAATTTCTACATAGTTAGGCTCCCTAAACAGTCTTCTTTCATCCAATACTAAGCAATCTATCCCATTTTTTGGACCCAAATTGAGTTATTGAGTCATTTTTACCAAAAATCGTGTTTTGTTTTTCCGTTTTTGCCCCCCATTTCCCGCCATAAGTCAACATATAGAGTTTTTCTGGCCAAACGGCGTCAAATCGTATCCTTAGAATTGCATTTTGTAGCCGCATGCCAATTTTAAAGAAATTCTGACGAAACGTTTTCGAGATCAGCCCCGATTCCGCCGACAGGGGTATAAGGTTATAAGAAACGAGAACCGGCAGGGACCCTACCCTTGCCTCGCCGTATCTCTGACGCCGAAGCGCGACGACCACCTAGGGGACGGGGTTGTTGTGGTCTATTCTCGACTTTAGTTACTTGCATTGCGTGAAGAATACGAACAGCGCTCAACGCACTCGCAGAAAGAGCACCCTGCGGGTGCTCTTTTTGCTCGAGAACTGTAAGTCGATTTAAATTTTTCAATTTACATATTTTGTCCTAAATTTAACTTTTTTTTACTAGTTGTTCTCAGTTAAACTCCCATGATACCTCAAATTGTATTCCTGGATGGGCATTTTTATAAGTCACTCTGTGGCTCGATCAGTTGACTACCAAATACATTTTGATTTACGAAATGAACTGTTTCAACGAAAACAAGTTTTCGGAAACAGTCCAAATTTGTAGTTATGATCCCAAACATAAACAAAGAAAAGACTAATGCGTTGGTTAAACTAACAGAGCCCAGCTTATTTCTTTGTGCTTATCGACTGTTCAAACACATAACAACTATGTTAAAAACTAAGTTATTAAAAATAAAACAAAACAAATTATCGAGAAAGAAATGAAAGTTTATCAACAAAATATGAAAAAATCCAATTAATTCTTTTTTTATTAGTCATGAAAACCTCAGTTTCAAAAATCTGATACTTGAGAGGCCCGTTTTGACGCGTTACTACAGTTTAGGCACGTTTTGAGTTCGCAGCCCACAATGATCGATTAACTTTGATGTTTGTTTTACAAACACGATTTTTTTACCACAATCAAACTTTCATTACTCTTGAACGACTTGAGAAGAATAGATGATTTTTTTTGCATAAGAACTAACTTGTCAAGGGTTTTTGAGATACATATTAAATGCATCCAGTTAAATAATAATTTTTTGGCTAATTTTTGAAAAAACTTAAAAAAGTTGAAAAAATAATATTTTTTCAGATTTGGCGACCAAAAAGTGCCTTCTATGATGGATCAGCAAAAAAATTGTTCTGAGGCTATAAGTATGGCTCATTGGGGTATATAAAATAGCTAAATGTTTATAATAAAAAAGTTAAGAAGAACTCTGATTTTTTGAAAAAATTAGAAAAAAACGTGAAAAAATCAGTTTTTGGCGGGAAAATTCTCAAAAAATTAAAAACCAAGTTTTCGATCTCCTTACTCCAATAAACTAATTCGGCCACGACAATCATTTTTTGTCATCAGTAAAAATGTCGAGAAACGACCGGAAGATAGACTTTTCCGAAATTTGACAAAAAAGTTCGCCAAAAAACATCAAAAATCTCGAAAAAATTGCAGAAAAAATTTTGCCAAAAAATACACCTTTCGACTCCCTCAACTGTGCTACTGTCCAAAAAAAACATCACTTTTTCGCATTTTCTCAACCAAAATTTAGTTATTGGGGCATTTTTGAAAAAAATCGTGATTTCGACCAAAAAAAACGCCCCTTTTTCCCCAAAAAGTGCAACTCATAACCTTATTTCGGAAAAACGCCTTCCCAAGTTATATCTTAGAATTTTGTCCTCTACCTACATGCAAAGTTTGAAGAAATTCTATACTGCCGTTTTCGAGAACTTGAATAATTTTTTTATTTTCCTAATTAGGTATTTTTTCTAGTTGACCGGCAAGGAAACCCTACCCTTGCCTAAAGGATTCACAAAGCCGGACCGCGACGACCACCTAGGGGGCAGGGTTGTGTGGTCTATTCTCGAACTTAGTTATTTGCATCGCGTGGGGAAGAATACGAACAGCGCTCAACGCACTCGCGGAAAGAGCACCCTGCGGGTGCTCTTTTTGCTCGAGAACTGTAAGTCGATTTAAATCTTACATATTTCGTCCGAAATTTAACTTTTTTTCTAGTTGTTCTCAGTTAAACTCCCATGATACCTCAAATTATATTCCTGGAAGGGCATTTTTATAAGTCATTCTGTGGTTCGATCAATTAACTACCAAATACGTTTTGATTTACGAAATGGACTGTTTCAACGAAAACAAGTTTTCGGAAACAGTCCAAATTTTAAATTATGATCCCAAATACAAACAAAGAGAAATCTAATGCGTTGGTTAAACTTACAGAGCCCAGCCCATGTCTTTGTGTTTATTGACTGTTCAAACACATAACAACTATGTTAAAAACAATATTATTAAAATAAAAACAAAACAAATAATCGAGAAAGAAATTTAAGTTTATCAAAAAAATATGCAAAAAAAATCACTTATTTCTTTTTTTAAATATCACAAAAACCTCAGTTTGAAAAAGATGATACCTGAGAGGCCCGTTTTGACGCGTTACTACAGTTTAGGCACGTTTTGACTTCGCAACTCACAATGATCGATTAACTTTTACGTTTGTTTTACAAACACGCTTTTTTTTACCACAATCAAAATTTCATTACTTCTAAACCTCTTGAACAAATTGATGAAAATTTTTGCATCAAAACTAACTTGTCAAGGGTTTTTGAGGTATATAAAAATTGTCTCCAGTTAAATAATGATTTTTTGGCTAATTTTTGAAAAAAAATTAAAAAATTAGACAAAAAAATTTTTTTTTTCAGATTTGGCGATCAAAAAGTGCCTTCTATGATGGACCAGCAAAAAATTTGTTTCTAGGTCATAAGTTTGGCTCACTAGGGTATACAAACTGGCAAAATGTTTATAATAAAAAAGTTTACAAGAACAGTGATTTTTTGAAAAAAAAAGAAAAAAACGTAAAAAAATCAGTTTTTGGCGGGAAAATTCTCAAAAAATCAAAAATCAAGTTTTCTCTCTCTTTACTCCAATAAATTAATTCGGCCACGACAATCATTTTTTGTGATCAGTAAAAATGTCGAAAAACGACCGGAACATTGACTTTTTTGAAATTTGACAAAAAACTTCAAAAAAACCGCAAAAAAACATCAAAAATCTCGAAAAAATTGCAGAAAAAATTTTGGCAAACAATACACCATTCGATTCCCTTAACTGTGCTAGTGTCCAAAAAAAACATCACTTTTTCGCATTTTCTCAATCAAAATTGATTTATTGGGGCATTTTTGAAAAAAATCGTGATTTTGACCAAAAAAAACGCCACTTTTTCCCCAAAAAGTGCAACTCATAACATTATTTCGGAAAAACGCCTTCCCAAGTTATATCTTAGAATTTTGTCCTCTACCTACATGCAAAGTTTGAAGAAATTCTATACTGCCGTTTTCGAGAACTTGAATAATTTTTTTATTTTCCTAATTAGGTATTTTTTCTAGTTGACCGGCAAGGAAACCCTACCCTTGCCTAAAGGATTCACAAAGCCGGACCGCGACGACCACCTAGGTCAATCCTTTACCTGCGGTGCGTTGGTGTTTTTGGGTAAGTTTTTGCTGCGCGGACTGGGTGCTATCAGTTTGAGGCATGTGGCACTCTCAAAAAAGAGCACCCTGCGGGTGCTCTCTTTTTGCTCGAAAAGTAAATCTACCCACTTTTGTAAGTTTCATGACTTGTCTTTTTTATAATTGGTCCAATTAAAAAATTCTTAATTACACTGTCAGACAAACCTAAAACTGTTGTGTGGCTTGATTGTGTTTACAAGTCACTAGGTGACTTGATCAGTCAATTATCAAATTTATTTAGATTCACGAAATGGACTGTTTCAACGAAAACAAGTTTTCGTAAACAGTCCAATTTTTTTACTTGAGATCACAAAAGCAAACAGAGAGAAATCAAATTCCTAGGTTATTATAATAGATCCCACTTTATGCTGTTGCGTTTATTAACTGTTGAAACACAGAACAACGATCTTAAAGGTGTACTAATTTAAAAAAAACACTCAAGAGAAAAACTAAAAAAAATTATCAAAAAAATTTGCAAAAAATCAAAAAAGTCTCCTCCAATATATCATAAAAAGCTTCATATTAAGGAAAGGATACCTGATGAGCCCAATATGACTCGTTTCAACAGTGTAAGCCTGTTTCGATATCAAAACAACAAACAAAAGTCGACTAAGTTTGGTGTTTGTTCGACATACACGAATTTTGATTAAAATCAAAAATCCATAACTCCTGAACTACTCAGATAAAATAGACAATTTTTTTTTGCATCAGAACAGACAAGTCAAGGGTTTTTCAGGTATTTGATAAAATTATCCAGTTAATATATAATTTTTGGTTAATTTTTGAAAAAAACTTGAAAAATTTGAAAAAACGATTTTTTTTTCACTTATGGCGTTCGAAAAGTGCCTTTTATGATGGAGTAGCGAAAAATTTGTTCTGAGGCCATAAGTATGGCTCAATGTGGTATATAAAATAGCAAATTGGTTATAATAAAAAAATAAACAAGGACAAGGACTTTTTTGAAAAAATAGAAAAAATAGTGAAAAAATCAGTTTTTGGCGGGGAAATTCTCAAAAAAATAAAAATCAATTTTTCTCTTTCATCACTCCTATGAACTAATTCGGCCACGACAACCATTTTTTGTCATCAGTAAAATTGTCGAAAAACGACTGGAACATAGACTTATCTGAAATTTGACAAAAAAAAATTCTAAAAAATGTCAAAAATCTCAAAAATTTGTTTTTCACAAAATTCCTTTCATAACGCCATTCAGACACTCAAACAGTGCCCATTCATTCGCTTGACCACAGTTTACCTCAATTTCTTGCACAAAACAAAGCTAACTAGTCGTTTTTAGAAAAAAAACGTGATTTTTCCCATGTTTGCCCCCCATTTCCCCCTGGAAGTCAACACATAACATTTTTTCGGAAAAAAGAAAAAGAATCGTATCCTTAGAATTTCGAGTTAGGGCCGCATGCAAAAAATAAAAAAAATCTGACGGACAGTTTTCGAGAAAGTAGATTATTTTTTCAAGTCCGTAATACTATGTATCTGGGGTGAGGTTCAGAGACCGGACGGGGCCCCTTCCCCTGTCCTCCTTGCTCTGAGACGCCGGAAAGCGGACGGCCACCTAGAGGAAATTGTTTCGCCCCACCCACCCGACCTAAGCCTTTACCCACCCACCTGATCAGTCAGGCCGCTTCCACGTCGTCTTTTTAAATTTGATTAATTCCGTAGCTGGAATCGATTAATGGTATTGCCTAAGAAATAAAAGATTGACAGACACGACTGTTTGATAGAGACTTTTTCGGATCTTTTTTTCTAATACATTTTCAAAATTATATCCTGAAAATAATCATGGGCCTTCATCACATATGTCATCGAAGCAAATAGAGTATCGTGTTGGTTCCATAAATGTATCCCAGTATCCACAATGCTAAGAAGCAGGAAAACTAAAATACCTTTCTATTAAATTTGAGATTCAATGTCTCCTGAAGGAAAAGAAAACGCTCTCCTAGGGTGCAAGTTTTCCGCAAAAACTGTATAAGCTGAAACATAACAGCACAACATATCGGCTGCTCTCTATTTCTCTGCTCTTTATTCGAGGTCCCGGATGCCCCTACCTGGGACCACAAGGGTCCCAGGGCGCATCCTATAGGGATTGAAGCATCAAACGTACAATCATGAAATGAGAAATTCTAATCACTTATTACAATTTTCCATATTTCATTTTGCTCAGCAATCAATAAACTGTTGTATTTTTAACTTGAAGAGCCTGTTATATTATCAAACAAAATTTTTCGATAAAAATTACATTTTTTTTAGTTTTTCAAACAAAATTTTCAAATTTGAAACAAAAGAAAACCCTGAATTTCTTTGCAGTAACTAAGTCAATGCACTGTAGCTACACTAGTGAATGTAAAACATAGTTAAAAAAACGGACAACTGAATCTGGTTTTTTAAATTTAATGTTTTTTTGTTTGGCTTTTAAATAGGATCACGTCAATTAATAATTGAAATTGAGCAAACAAGAATAAAACACTCGCAATTTTTGTTCAAAATTGACTAGAAAAATGATCAAACCACTCTATAGTGCCTATGGCAAGCTCAAAACATCCATCAAAAACCACTTTTGTTCACTTTTAAAATTGAATTTTTTTTCGACCAAAAAAAGTTAGAGATGAAATTGAAAAAAAACGAAAATTTACCTAATTTGAAAAAATTGGTGTCAAATTGCCTTATCCATAGAAACACTTTCTATAAACCTATTCAGAAAGGTTTTGTTGAGCAATGCCGAAAAAATTACCCCTTTTGAGAAAAATTCAAAAAACACATTTTTGGTTAACTCAAAAAAGTAGAAAAAGTGGGAAAAGGGGTCTTCAAAATGAAACCATCCAAAAGTGGCATTAACTAACTGCCATTTTTTTGTGAATTCAGACCCGCATACAAAAAATTACGAAGATCCTACGTGAAGTTTTTGAGAACAGATTAGTTTCTCCGGAATTTTGGTAGTACTAATTTCATTACTGTACTTATAATTAAAGTCAAATCAAAAAGTCGTAAAAACTTCAATTTTTAATCAATTTTGACAAATAAATGATTAAAACCCACTAAATTGGCTATAGCAAGTTCGATTCTACCATCAGAAACCATTTTTTCCCATTTCTGAAAATTTTCATTTTTTAAAAAATAAATGTTGAGTCACAAACGGGAAAAATTATACTTTTTCAAAAATTCAAAAAAAATTGATCCATTTAAACTAATTCATCAGGCAACACGTTAGGAACCTGTTCAGAATGGTTTCCATGATCAAAGCAGCAAATGTCACCCATTTTGAGAAAAGTAGAAAAAACACCTTTTTAGTTAACTCAAAAAAGTGGAAAAAGTGGAGAAAGGGGTCTTCAAAACGAAACCATCCAAAAGTGGCATTAACTAACTGCTATTTTTTTGTGAATTCAGACCCGCATGCAAAAATTTACGAAAATCCTACGTGAAGTTTTTGAGAACAGATTAGTTTCTCGGGAATTTTGGTAGTACTATTTTTATTACTATAATTATAAATAAAGTCAAAACTAAAAGTCGTAAAAACTACAATTTTTAATCAATTTTGACAAATTAATGATCAAAACGCACTAAATTGGCTATGGCAAGTTCGAATGTACCATCAGAAACCATTTTTTCCCATTTTTGAAAATTTTCATTTTTTTGAAATTAAATGTTGAGTCACAAACGGGAAAAAACAAATTTTTTCAAAAAGTCAAAAAAAATTGTTCCATTTAAACTTATCCATTAGGTAACACGTTGGGAACCTGTTCAGAATGGTTTTCATAATCATAGCAGCAAAATTTACCCATTTTGAGAAAAGTCGAAAAAACACCTTTTTAGTTAACTCAAAAAAGTGGAAAAAGTGGGAAAAAGGGTCTTCAAAATGAAACCATCCAAAAGTGGCATTAACAAACTGCCATTATTTTCTAAATTCAGACCCGCATGCAAAAAATTAGGAAATTCTGACGTGCGGTTTTGCAGAAGTCGATAGTTTCTGGGCATTAGTAACAACGTAAAAAATTTTTTGCTTTTTGACCGGAAGGGGCCCCTACCCCTTCCTAATTTCTTTTTGTGCTACACGCGACCATCTAGTTGTCACTGTGGCCCCGCTGTATTCTTGACTTTTGAGGAGAAGGTTCCGCGGGGGGCGGAGCAGGGGAACGCTTAACGCACTCGCAAAAGGAGCACCCTTCGGGTGCTCTTTTTTGCTCGAAAGTTTTCTGAAACGGTATCTGATGAACTTTGTAAGGTGTCACAAAAGCAACAACACAAAACGTTCTGTATGTGATT
This sequence comes from Symsagittifera roscoffensis, assembly GCF_963678635.1. Taxonomy (NCBI): domain Eukaryota; kingdom Metazoa; phylum Xenacoelomorpha; order Acoela; family Convolutidae; genus Symsagittifera; species Symsagittifera roscoffensis. The sequence continues at coordinate 46,969,093 of NC_087063.1, read as the reverse complement.
AGAAAAGGTCAAAAAAAATTCTCATACTTTCAATGATTGAATCTACACCTGATCAGTCTCTAGAGAACTCTAAACCAAAGTAACTTTTGTTTTTCAGTGATTCATGAAGAGGACCGTTCCAACGAAAACAAGTTTTCGGAAACAGTCCTCATATTAATTTTGAGCCCATTGTCAAGTACGTGAACTTTCAATTGTGAATTATAGCTGAATTGGACTTGGAATTTGTCCCAAAAAGGTTAAGTTTGTCTCAAATTGATTAGAAGCAAAAGAAAAAAAAAACATTTTTTTTATTTGGAAAAAAAAGTTGAGTCAGAAACGTGAAAAAATCCTTTTTTCAAAAGTCATAAAAACTAGCTCCAGTTTTCTTAAATCACTAGGCTACAATATAAGAACCTGTTTAGGATGGTTTCCATGACCAAAGCCGTAAAATTTCCATATTTAGAGAAAAGGCAAAAAAAAAACCACTTTTTGGTTAACTCAAAAAGGTAGATAAATCGGGTAAAGTCGTCTTCAAACCTATAGGATCGAAAAGTGATCTAAATAGGGTATATATGTAGTGTCCTTGTTAGGTCGCATGCAAAAAACTAGAACAGTTTTGCTGGCCACTTCCGAAATTAAGACTTTTATTCGAAATTTGGCCATTTTTATTTGTAGTAAAATAGTAGTAAAATAGCCGAGAAAAAAAATTCTAAAAACCATAATTTTTATCCAATTTTGACGTTTAAATACTCTATACCTACTAAAATGTCTATGGCAAGCTCAAATAAGCCATCAAAATTCATTTTTTCTCACTTTTTAAAATTTTTGTTTTTTTGATATACAATGTTGAGTCAGAAACGTGAAAAATCATTTTTTTTCAAAAAGTCAAAATAAAGTGTTCCAATCAATTTGTTTCACTAAAACACACTTTATGAACCTGTTCAGAATGGTTTTTTGGGTTGAAGCCGAAAATTCACCTATTTTGAGAAAAGTGGAAAAAACACCTTTTTAGTTACAAAAAAACCATCATTTTTGTTGCAGTTTTTGAAAAAACTCAAATTTTTGAGAGGAAAATTTTTTCTCAAATTTTCTTATTTGGGCTCCCCAAACAGTCTACTTTCATCCATTCCTTGTCAATATACCCCATTTTTTGAACCAAAACAGAGTTAATAGGTGATTTTTATCGAAAAACGTGTTTTTTACCATTTTTGCCCCCCATTTCCCTCTATAAGTCAACACATAACAAAATTCTGGCAAAACGGGGCAAAAGTGTATCCTTAGAATTTCATTACGGGGCTGCATGCAAAAAATTAGGGAATTCTGACCTCCAGTTTTCGAGAACACGACTTATTCTGCACGAAAGGTAATATAGGTAAATGTTCTTTCGAACCGACGGGGCCCCTTCCCCTGTCTCTACTGAACGCCAAAGCCGGACGCGGCGGCCACCCAGGTATCAGGGTGGGGCCGTTTGGTTGTGTTTTGGTTGTATAATGTGGGCCTGTAGCTATACATTTCGCGTTCTACGCACTCGCAAAACGGAGCACCCTTCGGGTGCTGCCGTTTTACTCGGCCAGCCTAATTAGTATAATTGAACATCAACCTGAATAATTCATACAAAAAATTAAAATGAAAATAACAAATCTTAAAATTGAAAAACGTTATACTTTTTTCAACTCAAGTTGTGATCTTAAAGCAACAAACGTCAGCTAGCGCTACATCTACGTTCTTTAAAAAAAACCATTTCTTTTATCTGATGCTGGTTGTGTTTTGTTTTGTCAGCCACTGAAAATACCATTTAGTTTTTCAGGAAGATTGATATATTTTTTTTTGGTTCACGGCTTCATGTTTTTTTAAACAGTTTTGACTCGAAACAAATTTGAACAAAAAAATTTCTAGAAAACACGTTTGTTTATGCTCTCATGTAGAAATATCCAAACCATTTTATTACGAGTTTTTGGAGGAAACTGCGAAGTTTTCCGACAATTTGTTTTTCGCAATACCTTTAATTCAGTTTGCTGCTTGTTTCTTTTTTTTTAATTAAATTGCATGTGGTTCAGTTTCTTATATGTCACAAGTTTTGTTCGCTTGGAAAAGCATGAATTGTTTATTTACAAACTAAGTGCTTAGATTGAAACTTTAGCAAGTAGAAGTTGTACATTTTTCAACTTTTCTTGTAGAAGAGAAAGAATTTTTGAACGCAAACACATGGTCTTTTACAAGTTAAAATATTCCGGAAATTTTTTTTGGTTTATTTTAAATTTTAAAAGTTTGTGAACGTAGTTTGCTTGACTTATTTCAGTTAGATAACAACAAATTTAATACTTCAAAACATTTTTTATTTTTTCATCATCAAAAAACACAAAAGTGAAAAAAAAAGAAAAACAAACCTAATTTGGTTTTGTTTAAAAACAAAACCAAATTAGGAAATTGTACCATGGACAAAAATCTGAAAAAACTTCAAAATTTGATCATGGATTTGAGTATGAAAAATGGCTGAATAAGAGCAACTTCAGCTCCAGAGAAATATTATCTCAATCATTACAAGGAAACTGACACACGAAACATTGAGGCTTTTCAAACTTTTTGACTACCTAAGCTTCCTAATCTTCCCTATCAATCACTAAAAATCCAAAACTCAATTCGAGCCTATTTTTCCAAAATTTTGCAAGTTGAACGGAAGTTTGATCTAGTTTTATTTTTTTAAAGATACAACTTTGAATTTCAAATATATTCTAATGAATTGAAAATGAATTTATTTTAACTTATGTCAAGGAAAAATTAAAGTCAACTGATATTCTGAATAACTACATTTTCAATGACAAGAAAAAACATCATTTAAACCACTTAAAATATTTTGTCAAATATATATATATATATAAATATATATCAGTACTTTATGACTTGGCTGAACGTTTTAGTACATAGTATTTTGGAACATCCAATTATATAGCTGCTGCGTAATAACACTTTGAATAAATGAAAAAATGAATATATATCAAAAGAAAAAAACCTTAAATTGAAAAACTCATGTTTTGAGCTTAATTTCTGATATCTATCTGATTTAAATAATGGTGAAAACTTTCAAATAATTTTCGTTTGACTTAAAATTTAACAGTTAAAAAACATTTTCAATACTTTGTTTTCAATTGAGAAATGGTTTCAATTGCGGAAAACAACCTTCATGTTCGATAGTCCTAACAAAAAATTCTTATTTAAAAAGTTGTGGAAATACATTTGATCGCCTTATTCCACTTTTACTGCCTAAATTTAAGTTAAAGATTTAGTATAATGTATGTATACCCATTCTAATGGTTTTCAACAGCATATGTTGTGTATATACTTGTTATGTTTGAAGAACCATTGCTGCATTTTTTTAAAAAATATTTAAGCTAGCCAAAGCTGCCAATATCATTAACTGCGCTACACAACATTTAATTTACTACACTTAGATCCGCTGAAACTATGTTAAAATAGAGTAAATTTCAAGTCACAAATTGTAGGTTGTATTTTATTTACCTAATGACTTAATTTTTAAAACTACCTTTTAATTTGATTGGATAATTTATGATAAAAAATACTTTAAAAATGTAGAAATTGTCGCGAGAAAATTAAGTTTTTCACAAATCCTAGATTATAGATTAGAAACCGTATCATAATTGATAAGGCTAGTTGATACTTTTGGTTTTTTTTAACAAGAGATAATCAATGGTTTAGAAAAAGTTAAAAGGCAGAGACAATTCTTTCTTGAACCCATGATAGTCTTGTTATAGTAGGGCATTTTTTAGGTGAATATTATACCGCCCCTCAAATACTTTGTTTTTATCAGTTTCTAGAAACATTATGTAAACCTTGTAGCCTGTTTAAATCTATTTATTTTATCAAACGATCAATATTTATTTTGAGGCATGTTTTTTGCGAGATACGATGAACATACTTCAGAGGAAATTCGAGCATCAAAAAAACTAACGTCATATAAGAAAATTCAAAAGTTTCACCGGCAAAACAAACCAAAAACGCGTAATTTTCAGCTGAAAAAAAACAGTGTAACTTCTCAGCATATTTACAACATGGTTGTTTTTTGGTTTTACCGTCTTAGAAAAAAATAGAATCATTTACGTATACGTGTATTTTTTTATGCTGTCAATACTTTTTGAGAATGGAAAAAAATTACGTAAAAAAATCTCTTGCAAATGAGCACTAAGTTCTTAAAGGGATACATGTACAAAAGAATGGGAAGAGTTTTGAAGATTCATAGGTAAAAACCTACGGGTTACAAGAGTACCTTGAATACATGCATTAACTTTTCTTTTCAAAGACATAAACAAATCTTGCATCTTTGTTATATTATAGCACAATGTCACTCATTTTTGCTTATGTTTTTTGTTTTTGCAAATGAACAAAGAAATTGTCCGATAAAAACTGTGAAACAAGCGGTCAAATAAAACTTTTCAAAAATAATTTTTCCTTAATGTATTTCAAAATCGGGGCATTGGTTGAAAGAATCTTAAAAACTTTCTATTTTTGGTTAACTAGAAGTCGTCGCAAGTTCTCAAAAGAGAAGTTAGTTTATACTTATTTTACCAATTTCAAAAATCTTTTATGTTTAACGACAATAATTATGGCTACAGGCTTGAAATTTTGCTTAATTTTTGTTTGATTTTACTAAGGGCAAAAAAAGAGTTAAATCATAGTCTATCAGCAAAACAAAAATCTGATAAAAAGTTTTGATCAGTAAAGAACGGCCGAATCTGTGAGTTTTCTGGTTTAAAAAAGGAGAAAAACATATATCTAATAAAGAAAACTTAAAATGAAGAAATTGTGTTTTGAATTGATATGGATGTGTTACCTCAAAAGTCAAACAGAAAATCTTTGTTGTTTAAGACTACTAAAGTATTTCAAACGGAAAGCTTACCTCTGATCACCTAAAACACTACCAGTTATCAAGGAATAGAATAGTAGTTATCAGTTTTATTTTGTAGTACTGAGTAATCAAGGCGCAATTTTTTCGTTTCTTCAAAGACAACCACATTGTTTTTTTTTTGCTACAATTCAGCCTAATTGCTATCAAAAACAAATCATTGTCTCTTATAACAATTGCAGGAGTGTTCTTGAGACATTAACAGTCTGGATAAACTGTTTCTGAAATTGATACTTGAAAAAAAAAAAGAAAAAAAATTTGAAAAAAAAAACTAATTTTCTGCAATAAGCCATCGTGAAAGGTGCTTCCACAAATAGTTATATAAATTTTCACGTTATTAAGAAACATTTTATCATATATCAACGTTTTTGACTATTCTCGCGGTATATACACCCTAAAACATCATAAAAACTGTCTTCAAAACAAAAATTTTGGTGTTCTTATTGAAAAACGCCCTTTCGAGCACACCCTTGGACATGCTGAGTGAGAACGAAATCACTTAGCGACCTCGGATTTCTTGCACTGTAGAAGGCAAACTCAGCACTATATAAATCACACGGAAAACTTTTGGACTCCCTTTTGAAGTTTCCCGCCACATCGAAAGAGGGCGTTTTTTTGCTAAAAAAATCGAAAAATTCATTTTTGGCGGGGAAATTTTCAAAAATTTCAAAAATAAAGTAAACCTATAAATAACGGTTTCCAACTAATGTTGGCACGTTAAACATTTTTGTCCTCCATGTATATGGCAAAATTCTGGTGGGAACATAAAAAAATTGAAAATTTTTGCTAAAAAAATCGAAAAATTCATTTTTGGCGGGAAAATTTTCAAAAATTTTAAAAATAAAGTAAACCTATAACTGGCAGTTTCCGACTAATGTTGGCACGATAAACATTTTTGTCCTTCATGTAGATGGCAAAATTCTGGCGGGAACATTGAGAACTTGAAAATTTGACAAAAAATTTTCACGAAAAAATCAAAAAATCTCAAAATTTTTTTTTTCACAGAAATCAACAAATTAGCCCATTGGCACTCCCTAACAGTGCCCTTTCATCGGCCTCACCACACGCTACGTCGAATTCCCAATAAAAACGGAGTTATAGGGTATTTTTTACGAAAAAATGCATTTTTGCCCAATTTTGCCCCCAAAAAGGGCGTGTTTGGTCAACAAAGGGTGTAAATCTTAAAAAGTGTCAGAAGAATTATCTTATTTTCTCACAAATTCCTGGCTGCATGCAAAAATTCAGCAATTTTCAAGGGGCCAATTTTGAGATCGTTCCGCAATATGTGACATTTCGCTATATAGCTTTGTTCCCTAACCCCTACCCATTGGAAAATACAGCGCGCCGGAGGGGCCCTCCCCTGGCGCGCAAAAAATGCGGAACAAAGTTCTCGACCACCTAGAGGTTTTTGTGGCCCCGCTATATCATTCATTTTTGACAAGTAGGTTCCGCGGGGGGCGGAGCAGGGGAACGCTAAACGCACTTGCAAAAAAGAGCACCCTCCGGGTGCTCTTTTTTTTGCTCGAAAGTCTTGTAAAACGGTTTGGAACTGTAAATATTGGAAGCAGTTACAGATAAAACTTTTTGCATCTTTGTGCTCATAGTCACAAGGGGTTATCGAGAGCTTCAAAAACTCAATCTTGACATGATCTATCTCTAAAATAGACTAAATTAAGTGATTTTACGTTTTTCAATGATTCTTGAAGAGGACTGTCTCAACGAAAACAAGTTTTCGGAAACAGTCCTGGTAACTTAGTTTTGATCTCATTTTTGAGTCTATTGCCTTCAAATTGTGATTAGTAGGCTGACGGAACCTATATTATGTCCTAAAAAGATTGAGTTTGTGTCAAAAAGATGAAAGGCAAGAGAAAAAAAAACATTAAAAAAAGTATTAAAATTTTCAAAAAATTAAAAAAATTGAAACTTTTTTTCCAAAACACTCGGTTTTTTGTTTTGTCATAAAATAACAACAAATTGAGGTATAATGGACTTTAAATAGTCCATTTCGACTAGTTTTTACGATTCAAGCACATTTTAACTTAATAATAACATTCAAAAAACCACTGGAAATGGTGTTTTTCAGCAAACGCCCTTTTTGACCACACCTACGAAATTCATAACTTTTTATCTAACAAATATAGAGACCTCGGGTTTTTTGCATTGTAAAAAACATCCTACGGCTCACCTGTCGCACGCAAAAACCAACAAATTTTCTTTTTAATTTTTCCCGCAATTTTGAATTAGGGCGTTTTTTGGCTATTTTTGGTCCTTTTGGGCAATAAAAAGTCAAATTTAGAGACATCTGTCAAAAAAACTGTTATCACATGATAGAGTCAGCTTGCCATGGCTTACCAAATAGTGTCCTGAGTGAGACCAAAATTGCCCTCTAATTGTCCGTGGGGGGAGGAAATTGAAAATTTTCATTTTTGGCGGGAAAATTTGAAATTTTTCAAAAAAACATTTACTCTGCAGACAACGGCTTTAAACTAATGTTGGCATGGCACGCATTTTTTGCCTTCATAACTAGGGTCGATTTCTGCCGGGAACCTTGATTTTTCAAAAAAATGACCAAAATTTTTGTTGCATTTTTTCAAAAAAATCAAATTTTTGACAAAAATAAAAATTCCAAATACTACATAATTAGACTCCCCAAACTGTCTACTTTCATCCATTCCCTATCAATATACCCCATTTTCTTAACCAAAACCGAGTTATGGGGCCAAAAAGTCAAAAAACGTGAAAAAACGACATTTCACGCCCATTTTCGCCCCAAAAGTACCACACATAATATTTTTTCGGAAAAACGTCACAAGAGTTTTCGCCTTATCTCAAAAAGTTTCAGGGGGGTTGGCAAAATTTCAGAGAGATCTGACCTACAGTTTTCGAGAACTTGACTTTTTCTGCAAGAAAAGAATAAAAGGTAAATGTTCCTTCGAACCGACGGGGCCCCCTTCCCCTGTCTCTACTGAACGCCGAAGCCGGACGCGGCGGCCACCTAGGGGGCAGGGTTGTGTGGTCTATTCTCGAACTTAGTTATTTGCATCGCGTGGGGAAGAATACGAACAGCGCTCAACGCACTCGCGGAAAGAGCACCCTGCGGGTGCTCTTTTTGCTCGAGAACTGTAAGTCGATTTAAATCTTACATATTTCGTCCGAAATTTAACTTTTTTTCTAGTTGTTCTCAGTTAAACTCCCATGATACCTCAAATTATATTCCTGGAAGGGCATTTTTATAAGTCATTCTGTGGTTCGATCAATTAACTACCAAATACGTTTTGATTTACGAAATGGACTGTTTCAACGAAAACAAGTTTTCGGAAACAGTCCAAATTTTAAATTATGATCCCAAATACAAACAAAGAGAAATCTAATGCGTTGGTTAAACTTACAGAGCCCAGCCCATGTCTTTGTGTTTATTGACTGTTCAAACACATAACAACTATGTTAAAAACAATATTATTAAAATAAAAACAAAACAAATAATCGAGAAAGAAATTTAAGTTTATCAAAAAAATATGCAAAAAAAATCACTTATTTCTTTTTTTAAATATCACAAAAACCTCAGTTTGAAAAAGATGATACCTGAGAGGCCCGTTTTGACGCGTTACTACAGTTTAGGCACGTTTTGACTTCGCAACTCACAATGATCGATTAACTTTTACGTTTGTTTTACAAACACGCTTTTTTTTACCACAATCAAAATTTCATTACTTCTAAACCTCTTGAACAAATTGATGAAAATTTTTGCATCAAAACTAACTTGTCAAGGGTTTTTGAGGTATATAAAAATTGTCTCCAGTTAAATAATGATTTTTTGGCTAATTTTTGAAAAAAAATTAAAAAATTAGACAAAAAAATTTTTTTTTTCAGATTTGGCGATCAAAAAGTGCCTTCTATGATGGACCAGCAAAAAATTTGTTTCTAGGTCATAAGTTTGGCTCACTAGGGTATACAAACTGGCAAAATGTTTATAATAAAAAAGTTTACAAGAACAGTGATTTTTTGAAAAAAAAAGAAAAAAACGTAAAAAAATCAGTTTTTGGCGGGAAAATTCTCAAAAAATCAAAAATCAAGTTTTCTCTCTCTTTACTCCAATAAATTAATTCGGCCACGACAATCATTTTTTGTGATCAGTAAAAATGTCGAAAAACGACCGGAACATTGACTTTTTTGAAATTTGACAAAAAACTTCAAAAAAACCGCAAAAAAACATCAAAAATCTCGAAAAAATTGCAGAAAAAATTTTGGCAAACAATACACCATTCGATTCCCTTAACTGTGCTAGTGTCCAAAAAAAACATCACTTTTTCGCATTTTCTCAATCAAAATTGATTTATTGGGGCATTTTTGAAAAAAATCGTGATTTTGACCAAAAAAAACGCCACTTTTTCCCCAAAAAGTGCAACTCATAACATTATTTCGGAAAAACGCCTTCCCAAGTTATATCTTAGAATTTTGTCCTCTACCTACATGCAAAGTTTGAAGAAATTCTATACTGCCGTTTTCGAGAACTTGAATAATTTTTTTATTTTCCTAATTAGGTATTTTTTCTAGTTGACCGGCAAGGAAACCCTACCCTTGCCTAAAGGATTCACAAAGCCGGACCGCGACGACCACCTAGCACAATCAGGTACTAGTGGCTTGATTTTGGTTTTTAGTTTTTTCTGGAACCAAAAGAGAGTGTTGTCAAGCATCGACATCATGTGGTCAAGCAAATACGTGAACTTCTACGCATTCCCATTAGCAATGCGCCCTTCGGGCGCAAATGCCAATGCTCAATTAATTTTGCCAGGTGAAAAAATAAATTATTTAAAAAGTTCTGCTAAACTTTATTTTAAACTACCACCAAAAAACGCAAAGATTTCAAAGTGTAAAACAATCAAATTTTCGCCAATACCGGGCTTGCAATGAGACTGATGTTGGCAAAAGTAAAATAGAAAATGTAGAAAATGGAAAGAAAAAAATTGTTTAAAATAAGAACGCAACATCAAAAACCTATTTGATCTCCGCTCAAATCATAATTCAGATCAGGCTGATTTCAGACTTTAAGCGTAGAATTTACGGTTACGGCTGCTCCCTCTACAGGTCCCATAGGGACCGAGTGAGCATCCTACCTCGATCCAGGTTAACGGATAGTTGTTCTTAATTTTTCACAAAATTTTTTTTCACTAATGCTTGTTTTCAATTCCTCATGAGAAGCTGTATAAATTTTAAAAAAATTGATTTTATTAATCAATGCTTCCAAGAACAACTGATGTTAGGCGGTTGCAAATGCGGTTGCTGAAAACTAGTAAGGGATAATGATGAGAAAAATTGTAAGTTTTCAAATGAATTTAAAAACAGTTTTTTTCTTTTTTTCTTTTGTAAATCGGGAGAAATGAATCAGTTTTTTTTTAAGTTTTGCTCGCACCAACCACTGTTCTTAAGTAATGAAGATTCCTGTTCTAGCCGTTTATAACACTTTGGCAGAAAAAACATCATTATGATGTAAAATGTTTTAAAAAAGAGAAAAATTTAAAAATTATGTTTTTTTTTTAAAATCAAAAATTTGTAATTTTCAAAATTGAAAAAAAGTGAAAATTAATTGCATATTACGATTCAGCGTACCCATTTTAGTGGGTATAGCATTTTGAATTACCAAAAAATGTTAAAAATTGTAGATTTTATGAAGTTTTCATTTTGGCTATTTTTCCTTGTCGCCTCCACTTAAGGCACCTTTGAGCCAACTTGAGAAACTGGAACCTAAACAAGCTATACAGATAGTCTGAATGAGCCATTTTCAGCGTGATAACACGCCTGGAAGAAAAAAAACTGCAGAAAAGAAAGGAAATTTTGAACTTCAACCTTTTTTCTTCTTCAAATGGCGATACTTAGAATAATTTTTCAGCTGAAAAGTTCAAAAAAAATCAAAAAATTCAAATTTTGAAAAAAAAAATTAAAAAAATCTCATCAGTCCGTTTATTGGAGTCTTCGAGGTTTTGGGAGACCTTATCTGGCGGCTAACAACAAGTGGATCACTTATTTTAAATTTTTGAGAAAGGTCAATTAACCTGTTTTTACGTTTTTTTAGACAGAATTCCGAAAGCAATATCTTGGCTAAAAACAAAATTGAGGGCCTAAAAATAGTACAAACAGTACTCCCACATAAAGTACATTAGGTTGGAAACAAGAAATTGACTCTGATTCAAAAATCGTTTTTTAACTTTATTTCTGAACAAAAAATTGTAAAAAAATCAAAAACTGAATAACTTTTTGAAAAAAATGATTGTTTTGAAAAAGTGCCAATTTTCAGCTGAAACTTTTCATTTTAGCTATAAAAGACAGAGCAAGGCCCTTTAAGCTCAAATAAATTAATTAAGCAAATTATTTTCAAGTTTTTTCGTTAAAGGCTTTTATTTTGAAAAAGTATTCAAAAATGGGTTAAAAAAAGTCAAAAAAATCAATTTTCTCAGATTCAAAAACCTCCACCACCATGATGATTAGTTCGCTAGATAGGACTGCTGAAACCAATTTAGACGTATTTTCATAAGCATATCAAAATTTTTACTTATTTTTGAGAATTAAGCAAAATAAAAACTTTTCCCAAATTGGGCAAAAAGCCCAAATTAGCCCAAACACCTGTTAAAAATTGTTGGGTCAAAAAATCACAAAAGGAAACACCTATTCATTTGACATTTTAGGGCCGCATGCAAAAAATTAGACCATTCTAACCTGACAATTTCGAGAATCGACTTTTTTGCAAAATTTCTCTATAGTCCATTTGAGGGATATTACTTGTACCGGTGGGGGCCCCTACCCCACCTCAAAAAATTTTGTAATGCTGGAACGCGGCCACCTAGGGGGCAGGGTTGTGTGGTCTATTCTCGAACTTAGTTATTTGCATCGCGTGGGGAAGAATACGAACAGCGCTCAACGCACTCGCGGAAAGAGCACCCTGCGGGTGCTCTTTTTGCTCGAGAACTGTAAGTCGATTTAAATCTTACATATTTCGTCCGAAATTTAACTTTTTTTCTAGTTGTTCTCAGTTAAACTCCCATGATACCTCAAATTATATTCCTGGAAGGGCATTTTTATAAGTCATTCTGTGGTTCGATCAATTAACTACCAAATACGTTTTGATTTACGAAATGGACTGTTTCAACGAAAACAAGTTTTCGGAAACAGTCCAAATTTTAAATTATGATCCCAAATACAAACAAAGAGAAATCTAATGCGTTGGTTAAACTTACAGAGCCCAGCCCATGTCTTTGTGTTTATTGACTGTTCAAACACATAACAACTATGTTAAAAACAATATTATTAAAATAAAAACAAAACAAATAATCGAGAAAGAAATTTAAGTTTATCAAAAAAATATGCAAAAAAAATCACTTATTTCTTTTTTTAAATATCACAAAAACCTCAGTTTGAAAAAGATGATACCTGAGAGGCCCGTTTTGACGCGTTACTACAGTTTAGGCACGTTTTGACTTCGCAACTCACAATGATCGATTAACTTTTACGTTTGTTTTACAAACACGCTTTTTTTTACCACAATCAAAATTTCATTACTTCTAAACCTCTTGAACAAATTGATGAAAATTTTTGCATCAAAACTAACTTGTCAAGGGTTTTTGAGGTATATAAAAATTGTCTCCAGTTAAATAATGATTTTTTGGCTAATTTTTGAAAAAAAATTAAAAAATTAGACAAAAAAATTTTTTTTTTCAGATTTGGCGATCAAAAAGTGCCTTCTATGATGGACCAGCAAAAAATTTGTTTCTAGGTCATAAGTTTGGCTCACTAGGGTATACAAACTGGCAAAATGTTTATAATAAAAAAGTTTACAAGAACAGTGATTTTTTGAAAAAAAAAGAAAAAAACGTAAAAAAATCAGTTTTTGGCGGGAAAATTCTCAAAAAATCAAAAATCAAGTTTTCTCTCTCTTTACTCCAATAAATTAATTCGGCCACGACAATCATTTTTTGTGATCAGTAAAAATGTCGAAAAACGACCGGAACATTGACTTTTTTGAAATTTGACAAAAAACTTCAAAAAAACCGCAAAAAAACATCAAAAATCTCGAAAAAATTGCAGAAAAAATTTTGGCAAACAATACACCATTCGATTCCCTTAACTGTGCTAGTGTCCAAAAAAAACATCACTTTTTCGCATTTTCTCAATCAAAATTGATTTATTGGGGCATTTTTGAAAAAAATCGTGATTTTGACCAAAAAAAACGCCACTTTTTCCCCAAAAAGTGCAACTCATAACATTATTTCGGAAAAACGCCTTCCCAAGTTATATCTTAGAATTTTGTCCTCTACCTACATGCAAAGTTTGAAGAAATTCTATACTGCCGTTTTCGAGAACTTGAATAATTTTTTTATTTTCCTAATTAGGTATTTTTTCTAGTTGACCGGCAAGGAAACCCTACCCTTGCCTAAAGGATTCACAAAGCCGGACCGCGACGACCACCTAGGGGGCAGGGTTGTGTGGTATATTCTCTACTTTAGTTATTTGCATCGCGTGGGGAAGAATACGAACAGCGCTCAACGCACTCGCAGAAAGAGCACCCTGCGGGTGCTCTTTTTGCTCGAGAACTGTAAGTCGATTTAAATCTTACATATTTCGTCCGAAATTTAACTTTTTTTCTAGTTGTTCTCAGTTAAACTCCCATGATACCTCAAATTGTATTCCTGGAAGGGCATTTTTATAAGTCACTCTGTGGCTCGATCAATTAACTACCAAATACGTTTTGATTTACGAAATGGACTGTTTCAACGAAAACAAGTTTTCGGAAACAGTCCAAATTTTAAATTATGATCCCAAATACAAACAAAGAGAAATCTAATGCGTTGGTTAAACTTACAGAGCCGAGCCCATGTCTTTGTGTTTATTGACTGTTCAAACACATAACAACTATGTTAAAAACAATATTATTAAAATAAAAACAAAACAAATAATCGAGAAAGAAATTTAAGTTTATCAAAAAAATATGCAAAAAAAATCACTTATTTCTTTTTTTAAGTATCACAAAAACCTCAGTTTGAAAAAGATGATACCTGAGAGGCCCGTTTTGACGCGTTACTACAGTTTAGGCACGTTTTGACTTCGCAACTCACAATGATCGATTAACTTTTACGTTTGTTTTACAAACACGCTTTTTTTTACCACAATCAAAATTTCATTACTTCTATACCTCTTGAACAAATTGATGAAAATTTTTGCATCAAAACTAACTTGTCAAGGGTTTTTGAGGTATATAAAAATTGTCTCCAGTTAAATAATGATTTTTTGGCTAATTTTTGAAAAAAAATTAAAAAATTTGACAAAAAAAATTTTTTTTTTTCAAATTTGGCGATCAAAAAGTGCCTTCTATGATGGACCAGCAAAAAATTTGTTTTTAGGTCATAAGTTTGGCTCACTAGGGTATACAAACTGGCAAAATGTTTATAATAAAAAAGTTTACAAGAACAGAGATTTTTTGAAAAAAAAAGAAAAAAACGTAAAAAAATCAGTTTTTGGCGGGAAAATTCTCAAAAAATCAAAAATCAAGTTTTCTCTCTCTTTACTCCAATAAATTAATTCGGCCACGACAATCATTTTTTGTGATCAGTAAAAATGTCGAAAAACGACCGGAACATTGACTTTTTTGAAATTTGACAAAAAACTTCAAAAAAACCGCAAAAAAACATCAAAAATCTCGAAAAAATTGCAGAAAAAATTTTGGCAAACAAAACACCATTCGATTCCCTTAATTGTGCTAGTGTCCAAAAAAAACATCACTTTTTCGCATTTTCTCAACCAAAATTGATTTATTGGGGCATTTTTGAAAAAAATCGTGATTTTGACCAAAAAAAACGCCCCTTTTTCCCCAAAAAGTGCAACTCAAAACATTATTTCGGAAAAACGCCTTCCCAAGTTATATCTTAGAATTTTGTCCTCTACCTACATGCAAAGTTTGAAGAAATTCTATACTGCCGTTTTCGAGAACTTGAATAATTTTTTTATTTTCCTAATTAGGTATTTTTTCTAGTTGACCGGCAAGGAAACCCTACCCTTGCCTAAAGGATTCACAAAGCCGGACCGCGACGACCACCTAGGGGGCAGGGTTGTGTGGTCTATTCTCGACTTTAGTTACTTGCATTGCGTGGGGAAGAATACGAACAGCGCTCAACGCACTCGCAGAAAGAGCACCCTGCGGGTGCTCTTTTTGCTCGAGAACTGTAAGTCGATTTAAATCTTACATATTTCGTCCGAAATTTAACTTTTTTTCTAGTTGTTCTCAGTTAAACTCCCATGATACCTCAAATTGTATTCCTGGAAGGGCATTTTTATAAGTCACTCTGTGGCTCGATCAATTAACTACCAAATACGTTTTGATTTACGAAATGGACTGTTTCAACGAAAACAAGTTTTCGGAAACAGTCCAAATTTTAAATTATGATCCCAAATACAAACAAAGAGAAATCTAATGCGTTGGTTAAACTTACAGAGCCCAGCCCATGTCTTTGTGTTTATTGACTGTTCAAACACATAACAACTATGTTAAAAACAATATTATTAAAATAAAAACAAAACAAATAATCGAGAAAGAAATTTAAGTTTATCAAAAAAATATGCAAAAAAAAATCACTTATTTCTTTTTTTAAGTATCACAAAAACCTCAGTTTGAAAAAGATGATACCTGAGAGGCCCGTTTTGACGCGTTACTACAGTTTAGGCACGTTTTGACTTCGCAACTCACAATGATCGATTAACTTTTACGTTTGTTTTACAAACACGCTTTTTTTACCACAATCAAAATTTCATTACTTCTAAACCTCTTGAACAAATTGATGAAAATTTTTGCATCAGAACTAACTTGTCAAGGGTTTTTGAGGTATATAAAAATTGTCTCCAGTTAAATAATGATTTTTTGGCTAATTTTTGAAAAAAAATTAAAAAATTTGACAAAAAAAATTTTTTTTTTTCAGATTTGGCGATCAAAAAGTGCCTTCTATGATGGACCAGCAAAAAATTTGTTTTTAGGTCATAAGTTTGGCTCACTAGGGTATACAAACTGGCAAAATGTTTATAATAAAAAAGTTTAGAAGAACAGTGATTTTTTGAAAAAAAAAGAAAAAAACGTAAAAAAATCAGTTTTTGGCGGGAAAATTCTCAAAAAATCAAAAATCAAGTTTTCTCTCTCTTTACTCCAATGAATTAATTCGGCCATGACAATCATTTTTTGTGATCAGTAAAAATGTCGAAAAACGACCGGAACATTGACTTTTTTGAAATTTGACAAAAAACTTCAAAAAAACCGCAAAAAAACATCAAAAATCTCAAAAAAATTGCTGAAAAAATTTTGGCAAACAATACACCATTCGATTCCCTTAACTGTGCTTGTGTCCAAAAAAAACATCACTTTTTCGCATTTTCTCAACCAAAATTGATTTATTGGGGCATTTTTGAAAAAAATCGTGATTTTGACCAAAAAAAACGCCCCTTTTTCCCCAAAAAGTGCAACTCATAACATTATTTCGGAAAAACGCCTTCCCAAGTTATATCTTAGAATTTTGTCCTCTACCTACATGCAAAGTTTGAAGAAATTCTATACTGCCGTTTTCGAGAACTTGAATAATTTTTTTTTTTTCCTATTTAGGTATTTTTTCTAGTTGACCGGCAAGGAAACCCTACCCTTGCCTAAAGGATTCACAAAGCCGGACCGCGACGACCACCTAGGTAAAAACATATATAGATATATCCATACATACTTACATAGTTACAAATAAAAGAAAAAAGTATACACACGAGGCAAATAATAAAATAAGATTTGCACCTACCTACATGCATGCTTTTAATTTATACACACCTAAAATATATATCAAACATACATCAATCCATATACATGCATACATTTTACACGTAAGTATAAAAATCGTTAACACCAACATAGAGGCCTTATGTAAAATGGAAGCATATTGTATACCATGAATCGTGTATATCTTTCACACTTATAATCAAACAATCACATATGCAAACATACATACATCAGTACATACCTACAAATAACATAAGTATACATTTCAGTCGCCCAAACTTTTTCATGAAATTTGCAACAAACTTTTCATGAAATTCTTCAATACTCCAGTTTGGTGTCTTCGTAGATGTGGAGCTCTTTCTCTCTCTCTCTCTCTTTCTCTTTTTCTTTTTCTTTTTCTTTCTTTCTTTCTCTTTCTCTCTCTCTCTCTCTCTCTCTTTCTCTCTCTTTCTCTCTCTCTCTTTCTCTCTCTCTCTTTCTCTCTCTCTCTTTTTTTCCTTAAAATTCACTCTACGTATTCTATTAAATGAATTCGTTTTCATCCTACACAAAAATACACATGGGGTTATTGCCATTGAAATTTCAACTTGGGATCCATTGGTATTAAGTTTCACTTCAGGATCTCTCTGGGAAAAAAAAATCACTTAGAAACTGTTTCGTACAAAATTTCTGATTGAGATCTTTCTCTCTATATCTCCTTTTTTCTCTCTCTCTCTCTCTTCCTCTTCCTCTTCCTCTCTCTCTCTCTCTCTCTCTCTCTCTCTCTCTATCTCTCTATCTCTCTATCTATCTCTCTATCTCTCTATCTCTCTATCTATCTATCTATCTATCTATCTATCTATCTATCTATCATGTAATTTTGCGCATGAAAGCTTTATTCGAACAGAATTTTCTAACAGTAAAGAAGCCAAAGGACTTATGACTTAAGTGTCAGGGATATCGTTTTGAAAACAATCCCGCTGCAATAGATGCAGCTGATTTCACATCTCAATGAGAACTGGTCCATGAATCGAGGGAAATTTGGTTCTATGGACCCACTGGAGTTGATTTTTTCACATGTGACAAGCATTTGTTGAGCGGTGTTACCCTCAGACTTTCCTACAGACGTTCTCATGAAGACTTTCTCATTATTTCTGAAGATGCTGCCAAGCATTACAAGCTGCAAATACTCGAAGCGAAATAGATGTTAGAAAAATGACTGTGAACGACCATGTGCTCTCTGCCATTGAATCAACTTTGCTCAAAACTCCTGCAAACTACCCATAACAAGAAGAAATTACAAAAAACATTTCTTGCAACAGTTGGTCAGCGCAGCTGGCAACAGGAAGATATTTTTGCTCGTGAACCGGTGAGACAAATTATAATAGCATTGAACACAAATAATGCATTTCTAGGAACAAACCGAACGAATCCTTTCCCATAATCAAAAGTTTGGATTGGAGCAAGTTACCTTGAGATAAAACGGTTTACCAATAGCAAGTACACCAATCAGTACACAAGATCATAAACGTCTCTTCTTCAACACACTATCAGCGCTAGGTTTGTTGCACTGCGGGCTGGGAATCACTCTGGATAACTACCAACAGCACTTTTTTATGTGTTTTGATCTCACTAGCACACAGCAGGCAGCTCATGACTTCTTGCATCCAGAACTTACTAACTGCTCAGTTTCACTCGATCTTCAAAACTTCAAACGCTTTGACAGCAAACCTGGAAATTTTTGTTTGGGGTATACGCTCATCCAATGTATTTATTACCTCCGACCGCAAAGTTACGAAGAACGTCCTTCCAATTTCGACCGTCTAAAAATGGATGAAATCCAGTTGCAGGATCTCATTCAGAACTGTAAACATCTGAAATATAAGTTTCTTGGAGTATTTGCAGCGGACAATTTTCCACTTCACATCCCAAACAATATCTTTATGATTGTGAATACTTCAAAATCAGATTCTCCGGGGACACATTGGATTGTGATTTGCGACAGAATAAATGTTTTATATTTTGCTGATCCTCTCGGTCTTCCTCTTTGGCAGTACACCAATCAGTATAAACGATTGAACGAAAATTTTCATCAGGTGACTGAATTGATGACAAACTTTCGCATGCAAGACACAAACTCTACCATGTGCTGTTCTTTTTGCATTTATATTGCACATTTGATTTATGATAAAAACTTTAATGGTGATGCTTCTGATTTTGCTTACATAAATGATCATGTTTTGAAACGTTTCCTAACTCACATGCTTACCCATTGACTATTTAATATGTCTGTTTTGTACACTTTTCAATTTCAATTTAAACACTACATTTTTTAGTAATTGACATTTTTACCCAATTTTTAACTGAATAGCAGTAATCCGAGAAGTTAGATTACTATAAAAAAAATACAAAATCGATCTATGGGGGGATATCACCATACCAGCAACTGTTGCCTCCTTTCAGTACAAGTTCCGGACGGGTTTCGAAACGCCGCCTTTCGGCTGAGAGTCGAGCGCCATGCGTTTTCCTCTACTCGGACCCCAAGAAATTTTATTCCACTTCAATTCTATAGTAAAAAGTTAGGTTCAAGTCTTAGAAGTGATTGCAGCAAAATTAATGGGCACTTTTGGCTTTCATCAGTGTTCTCATTTTTCAAGATCTTAACCCACTTCAACTTATTAGCTCTTTCAACCTTTCTATAAAATCAAAGCTATTGTCATAGATTTCAGACGTTTTTTCGGTCTCCTGTACACACGGAAAATGGAAATGTCGAAACTTTCAAGCCAATTTCATTATTTTAGAGTTTTCAGTGTTCCATAATTTTTCTTTGGTTTAACCTTCATTTGGCTTAAAGAAATTTTTCATTCTTATTTCGGTCAAATTGATCATTAGTTTTTGCCTAAATAGAGGTGGCGGCCGCCGCAATTGACGAATTTTCCTTTCTTCGAGACTCAGCGATAAAACATGCATTTTTGCATGCAAGGAAATCGTTCACCGCAGCCAACAGTTAAGCTACGCTGCCAAAAATCCGGTGCTTTCCTATATACCATATAGTCTGGTTGCATTAGGTTCAACTGATTGCATATAATAGGTATATAACGTCATTTTACATGTAAACAAGCCAATACCCCCAAACTTTAGAAGGGAAATCATGCACCGACCAAAACTTAATTCCGTTCCCGTTTCCACAACGTTCAGTGGGAATACTCAATAACATACCGAAGTTTTACATGAGGACTATTAGGTATAAAATTATACATTGAGATCATTAATTTTACATAGGGATCATTAGCTATAAATATTTACATAGAGATCATTAGGTATAAATATTTTACATAGGGATCATTAGGTATAATTATTTACATAGGAATCATTAGGTACAAATATTTACACAGGGATCATTAGGTATAATCTATACCCATTGATCCCTGTAGGGATCGATCATGTCCCCCCCCCCCCCAACCGATCCCAGTGTCGTATATCTAAACTAATAATAACGTAGAAAAAAATTGTGCCAATTAAAATTACTCCTGAACAAACGAAAGTATAATTTAACCAGCCCAAAGTTGCACCAGACAAAAAGCAACTGCTGCATAATTGCAGTGTCACAATTGTGTACTCAGAGGCGAAACAGAGCTTCGCACCACTTGCGATATAACACACACATAAGAAACGAATCGCAAAAAATTTAGATGTTGAAAAAACTAAGAGAACCAAAACTTTTGTATGTCTCGATAAAAAAACTAGGAGCCCAGCTAAAGCTTGAGGTAAGTTTTTGATATTAAATAAATTTGCCATACTGATGCGGCACGAAAAATGTGATTTCTTAAACTGTTCTTTGCCTAAAACCTTCGTTGTTTCTCTATTAAAATAAGTGAGAATAGTAGGAAAATTTGAGATAATCAATTTTCCAAATGAGAAAACATTTCTCTTGAGAAAAAATCCAGGAATCGCCGCTTCTGCATGAACAATTATCATCGCAATCCGTTCTTTCAATGGAACTTTTCATCTCAGATTTAATTGTGTTAATTTTAACAAAATTCACAAAATTTCTTTAAAAAAAAACAGTCAAAAGTTCTAAAAACGGTTAAAATACTCTTCAAAATCCCTAGCGCTTTTCTGCAAAAACCAGGTTATGGCGGCTTAAGCAGAAAAGATTCCAAAAGCCGGATTTCTCGATTGAGCACAACCTGAAAATTGGCCCGTTAGTTTTCGTGTAAAGTCAATAAGTTTCTAAAAAAAACTGTCGAAGCTGCCAAAAAATTTATGTCTTAAACAAACTGGTCATAGCCAATAATTTGTCAAATAAAAAATTTCTTGGCAGCTTGACTAGAAATTTGACTATTCCGAGGGCCATAACGTTATGTGTAAAGACAATTGGGCGTAGCCACTTATGCAGAAGATATTTTCAAAACAACTCTATTGATTGAAAACGAAAATTCAAATTCAAATAAAAAATTTCTTGGCAGCTTGACTAGAAATTTGACTATTCCGAGGGCCATAACGTTATGTGTAAAGACAATTGGGCGTAGCCACTTATGCAGAAGATATTTTCAAAACAACTCTATTGATTGAAAACGAAAATTCACAGGTGTAGTTTTCGAGAAAACAAAAAAAAATCAAAAATAAGGGTCAAATATTCCCCATACGTTTTCGAAGACTGTAGACAAAGGGGTCAATTAAAAAAAACTCAAGGTGAGTATGCAGGCACACAGGGGAGTAAGCGGTCTTTCAATTCATACTCCTTTTTTGAAAATGAGGAAAAGTTTCTGAGAAAAAGTAAAATTTTTGCAACACGTGAAAAAAATCCAAAACGAAAAAAATGAATTTTCAACAAACCGATTGATAAACTTACAACCAACTTGAAAAGTGCGGAGCGGAGTGTTAATATTGTGTTTATTTTGACACTGTCCAAAATTGGGTTAGAAAATTGATAAAAAATAGGCCGAGAAACAGAAAAAAGCAAATAAGGAAATAGGAAGTCAAGGTAAGTGAAAACTATAGGCGTAAATCAAATACCAAAACGAACATTGAATAAAAATAACAAGTTCGCCGATAACAGACAAGCAGATCAATAATTGACCGAATTTTATTTGAAACAGAATATTTCCCCTTTGAAAAAAAAAACACGTCCTGGTCAGATTCGAACCCAAACACTATCAAGCAAGGTGGAGATGACTGCAGACGTCTAGATGAAACCTGTGGACAAAGTTACGGGGAGAAAAGTCTAGTGCCCGATTGCAATACCCTTGCTGATCGCAACTGCAAACAGTTACGAAATCCCAGCAAGTTTCAATCACTTTCGACTGATTTATATAATCAGCGCATTTTTGGCTGGCTTATACTTCGGCTAGTTTGTTTACACTCAATTTTTGTTCCTGCGGAATCGTTCATCAAAACTCATGAATAAATTGAAATAAAATGTTAACTAGCCTCCAGGTAGCATTTGGTTTGGGTTGAGAGGTGGAGCCAGACTGATGAACTGATCAATGGGGTCGACCGGCGACGCCAGTGACAGGGCAGCTGCATTGTTCTCCTCCTGTTCTTGAGATCTTGCAGAGTCAGTAGGCAGTAAACTTAGGGGCAAGTTAGGAGTTGGTTGACGCTGATCGGAGTTGGTCACACGACGGGTGGGTGAGGTGTTTTTTGATGAGGAGGCACTTGTGGAAGCACGGGGGCCAATTCCAGAGGAAGAACTATAACAAGTTTTCAGTCGGACTTATGTTTTTAACCATACTTACCCAGACATTGAGAGCAAAAATTTGAACACATGGTAACGCTTTGATAGAAAAACAATATACTAAGGAACGGAAAACTATTAGGAACAACAAGAGACACTAATATAACTACAGAACATAACTACGAGCAATTCTGACGGCTTCAAATATTTCAGGTCAATCCTTTTTTCCTTGAATGAAGAACAACACAATAATTCTAGTACATTTTGTTGCAAAGTTTGTTGAAAACTGAAAAATAAAAAAACAATTGAAAAAATGTAAGCTGCTCTTAAGGACTAACCTCCTTTGCAACTTTGGACTCTTGATTGGATGTTTATGTTCGGTTTCATTGACAACATGGAATGCATTCGTGACCGGAGTATGATGCGTACGATGTTTTGTGCTCTGAATCAATTCTTCAGGAGGCACAACTTGTCGATAATTATCAAACTTGACTTGAAACTTCATTGCTCTATTGTTGTAGTCTCTTAAAATTGCTTTTTTAAAAGCTATCAATTCCCTCCTAACAACTTTTCGTCTTCGTTTTCTTGGCTTTGAAAACTGTTGGACTAAAAACTGTAGTTGATCTCTGGCTGTAATTCGAAATTTTTCAGTCGCTACTCCAACTGTTTCATCTATATTCCCAATAAAACAGTCAAGTGAATTACTGAGTGCTGCCGACGACGATGAAGCTATCTGCGCATCGCCAGGAAATGTAGTTCCATCACTGACTCCTGACCCAGTCACTTTTGAAATGGAACTAATACCGGAAGCTTGTTGCGGATATTCTACACTAGAAATATTGGTGCTAGTTCGCTCTAACTTGACATCTATTTCACCTACTGGTCCCTGGGGAGTTGTGAGCCTGACAAGCATGCAACCATGTCGGACCAGCTCGCCAAGTGTGACCGCAAAATTTATGTAGGGCGATGTGACGGCGGAGCTAAGCACCGCGTTGTTATTCATGTCCGACATTCACATTTGCATCTGAAAACAATCCAGCACATAATTTTAAAATGTTCCAGAATGAACAAAACGATTAACTTATGTTTCCAACATATGTTATCCTGCTTGGTCATAAACTAAAAATGAAGTATTTGCCATTGAAAAAGAAATCAGAAGTCAAACCGCAAAAAAAAACATTAAACTGAGCCGAACAAATTTTAGACCATGGCGACTTAACCTCTGACATAAGGCGGATTCGGGATACATTAACTCCATTTATTTTTTATCTCATAACCGATCATCTATTCCATCTATTCCTTTTCTATTCTAAATTTTTCCTACAAATTTAGAATAGAAAAGAGTCCACTCGGGGAGGGTTCTCATGCTTGAGGGACCGAATGCTTGAACAATTTCAACCAATCGAAATCGCTAAGCGTTCTTATTGGCTAAATGCCTTTCCCGCAAAATCGAAGTCAAAATTAACAGAAAAGGTTTTAAGCTGTACAATTCGTGCAGATCTAATAAATTTGTTTTTTTTTCCATTTTTTGTAAATCGGTATCTTTGGAATATTAAATTTGCTCAAATCCGCCTTCGATACGGCAATACTTCAAAACTCATCTGCTTATTATCTAATCGGTCAATATTAACACTAATAGCCTGGATTTATTTGTTTACTTTGAGATTTTTGCGATTTACTTTGAGATTTTTAATACTCAATTCTGATTGGTTTAAAGTAAGCTAAAATAAGTTTCAAGCATTCGGTTCCTCCAGCATGAGGGACGCCACCAGTCCACTCGAATCTTATGTAAGCAATTAACAAAATACCCTTTTGTATTAGTGTAGCACTTTCAATACTACAACTTCAAATATAAAAGTCTTAGAAGTCCTCAAAAGTCTTTTCCCTGTTTGGTCAAAATGTCATCTCAAATAAAAGACTTTAAGAGAAAGAATAAAATACAATAGGAGAGAGATTCAACCGTCTGTTTGGGTGAAGAAATTCGAGTCACTGAAAATGCAGGACGCTCATCCAAAACAATTTTAGTTTGGTTTTGTCTGCACCTGCTATATAGATTTCGGTCCCCTTTTCATCTCTTATCCTCTTTTTGATTAGGAGACAGACATTTGCATTTTTATTGATTTCTGATAGTAAAAAATCAATATTTAAATTAACTGGCGGAACTCACAATAATTTCACCTGCCTTAGTTACTTTAATATTTCGAGCTGAGGGGGATTTAGCCGTTTTCACAGTCCAAACAATAGGCACACTCCACCTGACTGGCGCCGTGGAAAATATTAAGTTTTCTTGATCATCCGTTGAACTTTATTAAAAAATCTTTGCCTTTCCTTGGCTTTTTTCAAGATTTATAAAACCGAAACAACAAGATCCTAGCTAAAAATCCGATGAAAACTTGAAAATTTAGAAATCTGGATTTGACTTTATAGAGTTTCAAGTTAAATCGTTCATTGAAATCTGAATCAAATTTTAATTTTTAAAGGCATTCTTCTCTTAAGGTGTGAAAAATTTAGAAAAAAGGCCACTCGAATCAGATGTAAACATTTAAAACAATAGCCTTTTAAAAGTGCAGCATTTCCTATTCTGAAACATCAAATAAAAAAGTCTCAGTAACAAATTAGAGAACACCATCTACTTGAACACTTGCAATTAGATATAGCGTCAAGTGCACTACTCAATTAAAACGAGGGACAAAAGAAACTATTAAAACTTATTTTATTGACTGATCATTTAAGGAAACAAAGAAAGCCCATATAAACGTGCATTCTCAAGGTCAACTGTTTCCTCAAATTCATAGACTCTCTAGATTTCTTTCGAAAAATTTATTAACTAGCACTAGGTAGCTTTTTATAAGAACAATATCAGAGGAAACAATTGTATTTCAACAAAGTTTATCAAATCAGAACTCACAGAGGGTTATTGAGGTCGAGCGATATGGATGCGATCTGTTTACTCACCGACTCGATGTTCGATCTCCACGACAGAAGAACTGAGTGCAAATTCTTCCACTCGGCTTGTGAGAACGTCCTATGTGCAACACTGCCGACCAGAACCTTCTGGTTCACCTGGTCTATTTTAGCTTTCACTACTTTGGACCTGATGGCCTCAATCACGAAGCTCTCTATCTCGTCATTGCTGAGCTGCAGCTTATCGGATAATGTCGCAAAAGAAAGTTCTTTGTTTTCCAGTGCTAAACAACAACTTTGCTTAATTATACATATAAATGATACTTTGAGTCATAAAAAAACTAAAAAATAGACAAGCGAATATAATTCGATTTGAACTCGGTAATTCAGGCGCGAATCATAATCTAATTTAAATACTGAGGTACTTTAAGAGCGAACATGTTAACAATTATTTGAAATGGGTCCAAGAGCAGAAAAACTGGATTGATACAGGAAAATCGGTGTTCGATAGCGAGCACGCAGTTGATTTAAGGTCACCAATGGTAGCAATACGGGCGCGTCGCTAATCACCCGACTCTTATTTTCAAATAGAGTCCTAGTCTCTGTTGACAAGCTCGCATTACATTTCAATTGGAATTAATTCCTTATAGTTCAATAAATATCGGCACTCTTTCTGCTTTTAGATCTTTTCTGCCCTTTGACCGGCCACTAGTGTAAAATGACATATTTCACATATTTTTGGACCAAATTTTTGGACTCAATTCAATTCGGAATGATTTTTACGCCGGATTTTTTCTGCAGCATATGCGTTATAGAATGGAATATAACAAGCGTTACTAATGCCGAAATAAATTTTCGAAAAGACAATTATCCCAAGTTATCCGTTAATTATCACAAATTAAATTTTCAAAAAGACAATTTTCAAACACCTATAATTTCGCAAAAAATATCACAGGTGAAATTTTTTTTTTCATTCTGAGCTCGGAATATCAATATATTTTAGATCGCATAAAAAATTTCCGCCAGAATGCTGGATAAAAATTTATCTTGACGAAAAAAAATCCCGAGCACTAATTTGCCTTTCTTCAATAGTCGAAATTATTCACTATTCTTCAAAAGCCGAAAAAAAATAGGTATATCGTATATGGGACGCGAAAAAAAATATATACGACTACTTAACAATCCTTAGAAGGGTTATGCTTAAAAAAGGGCATATAGTTTTCAATTGCTGCACTTTGTCTTAGTTATTTAGTTAACTGCATGATTTGATCGCAAAATGATCCGACTGACCACATGCTTGATTATGCTGTAGAGAAAAAACTTCTAATAACACTGATTCTTACGCAATTGAGTAAATCCTTTGTACTAATTTAAATTTTACGCAATTTTGGCACGATCAAAAGTTTTATTGGTTTTAATTTCCCAAATTTCTTTCTTTAAATGAATTTTGTCGGTTAAAACAATCAGAAATTGAGACAAAACTGCTCGTATCAGTGCGAAGCCCTGAATGTTCCGACTGCCTTTTAAGGTTCCTGGAGCAGCAGTAAAAACATAAAAAAAACTAAATGAAATTAAATAAAATGAAAATTTTTTTTTCTAAAATTTGAAATTTTTTAGGAAAATAATCCCCCACACGCCATATAAAGTACCAAAAGATAGATTTCGTTCATTGTAACAAATCAATTATGGCAAATAAGCTTCGTTCAACCAATTTGGAACGATTTCTAAGACGGATTAAATCTCCGCTTACGCTTTAATAGCGCGAAATATATCGCGCATTAATTGTCCCAAATTGGCCAAAATGGCAATCTTTAAACCCCCATAACTTTACGAAAAATGATCACAAGTGAAATATCTTTTCAAATTTAAGTTCAGGACAACAAAACCTTTTGAATGATATTTAAAAATTCCGTCAAAAATGGCTATAGTTAAAAAGTCGAAATTTGTTTGAAGAAAAAAAAACCCACCCCGAGCACAAATATTCCGTTACTTTCGTATCGAAAGTCGGAACAATAATTTGGATATTAAGCTAAAATTTCAAGGTTCTAAACAAACAAATCAAAGCGCCTCAAAATTAGACGCTTTGAAAATATTCATACAAGACGTATTTTTCAATATTGCTGAAAAACTCCTGACATTTATTTTTTCATGTTCAGAGGTCATACATTAAGAAAAAAACTTTTTCATCTGCACTACGAAAGATGCACAGTTGCAATTCTCTTAAAATAACTGATCACACAAATCGTCCTCATCAAAGAAATTCATTAAATTTTATAAAATAGAAATTCCTCCTTTAAAATCAAGGTCTTCAAACTAATATAGATTTCTCGTGAAGTTATGTCCGATTTTGTATTAACGCTTGTTTAGCGTAGAAAAATCTTAGTTAGCAAATCAAATGAAGCCTATGTGAAAAAAACCTAGATCACAAGCACTTGGTCACTTTCTGTGAAAACCCATACAGAAAAAAAACAGTCAAAAGAATGATGAAAAAGAGTCAATGACCATAAAAAAACTGGAGCGAAAGTCAAAGACAGGTATAAAAAAGAATGAACCCAAAGAGACCGGAAAAAACTTAGCATTGTGATGAAAACAAAATTCAAAAAATGACAATATCACCGTAGATCTCTCCGAATTTTATAATTGACACTTAGTTAAAAAATTGACTCTAACTAAGACAACAAGAACGAGATATGAAATTTCTTTTTCGCTGATTTTTGTGATAACCAAAAACTAATTTTTGAAAGCAGAAGTCATACATTTTTATTCCTCCCAATTCAATTTCAATTAATCCTAAAACAGAGACAAAGCAGAATATCTCCTCTGCGTTTCTATTCTTTGAACATTTTCCGCACCATTTGCGATACCCCACAAACCATGCAATTGGAAGCTAGCGGACAGAAATTGAGAAAACATCCACCAAAACCAAAACAAAAACATCGACAAAAATTTTCACAATACGAAATATATACGACTACTTTACAATCGTAAGAAAGGTTATGCTTAAAAATAGGGCATGTACTTTTCAATTGCTGCACTTTGTCTTAGTTATTTAGTTAATTGTATGATTATGCTGTAGAGAAAGAACTCCTAATTACACTGATTCTTACGCAACTGAGTAAATACCTTAAACTCAATTAAATTTTACGCAATTTTGGCACGATCAAAAATTGGTTTTAATTTCCCAAATTTCTTTCTATAAATGAATTTTTTCGGTTCAAAAAATCAGAGACTAAGATAATTTGGATATTGAGCTTAAATTTCAAGGTTCTAAACAAACAAATCAAAGCGCCTCAAAATTAGACGCTTTGAAAATATTCATGCAAGACGTATTTTTCAATATTGAACATGATAAAACAAATGTCAGGAATTTTTCAGCAACAATATTGAAAAATACGTCTTGCATGAATATTTTCGAAGCGTCTAATTTTGAGGCGCTTTGATTTGTTTGTTCAGAACCTTGAAATTTAAGATCAATATCCAAACTATCTTAGTCTCTGATTTTTTGAACCGAAAAAATTCATTTATAGAAAGAAATTTGGGAAATTAAAACCAATTTTTGATCGTGCCAAAATTGCGTAAAATTTAATTGAGTTTAAGGTATTTACTCAGTTGCGTAAGAATCAGTGTAATTAGGAGTTCTTTCTCTACAGCATAATCATACAATAAAACATAATAACAAAAAGCAGAGGCATCGTGGGGCTTCGCACCCCTCGCAAAACACAACAAGCATAAAAGTGCGAGCTAGAAGAGCGTGAAAAAAGGAAAATCGCAGAGGCAAAATTCGAACACACTACAAACAGTTTGATATTTGTTAGAAAAAACAATCAATTTGAGAAAAACGTACGAAAACGTACCTGTTGTCATGCAAAAAAAAATCGAAATTTTTTGAAATTTGCGACGTTCGATCGAAACGTAATATGATTAGAAGCAACCTTTTCGTCTTTCCGTCCAAAAAGGCGCAAACAAGGTCACTTTATCAAAAACATTTATTCTAAGTCATATATAGCCCATTACTGCGAGAAAAGATGAGTAAATTAGACTGAGTAAACACTATTGGAAAACTCTCGAAATTTTTGTTACAAAACTTGTCTATCTGGAACAATTAGGATATTAAGAATTTATTATGCTTAATTAATGAAGCCGGTTAAAAACTAAAAAAATCCAAAACTCCAATATCGAGGTTTAACGAAATCCGGACTTTTTCCTGAAAAACGAAAAAATAATACAACCTATAAAAACGTCTTCATAGAAATAAATGATACTTCGAAAAAAAACTCACTTGAAAAAATATTGATTTTCAAGAAAAATCTAATTTCGAAAAAAATACATCACGATAAAATTTGATGAACTTCAAGAATGAAACTGCCAAATAATCTTGGCAGAAAACTGTCCATGACAAAGATAACAAAGCAAGGCCATTAGAAAGATGAAGACACTCAATCAACTCAAAGAGACCAGAGAAAAATATAACCGTGAAAAAAAAAATTTCCAGTTTCAAAAAGGTGAAATCATCTTGGAGCTCTCCAAAATCCTTTCGAATTGACGATTTGTGGAGAAAAATCACCCAATTTGAGCTAATTAGATCTAGATATGAGAGTTTCACCTCACTTGATAATCTGACTACTAACTAATTTTGAAAGCAGAAGTCATACAATTTCACAGATCTCAATTTTATATAATCTTGAAGCACAGGCGATAGTTAATATCACATCTGCATCAGAAATAGTTTTCGCTTAACTTGCGACACCCCACAACAAAACAATTGCAAATTAGAGGGCAAAAATGAGAAAATTAATTCCAAAACAAAAATAAAACATCGACAAAGTTTTTCCGTCATTTTTAAATTTCAAATGGGGACAAACAATGTAAAAAAAGAAAAAAACATTGATATTTAAACAATTGAGCGTCATGCTTATGTGTTACACGGCGATACCTCTAAATCCGAACAAAACTTTCAAGCGGAATAATAACAAAAAATTAAGGCTGCTATATTTACAAATTACAGAAATAAAACAAAATATCAATAAGCAGAGGCATAGTGGGGCTTCGCACCCCTCGCAAAACACAACAAGCATAGCAGTGCGAGCTAGTAGACAGAGAAAAAGGGAAGATCGCAGAAGTAAAAAACGAAAACACTACAAATAATTTGATTTTTGTTAGAAAGAATTTTCAATTTGAGATAAACGTAGGAACCCTTTACTGTTGTCACGCAAAAAAAATCTAAATTTCTTGAAATTTGTGACGTTTAATCAAAACGTAGAAGGATTAAAAGTAACCTTTTCCTCTTTCCGTCCAAAAAAGCGCAAAAATGGTCACTCTATCAAAAAAAATGTATTCTAAGTCAAATATAGACCATTATTATGACAAACGATGAGGAAATTCGACTGAGTAAACACAAGGAGTAAACCCTCGAAATTTTTGTAACAAAGTTTGTTTACCTGGAACAAAGCGGATATTACAAATTCATTATGCTTAATTGGCTTCATTAATTAAGCATAATGAATTCGTAATATCCGCTTTGTTCCAGGTAAACAAACTTTGTTACAAAAATTTCGAGGATTTACTCCTAGTGTTTACTCAGTCGAATTTCCTCATCGTTTGTCACAGTAATGGGCTATATTTGACTTGTAATACATTTTATTGATAGAGTGACCATTTTTGCGCTTTTTTGGAAGGAAAGACGATAAGGTTACTTTTATTCCTTCTACGATTTGATTGAACGTCACAAATTTCAAGAAATTTAGATTTTTTTGCATGACAACAGTAACGGGTTCCTGCATTTTTCTCAAATTGAAAATTTTTTCTAACAAAAATCAAACTATTTGTAGTGTTTTCGTTTTTTACTTTTAAAAAACCAAAAAAGGCAAACAAAATCCAAAATCGAGGTTTAACGAAATCCGGACTCTTTACTGAAAAATGAAAAAACAACACAAACTATATAAATGTCTTCATAGAAACAAATAACTCTTCAAAAAAAGTAAACAAATTTTTAAGTAAAATCTAACTTCGAAAAAATACATCAAGATGAAGTTCGATGAACTTCAAGAAAGAATCGGCCAAATAATCTTGACAGAAAACTGTCCATGATGAAGATAACAAAGCAAGGCTATTAGACAGATGAAAACAGTCATTGAATACAAAGAGACCGGAAAAAAATAAAACGTGAAAAAAAAATTTCGAGTTTCAAAAAAAAGATAAAATCATCTTAGAGCTATCCGAAATCCTTTGGAATTGACGATTTGTGGAAAAGAACCAACCAATTTGAGCTAACTAGATTGAGATTTAAAAGTTTCACCTCACTTGATAATCTGAAAACTACAAACTCATTTTGAAGCAGAAGTCATACATTTTCACAGATCTCAATTTTATTTCATCTTTAAACACAAGCGATAGTTAACATCACATCTGCATCAGAAACATTTTTCGCTTAACTTGCGACACCCCAAAACCATACAATTGCAAATTAGCGGGCAAAAATGAGAAAATTAATTCCAAAACAAAAATAAAACATCGACAAAGTTTTTCCGTCATTTTTAAATTTCAAATGGGGACAAACAATGGAAAAAAAGAAAAAAAAACATTGATATTTAAACAATTGAGCGTCATGCTTATGTGTTACACGGCGATACCTCTAAATCCGAACAAAACTTTCAAGCGGAATAATAACAAAAAATTAAGGCTGCTATATTTACAAATTACAGAAATAAAACAAAATATCAATAAGCAGAGGCATAGTGGGGCTTCGCACCCCTCGCAAAACACAACAAGCATAGCAGTGCGAGCTAGTAGACAGAGAAAAAGGGAAGATCGCAGAAGTAAAAAACGAAAACACTACAAATAATTTGATTTTTGTTAGAAAGAATTTTCAATTTGAGATAAACGTAGGAACCCTTTACTGTTGTCACGCAAAAAAAATCTAAATTTCTTGAAATTTGTGACGTTTAATCAAAACGTAGAAGGATTAAAAGTAACCTTTTCCTCTTTCCGTCCAAAAAAGCGCAAAAATGGTCACTATCAAAAAAATGTATTCTAAGTCAAATATAGACCATTATTATGACAAACGATGAGGAAATTCGACTGAGTAAACACAAGGAGTAAACCCTCGAAATTTTTGTAACAAAGTTTGTTTACCTGGAACAAAGCGGATATTACAAATTCATTATGCTTAATTGGCTTCATTAATTAAGCATAATGAATTTGTAATATCCGCTTTGTTCCAGGTAAACAAACTTTGTTACAAAAATTTCGAGGATTTACTCCTAGTGTTTACTCAGTCGAATTTCCTCATCGTTTGTCACAGTAATGGGCTATATTTGACTTGTAATACATTTTATTGATAGTGACCATTTTTGCGCTTTTTTGGAAGGAAAGACGATAAGGTTACTTTTATTCCTTCTACGATTTGATTGAACGTCACAAATTTCAAGAAATTTAGATTTTTTTGCATGACAACAGTAACGGGTTCCTGCATTTTTCTCAAATTGAAAATTTTTTCTAACAAAAATCAAACTATTTGTAGTGTTTTCGTTTTTTACTTTTAAAAAACCAAAAAAGGCAAACAAAATCCAAAATCGAGGTTTAACGAAATCCGGACTCTTTACTGAAAAATGAAAAAACAACACAAACTATATAAATGTCTTCATAGAAACAAATAACTCTTCAAAAAAAGTAAACAAATTTTTAAGTAAAATCTAACTTCGAAAAAATACATCAAGATGAAGTTCGATGAACTTCAAGAAAGAATCGGCCAAATAATCTTGACAGAAAACTGTCCATGATGAAGATAACAAAGCAAGGCTATTAGACAGATGAAAACAGTCATTGAATTCAAAGAGACCGGAAAAAAAAAACGTGAAAAAAAATTTTCGAGTTTCAAAAAAAAGATAAAATCATCTTAGAGCTATCCGAAATCCTTTGGAATTGACGATTTGTGGAAAAGAACCAACCAATTTGAGCTAACTAGATTGAGATTTAAAAGTTTTACCTCACTTGATAATCTGAAAACTACAAACTCATTTTGAAGCAGAAGTCATACATTTTCACAGATCTCAATTTTATTTCATCTTTAAACACAAGCGATAGTTAACATCACATCTGCATCAGAAACATTTTTCGCTTAACTTGCGACACCCCAAAACCATACAATTGCAAATTAGCGGGCAAAAATGAGAAAAATAAACACCAAAACAAACAAAACATCCACAAATTGTTTCAACATTTTTTATTTCAATTGGGGACAAACAATATAAAAAAACATTGAAACTTAAACAATTGTGCGTCACGCTTGTGTTATACGGCGATACCTTTAAATCAGAACAAAAACTTCATTCGGAAGAAGAATAAAAACTAGAGGCTGCCATATTTACAAATTACAGAAATAAAACATAATAACAAAAAGCAGAGGCATATTGGGGCTTCGCACCGCTCGCAAAACACAACAAGCATAAAAGTGCGAACTAGTAGACATTGAAAAAAGGAAATCGCAGAGGTAGAACTCGAACACACTACAAACAGTTTGATATTTGTTAGAAAAAACAATCAATTTGAGAAAAACGTACGAAAACGTACCTGTTGTCATGCATAAAAAAAGTTTGCGACGTTCGATCGAAACGTAATATGATTAGAAGTAACCTTTTCGTCTTTCCGTCCAAAAAGGCGCAAACAAGGTCACTTTATCAAAAACATTTATTCTAAGTCATATATAGCCCATTACTGCGAGAAAAGATGAGGAAATTCGACTGAGTAAACACTATGAGAAAACTCTCAAAATTTTTGTAATAAAACTTGTCTATCTGGAACAATTAGGATATTAAGAATTTATTATGCTTAATTAATGAAGCCGGTTAAAAACTAAAAAAAATTCCAAAACTCCAATTTCGAGGTTTAACGAAATCCAGACTTTTTCCTGAAAAACGAAAAAATAACACAACCTATAAAAACGTCTTCATAGAAATAAATGATACTTCGAAAAAAAACTCACTTGAAAAAAAAATTGATTTTCAAGAAAAATCTAACTTCGAAAAAAATACATCACGATAAAGTTTGATGAACTTCAAGAATGAAACTGCCAAATAATCTTGGCAGAAAATTGTCCATGACAAAGATAACAAAGCAAGGCCATTAGAAAGATGAAGACACTCAACCAACTCAAAGAGACCCGAGAAAAATATAACCACGTGAAAAAAAAACTTCGAGTTTCAAAAAAAGATAAAATCATCTTGGAGCTCTCCAAAATCCTTTCGAATTGACGATTTGTGGAGAAAAATCACCCAATTTGAGCTAACTAGATCTAGATATGAGATTTTACCTCACTTGATAATCTGAAAACTACAAACTAATTTTGAAGCAGAAGTCATACATTTTCACAGATCTCAATTTTATTTCATTTTTAAACACAAGCAATAGTTAACATCACATCTGCATCAGAAAATTTTTTCGCTTAACTTGCGACACCCCAAAACCATACAATTGCAAATTAGAGGGCAAAAATGAGAAAATAAACACCAAAACTGAGCAAAACATCCACAACTTTTTTAAACATTTTTGATCTCAATTGGGGAGAAACAATAAAAAAACTTTGAAATTTAAACAATTGTGCGTCACGCTTGTGTTATACGGCGATACCTTTAAATTCGAACAAAAAATTTCAAGCGGCAGAAGAACAAAAACTCAAGGCTGCCATATTTACAAACTACAGAAATATAACATAATGACAAAAGGCAGAGTGGGGCTTCGCACCCCTCGCAAAACACAACAAGCAAAACAGTACGAGCTAGTAGACAGTGAAAAAATGAAAATTGCAGAGGTAAAAATCAAACACACTACAAACAATTTGATATCTGTTAGAAAAAACTATCAATTTGAGAAAAACGTACAAAAACGTACCTGTTGTCATGCAAAAAAAATCAAACTTTTTTGAAATTTGCGACGTTCGATCGAAACTTAGAAGGATTAGAAGCAACCTTTTCATCTTTATGTCCAAAAAGGCGCAAAAGAGATCATTTTATCAATAACATTTATTCTAAGTCTTATGTAGCCCATTACTGCGAGAAAAGATGAGGAAAATCGACTGAGTTGAACACTGAGAAAATTCTCGAAGAATTTGTAACAAAATTTGTCTATCTGGAACATTTAGGATATTACGAATCTATTATGCTTAATTAATGAAGCCGGTTAAAAACCAAAAAAAAACCCCAAAAAATCCAACTCCTTCCTGAAAAATGAAAAAACAACACAACCTATATAATTGTCTTCATAGAAATAAATGACACTTCAAAAAAAGCTAACTTGAAAAAAAGGTTGATTTTCAAGTAAAATCTAACTTCGATAAAAAAACATCAAGATGAAGTTCGATGAACTTCAAGATAAAAAATAACATAGCAAGGCTATTAGACAGATGAAAACAATTGTGCCTCATGCTCATTTTTTATACGGCGATACCTTTAAATCCGAAGAAACCTTACAAGCGGAAAAAAAAGAAAGACTGCCATAATTATAAATTACAGGAAAGAAAAACAGAGGCATAGTGAAGCTTCGCACCACTTTGAACTACCTCACTGGCCGGATAAGGCAATCAAATCATAGTAGTGAGCAATCTGGATGGCCATGGTTTGTCCTTGTCAAAAAATTGATTTTCAAGAAAAATCTAACTTCGAAAAAAATACATCACGATAAAGTTTGATGAACTTCAAGAATGAAACTGCCAAATAATCTTGGCAGAAAATTGTCCATGACAAAGATAACAAAGCAAGGCCATTAGAAAGATGAAGACACTCAACCAACTCAAAGAGACCCGAGAAAAATATAACCACGTGAAAAAAAAACTTCGAGTTTCAAAAAAAGATAAAATCATCTTGGAGCTCTCCAAAATCCTTTCGAATTGACGATTTGTGGAGAAAAATCACCCAATTTGAGCTAACTAGATCTAGATATGAGATTTTACCTCACTTGATAATCTGAAAACTACAAACTAATTTTGAAGCAGAAGTCATACATTTTCACAGATCTCAATTTTATTTCATTTTTAAACACAAGCAATAGTTAACATCACATCTGCATCAGAAAATTTTTTCGCTTAACTTGCGACACCCCAAAACCATACAATTGCAAATTAGAGGGCAAAAATGAGAAAATAAACACCAAAACTGAGCAAAACATCCACAACTTTTTTAAACATTTTTGATCTCAATTGGGGAGAAACAATAAAAAAACTTTGAAATTTAAACAATTGTGCGTCACGCTTGTGTTATACGGCGATACCTTTAAATTCGAACAAAAAATTTCAAGCGGCAGAAGAACAAAAACTCAAGGCTGCCATATTTACAAACTACAGAAATATAACATAATGACAAAAGGCAGAGTGGGGCTTCGCACCCCTCGCAAAACACAACAAGCAAAACAGTACGAGCTAGTAGACAGTGAAAAAATGAAAATTGCAGAGGTAAAAATCAAACACACTACAAACAATTTGATATCTGTTAGAAAAAACTATCAATTTGAGAAAAACGTACAAAAACGTACCTGTTGTCATGCAAAAAAAATCAAACTTTTTTGAAATTTGCGACGTTCGATCGAAACTTAGAAGGATTAGAAGCAACCTTTTCATCTTTATGTCCAAAAAGGCGCAAAAGAGATCATTTTATCAATAACATTTATTCTAAGTCTTATGTAGCCCATTACTGCGAGAAAAGATGAGGAAAATCGACTGAGTTGAACACTGAGAAAATTCTCGAAGAATTTGTAACAAAATTTGTCTATCTGGAACATTTAGGATATTACGAATCTATTATGCTTAATTAATGAAGCCGGTTAAAAACCAAAAAAAAACCCCAAAAAATCCAACTCCTTCCTGAAAAATGAAAAAACAACACAACCTATATAATTGTCTTCATAGAAATAAATGACACTTCAAAAAAAGCTAACTTGAAAAAAAGGTTGATTTTCAAGTAAAATCTAACTTCGATAAAAAAACATCAAGATGAAGTTCGATGAACTTCAAGATAAAAAATAACATAGCAAGGCTATTAGACAGATGAAAACAATTGTGCCTCATGCTCATTTTTTATACGGCGATACCTTTAAATCCGAAGAAACCTTACAAGCGGAAAAAAAAGAAAGACTGCCATAATTATAAATTACAGGAAAGAAAAACAGAGGCATAGTGAAGCTTCGCACCACTTTGAACTACCTCACTGGCCGGATAAGGCAATCAAATCATAGTAGTGAGCAATCTGGATGGCCATGGTTTGTCCTTGTCAGTAGTAATCTAAGTTCACTCCACGGTCTTATTCCATCTAATGTGTCAAGGCCAAACTAACAGGTATTGTTCGTAGTGCTTTCAAACTTCGAACAATACTTTGTCGCTCGACCTAGATTGAGAACACGGTTAGAGATTTGTATGATATTGAAAAAATAACGTTCTTTCCTGAATTGCTTTTTGATTACTGAACAAACCTATATCCTAGAGTTCCGGTAATTAGCTCCTTAAAACCCTCACATGGCTCAGCCAGCAAAGGAGTAAAATCTATCGACAAACGCATTCTGAGAACAACCAACACAGGACCCACCGGTAATCTTCACATTATTGTCGAGGAAACAGACAAAACGAATCTTGCTAAACGTTTCACGCAACCCTACGAGACCTAGCACTGGTGCAAATACGCCACATCGGAAGACCGATGTCTCAAGGTCATTCTTATTTTAAATCTGGTCAACAATGACATTCAAAAGGAGTTAATAAGAACAGATCCTGCGCAATGCTTGGAATTGGCAATCAACCTGCAAACACGAGAAACAATTGGCATTAAAACCAGGACAAGAAAGGACGTATTTCATGAAAGTACCTAAATGAGGGTCGAAACATAGCGTTCATTGAAAATGAAGGGAACTTAAATAAAAAAAATGTATAAATGAAAGCGGATGGACGAATTGCCATTTGTTGTACTAACAAGAGATAAAGACGAACCAACTGAAACACCCAATGAAAGAATCCGAGCATCCCATCTACAGCAAGCACGCAAAACAGTCCTGCGAAGGGAAAAGAGGGATCTATACGGGGACTGGGCAGATAAATCAACGGGCAAAGCAATCTTACTAGCAACATACTCATCGACTATGAAAAGCCCGGGAAAAAAGAAAGTGGTTGTTCGCAACTCGGAATTGGCCCCGACTATTGATCGAATCCCAGTGTGAAAAAATGCAGTACGGAAAGGAGCACTGCCGAGCAGTAAAGCTCAGCAAATGATACCGGTAACACGGAACAAAGCGAGGACCAAAATGAAGCGACACCAGAAGCTCATCTTGGGGAAAATAACGGGCTCTACAAAGATTCGTCATTAAAAAGAACAAAATTCGAAAGAGCCAGACACAGACCGGAGCTCTGTCAGGATCGAAGAGAAAACGAGTATAAGTCAACCAGGATCACACGCCTACATTCAAGAATTTCTCTATAGCACGCGCATCTAGCCCGCCGAACAGTGGGGGTCAGACAGATAAAACAGCTGAGACCAAATTGCCACCGGCATTGCAGGCAGATTCAAGTTTCCCCAAGCTGAGCGATTGTTCATTTGACACGGCAAGCGAAGAAGAGCTGACGGAGAGATCCAGGCTAAGGACTAGAAGATAACGAATCAGACAGGAAAAAGCAATGGTTTCGACAACGGGCACTGAAAAGGACATCCGGGAACAAAATCGACGGGAACAAGCGGAACGAGTACTCGCAGAAACAGTCCGATCAAGGGAGACGCTATCGGCAACCAATTACTACACAGCTCAAGAGGATATCGAAGAAATCCATAGTGACTATTCAAGTGGGAAAGAAGGAGCATTGGGACCAGAACCTGAATAGGGCGAAAAATTTGAACGGAAGAAAAGAATGAAATGCAACATAAAGAGTCGGAAAAACTTTTTAAAAAATTAAGCAGGACTGCAGTACCCCACTTGCCGGATAAGGCAATCAAATCAAAGTAGTCAGCCATCTGGATGGCCATGACTTGCCTTTATGTCTGTAGTAATCAAAATTCATTCAACGGTGCTTTTCAATCTAATGAGTCAAGACCAAAGTAACTGGTATTCTTTGTAATGATTTCATACTTCGAAAAGTACTGAGAATGTGAATGCGGTTGGAGATTTGTATGTTATTGAACAAAACTTTCTATCCAAAAATGAATTTCGATTACTGGTTTTACTTTCGGCTGCCTTATCCGACAAGAAAATTCAGCATAGGGAAAAAATCCCTTTAACCTAGAATTCTGTATTTAGGATTGGCTCCTTCTTTCCCTCGCCAAACACTTGTAAAACACCATAAGCACAGCAGTGCAAGCTAGCAGACAAAAAATACTCAAAAGGAAATATCAAAACAACTACAAACCATTTAAGTTTTGCATGAAATTTTTTTTTTCAATTTGAGGAAAACGTACGTAAATTCCGTCGTTGCTGAACAAGCTTTGAGGAAAAATTGATCCTAAATAAATGCTCCAAAAGATTCTGTTAAATGAATTGTTTCAATTATTATGCTTAATTAGCAAAAACGGTTAAATACAGAAATCAAAACCTAAGTGCAATTCAACGAAATCCGGAGTAAATACTGAAAAATAGAGGGAAAAAACACGACCTATAGAAAACGCTTTCACGGAAATTAAAGACATCTCAAAAAAATGGCCTCGTTTGAAAAAAAAAGATTGACAGCAAAATCTAAATTTGAAAAGAAAACATCAAGCTAAAGCACTTTAATTTTCATGAAAAGATCTGAAGAATAATTTCGTACTTAATGAGCTTTACAAAGTTCACAGTTAGAAATTAAGGAAATACGCGCAAAAAAAACCAACACAAAGCACAAATACTCGATCGTCCTCTTTGGAAGCCGGAACAGAAAAAGTTAGAAGAAGCTTGGGAAAGTGACCATGATCAAGATAAAGAGGCGAAGGCCAATAGACAGATGAAAACAGTCAATGACTCGAAGAGACCGGAAAATTTTTAACAGCATGAACAAATTGAACTTTTGAGTTTCAAAAAATATAAAATCATCTTAGAGCTCTCAAAAATCCTTTAATAACAAACGATTTGTGAAGAAAAATAAACCAAATTGTGATATCTAGATCTGGATATGAAAATTTCATTTAACCTGCTATTTTGACAACTTTTAACTCTTTTGAAAGCAGAAGTCATAAGCTTCATACGTCATATATCTTGATTTCAAATTATCCTAAAACGCAAAAAATAACATCCGCCTCTGCATTAGAAATGTTTTTTTAATTCGCAGAGCTTGCAAAACTCCATAAGCATAGAACTGCAAGCTAGCGAGCAGAAAAACTTCACCAAAACCAGAAGAAACACCGACAAAGATTTAAATAATTTCGCATTAAGTTCAATTGGGGTCAAACTTTACAAATACCGATATTCTTTTACAAAAACTAAATGTTCAAGCGACACTTCCACATTTTAACAATTGGGCATCACGCCTATTTATTATACGTCGATACCTCTAAATCCGAATACGCAAAAAAAAACAAGAATGTTATAATTACAAATGAAAGGATTAAAACCTAAATTTACAACAGACAGAGTAATAGTGGGGCTTCGCACCAGTTACATAACACCTCAAGAAGAGCAGTGCAAGTTAGCAGACAGCGAAAGAAGCTAAATCTCAAAAAAAAAACGAAAACGGTACAAGAATTTTGAGATTTGTTTGAAATTATTATCAATTTGACAGAAACGTTCGAAAGCTCCCAGTAGTTTACCAAGCTTTGAGTAATATTTATCAAAAAGCAATTCACCAACAAATTCTCGATTAATTAATTTGCGCCAAAAACGAAATCTTTGTCATGCAGAACGTTCAAAAATCCTAAAATCGCTATGTACTCAGGAAACGTAAATGGATCAAAATAAACCTTTCTGTTCAAACGGCGCAAAAACGGTCACTTTATTGGGCATCGGAGATCGACTTTTTCACCTCTTTGCGCCGTTTTCGCAGTACCCTCAAAGACTTCTTACTAGAGCGCTCTAAACTCTTCAATCGTGAAAACTCATGCACTTGGTTTTTGAAGTGCCGTTGCTCTTTCTGTAGATCTTAGTTTTTAACATACATTTGTTCATCTATTTATATAAATTTTGCCTTATTTTTAATAAGGGAATTAATTCTTTTTTTGTTTTGTTTGTTTGTGTATTGATAAAACCTAATCTAATTCAATTATAGCCCACAACCTTGCGACAAATGATGGGGAATTTCAACTAAAATTTGAGTAAACACTAGAAATTTCTAAAGAAAATTGAAGATTCAGAATTTATAATGCTTGTTTATTGCAACT
Source organism: Symsagittifera roscoffensis (assembly GCF_963678635.1). Taxonomy (NCBI): domain Eukaryota; kingdom Metazoa; phylum Xenacoelomorpha; order Acoela; family Convolutidae; genus Symsagittifera; species Symsagittifera roscoffensis. The sequence goes on along the minus strand of NC_087063.1, from coordinate 46,927,541 downwards.
GTTAAATAAACCAAAAAACCTTGAGCTTTTTCAAAGTCCGAAGTCTTTATTTAAAAAGGGGGAAAATGAAGACAAACAAAATGAACGTCTTCACTATGTTCAATTTCACTTTGAAAAAATCAACAAAAACTTGACATTTAAAAAGGTTTGCTCTCAAGCAAATTCAAAGTTCGAAAAACAAACCACATCAGATTGAAGCTCATTGGTTTTCAAGAATAGATCTACTGAAAAACATTTTGTTCCTTTTAAACTTTTCAAAGTTTCTCAGAGGACACTTGAAAAAAACTTTCAATGTTGAGAACGGAGCGAAAGTCAACAGATTGAAAGTAGTCAAGGAACTGAAAGAGACAGGATAAAATTGAACAGGCCGGATATCGTGAAAAAAAAACGATTAAACTTTATTTTTCATAAAATGTCTTTCAGATCTCCAAAAAACTTTGTGATTGACAGTTTGTGGTAAGAAAAAATTCGAAATAGAGCTGGATATGATCATATTATTTCAATGGATATTCTGAAAACTGAAAAAAAATTTAAAAAAGCAGAAGTCACACATTTATATTTCTAACTCAATTTCAATTTATCTTAGAATACATGACAAAAATGAACATCGTCTAAGCGTTCTTATTCTTTCAACTTATTCTAACCACATGCAATACCCACAAACCACATTCTTGAAAGCTAGCCCGCAAAACATTTTATAAGATCCAACAAAACCAAAAAGAAATGAAAAAACTGAAAAAAGAAGAGATCGAATTAAGGCAAAATGTCGATAGCCTAAATCTTTGCTGTCAAAATCAGCTTTTAATTAAAAAACTAAGTTCAAGCGGCAACAAAGCCGACAAACATTGAGTAAACGAAGGTTTAGCGGGGAACAAATGATGAATTTAAAAAATTTGTACGTTAAAAAATTGAAACTCAAACTTTCTACTCCCCAACACCCATTCCGATGCACAAAAGGATCGGGAACCATTTCAATTTCTAACTTGGTAATCACTCCGAAATACTAGACATCGCTACCAATCAAGCCGAATAAACATTTTAAGGGGAAGAAAGACAAAATCAGGGCTGTTGAATTCGAAACTTCAAAATTTAAAGGAATTGATCAAAATGACAATGAACACAAGGCGAAAAGGGGCCTTGCTTGCACCACTTTACAATACAACGAAAACATAGCATTGCAAGTTAGCACACGGATAATAAACAAAAAATACAAAGTAGAGGACATCTGAAAAAAAACACTTCGAAGACTTCGATATTTAGTCGAAATTGACAAAGCTTAAAAAAAACTCCGGTGCTGATTAATCTTTCAGAAATACTTATCAAGCGGTGAGTCAAAAACAAAACTTGTCAATCAAAACGGAAACGTAACTCGTCAAGCAACAACAAAATTTAATTCGATTACTATCAATAGTTCCCATCAAAGGAGGCATAAGAAGGTCACCAAACTTCACAGCAAAAAACAATGCAAAAACAAATCAACAGAAACTGAACTGACAATTGAGTTAAAAATTTAAAGAAGTCAATGACTCGGTTTGATAATTTGCTGACCTGAAAAACTAATTACTCCATTTTCATAAAGTTAGATCATTGAACGGTCAAAAATCACAAGTCAAATCGCAAAAAAAAACTTGAAATAAAACCAGGGCTTGTAAAAACACCTAATTTAGGATAGCTGAAAAAATACTAAGTTTTTCATGCTATGGTAAACCTGAAGGTAAATTTGACTTTCGAAACTAAAAGTCGATCACGTTTTTTGTTACCTTTACACATTCGTAATTAGAGAGCTAAACTTGACTTTCTTTCTCCGATTAAATTGAATTGGATTCATATAGCGCATAAAAACCTAGGAGCATTCATGAACGAATTAATACGTATAAATGCACTTCGGTAAAATCTTAAAGCATTTTAAGACTTCGCCTGAAAAAAAATAAATCATCACGAATCACGTTCATCGACTCTAAAAAAATTCAGCTGAAAATTCGCTGAACTTCGTGAAAGTATCTACTTTGACATCCCCTTCGTTTAGAATTTTTCAACCTCTTTGTGAAAACTTCTACAAAATAACCACATCGAACCCGAATATTTGGTCACCCATATCGCAGGCAAAACAGGAAAAAAAACGGTTAACAGTGAGTTGGCGAAGTATCCGGGAACAAGAAAACGAACGCAGCGGCAACAAACATAGGAAATAAAAAATGAAGACAAGGAAAGCGGAAAACATTTATTGTTGAGAAAGAAAAAACAATTTTTCAAAAAAGATTAAACCATAATCTTAGATCTCTTAGAAGATTTTATTTCAAATAAAGACAACGCCATTTAAAAAAACTTTACGTTAATGATTTACACTTGGAACAAAAATTAACCCAAATTGAAAAGATTGGATCTAGATATAAAATTTCTATTTGCCTTGATATTCTGAAAACAATCATCTACTTTTGAAATCAGAAAACAATCAATTTTTATCGCGATTTCAGCTTTCGTCATGCAAAATTTTCAAAAACTTGAACTTCTCTTTGCAATCGTAAACACAAATCATTTAAAATCGACCTTTTTCTTCACAGGACGCATGAAAAGGTCTTTTAACCAATAATATATTAACCAAAACAATCATAGCGAATCAACCACGTTCGGCAACACCAAAACATCAGGTGAAAACTCTTTAATTTCATGAATGGACCTACTTGATAACACTCTTCGTTTTGAACTAACCTTCCTTGTATCAAAGTCAAAGAAACTTCTGAAAAAACCACCTCACCGAGCAAAAACTCACGGTTCCCCGCTTTGCAGGCGGCACAGAAAAAACAACTAACAGTGAATTGGAGAAAACTTCATGAGCAAAGCCAACAAAAATGGAAAAAACACTGAACTCAAGAAAACCCGAAAAAAAAATAATTTTCGAGTTTCAAAAAAAGATAAAATCATCTAAGAGCACCGAAAAATGCTTTGTGATTGACCCTTTTGTAGAAAAAATAACCCAAAATGAGTTACTTGAAACTAGATTTGAAAGTTCTATTTAACTTTAAATTCTGAAAACAATAATTTATTTTTGAAAGCAGAAATCAACATTTTATTGCCATAATAGTTTTTGTTAGAGGTCCGAAAAAAATGAAAAAATCTTCAAATATTTCGCAACTTTTTCCGCTATTATTTCTTACTCAAGAAAATACGCCCCGAAAAACAATTAACGGCGTTGAAAAAGCCTTTAGATGCAATTATCGAAACTGCGTCAAAACGAAAACTGCGTGCAAAACTTTCGAAAATTCATGAAATTCCTTTTGCACTCCTAAACACAAATCGTTTAAAATCAACTTTTTTCTTAAAAAAACGCATGATAAGAAGACCAAACTAGTAAAAGAAAAACCAAAATAATCATAGCGAATCACGTTTTATGACAAGACAAAATCATCAAGTGGACACCCTTTGAACTTCGCGAATGGATCTACTTGGTTATACACTTAGTTTTGAAATTTTAACTTCCCTGGTACAAAGCCAAGGAAATTTCTGAAAAAATACAACGAGCACAAGATCTCGGTCGCCCGCTTTGCAGGCGGAACAGAAAAAAAACAGCAAACAGTGACTTAGAGAAGTGTCATGAAAAAAAAACGGAACCAAAGCCTTCAGACAGAAAAAAAAAACAATGAAATCAAAGAAACCGGAGAAAATTTAATATTGTGAAAGAAAATTAAACTTTCTGGTTTTTAAAAAAAAGATTATATCTCAGAGCTCTCAAAAATCTTTTATGATTGACCTTTTATTAACAAAATGAACCAGAATTGGGATAGACCTAGATTAAAAAATTCTAATTGCCTGAAAATTCTGGATAAAATGTAATCAACTTTTAAAAGCAGAAACCAATAATTATTATCGCCATTTCAGCGTTGGTTATTGAGGTCTCAAAACTTCCAAATAACACTTAAAACATTTCAAAACTATCTCCAATTGTTATAAAGTCGAGCGGCAACTAAGCCAACAAGTATTAGATATACTCCTGTTGAGCCGGAAAAGAAACTGTTGTTATGCAAAAAAACTTAAATTTGAAACTCAACGCACTACAAAAACACAAAAATATCAAACTCAATTTTTGCCTTCTACGAGCTTAAAATGAGGTGAATTAATCGACAAAACAAGAACTAAATCAATTAAAGCAAACAAAATTCTGCAAAAAATGATGTCCAACTTGAAATCTGTTATATAATTTGCTTACCTGGAACAGATTAGATGATATTCCGGATTTATTAGGCTTGTTTAGTGAAACCGTTAAACACCAAAAGACACTGCAAAAAAAACAATTTCGAGGTTGAACGCAATCCGGAGTCTTTACTGAAAACAGGGAAAAAACCAACACGCCTTATTAACGTCTTCACGAAAATCATTAAGACTCCCAACAAAAGTTCCCTTCAACAATTGGAAAAAAAGATTGGTTTTCAAACTAATTTCAATTTCGAAAAACACAAAGTTAAAGCTCTCTGAATTTCAAGAATGGATCAGCTGAAAAATCTCGTCTTTTTTGAAATTTATAAAATTCCTAGTTAGAAATTATGTAAGGTGAAAAAAAATCAGCAGGGCATAAATACTTGGTCGCACTCTGTGAAGCCCTAACAGACAAAAATACAGTCAAAAGAAAGTTGGAGAAGTGTCAATGAACAAGATAAGGGGCGGGGCGCCAATTCAGAGACGAAAAAAGTGCATGAGCTCTAAGAAACCGGAAACAAATAAACAACAAGAAAATAATTCACCTTTCGATTTTCAAAAAAAGGAAAAAATCATTCAAGAGTTCTCCAAAATCTTAAATGGTTGACCTCTGGTAGAAAAATATCCCAATTTGAGACAACTAGATCGAGAGAAGGAAATTAAACTTCGCTTGAGATTCTGAAAATTACTATCTATTTTTGAAAGCAGGAGTGATACAATTTAATTCCTAATTCAATTTCAATTAATCTTTAAATAGCGACCAATGGAACATCGCCTCTGTATGTACGATTGCACTTTTATTCTTTGGAAAATTATAGCACCTCCGCCACCTCTGTATGTATGATTGCATTTCTGTAAAATTTTAGAGCATCTTAAGACTTTGCTAAACGCAAAAGAAAAAACATCTCAATAACAATCTAGTTAAACACAATCGGGTGAGTGAAACAAAGATTTTCAAACACTTGAGCTTCCGGAAGGAGGGATCGCGGGCGTAAAAAAACTCGAAATTCAAAGCTTCCTATTCCAAAATACATTTGAGCTTCCGAAAGGAGGGGTGGTGGGAGTAAAGAAACTCGAAATTCAAAGCTTCGTATTTCCAAATTCAAAGCTTCCAGAAAGAGGGATGGGGGCGTAAATAAATTCGAAAATCAAAGCTTTCTATTTCAAATTTTGAGAATAGTAAATGGGTGAAGAAAGTCAACGAATTATTTATATATATCAATTTTTATAATACTGAGCGGAAAAAAAAATTGATCTACAGATCCAGAGTTCTGGTTAATATTTTGGTTGGTTTCTATGCCTAAGGCGATAGATAAGGTTGGGTCTCTTATTGTTATACTTAAAACCAAATGATCAAAATAGCCTACACTCACCGATGCTGGCTAATGTCAATAATCTTATTTTTCTGAGCAGATCTCCCTGGTCAAAAGAGCTTTCCTCCAGGAACGTTTTATTCAGCCCCTCAAACTTCTGGTATTCTGTCAAATTCTTGTTCACGAAAATATCCAACAACTCGTATATCTTAGTTCCTTTAAGAGCCTCTACGGGTTTCAAACCAATCAGGTGGTCGAATAAATACACATTTGGGTTCTTCAGCTCTGCCTCGACACATCTGATTGAATCTTCTCTAGCTTCGCCTGCTTTTTCACCCGTGTATGAGCTGAGAAGCTCGTACATGGTCTTGGCGGCCAGCGCACCTTCATTGCACGTAATTAGAGTTTCATGGAGCAATCTAATAAAAAAGCCATGTAATAAATGATACCTCCCATTTCGCGTGTCAAATAATTAGAAAACATCAAAATAACATTGGAAATCTCATAGCAATACAAGCTCCAGAAAAAAAAGTAGGACGCTTTGTTGAAACTTAAATTTTTAACAATTCTCTCAGTCATCTCAGCTCAAGCAACAAGGAAGCCATCATACGGTAAAACAATCGGGTTGCTAGCTGCTGAGATTTCATAAAGATAAACAAATATCTTGAAGATAAAACAAATAAAAATAACGTTCAGAACCATGAGCTAAAGATACTACGTCGTAACTTTTCTATGAGCTTAACCGATTAAAATTGATGGTTATCGCAAATAGAGAAGGAGAACAAAAATAACATAAACCTTAGGACTCATCCCTTAAAGAGCTGAAAAAATAACGCAAAAGAAATTGAATCGATTCCCTGTGAACTTCCTAACACTTCTATAGCTCCTAACGATAATTTGCAGTCATACTTTAAAAAAACTCTCATAAATCCAACAAGAATATTACATCTCGATTTGTTATTGGTCGAAAATTGAGCCAAAGAATACACTTAGTCGCAGTAAACCACGTGGAAAACAGTGAATTGGTCTCGTCTCACAATGGTTGAATATATCTGCTTAATTTTTGGATTGAATTGGCGAGCTAGAAAACTTTCGTTTAAGTATGCGAAAGCGAGGGAGTGGACGTAAACAAATTTCAATAATCTCAAATATTTCGCAAAATTTTCTAAGACAAATAAAACTCTGTCAATTTTTCCACGACAACAGGTGCTACCCCCCTAGTGAGGGAGACGCCGAATTTCGAACTCAATTTTTTTTTTTGAACAAACTAAAATTTAGACTCTTTTTTGACAACAGGTTTTAAGCCTAGCCGTGTCACTTTTTGGCAATTGCCGACCCTCGTTTCTTTTTGCATCGGCTCAAAAGGGTTCCGGTGTCTGTAAGACTTGGGATTTCAATTTTTAGCAATAACACACAATTTTTAGATACCCTATTGGAAAAAAAACTGAAAAAATGGTCTATAAAAATTTGGTGCCAGGCAAATGTCAGTTTTTGGTCGTTTTATGGTTTGCAGAAAAAGGGTCAAAACAGGTGTTCTTGGGCACTATTTTTATATTTTTGGAAAGCCCTGCTCATGCCGTTTCTGAATATGTATCAATTGTTGAGATAAGATGAATATTTAAAACTTTAGGGCTATTTAAGTCTATCGTAATTTAAGCACCAGGTTCGAAATTTTTTTCAAGTCTGTTTCTCATCGAAAAATTATCCAATTTTTGAAAACTCAACGGTTTTGATGGTTTCTCGAGCTAAATTTACCGACCGGACTATAAAGAAAAGTTTTTAGGGCTAGCGTTCAAACCCTAAACGAAAAATCTGCAATAAAGTGTACTTACTCTGACAACCCGACTTTGATCGAGGTGATTCAGCTTCGAAAGAATTGACCAATAAGTTTTCTAAAAAAAATGACCTCTAAGTCCTATTTTGAACGAGGAACACGATAGTGTTGTTATTTTTTTGATTAAAATTTGTTTGGACTTATTTTCCACAATTTTAGTTTTTAGCCCTAGAGATGTCACTTTTTGGCAGAGAAAAGCAAACTTAGGTTTAGTGTTTAGCCTAAGGTTGTTTTCAATGCTGATGTTTTTTAAATTATACACACCCTATGTCTACTCGTTGGAAAGAGCTTTCCAGTGAGCACTTATTTGCTAAAATGCGATTTTTAGAACTTGAGAAATTCAAATTTGAGCCAAGGTGAAATTTTTGGGTCTGGGGATAATTCGGCTCACGTTTGATTTTCTCATCACTCATTTGATATTTAAGGATGAAAATATTCATGTGAAATCTCCTTGAGTTGTATAGTATACCTTAATAAAGAAAAAAATGAAAAAAAATTTTTTTGGGTCATTTTACGAGCTTCAATTTTGTAGTGAAAACTGATACAATCCAACATGCGTCCGATGAGATGAAACTTCATTGATCCATTCAATTTGGACATGAAAGCAGTAAAACGGGTCCTCATATATGTCTACTACACTTTGGAAGTGTTTCAGATCAAAAATTATGCATGAAAACAATTTGCTTGCTTAAAAACTATGAAAATTGAAAAACCAATTTTTTTTAAAAGTCGAATTTTGGCTGAGAACTAGCCTTTGGTCAGCTATAATACATTAAAAACAGGAATTTTATTTGTCTTCCACATTTAGGCACTAATGAGGGTTTTTCAATGAGTCCTTGTTCTTCAATGAGATTAAACTTCACTGACGGATTTACTCTGATCATCAAACCTATAAAAAACGATTCCCATAGATGTCTCATACAATTTAGAAAAGTCTCAGATAAACTTTTAGCTTCAAACTATAGGTGGCTAAAGCAAATATGATGAATTTTGACAAGATAGTTGAAATTTTTCAGTAAAAATCAAACTTTGGCGAAGATTTATTAGCCTTTGATTAGCTATAAAACGTTTTAACTGTATGTTTTTTTTATTTTACACGTCTAACCAATGATATTACATTTCAAAAGATTCCTTGTTCATCATCATAATGCAACATTTAAAAATTGAGTAAAAACGACGTCCAACTTGAAATCTGTTATATAATTTTCTTACCTGGAACAGATTAGATATTCCGGATTTATTAGGCTTGTTTAGGGAAACCGTTTAAATACCAAAAAACCCTGCAAAAAAAAACAATTTCGAGGTTGAACGCAATCCGGAATCTTTACTGAAAACAGGGAAAAAACCAACACGCCTTATTAACGTCTTCACAAAATCATTAAGACTCCCAACAAAAGTTCCCTTCAACAATTGAAAAAAAGATTGAATTTCAAACAAATTCCAATTTTGAAAAACACAAAGTTAAAGCTATCTGAAGTTCATAAACGGATCAGCTGAAAAATCTCGTCCTTTTTGAAATTGATAAAATTAGAAATTATGGAAGTTATAAAAAAAACCAGCAGGGCAGAAATACTTGGTCGCACTCTGTGAAGCCCTAACAGACAAAAATACAGTCAAAAGAAAGTTGGAGAAGTGTCAATGAACAAGATAAGGGGCGGGGCGCCAATTCAGAGACGAAAAAAGTGCATGAGCTCTAAGAAACCGGAAACAAATAAACAACAAGAAAATAATTCACCTTTCGATTTTCAAAAAAAGGAAAAAATCATTCAAGAGTTCTCCAAAATCTTAAATGGTTGACCTCTGGTAGAAAAATATCCCAATTTGAGACAACTAGATCGAGAGAAGGAAATTTAACTTCGCTTGAGATTCTGAAAATTACTATCTATTTTTGAAAGCAGGAGTGATACAATTTAATTCCTAATTCAATTTCAATTAATCTTTAAATAGCGACCAATGGAACATCGCCTCTGTATGTGCGATTGCAATTTTATTCTTTGGAAAATTATCGCACCTCTGTATGTATGATTGCGTTTCTGTAAAATTTAAGAGCATCTTAAGAATGTGCTAAACGCAAAAGAAAAAAACATCTCAATAACAATCTAGTTAAATACAATCGGGTGAAAGAAACAAAGATTTTCAAACACTTGAGCTTCCGGAAGGAGGGATCGCGGGCGTAAAAAACTCGAAATTCAAAGCTACCTATTCCAAAATACATTTGAGCTTCCGAAAAGGGTGGTGGTTGGAGTAAAGAAACTCGAAATTCAAAGCTTCGTATTTCCAAATTCAAAGCTTCCAGAAAGAGGGATGGGGGCGTAAATAAATTCGAAAATTGAAGCTTTCTATTTCAAATTTTGAGAATAAAAAATGGTGTGAAGAAAGTCAACGAATTATATATATATATCAATTTTTATAATACTCAGCGGAATAAAAATTGATCTACAGATCCAGAGTTCTGGTTACTATTTTGGTTGGTTTCTATTGCTAAGGCGATAAGGTTGGCTTTGTAGTTATTATACTTAAAATCAATTGATCAAAATAGCATACACTCACCGATGCTGGCGAATGTCAATCTTATTTTTCTACCATAAATTCTCCCATAAATTTAACAAGAATAATACATCTCGATTTAATATTGGTCGAAAATTGAGCCAAATAATACACTTAAGTCGCAGTAAACCAAGTGGAAAACAGTGAATTTGTCTCGTCTCACATTGGCTGAATACATCTGCTTAATTTTTGGATTGAATTGGCGAGCTAGAAAACTTTCGTTCAAGTATGCGAAAGCGAGGGAGTGGACGTAAACAAATTTCAATAATCTTCAATATTTCGCAAACTTTTCTAATACAAATAAAACTCTGTAAATTTTTCCACGACAACAGGTGTTACCCCCTAGTGATGGAGATGCCGAATTTCGAACTCAAACTTTTTTTTGCACAAACTGAAAGTTAGACTCTTTTTTGACAACGGGTTTTAAGCCTGGCCGTGTCATTTTTTGGTAAGTGCCGACCCTCGTGTTTTTGCATCGGCTCAAAAAGGTTCCCGGTGTCTGAGAGACTTGGGATTTCAATTTTTAGCAATAAGACACAACTTTAAGACAACCTATTGGAAAAAAACTGAAAAAAAAACGGTCTAAAAAAATTTGGTGCCAAGCAAATGTCAGTTTGGGTCAATTTATGGTTTGCAGAAAAAGGGTCAAAACAGGTGTTCTTGGGCAATATTTTTATTTTTTTTGGAAAGCCCTGCTCATGTCGTTTCTAAATATGTATCAATTTTTGAGTTAAGATGAATTTTTGAGAACTCAACGATTCTAGTGGTTTCTCGAGCTAAATTAACCAACTGGACTAAAAAAAGTTTTTAGGGCTAACTTTCCAACCCTAAATCAAAAATCTACAATAAAGTGTAGTTACTCTAACAATCCGACTTTGATCGAGGTGATTCAGATTCGAAAGAATTGACAAATAAATTACTAAAGAAAAATGACCTCTAATAATATCATGTCTAGGCCCTATTTTGAACAAGGAACACGATGGTAATGTTATTTCTTTTATTCAAATAATTTTGGAGTTATTTTCCACAACTTTAGTTTTTAGCCCTAGAGATGACACTTTTTGGCAGAGAAAATGTTTAGCCCTTGATTGTTTTCAATGCTGAGTTTTTTAGAAATCAGACACGCCCTACGTCTACTAATTGGAAACATCTTTCCAGCAAGCACTTATTTGTTAAAATGCGATTTCTAGAACTTGAGAAACTCAAATTTAAGCTTAGGTGAAATTTTTGGGTGTGGGGCCTTTTCTGCTCTCTTTCGGCTCACTTTTAATTTTCTCATCACCCATTTGACATTTAATTATGAAATTTTTCATGTGAACTCCATGAGTTGTATAATATATCTCCAAAAAAGAAAAAATTGAAATAAACTTTTTTGGGTCAAATTACGAGCTTCAATTTTGTAGTGAAAACTGATATAATCCAAAAAACGTTCAATTAGATGAAACTTCATTGATCCATTCAATCTGGACATGAAAGCAGTTAAACGGGTCCTCATATATGTCTACTACACTTTGGAAGTGTTTCAGATCAAAAATTATGCATGAAAACAATTTGCTTGCTTGAAAACTATGAAAATTGAAAAACCATTTTTTTCGAAAAGTTGAATTTTGGCTGAGAATTAGCCTTTGGTCAGCTATAGTATACTAAAAATAAGAATTCTGTTTGTCTTCCACATTTAGGCACTAATGAGGGTTTTTCAATGACTCCTTGTTCTTCACTGAGATTAAACTTCACTGACGGATTTACTCTGACCAACAAACCTATAAAAAACTATTCGCATAGAAATCTCATACACTTTAAAAAAGTCTCAGATAAACTTTTAGCTTCAAACTATAGGTGGCTAAACCAAGTATGATGAAGTTTGACAAGATTGTTGAAATTTTTCAAAAAAAATCAAACTTTGGCGAACATTTAGCCTTTGATTAGCTATAAAACGTTTTCACTGTATGTTTTTTTTTTAATTTCCACGTCTAACTAATAAAATTGCCTTACCAAAGATTCCCTGTTCATCATAATGCAACATTTAAAAATTGAGTAAATTGAAGTTGGACCAATTTTTTTTTCAATGCTAAGGCTTTCCATCATCTATTGGACTCATGCAGCTAAAACTGTGTATGTGAACCCCTCATAGACTGTATGAGACAACCTCAATGAGTAAAAAAAATAAGAGTCGTTTTATGATCTTCAATTTTGGAGTGAACACTGATTCTCTCGAGCATGTTCAAAGAGATTAAAATTCACTGACAGGTTTATTCTGATAATCAACCCTATGAAAAACGATCCCCATATGAGTCTAATGCACCTTAGAAAAATCACCAATAAATTTTTAGCTTGAAACTAAATGTGGCTACAGCAATAATGACGAAATTTCACAAGAAAACTGAAAATTTTCAAAAAAATTGAATTTTGTCGAAGATATAGCCTTTGGTTAGCTATTAAACATTTTAACTACACATCTTTCACAAATTCCACGGTTAACCAATAAAAAGAGCTTTCCAACTACTCCTGATTCATCGAAATGCAGCTTTTAAAAAATGGGTAAATTGAGGTTGAGCAGATTTTTTTTGTTTTGAGGTTAGGGATTTTTGATTTTTTCATCATCTATTGATTTTATGAAGCTCAAAATGTGAACTCCTCGTAAAACATTTTTGCTCAATTTGCGATCTTCAATTTTGGAATGAATACTAATACTCTCAAACATATCACATCGTTCAATGAGATGAAACTTCACTGACAGCATTTATCTTGTTATGAAACCACAAAAAAGGAATTTTTATGTGCCTGAGACGTTGTTTTAAGACTCTCAGATAGTATTTTGGCCGGATAACTGTTTGTGGCGAAGTCAAGATAGATGAAATTGAAAAAAATTTTAATTTCATCCTGAATGTAAACAGTTCAGTTAAAAAACAATTGGGGTCTTCTTACTAGTTTTATTTTTCAAAAGAACACAGATAGTTTCGAATGTTGATCAATGAGATGAAACTTCACTGACGGCATCAATCTGGTTATTAAAACATTCAATCTGAACACAATTCGTGCCTGATAATTTGTGAAGATTTTAGGCAACTTTTTAGCTGGAAAACCGTTCGTGGCTCAATCAATCGATTTGAAGTTTGAAAAAAATTCTTAAACGTTTAAAAATCAATTTTTCAAATTAAATTTTTCGCTTCTCAAATTTAACCCCTGCTGAAAAAATTTGAATACATATTTTAGCTACTGTAATGCCATGAACGATAAATTAACTCCAATATTGTTTAGCATTTCAGAGCATGAGAAGTTAGAGTCGAGGAAAGAGTCAATCCATCTCCAATGGAATTAGTATATAACTGTCACTAAAAAAACTAATAAATTATGGTTTTCTAGCCGTCTTTTTAAAAGTAATCACAAGGTCTGGGGATCCGAGACAGCTATGTGGATATTTTCGCATGTAAACGAAAGCTGATCGAAAGTCGTTTGGCTGATGGATGAACATAACAGACCAGAAAAATAACTGGCTACGACCTAGGAAAATAACCTAGTTAAGACCGAAAACTCCCGGGATCGGAGGGTTAGGTGGGAAGTCATGAGCCCGCTCATCCCGAGGCACTGGGACCAAAAACAATTAAAGAGAAAGCGTGAAATCAAACAAAAATAGTGTATAACCAAGAAAAAACCACAAAAACAGTTACTTGAAAAGGAAAAAGTACAAAAAAAAAACAGTAGAAAAACTCAAAAATGAACAAAAACAGTAAAAAACAAAAAATGACAGTTTATATAAAATTTCCGGACGAGATGTGACCTGAATTTCCTATTTGTTATTGTTTCAGATTGATTTATATCATTACTGATCGAAAGTTCGAGTGTTTTGGTTGTTGGTGACGGCGGATATCACGTTGGACCTGGATGATGACGCGAGTCTACCAAAAACAGTAAAAAACACAAAGTGACAGTTTATATGTTATTTCCGGACGAGATGTGATCTGACCTTCCTATTTGTTGTTGTTTCAGATTGATTCATATCATTTCTGATAGAAAGATTGTGTGTTTTGGTGAAGGGTTGGATACCCTCCCTTGAGTGTTGTTTGAGTATTTAAGCACGTTAATGATAATTTTGCCGGTGACTGGAGGGTAGAGTTGCAAGCTGACAGACGTGTTCAAGACGCAACAGGGACAACATCCACAACGACTGTAGGGTATCGTTAGCACAATTTTAGTATCGTTCGAGTAATACTTCAATAAACTTAGGTGATGGGTGACCCAATTGGCTCGGTCCGATTGTACCCTCCATCGATTACTAACGACCGAGTTGAGGGTCTTAATTTGGATATTTTTGTGTACAGTAGGGTATAAAATTATTGATTAACGACTACTAATAGGTTATTTCCCTAATTATATATTACCTATCTCCCATTTAGACCCAAAAAACACCCTAATTTTGTTGAAAAATACCGATTTTCGACCTAAAATAACCCCAGATTTTTGAATATCCGAGTTTTTCCGAAAAATAAAAAGGTTCTAAGCAGTGAGCTACTACGTAGTTCAGAACCCCTAAAAATCGAAACTAAGCGGAAAAAATAGATCAAAATTTTTAGTAATTTTCCGAATTTCCTCTACGTTTTCAGGATTGAATTTTTGAGTTTTTAGAGGTAAAGCGATGAAAACTTTTGCACTAGGAGTTTGCTAGCATAACGAGAGCTCACTTACTAGAACAGTTTTTATATAACCCTCCGAAAAACTCCGTAGATAGAGATAGACTTAAAGATCGGAAAAGGAAGGAATCGGAGGGTCCAAATCGGATAACTTTGGCCAAATTTTTGTTTCTAAACCATTTTTGGCAGGGTTTTTGGCATTTTTCCAGTACTGTACAGGGCTACTGCGCTCATTTCAAGTAGTTTTAAGCATTTTCAGCAAGAATTGCGAAAAAAAGTCTCTGAAAACCTATAGAAGTAGTGAAAAACGGACAATTTAGCAACCGCATTTTTGCTGATTTCTCATAGACTAATAAACCGATCGCAACAATTTTGGTACAATAAAACGACGTTTTTTATATCACTTTTCTGACCTTCAACCGTTTTGTGGTTGATAGTTTCAGGAAAGAGCATTTTTTTTTAGAATTTATCAGTTTGGAGGGTCCAAATTTTAGGTAACCCTCCGAGCGACGGAGAGTTTCATAATACCCCATTTTTATCCCACAAGGTAGGTTGACCGGTTGAACTAACCTTGTTCTAAGTAAGTTAGACCGCAATCGACGAGAGCATTTGATTTCGTGATTTTTTGGAACTCTCCGAAAAAACCCTCCGGAGACTGTTAGGCCCCTTAACAACCCTGCTTAGTGAAAATTTTTTGAGGGACCCTCCAAAGTAGTTCAAATAAAACCCCAGAGTAAATTTAGCCTATTGTGATTCATTTTGACACTGGTCGGAGACTCCTTGGAGGCAAAAGAATGAAAATTTGGAAATTTCAGGGAACCCTCCGAAGTTACCCTCCGGAGCGCGCTAAGCCCTTTAGTAACCCTCCTTAGTGAAAATCAAACGGTCCCTCCGAGGCTAATTAGATCATTTAAGCGCTCCTTTGAAAATGAAATAAAAGGTCAATTACCTACGGGGAGTGTGTATAAGGAGTGGAGAGACCAGTTGACCCGGAGATTCGCGATCAACTTTAGATTCTAGATCGGGTTCATCAGAAGTACCTGAACAAAATTTAAAATTATTATTTTGGTTGTGATTGCCTTGAGCTACTTAGTAGGAAGGCTCGTGCGATCCGGGGACATATGGAAGAAGACCTCGGTGATTGTATTAGGTCAGACACACTCACTTGAGAAGAAAAATTGTTTCCTACTCTCGTGCACTTGGAACTGTCCGAGTGCGGGAGAGCTTTTGCTTAGATTCTAAATATTCTCGATCAGAGGTTGTCTTGAGCTACTTAGTAGGAAAGCTCGGGCAATCGCAGGACACATTGAAGAAAACTTTGGTGAAAGCAGTAGCAAAGAGACACTCACTTGGGGCGTCCTGGACTTGATTCATTTGGAGTGTTCCAATTGAGGGAGGTCTTTTTCATTTTAGCCATCATTGAAGCCATCACTGCTATTTTACAAAAAAATTGTTTAATTTTACATTTACAGCGGTAAAGTGCTTTTTTCAAAAAGCATTGTTTAATTTAGATTTGATACATCTGCAGCGGTCAAGTGATACTGACACAAGAGCTCGAGCGACTGTTGAACGACCATGCTCAAACAATGACTAGCTTGGAGAAAAGATTTGATGTCAAGCCTGATCTCATGATGCTGAAGTTTCAACTCTTGAGCAGCAGCAACCGAGCAAATCACTCCGGCCCAAGGAAGAACTCGCGTCAGACTGCTGATGGATTCAGAGCCCCTAGACATGCAGTGGCTCCCCCGAGATCGAGAACAATTTTTGAGCCTAACCAAAGGGAGAAACCTATGGCAGCCCCGTCGAGAGCAGGTTGGACGCATCCAATCACGCCAGAGGCGGAAGCCCTATCGGAGGCACGTTTGCCCACAGTGCCGCATGTCAGATCGGTTCCAGATTTGACCACCGCTTCGCATGATACTACGATGTACGCATCAATGTTTGAATCATTGAACAGGTCTCTCGAGACGTTTATTACGTAACTCTCGAAGTCCACTGAGAGAGGAGAACGATCACGAAGGATACTCAAGAAGACGAAGTCGTACAAAGATGAGTCCGATGGCTGCTTTGAAACTTAGATAGAGGTTATGAAATTGCACTTTGAGGAAGAAAACCTGTCGAAGAAACAGGAATGTAGCGCACCGACGAGCAACTTAGAAGGCACAGCCCCAAATTCTGTGATGGCGAAGGGTGTCGGCTCGGGCGTGCAGGGGCATCAGGCGACGCTGAAACTTGAGAAGAGGCTGAAATTTTTGGATGACCTTGAACTGCTCAGAAGGAGAAGTAATCCTGACGAGAGAATCTCAGAAAGGAAGTTTGTCATATCCTCGAAGTTCATGGACGGAGTAAAGAAAAATAAACTGAAAACCATAATAGCCACCCACTTTACCTTGTCAGCGGACTCCGTGCCTAAGCCCGATGATTTGCGCATCAAATCGCGTGAGTAACTGCTCATAAAGCCGAGGGCTCAGAATTCTTTCAACAATTACGGCAACTACTGTGGAATGAACACCGGCACAAGTTCTGGTTGGTATCAGCCTCGTGATGAAATGGACAAAAGGAGGTCATGCGATAATTGTCGTTCGCTGGACCATCACGTCTCAGCTTTTTTTAATTATAAACAAAATATGAAAGCGATTGGTTACTTCCTTGACGACGTGAACGCAAGTGACGAGGACCACGAAGAATATGTGAGAGGACTCTTATTGAAACATGAACTAAGATGTTTCTTTTGCAATCTGGAAAGGCATTTCGAATCGGAATGCACTCAGTTTTGGGATGCAGTAGCAGACGCGAAGCATCCCCACCACGAAGAGGCGCTTTCGGGTGTGAAGGCTAGTCGAGCACGCCTGATGAACAAGGCTGAGTCGCGGAAGAAGGAAGTGTCACCTTCACAACTAAGAAGGTAAAGACCTTGCCGGATGACGCGATCGACTCGAGATTGGAAGCTGCACCAGCTAATGCACTGAAGGTAGATTATGGCCTAGCGGCTCGGACCGCACTACAGAAGGTTTAACAAGAGTTAGTTACGAGAGAAGTTGAACAATGAGTAAGGTCTGAACTGGAAAAAACGGAGTTGTGCGAGAAACTGAATACCCTAAAGACAGTGAAAGAAGAAGACAACCAGGAACCCAAGAGCCGAGATTTGAAGTTCAATGTCAATTCAGGGAACACCTTCGGTATGACAAGAGACGGGAGCAAGATAATGTCAATCATAAACGTCGCAGGTAATCAGGTGCTGAAGATTTTGAGTGAGCCGTCGGAAATCACTCTGGTACACCAGGATATATATGCAGATTACTTGAGGGAAGAAGATCCTAAGTTGGATTCTAGGGCTGTGAGAGCGTTACTCACAGCAGATGGGCCGAGACTGATGAGAGTAGACGAAATTATATAGATGTCTATGGCCCATACCCGATTCTGATGAATGTCGATGGCATAAACATCTACACGAAAGCTCACGTGAGGGATGCAAGCGACCAAGTAGACCGAAACTACATCGGTCAAGAGGAGCTCAAGGTACGACGAATTGGACACAATGCCATGCAGGATGCAGTCCTCATAGCCTGCGAAGCCGATCTAGCAGCACACGTAATGGACGTGCAGGGCAGATAACTCTCCGTGAAAAGACTACTTGACACCGGAGCGGTGGTCAGTGTCATGCCCATAAGCAACTGGACTGACATGGGCTTCAATGGGTCGGATTTGATACCGACTAATATCAGACTGACTGCTGCCAATCAGGGCGCAATCTATGTGACCGGAAGGACTCCCATCATCTCACTGCAATTGAAAGGAAGGCATCGCTGGATGAGCTTTCTGGTTGTCGAAAACTCGAAAGAATCCGATCAGTCTATCCTAGGACGCGAATTCATGCGCAACTTTGACGTCATGATCGACCTTAACGACGGGTTGAGATAAATCAAGGACCCAGAGATTAAGTATGAAAAGAAACCTTTTAATAAGATCTTGATAAATCAAGAAAGCCGCCAATTTTCTTAGATCGAAAAGTTAGGTTGAAATCGAATTAAGCTGTAGTGGCGACGTTTAGAATGAAGAATTTGTATGAACTTTGTAACAACAGACAAGTATGTCTGGTCCCCAACCCAAACAGTAAGAGCTCAGCTATTTTAGGAAAAGCTTCTCAGTCACTCAGAACGGACTATGTGTGAGTGTGTTGTTGAACACACAGGCAACATCGGTGACGATACAAGGTAGAAACAAGCTTGGCTATACAATGCCTCTTAACACAGAATCTCAAAATTCGGAGAAGTTGAAGAGGTTCAAAGTAACTGAGTGTCCATCACATGCCAACCAAGAATGTATATTGAAGTGAATAAATGAATTGAAGTCTTTTAAAAAAAAGTTTTCTATGAAATCAGAGACAAACGATGGGCTGTCTAGTTGCTCGAATTTCCCTGAGAGACCAACAAACACATAATTAGCGCCTAACAAACCAGTCCTACTTGAGAGTGAACACAGACGTTTTTTCAAAACACAAAGCCGACATAGGTTGTAGCAAATTTGTAGAACATGAGATAGAGACAGATGAGGGTTCGGTTCCTCACAGGGAGGGAGCTAGGAGAATGACGCACATAAATCAGAGGCATGCAGGAAAGAAATTGAGATGTTAATGTAATATGAAATGATTGAGCCATCGAAGTACCCGTTTGCATGTGGCGTGGTTCTGGCTAAGAAAAAGGGGGCAACTTAGCTTTTGTTGCGATTTCCGCTATTTGAACGCAGTTACGATAAAAGATGCATACCAGCGGTCCCTCGCAGCGATGAAAGTCTCTCGAAGTTGGGAGACGCAAAATTCTTCACGACGTTGGATTTGGGCTCTGCGTTTTGGCAAGTGCCCCACAGGAAGCAAGATCGAGAGAAAACGGGCTTTGCATGTGAACTGGGACTGTTCTAGTGAAAAAGAATGTCGTTTGGACTCTGCAACGCGACGGCTACATTTCAACGATAAATGGCCCAGGCACCCACAAATGTAACAAAGAAAGATGGAAACCTCATAATGTGTTACGTTGATGACGTTGAGATCGCGACACCAACCCTGGAGGACCACATTTGCCCTTCCGTTTGGATTCGAACTAGCTTATTTTTTCGACGTATTTTTGCTTCAGTTGGTTTGATTTCTTCGAATGGGCATTACTTGTGGTTTTAGGTGTAGTTTTCCGTTCTGCAGCCGACTTCTTCAAAACAGAAGAACACCTGACAGAGCAAATTACATATGAATTCTTCACATTGCTTTAAATCCATCATTCTTTGATCTAAATTTTAGAATGTTTCTAGAAAAAATTCGGAGACAAAAACAATGCAGACAAATCCAACTGAATGTTTGACATACCAGTATAGAATTGCTGCTAAAATTGCAGCGCTCAGATAAAGAGTAAAACGAAAGGTTGAACTAATATGAAATTTTGATTTAGAGCTTTCACGTCATCAATACAACTTTACACAAGACGAAGCTGAGATTCGCACCACGTGAGATACAAATGTTATAGTATGAACGCACAATGACGCACTGGACGAAGTCTTTACTTGCATGGAACAGGCCGGCCTGAAATGTAAACCCTCCAAGTGTGAGATCCTGAGGTGTTCAATAAAGTATCTGGGTCGAGTTAGAGACAAACACGGAGTCAGACCAGATCCTGAAGCGGTTGAAGCAGTGCTGACATGGAAGGCACCGAACACCCACACACAATTGATGAGTTTTCTCGGCTTCGGTAATTATTACCGAGAGTTTATCAAAGGGTATGCCGACAAGATCTACCCTATGCAGCATTTGATGCAAAATAAGGGCAAGAAGTTCAGCTGGACTGACGAGGCTCAAGTATCTTTTGAAAACATCAAACGCCAATTTTGCGAGGCTCCGGTCCTTGGCATGCCGACCGAGGAAGGATTACTTGCGCTGGACACAGACGCATCAGTAAGCTATCTCGGGCATACTCCATCAGGAACAAGAATGGAATGGAAAGAGTGTTCTCCGACCCATAGCTTATGAGAGCAAAGACCTAAGCGATACCACAATGAAACATGGTGCACCGAAAGCGGAGATGCCCGCAGTAATAACTTTTGTTGAAAAGTACAGAGCCTACTTAGGAAGTGCTGCCTTTAAGTTGCGCGTTGACAATCGAGCTTTCGCCTGGCTAAAAACTTATTCGATGGATCAGAGCTATATCTGTCGCTAGATTGTACGCCTGGATGGCTATCACATGATTATAGAGCACCGAACATGTGACAAACACCACAATGCCGACAGCTTCAGCAAGAAGACGGAGTTCCCGGAGCGACTGGAGGAGAAGCAAGCTGACCAGGCAGAAATTAAGGATGGTTTTTCTTTTCTGGACAAAGACACCTATGATAAGGTGCCACTCACCAGATGGCTTGACAAGTCAGGGCACTATACCAGGACATCCTGAACTTCCTCCGGAAAGAGCTGCCGAGATAAAAGTGTTGGCAAAGGGTGACCCGGTTCCATTGGATTTGTTAGTACGCTCCAACCTGGTACAGCGAGAACTTACCAGGCTAGGTACCAATAAAAAAGCGCTGCTGAACAAAACGGTGAGCGTAGCACCGGATGTCATGCAAGAACTTCGTGATCTGCTTGATCCAGTTGAAAGACAGGATCATGAATGGATGGAAACAATGCAGAGGCTGACCATCACTGAAAAAACAGAGAAAAGACCGGTAGCGATCCTGAGTCGGGACGTTGAACGGGATTGCCGATCAGTAGTGAACCAGCTGGGGAACTCGATACCGAACGATATCCTTTTTAGGACCTCATACGTGGAACGTCAACAACTGGCCAGTACTCAATCCGCTCAGGGGGTCAGTGTTAAACTGAAACCCTGTATGGCAAGGAGGGTTCAGTTCACTGATGCCAAAAAGGAGTACAGGCCGTGCTCGGATTGTTCATCCGGAGATGAGAAATTGTCCGGGGAGTCAAATCAGGAAAATGGTCGGGACGCCGAGTTGTCCGGTGAGTCATGTTACATCGGGCCCAGCCAGGATGATTTGTCCGGGGAGTCGATGCAAGGACAACCGAAGGACAGAATTTTGTCCGGGGAGTCGAGAAACATGAAGAACAATACTGAAGGCGATTGTGTAGACTCTATCAGCTCGAGTGATGGTTCGAACTCTCAATCCTGGGAGAACGTGTCTGAGACTAATTCCAATTCAGACGCGAAGGAGAGCGATTCATTCCTTGCTAGTGGAATGAAAACAACACGGGTTGGACAGAGAAATGCATCAAGACCCAGACAGGGACAAGTATACCTCCGATGACGAAGTCACTGTAGTCGACAATGCCGCAGACAAACTTGAGTTGATAGCAGTGTCGAAGCGTCCGATCAGATTACTTCCGCATGCTACAGTCGTCCGCACCACTCTGGAGCCTTTGGAGCAAGAGGCGAAACCTTTCAAAAAGATGCGGTGTGTTAAAATGATGGACGATGCCCGTTCTCCTGAAATAATTAGCGGACAGCTAAAAGTCTTGAAGACATATTTGAAAGCCAGGTACCAACATTCGGATCCTTTAAGAGCTCAGCGAAACGATAGAATGACGAGCAACTTTAAAAGATGGATAGAAAACGGAGCACCCGACAAAGGTGACTTGGAAGAAGATAGCTATAAGATTCTGAAGCAGTTTTATATGAAGAGAAAAGATTTGTTATACTTGAACAAAGACGGGATTGTGGCCTGCAAGCGCAAAGAAGAAGACAGAGTCCTTTACAAACACGATTCGATAGTACTACCACTGAAATATTGTTTCGCTCACACGACCAGATGAGCCATCAAGGCGTGGACGAAGTGTATAACCGGATACAGAAGCGGTTTGAATGGGCTGGCGTGAACAAGGCCGGTGAAACTGGATTTCTGCATGCTTGTCATGTCAGCAAGCGAAGGACCCCAGGAACCTGAGGTTCCCGCTGCAATCGATAGAATCGTCAGGATTCAATGAGATGGTACAAATCGATCATCAGAAAATCTGCATGACGGCCACGGGCTACATCCAAGTGCTAGTAATGATTGATCACTTCAGAAAATACGCAGAGGCAGCTCCCTGCATGACAGCATCAGCGGAGGAAACTTGTGACTATTTAATAAATGCCTGGATTGCCAGAGACGGCTGCCCGATCACATTCCAGTCGGATAATGGCAAAGCATTCGTCGGTGATCTCACAAAGGAGTTATTAAAGAGGTCGCAAGTGGCGCAGGCCCACTCGACCATTTATCACCCGCAGACGAATGGCCGAGTCAAGAAGGAAAATCGCACACTAGTTTCCATGCTAAGGGTTTATTGCTCACGATACATGTAAAACTAGGATAAACACTTGCCGCAGGTAGTGGGCGCGTACAATAGTACTAAACACTAAACGACGCGAATCAGCCCACAAATGTTAACAGGCCACGAGAAATCCCTCCCTTTAACATTCTTTTATACGGTGTACGAGGGAAGGAGAACAGCACCGCAAACTTACGTGCGTGATGTGATCAGGAGGCAACAAGGACTGAATGATCTGTGCCGAAGGAACACGCAGCAGGCCCAAACTAGCCAGAAGAGGAGATTCGATAAGAGGACCGCCGACGCCGAAGCTTACTCAGTGAGGGACTATGTCTGGGTGTTTTAGGAGAAGGTTCCCCCAAAGTGAACCAAAAATTTTCTGAAAGAATGGCGTGGTCCATTTCAAAAAACTGAGGTGCACCAGGGTGGTCGCTTTTATCGGTTGAGCACTGGACGCGCAGCTCATTACGAGAACATCAAACCGCACAACGCCTCATCGGAAGACCGGTGCATCCCGGCTGACATATATGAGGATGACTATTTGATAGTGGATCCCGCCTGTGAAGTGAATGAGAGGCACACCTGACAAGAACGACGGAAATGAGGTGATAGATGACTGTGATCTGCCACTGGATCTGGAACTAACTGAGCGAATAGAGGTCGATGACGAAACCCTACCATATTTCGAAGAGGACTGGAACTGCCCAGAGCAGACCGAAGTTGACAAAGGAGCATAATCTGACTTTCTCTTGACCATGGAAACGCGACAGAGCAAGAGGGGAAGGGACCAGAGGAACCTAAACCGGTATTGCGAAGATTTTGTCGTAGACAGAATTGTATTGGACGACGTAACGGACTCAATAGTGAGTTTGGATGAAATAATGGTATCACAAGACATCGACCTGATCGTTGATACAGAAAGAGACTGGATCGATCGGAACCGGAAATGGAGTTCGAACTTGAGGCGGAACAATTGCATGAGCATGATTTGACAAACTTACGGATGGCTCCATGATCTACCTGCAGATCCAAAAAAAATCGATTCAGGATGTCGATCAGACCAGCATCAAAAACTCAAAAACATCAGTCACGACAACACCGAATCAAACTGGATAGCTCCAGATGGCCCCATGTGTTCCCGAATCCAACGTCGATCTGCTCGATCCTGGGCGATCGACGGGGACGTCGATGGAATTTTTTGTCACGGTAGTGGGGGTAGGACTCACCCACACCGAAAAACTTATGATCAAAAAATTGAAATTAGCAAGGGAAACAGGGCAACTAGAAACGCAGGAGAAAACCCTAAAAACCGCCTTTTGGACAAACTTTCGAGTCATACTTTGACATTGTTGTGACACAATGATTTTATACTCACGGAAAGCACGTGCGCTATAGCGATAACTGCGGATTTAAATTTTAAAACAGCACCAGCAGCCGACTTCAAAAAAGAGCATAAGAAAATTAAGTTTTTATGGAAACAGAGGCCTGGTGTAGAAGAGATGATAGCGCTGCCCCCTGTCGCATCACAAATACCGGGAAAATACTTGTTTTTTTGGTAACCAAGGTAACCGACAGGCAACACGTGAATCCTGAAAGTCAAGTGCTGGCACTTACTCGACTCAGGGATTTCCTGGTCGAGAGGGGAGTGACCTCGCTCTCCTTACCGGTCTATGATCCCAATAGGGGAAAACTACATCCCAGAGAGCAATATGCTCTAGTGCATGTGAATTTTTTGGAGTGGGATATAGAAATCTACTTGCATAGGAAGTATTATCTGAGCATATACTAGAGCTATGGGTAGGATTAAGAATTCTTTGCTACGACTAAGAGTCTTTACTAGCTTTACTTTTTAAATATTAGGATTTAGGCTTTTTTAGTAGTATTGATGTGTGATATTGATATTTTGTAATATTGTGTGGTTATGATTATGTGATGATTATGTTAATGTGACCTGGATTATTCCAGGTACAAAAGGTGACAGCATCTGATCATTTTACACTGACATAAGCGGGTGGACGATCCAACTCGGGGCTAAATTTTAGACTAAAAACAAAAAGAAAATGTCAATTGACTGCTTCTAAAAGATATGAATGATGTTTTATCGTGGTAATAGTTTGTATAATGGTTCTAAGTTGTCACTTTCCTTTTAGATCGTGATTGATCGGCCATTGGAGCAAAGAGATCACGTGATGGGCCTGGTTTTTCACATGCGGCAGATTCTCCAACAGCAGCTCCTCCATCCAAGAAAGTCAAGATGAACGAGATGGAAATCCAGGCTTCGGAAACGATTGAAACATTAGACAAGAAGGAGAGAGATTGGCAGGAGTTACACGCCTGCCAAGTTTGAAGAAAATAAGGCGATAGCCCAGGAACGAGACGACTGGAAAAAGAGACACGACGAATTGCAGTTAACTCCTGAGGAAGGAATAAAACACCTGAAGGACTTGTACATGGCGAAGGTGGGCCCTATGTCACCAGAGGTCCTAGGGACGATGAATTCGGATGCCTCAAGAGAGCCAGTGGCCCCTTTGCAGGCTTCGCAGCCCGCGGCGAGTTCTAGGAATAGCTTCCCGATTTTTCAGACACCTACATGGCTCCTCCCCCGATTTCCAGAAACGCTTGAGCAGTTAGCCAGAGGGACGATGAATGAAATAAGCCGAACCAGCGGACGGACGCTGGGTAGGATCGTCCCTTCCCAAAGCATGGATCGCTCTTCAAGCAACTCGGAGCGAACACCACAGGCGATTGGGCCGTCAAGCCCGATACGTGGCGAGATCACTTGAGGTCGCGTGTGGTGGACATCAGAAAGAACCTTGTGGTTCGTAACTTCTTTTTGCAAGCAGCTGCGGAGAACCTCCGAGCCTGCCTTAATGGCATGAGCAGGAATCCTGCCGTCAACAACCAAGCGATTCCTTTTGGGAGTCGTCATCTGATCATGAGGGACAGCTTGGTGAGGAATCTGAATGAGATCTTTGTGAGTGGTCAGACCACTGCGCTTTCCTTTGGGGGAGCCTCCGTGGCCCAAGTGATTAAGATGATGGAAATTCAGAACAAAGATCAGTTGGATACTCTGATATTAAAGTTTGGCACTAACGACATCTCTAGGTCTTCGGTTACCCCAGAGAGTAGATGGGAACCTCTGTTGGTCTGCCTTTTGAACGAATTGAAGGACAACAACAAACACCATAAAATGTATCGGCAATTCTCCAAACCACCGGGCCAAACGCCTGGTGAATATTCAAGAGACTATCCCCGAGCGACCTCGGTGAAAGGGGACGACAGGAGGTACAAAGGGCTGGACATACCGAATGGCGATAGCCTGTTCGCTGCCTATGACCCCTTGACATCAAGATAGCAAAGTATCTGAAAGTGGCCAGTTATGACTACGCCTACAAGCCCCGTCCAATGTTTTGGCCAGACGTGATCTTCCTTACGGCTCCCAAGCTGAATTGGGGACAAGCAGTATGTATGGCAATAAGCGTGCAGAGAGTTTTCAGCATGGATCCAGAAGTGATAATAATAGCCAGCTCGAATGATCATTTACAGAGCCGGGGGTTATTGACTCGCCTCATGAATGGATCAATTCCCAGCAACGAGATCATGGGAGAAGCGATAATGACGCTCATGTCCACCATGACAGAAGCGGAAACGTCAATACAGCAACGTTTCACCAGGAATGTGGTGAAAATTGTCTTTATCTTGTCACCAGAATACGCTACGTTGCCAGAACCATTGCAACTTCCATTGGTTACCACGATGGTTACCACACTGGCGGAGGGACGATTTGACGTGGTTATTCCCGCGCCGAAAAGATCTATTGATCCAAACACCTATCACCCTCTTCGCTCGGAACTCCCTGCTGCCTGGGCAGACATCTCTAACGCCATACAGAGATTCAGAGAGCACAGCACGACCCGTGATTGCGAGCTTTGTGAAAGACATCTGGAAGCTATCGATCGGCCTAGTGTTGGCACTGTATGTAACATTAAGCCATGAAAAATTCGTGAAGGGACCGGATATCCCTTCACTCAGGCACTAGCCGACCTGAGGCTGGCGGGCTTCTCGCCCTAATCACGATGACACACGGTCGATTGGGTGACCTGTTCGTACTCCTGTGCTACCCTGAGCAGCTACAGGGGCCGAGTCGAGAGTTCAATGCGCAGTTTGAAACCACCTCATATCGAAAGATTCAATATCTCCTGCAACTAACAGGAGCCTGACGGGAGAGGATAAGACCATAGCAGGAGCGAGCGAGTGCAAGAAATATGGCGGCAGGCCTATACTGACAAATCTGCCCGTGATGAAGCAGATCGATCCGCTGGCTTTAGTCTTTGGATTGAGAGAGTTCGTCACAGTAGTGTAAGGACCGGTGATGTCGCAGGTGTTATCTAATGTACAAATAAAGGCGTAAGTAAATACTAGTTCAGTGCTATATGTCAACCTGGTCTCAGCAGTGGATTGTTCAGTGCTGAATTGAGTGGAACAAAAGGAACTGAGAAGGATAGCGGAGCCTGGATGGATGGTGATGGACTTCAACAACAACTTCAAGTGTCGAATGGGGGTGGAGAACTTTCCCATGCCCAATTCAACCTAAGCTCTGGAATCTGCGACCGATAGTGAAGGGTTCTGGAGAGGCCGCGCGAGTGGTGAAAACCAGCATACGCACATGTGAGGGAAAACAAGCTGGCGTGGCTTACAGGATCCAGGCCATTGCCGGATCAATACCCTCGATACCCGCCAATAAGGAGGATGCTATTAGGAGTTACGTCTCCTGTCATCGCCATTCGCATCGGAGCAGCTCGCGATGTGAAAGAGAGAATGCAGAAATGGAGTGAAGGAATGGAGCCACGCTTTATCAGCTGGAATATTGCAGCGATGCACACCTTTGATTTGAGTTTTCCTGAAGTGGCCAGGACAGGAGAAAGTAGTGTTGTTGAGAGCGTCCAGAGGAGGCATCTACATGACGGTAGATAAGCTGGCGCCACATGGTGATGAATCAGTGGAATTCCCGGATGACGAAGTATTTCACATGCAGGTGTCCAAACTGTGCCGACTCGGCCGTACTCAGGTATGGATATGCGCCAGGGGCCGAGGCCAGATGATGCCAACAATGATGATATGGAGGATCAGAATGACGACCCCATGAATGGGAAGGAAGAGAAAAGGAGCGGAATGGACTTAGGAGCATTAGAGAGGGATTTGCTGGAGTACCAGTTCAGTGAGGATGATGACAGTGGAGAGGTCGATGGACCTCTGGTACTCATGACGCCGTCCTCGTTTATGTCTCCCACGAAAGAGGCACTGGCCATCCTGTCTCCAGCGGATCCAGTCTATCTGGCACTTGACTCTCGAAAAGGAGACGCACAAAAGTTACTTCATGAGTCCCCTCGAAGGAGGAGAGACGACGAAACCATGAGAGTAACCTTTCTGGGCACGCTGTCAGGGGAATGGGAGAGATACCAGAGTGAATTAGAACGAAAAACGGGAGTGAACTGGAATCGAGTGGCCTTCATGGAGAGGACTTGGAATGTGATACGCAGGTGGGACGCAGTGCGTAATGAAGGTGAGTTTGAATCAACCCATCATGCGTGACGTTCTAGAGAAATTTATGGGCCCCATGGAGTCTGACGGTCTGACCGAATCACTGACGGAAGACAGCACTGATGAATACCTGATCATGAAGAGGAAACCCGTTAAGCGAGCCAGGAAGGGGCTGAAGAGGCTGAAAAGTAAAACAGGTAGCAAAGCAGTGAATTTTAAGGTGATAAAATCAAAAATGAATACAGTAATGACGTCTTTAGCAAAGGTGTCCCATCCGAACGAGAGTGGACAAGGGGATCGTGCGGCACCGGGTGGGGAAGAAAAAGAGAACCTGATACCACCTATGCTATTGGCCGGTTTGATCTCAAGCTTCGAAGTCAAGAAAAAGCGTAAGGACCCTGGCAGATACGAAACGTGAAATGGAAGTCATCAGCCAGTGCGGATCTGGTGGGCTCGATGACTACAAGCCCCCGCGAACGAACATGGCACGAATGAAACTGGAAGGACAAATCGACGTGGTCGAGTACAGTCGGATTACAATACCCGACTCAGTCCACATGGTTGATGCAGCTGGTGGCTATGTGGAGATGCTCAAGTCGAGGAACTCAGCGAGAGGGCAATTGATGGGTTGGAGTAAGAAGGAAGCCATGCAAGAACATTTACAGAGTTAATGGAGGGTTCCGATTTGAAACGAAAGGAGTATGGAACTGCGATGTCATCGGGGGCAAATGAAAACGGATTGGAGTAACTGTTGAAGATTTCCTGGAGGGTCGCCCTCCAGAGACACTCCGACGAAGCTATGAATGCACCTTCTATGTTGGCGGCATATCTAGCCTACCCGTGTGTCAGGACGCAGTTACAAGTGCGATTTGCATGGTGTCTGATGGCAATCAAAAGGTCCGAATACGAAGCCAGTAATGATTCGAGATCGAAGGAACAAGAGTTAGAATTGATGGAGGCCCTACGAGTGTTGATCACTAGAGACAACTCTGCGAAATCGTGGGCTAAGCGTAAAGATGCCCTTTATTTGTGAGATTCGTGGTGGATCGCATCCCCACTCCTGTGTTGAAAGAACGCATAAAAGCCATTCGACAAGGAGGAATTGATCATGAACGGACTTTCCTGAGAGCCTTGCTGGAATTATACCAGGATATGCCGCTCCAGGTACCCACCAAGGAGTCAAACGATATTGAGAGCTACCGGAGATTGGATGAAGTGAGAAGGTACTCCAACAAAGAACTTAATGTGAATTGGTAATTAATTGAAAGAGCCAGAGATCCAAAGGAATACGTGACCTTGGGCAACCTGAAATCATTCCAGCACGTGTCAGGTGTACCCGGAATGGCGTATAAATCTTTCATGGATGAGGAAGCAAGGGATGCGTATTTTGACTACCAACAAGTTATAGTCCTCGATTTATGGGCCGAGAGAGTGAAAGACAGCGGAATACTGACGGTTGAACAGCCGAGACTGAAAACCAGCTTGGTAACGATGTCGGCGCTCATCAAGCCTTCATGGTGCCCTCACCCAAACTCTGATTTGATATGGAACGTGACGGCTTATGTCGTACTAGAGTTGGATGATGACGGGAGTCTGCACGATTTAGCCGTAATACACCACCTGTTTGGCTCTGGGAAAAATGAAGCAGAATGACGGACCACCCAAGGAATCGTCCGAAGGGAACTCTCAAAGTGATTGGATGAAGAAGCGCACTTGCCCAGCCTCCAGCTGTGGAATGGAAGGACATGTGCGTGGGACTGGCCACTGCTTGAATACATTGAGTGAGCAACATTGCCAGTTAGCCAAATTGTACAGAAGATTGAGTATGTCGGACAAAAATGAGATGGAATTGATTGCGGATTGCCATGAAATAACAGAAGTTACATCATGGTCAGGTCGATTGAATCATTCCTTGGAGCGTTAGAGAAAATTGGAGGATAGCGAGAAGCTCTGGAAAATGTGGTGGACATCAGAAAGAACCTTGTGGTTCGTAACTTCTTTTTGCAAGCAGCTGCGGAGAACAACAACCAAGCCGTCAACAACCAAGCGATTCCTTTTGGGAGTCGTTATCTGATCATGAGGGACAGCTTGGTGAGGAATCTGAATGAGATCTTTGTGAGTGATCAGACCACTGCGCTTTCCTTTGGGGGAGCCTCCGTGGCCCAAGTGATTAAGATGATGGAATTCCAGAACAAAGATCAGTTGATTTCAGGAACGGCAACGTGGCCCGATAAAATGAAATGATTCGTAATCTGGTCAGGACTAATCCAGGCGAGTTGCGACTCATGGATCTGAAAACACGTTGCGTATGACTGACCATCTCGCGCTCACCAGACATGGTATACACTTTAACACGCTAGAGGGAAGGCGATGGATCAACGACCCCCTCCAAACGAACATCGAGGAGCTGGAGGAGGAACTCAGGACGAATGACTCCCTGGCTCGGACCAGTTTGACCGGCAGAGGCAGAGTGAGGAGCAATGTACCTGATCCACTCGCTAATCGTATGGGGCCTCTGGCATCAGAAACGAGTGGTGCTACTCCCACTGCTCCTAGCTCGGACGTGAGAGAAGGGCTGGGGACTGCTACCCCTCCCCGAATGCAGCCGTTAGAAAGCCGGCTTGGAAAATCCAACGAGCTCACAGACCTCCACGAGTGCGAGTAATTTGCCCGCGACAATCCCTGTTCCTGTGGAGAACTCGACGGCGAATCCCGCGCCTGCAGAGGGAGTTGAATCGACCAGTGTGCTGCTCTGGAACCGTTCAGATCCCAGTGCATGGGGACAGTACAAGCTGACATGTTTGCAAGTTTCAACATGAATACGCACACTGGCATGACGATCAGATGCCAGGAGAATAATGAATGGAAATGGCCCCACGGTGTCGGGATTGTATCGGATATCGGGGTGGACTGGCTATTGGCGGAGCAGGAACAGTTCAGCTCTGTCACCACTCTCAGATTTGTGGATCTCGATGGATTGCCTCAAGACAATACCATGGGACCGCCGAACACACGATCCCTGACGGATATCCGTCGGAGGGCCAGAGGGTTGATACCACCTCTCCAAAAGGGCAAGTTTACGACAAAAAACAAGCCCAACAACAAACACCATAAAATGTATCGGCAATTCTCCAAACCACCGGGACAAACGCCTGGTGAATATTCAAGAGACTATCCCCGGGCGACCTCGGTGAAAGGGGACGACAGGAGGTACAAAAGGCTGGACATACCGAATGGCGGTAGCCTGTTCGCTGCCTATGACCCCTTGACATCAAGATAGCAAAGTATCTGAAAGTGGCCAGTTATGACTACGTCTACAAGCCCTGTTCATTGTTTTGGCCAGACGTGATCTTCCTGACGGCTCCCAAGCTGGATTGGGGACAAGCAGTAGGCATGGCAATAAGCGTGCAGAGAGTTGTCAGCATGGATCCACAATTGATAATAATAGCCGGCTCGAATGATCATTTACAGAGCCGGGGGTTATTAACTCGCCTCATGAATGGATCAATTCCCAGCAACGAGGTCATGGGAGAAGCGATAATGACGCTCATGTCCACCATGACAGAAGCGGAAACGTCAATACAGCAACGTTTCACCAGGAATGTGGTGAAAATTGTCTTTATCCTGTCACCAGGATACGCTACGTTGCCAGAACCATTACACTTCCATTGGTTACCACGATGGTTACCACACTGGCGGAGGGACGATTTGACGTGGTTATTCCCGCGCCGAAAAGATCTATTGATCCAAACACCTATCACCCTCTTCGCTCGGAACTCCCTGCTGCCTGGGCAGACATCTCTAACGCCATACAGGGATTCAAAGAGCACAGCACGACCCGTGATTGCGAGCTTTGTGAAAGACGTCAGGAAGCTATCGATCGGCCTAGTGTTGGCTCTGTATGTAACATTAAGCCATGAAAACTTCGTGAAGGGACCGGATATTCTCTTCACTCAGGCACTAGCCGACCTGAGGCTGGCGGGCTTCTCACCCTAATCACGATGACACGCGGTCGATTGGGAGACCTGTTCGTACTCCTGTGCTACCCTGAGCAGCTACAGGGGCCGAGTCGAGAGTTCAACGCGCAGTTTGAAACCACCTCATATCGAAAGATTCAATATCTCCTGCAACAGAACAGGAGCCTGACGGGAGAAGATAAGACCATAGCAGGAGCGAGCGAGTGCAAGAAATATGGCGGCAGGCCTATACTGACAGATCTGTGGAGCCTGGATGGATGATGATGGAATTCAACAACAACTTCAAGTGTCGAATGGGGGGTGGAGAACTTTCCCATGCCCAATTCAACCTAAGCTCTGGAATCTGCGACCGATAGTGCAGGGTTCTGAAGAGGCCGCGTGAGTGGTGAAAACCAGCATACGCACATGTGAGGGAAAACAAGCTGACGTGGCTTACAGGATCCAGGCCATTGCCGGATCAATACCCTCGGTACCCGCCAATAAGGAGGATGCTATTAGGAGTTACGTCTCCTGTCATCGCCTTTCGCATCGGAGCGGCTCGCGATGTGAAAGAGAGAATGCAGAAATGGAGTGAAGGAATGGAGCCACGCTTTATCAGCTGGAATGTTGCAGCGATGCACACCTTTGATTTGAGTTTTCCCGAAGTGGCCAGGAGAGGAAAAAGTAGTGTGGTCGAGAGCGTCCAGAGGAGGCATCTACATGACGGTAGATAAGCTGGCGCCACATGGTGATGAATCAGTGGAATTCCCGGATGACGAAGTATTTAACATGCAGGTGTCCAAACTGTGCCGACTCGGCCGTACTCAGGCATGGATATGCGCCAGGGGCCGAGGCCAGATGATACCAACAATGATGATAAGGAGGATCAGAATGACGACCCCATGAATGGGAAGGAAGAGAAAAGGAGCGGAATGGACTTAGGAGCATTAGAGAGGGATTTGCTGGAGTACCAGTTCAGTGAGGATGATGACAAGGGAGAGGTCGATGGACCTCTGGTACTCATGACGCCGTCCTCGTTTATGTCTCCCACGAAAGAGGCACTGGCCATCCTGTCTCCAGCGGATCCAGTCTATCTGGCACTTGACTCTCGAAAAGGAGACGCACAAAAGTTACTTCATGAGTCCCCTCGAAGGAGGAGAGACGACGAAACCATGAGAGTAACCTTTCTGGGCACGCTGTCAGGGGAATGGGAGAGATACCAGAGTGAATTAGAACGAAAAACGGGAGTGAACTGGAATCGAGTGGCCTTCATGGAGAGGACTTGGAATGTGATACGCAGGTGGGACGCAGTGCGTAATGAAGGTGAGTTTGAATCAACCCATCATGCGTGACGTTCTAGAGAAATTTATGGGCCCCATGGAGTCTGACGGTCTGACCGAATCACTGACGGAAGACAGCACTGATGAATACCTGATCATGAAGAGGAAACCCGTTAAGCGAGCCAGGAAGGGGCTGAAGAGGCTGAAAAGTAAAACAGGTAGCAAAGCAGTGAATTTTAAGGTGATAAAATCAAAAATGAATACAGTAATGACGTCTTTAGCAAAGGTGTCCCATCCGAACGAGAGTGGACAAGGGGATCGTGCGGCACCGGGTGGGGAAGAAAAAGAGAACCTGATACCACCTATGCTATTGGCCGGTTTGATCTCAAGCTTCGAAGTCAAGAAAAAGCGTAAGGACCCTGGCAGATACGAAACGTGAAATGGAAGTCATCAGCCAGTGCGGATCTGGTGGGCTCGATGACTACAAGCCCCCGCGAACGAACATGGCACGAATGAAACTGGAAGGACAAATCGACGTGGTCGAGTACAGTCGGATTACAATACCCGACTCAGTCCACATGGTTGATGCAGCTGGTGGCTATGTGGAGATGCTAAGTCGAGGAACTTAGATGGTGGAGATGTGGGCTAAGTCGAGGAACTCAGCGAGAGGGCAATTGATGGCTTGGAGTAAGAAGGAAGCCATGCTAGAACATTTACAGAGTTAATGGAGGGTTCCGATTTGAAACGAAAGGAGTATGGTACTGCGATGTCATCGGGGGCTAATGAAAACTGATTGGAGTAACTGTTGAAGATTTCCTGGAGGGTCGCCCTCCAGAGACACTCCGATGAAGCTATGAATGCACCTTCTATGTTGGCGGCATATCTAGCCTACCCGAGTGTAAGGACGGAGTTACAAGTGCGATTTGCATGGTGTCTGATGGCAATCAAAAGGTCCGAATACGATGCCAGTAATGATTCGAGATCGAAGGAACAAGAGTTAGAATTGATGGAGGCCCTACGAGTGTTGATCACTAGAGACAACTCTGCGAAAGCGTGGGCTAAGCGTAAAGATGTCCTTTGTTTTGTGAGATTCGTGGTGGATCGCACCCCCACTCCAGTGTTGGAAGAACGCATAAAAGCCATTCTACAAGGAGGAATTGATCATGAACGGACCTTCCTGAGAGCCTTGCTGGAGTTATACCAGGATATGCCACTCCAGGTACCCACCAAGGAGTCAAAGGATATTGAGAGCTACCGGAGATTGGATGAAGTGAGAAGGTACTCCAACAAAGAACTTAATGTGAATTGGTAATTAATTGAAAGAGCCAGAGATCCAAAGGAATACGTGACGTTTGGCAACCTAAAATCATTCCAGCACGTATCAGGTGTACCCGGAATGGCGTATAAATCTTTCATGGATGAGGAAGCAAGGGATGCGTATTTTGACTACAAACAAGTTATAGTCCTCGATTTATGGGCCGAGAGAGTGAAAGACATCGGGATACTGACAGTTGAACAGCCGAGACTGGGAGCCAACCTAGAGGAACGAGTGGTCGAACCCTCGGTTCTAGAACTGAAAGGGCAGGTGAGCTTTGAATGCGGTTCATGGAACGTTCCTTTGAAAACCAGCTTGGTAACGATGTCGGCGCTCATCAAGCCTTCATGGTGCCCTCACCCAAACTCTGATTTGATATGGAACGTGACGGCAGACGTCGTACTAGAGTTGGATGATGACGGGAGTCTGCACGATTTAGCCGTAATACACCACCTGTTTGGCTCTGGGAAAAATGAAGCAGAATGACGGACCACCCAAGGAATCGTCCGAAGGGAATTCTCAAAGTGATTGGATGAAGAAGCACACTTGCATAGCCTCCAGCTGTGGAATGGAAGGACATGTGCGTGGGACTGGCCACTGCTTGAATACATTGAGTGAGCAACATTGCCAGTTAGCCAAATTGTACGGAAGATTGAGTATGTCGGACAAAAATGAGATGGAATTGATTGCGGATTGCCATGAAATGGTAGAAGTTGCATCATGGTCAGCTCGATGGAATCATTCCTTGGAGCGTTAGAGAAAATTGGAGTATGGCGAGAAGCTCTGGAAAATGAGATGAATCTGAAAGACAGTGAAGAACATCATAGAACCACTGGCTCGAAATAACTTGAGGGATCAAGCTCCGCACCATACAGCAATAGCAAATACCCTACGCACATGATGGTGTTAGATGCGAGGACACAACAGGTGTTGATCGATTAACTCTTCTCAGTGCCTAAATGCGTGAGATTGGCCAGAATGGAGAAGTCGCATGAATTGTTAATGAAGATCATTCGGGCTGTCCCGAAGAGATCTGAAGGCGAATTGCAAGACGTAGTGGGTGAAACTTTCATGAAGTTGAGCGAGGATAATGTGAGTGAGTTCCAGAAAACGAAGGCGAGTGGAGTACCGACGGACATAGATGAAAAAGACGGAAAGCATGCGATCATGACAGAGGTGGAACCGTTGCTAGAAGCTTTAGGATACCAGACCTGGAGAAAAATTCTGATGGCCCATGGGGAGTATCCTTGCCACTGCCTGTCGCAGACGTTGTGGTACCCCAAACGAGGGAACTTAATGTTAGTATGGGACGTGGAAGAATTGTTCTCAACGGCATTGCCTGACCAAACCCAGCATGTATCGATCTTGGTAGTTAGTGCCATGATCACGATGAGGTGGTTCGAAGCCAAAGCGGGGACGAGCGAGCAGAAGATGACCATGCCAATACCAAAGCAACTAAACAACGTAAAATTCAACAACAATTCGGATCTTTCCAAGACCACCTGCAAAATCCTGAGGATACCCAAAGCCATCGAAAGGATATGTGCAAAGCAGAGGTTGATGCCTTGGTTCCGTGCCGTCATGAAATTGTGGATGTATGAAGGCGCGAAGCGTCATATGTCCAGGAACACGGAGGCCTATCAATCCTTCCAGCTGAGTATAGGACCGGGAGCCTATAAGAGAGCATTCCTGACGCAAAGGAACGCCGTAACCACAGCTGTCAAACAGGTGGCTGGAATGCCTTGTACTACTGAAAACGAGAAAAAGGAGGTCTTACGAGATGATCTGTAGCGGAATGTTAACCTGTGCCTGCACAACAGCTACTGTAGGAATCGGGAGCAAAAAGTCAATGTGGATCTACTGCCCTGTTGCGAGCAGAGATTGCTAGAAGTAGAAAGTGGGGGCACGGCCCGCAGCTGTGTTGACATACTGCAGAAAGTGCTGGAAGATAGCGAATTGGGCGAACAGGAGCAAGAAGCGATGGAGTAAGAATTGCAGGCGAGCCGGAGCAGAAGTGGAAAAAAATGAAAAACTCAAATGTTGTAGTGCGTGAAAACTCGACCAAATCAACAAAGATTGATTATTGAAACTTTAAAACTTGTAATTTGTTAATGTCTGGTCAGACCAGATTGTGAAACTGTAAGGAAATAGGTGAGTATATTAAGCTATTTAAACCTGACTGAAACTTTTAACCTGTGTACGTCACATCTTCACTTTGTGGCGCACTGTTGGGTCTGGGTACGCTCGCTCGAGGAGGGTGGGTACATCATTACCTTTCCTAGCCACAGAGTTTCTTAGTTTTAATATTGAGGGCAACAGCATAAATCAACCATTACATTTTGTGAATAAATCTAGGTTAGCTTTAATGGGTTCGTGGCCAAGCCACGTTCCAAACGCTTTTAAATCAATAAGAGCGAAACCAAATTATATGGAGTGACGTAAGACGTCAGAAAACAAAATTTATCTAGGACACTCCTCATGGTGCATATTTTGTGAAAATGTTAGAAGGCAGTGAAATGTAGTACGATGCAATTTAAGACACGCGGTGAGTTAAGGTGACGTAGATAAAATTAATTTCTGATGCGAATTGTAAATTGATTATAGAACACCGGATCAC
The DNA here is from genome assembly GCF_963678635.1 of Symsagittifera roscoffensis. Classification (NCBI taxonomy): domain Eukaryota; kingdom Metazoa; phylum Xenacoelomorpha; order Acoela; family Convolutidae; genus Symsagittifera; species Symsagittifera roscoffensis. The sequence goes on along the minus strand of NC_087063.1, from coordinate 46,890,026 downwards.
CATTTGAAGATAAACCGGAGTTATACGTTCAATGGGGACATTGAGAGGACTATCCGGGGAGCATGAGCCATTCCCCCGGATTGGCAGAGCCCAACCTGCCGATGCACGCAAAATAGAACGTTGAAGGCGTTAGCACCGGAATTATAATGAAAAGGAGGCTCAATGTTCTAGAACTCAGAATTTTCAAAATTTCGATTTGAGCCAGAACATTTCGAGAAACGGCTATTTTGACCGAAAAAGCACAACAAAACACAACCAGATTTACGAGACGAAAATAAGTCGGAAGAAAACAAGAGAGAAACGAAGCCTCTTACCGTGAGAACAAGACACGATAAGGCGCTTAAAGGAAGAAGATTGAACGGAAGGAATGTCCTGTGGGACATCCGGAACGGATCCGAACCCTCTCATGCCACGAAATCGGAGAGATAACGACGTTATCTCCGGTAGAACACGGAACTAGAGGCCCGGTGCCCAGAGACAGATACATTGAACATATATTTTAGCTACTGTAATGCCCTGAACAATTTAATTAACTCCAATATTGTTTAGTATTTCAGAGCATCAGTAGTTAGAGTCGAGGAAAGAGTCAATCTAACTCCAATTGATTTAGTATATAGCTGTCACTAAAAAAACTAAAAAATTATGGTTTTCTAGCCGTCTTTTTAAAAGTAATCACGTAGTCTGGGGATCCGAGACAGCTATGTGGTTATTTTTGCATGTTAACGAAAGCTGATCTAAAGTCGTTTGGCTGATGGATGAACTTAACAGGCCAGAAAAAAAACTGACTAGGTCTAGACGTTTAAAAACGAGTAAAATTAAGGCAACTGACGTCAGCCAGTCGTCAATCGGTACTTTTACTACGCTCCGTCACTGTGTAATGTCTGGGCGAATGTTACACTCTTTGTTGAAGCCTTAGTTCTAACAACTGCAGTGCAATACATTTAGTGTCGTTGCCTTCACTACATCAACTCAATCACCTTTGTAAGAACCCCATGCTCAAATGACACCAAAACCGGGATGTTTGCAAAAGTCCGCCAACTAATATACTGAGGCTTTTGTTCAAAATTCAGACTGATTTTGGACGTGGGTTCATATGGCTCGTTTTAGTTCACTAGACTTTTGAATATTCAATATTTACGCTTATTTTAAGAAATGTGCAATGCCTAATTAATGCGCAGTTACAAAGGTAGTAGTTCTCACTAAATGTTCCGACCATTTGAAAAATGTAGAGGAACTTTGTAGTCATGTGTTTTAATTTTTTTTTCTTTTTCTCCCACGCAAAATCAGGTACAAAAATTAATCATCCGAATGGGTTGAGTGATATACAATATTAAAACATTTTAAGTCGTGATTGGAGATACGATAAAAAATTTTAAAAATTCTCAGAAATTTTTGATTTTTGGTCTATTTTCAAAATAACAAGGTGAGCGTACAGGCTTACAATAGCTTATTTATGTTTAATTTAAGCCGTGAAAACATAGTTTTACTTGGATAAAGTTAGTTTTTGGAGTCTTTTAGCGCCAATTTGGGAATCAAAAACTTAAAAAATTTCTGAAAAAAAAATTTGACATTTTTTCTAACGAGTAACCGGCTATCCTTGAAATATAAAAATTTGACTGCAAAAAAAATTTGACATTTTTTCTAACGAGTAACCGGCTATCTATGAAATATAAAGCCAGCCAATATCGTTTTAACCCTCGATACCTTTATGTGGCTAATCCTCAGCGGTCAAAGAAACCGATTTGAAAGGTTTTACGGAAGTCATTTACGCAAACAGCTTTCAGTTTGCTAACGAATACTGTGCTGATTTAAATTATCCGGAAAAGGCATGAACCTTGAATTTTGAAACGCGTTCTTCTCAAACTGGGTTGACTTCAGGAAAAAATAAGCAGGATAAAACTTGCTTAGAAATTCAGCAGAATTATAACGCTACATTTTGGTTTGTGAAACTCGGGCCCAAGTTCTACCCCAAAAATTGATCAAGTTTGGCTTCTCAGTCAATCAAAAGTTACGCCAAAACTACCTAGTTTTTTAATGACAAAATTATATCAAAGTGAGCCTCTTACGTAGCCAAACAAACTTTAGGAAGAGTATAGGAGAGCGTTTTATATCAAATTTTATATAGCAAAAACTACCTTTTTTTCTATCAAACAACACTAGATTAATTTATGCAATGTTTTAAGAGTATAGCCTTCTTAAAATTAGCTGGTCTATAAAAGGCTCAGTTAGAAATAAACATCTCAAGGAGTGACAGAGCAGTTTTGGCGTAATTTTCAATTGCCTAAAAAGCCGAAAATGATCAATTTTTGGGGGTAAAACTTTGAGCCCGAATTTTGCAAAACAAGTTGTACTTAAACTCAAAACTAATTTTGCAAAACAAATTGTAGGTGAATTTTAAGCAAGTTTTATCATCATTTTAAACCTAAAAACTTTAGATTGCGTTTCGTTTTTCAAGTTTATGCGTTTTATCCGGATAAATTAAATCATCACTGTAGTCGACTTCATAGTCTGCTATATTTTGGAAGTTGATGCAATTGCGTTATTAATTATTATGCGACTGATTTCCCAGATTATGAGCTTTGATTACCACATAGAACTCACTAAGTCATTCACGTTTGCACGTTTGTATTTGTAAAACGAAATTTGTCTTATATTTAGCAAAAAATAAATTTAAATTCAAAAAAAATAAATGTCATACCGCAAAACGCAAAAAAAAACAGTCCAGCTTCATCAAATTAGAAAAAACTTCTTCCCGAAAACCCACAGTCTTCCCGAGTTGGCACAAAAGTAGTAACCGATTACGTCACAAATGGAATAATTTACAAATGAAAAAAAAATGAAAGTTTACCAAGTGGCATAAATTTCAAACAACAGTTGCATTGAAAAAAATGGAGAAAAACTTTTCGACAAAATGTGTGAAATTTAGTCAAAATGTCAATTCAAATGTTGTTTGTTAGGAACTAATTCCAAACCTCGCTCACATGTTTTCGTTCCTGTAAAATGTTAGAATCAGATATCGATAGAATACGTTCAATTGCTAAGAAAAATTTTATGGCATTTGGTAAAAAATGTCATTTTTATGCCATTTGGTAATTATGCCATTTGAGAAGTTACCGTATTAATCAAATGAAACCGTTTTATGTTTGTGGCAGATTTCCCAGATTATGAGCTTTGATTACCACATAGAACTCACTAAGTCATTCACGTTTGCACGTTTGTATTTGTAAAACGAAATTTGACTTATATTTAGCAAAAAATAAATTTAAATTCAAAAAAAATAAATGTCATACCGCAAAACGCAAAAAATACAGTCCAGCTTCATCAAATTAGAAAAAAAAACTTCTTCCCGAAAACCCACAGTCTTCCCGAGTTGGCACAAAAGTATTAACCGATTACGTCACAAATGGAATAATTCCCAAATGAAAAAAAAATGAAAATTTACCAAAGGGCATAAATTTCAAACAACAGTTGCATTTAAAAAAATGGAGAAAAACTTTTCTACAAAATGTGTGAAATTTAGTCAAATTGTCAATTCAAATGTTGTTTGTTAGGAACTAATTCCAAACCTCGCTCACATGTTTTCGTTCCTGTAAAATGTTAGAATCAGATATCGATAGAATACGTTCAATTGCTACGAAAAATTTTATGGCATTTGGTAAAAAATGTCATTTTTATGCCATTTGGGAATTATGCCATTTGAGAAGTTACCTATTAATCAAATGAAACCGTTTTATGTTTGTGGCAGAATTTTCCTCTTCTTTTGTAAAAAGCTAGCGGCTCGTGCAAAAACTCTTTTAAGCTAAGAAAAAAATTCAGTGTCAATAATTGGAAAAAAAATGTCTAAGGCTTTCAGCTTGAGACCCAATGCATTGAACAGGAATGTTTGGTTCAAATCTACTTCAACATAAATTTTTTTTATTGTCCAGTCATTACACTATCTTGACGTCTTTTTTTACCTGGAACCACTGGTTGCAACCTAAAAATATCTGCCTCAAAATGAAAGAATGCAAATGCTTTCCAGCTGAACTGAGACATACCAGGTAAAAATGTAACAGTGATCTGACTTTTTCGAAACAACAATAAACAGCCGACAAAGTTAGGAAGCGTCTATGAGCTCAAGGAAACCGAAAAAAGAATTTTATACTTCTTGAACATTCTTCAACTTTCGAAGTATAAATTTATCCTCATTGAAGCTCTTCCAACTACTTTTTTTAAAAAATTAAAACTAACCCAATTAAAGAAAGCTAGGTTAAGGTGATTTAATATTCTCCTGGGAAGCCTCATAATTAAAGTCCGCTTTCGAAGCTAAAATCCATTAATTTTAATGCCAACTTCGCTTTCGTAAATGGAGAGCTTAATTCGCTTTCCTTTTATCAAATCAATTTGAATTTTAATTTGAAAACATGAAAGGTCACAGCACGAAAGATCAAATTTGAGATTGATCCAGAAACAAAAAACGAAAAACCAAAGGACCTCAATACAGAGTTTCACGACGTTCAGTGATTCTAAAAAAGAAGTAGTTTATCATTTACACAGAGGCAAAACTTCGCTTCGCCAGCACCAGTGAGAACACGACAAACAGCAGCTCTATAAAATGCAATAATAAGAAGTAGAAATAAGCCTCGAATAAGTTACAACTCGGACAGCTCTCGGATTCGATCTTGCGACCTGTTGCGATTTAGAGATTATGAGTCTCACGCAATAACCACTCATACACGCACACTTAATACATTACAAACACTAGCTACAAACAAAGCAGAGAACAGATTCTATGAAATTTTCAATGGTAGATAGTGATTAAAGCAACAGTGCCACCAATCTAGTGAACACTTTCGCTAACGTAAAAACACCAAAACATAACCAACAAGCAGTTGGAACATTGTCAATAGCTCAGAAACTGAAAAACTAGATTGATGATTTTATCCAAAGCTTTCAAACATTGTTTAATTTTTTTGTCGTAAATGAGCCTGAAATTCTATGTTTGAAAGCTTTTAATAAAATCATCAACCTAGTTTTTCAGTTTCTGAGCTATTGACAATGTTCCAACTGCTTGTTGGTTATGTTTTGGTGTTTTTACGTTAGCGAAAAGTTAACGCGCACATGTTTAGCACGATCAATATTTATTTTTTTAGAAAATGAAACTTTTGGAACTTTCTAAGTCTCTTCGCACAATTGATATAGTTCTCGCAACAATGGATCAACCGGTAATTTTTTACTTAGCTGAAAGCAGTAGCATTCCTCAATTCTGGTTGCCAAATTTTTCTAAAGGGTTCCCGTTGAGACAATGTTACGAGATCCATTTTTGGCCGGCCAAAACCTAAATTGGAGGGGAGAAAGCTCGCCAAAAAAACGCTCAAAACGTCATCACAAAAAGCTCAAAAACGTCATTTTAAGCCTATTTTTTTTCAAAAACGCCTGCGGCACAGAACCTTTTTGACAAATTAGGGTCCTTATATTATTTTCGGAGAGCTCGGAAAATCAAACTGGTCGACCTAAAAAAAAATCGATAAAATTTTCAATTTGTTTTTTCAAAAAACCGCTTCATCTCCCCCAGAAAAAACTCTGCGCACGCCAATGGCTGAAATAGTAAAAAAAAATAAAAGCATTTTTTGAAAGGAAGTTGTTTTCTGTTTCAGCTCCACTTTTTCATTGAACATCGCAATTCTCCTTGTTAAGATATTTATTTCCAATTAGAAAAATGGAAATGGCCATTAAATGTTTTGGAACAAAAAACTATTTTAATCCAAAATTCTAAGTGGAGTGAAAAAAATGTATATATATTCGCGGATTCGCGAATTTTGGATAGATATCCATTTTTCGCGAATCCTCAATGAAATCACAGTCAAATCCCCAAAATATAAAAAGAACTTTACCAGATTCCAGGAATTTTCCTGAAGGAAGTCACACAACCTATATAGCTGAAATTTCATTTCATTTATTATGATTTGCGAATACGCGCTCTCTATGTTTTTTTAAAATTGTCAATACGTAACAACTTGAGGTCAATCTATTTGAGCAGTTCAAATAAACTTAGGCGAAGTCACTGAAAGTGGATAACATGAAACACTTGGAAATGGATCTGATGATGCTTAAACTGAATATCTCTAATCCTAGTAAGAAAATTGTGATCAAGAAAAAGTTCAACACGAGATGATTTAAGGATAGTCGGCAGCTCTGCAACTAGCACAGAATGTTCCGACAACAACTTTTGAAGACGAGATATTCGAAAATTTTCCGTGTTTTTAATCAGTGAAAAGCTATTGACTTAAACTTAAAAAATGCAAAAACGCGGGTAACAATGAGGCAAAAAGCAAATCTAGTGGAAAAGTTCATTAAGAAATTGAATTAAGAGTGCACTTTCGTCGTTAAGTTTTGTGTTATTTTTTGTGAAAAACGGACCAGGTTTTTTCGAAACGGAAAAATTCAGATTCGGTTTTTTCGATACTGAGACAAAACTTTCATTCTCTTTGGAACCCCGAATCACGGCTACAGAGGCTTTTATATCATACCCCCTTGAGAAAACTATGTTCATTGATATTGAAAAAAAGCGGTATTGGACTCTAGGCTAGGACAGTAATAGGCAAGATAGAAATATTTGTTCTACCAAATTAAGATTTCAATTTTAGTTACATTATTGAGCTTCTAGTGATAAAATAAGATTTGTTACCTGAGAAGTGCTTGCCAGTTCTCGTCCGTCAACTTCCAGAAGTCCCTCCAAAGTTTCAGAGTGACCAAATCAGTCACCACCATTTGCAACTGCCCGGTGCCTTTGGCACAAGTCAACATCGACATATAAACTGGATATCTCAAAGCACTGTGTTCACTTAAGGCATGGAATAGGCCAATCAAAACCTTCAAGCAAAGAGACAGTTTTTTTGTTTCAGTAGCATCTCGAACTACGATTCCACAAAACTCGTCAATCTTCGGCTTCAGGAGTTCCTCCGGCAACAAGAGCAGCAAAGACACCACACTGTTTATAACTGACTCGATATCAATGGAATTGTCCAATTTCCAGACGACATTACAAGTGTTGACGATGTCATTAACGTCAGCAGAATTGTCGGATACTTCGATCTCAGCTCCTAGAGATTTGAGGAACTCTCGAATTTCACGGGCTTGTTCTTGCTCCGAACAATCAATAAAATTAGTACTCATTGCACACTTAAATGTATTTACATTGATCTTACTAATTGTCTGATATTAAACTTGACAACAATTCACAGAAAGTAAAGGACCCTCAGAAAAAAAACTTCATGTAATTAATCCAGGAAGCCTAGTTGTACTAGATCCATCGATCTGAGCAACTAAAAGCAGTGGTGCGCCGCCGATGCAAATTTCACTTAACAGTTAAGATGATGCAACTATATAAATAACATTCAGTTTTGTAAGCAACTTGATCGAATGAATGAACTATTTTCAATGTATTTTTGTAATCAGTCTAAGTTTTAAAAAAATTACTGAAAAAGATAAGTCAAAAACTTTTCAACACACACAAATTAAGGTGTTTCTTACCTTTGTTAGGTTGCACTGTTACAAGTGGCAGTGCAAAATGCACAAAATATCGAAAAAATGAACAATATGATGCGTTAAATAATCTCTACAATCTAAATTTATTTTTAAAGTCGACCATAAAAAAATAAACTTTCTTAAAAGATTTCACGGGATGACTAGAATAGTTTTAATCAAATTCACGTTATACGTATAAGTAAATTCCCAAAGTTTATCCGTATAATCAACGTTTTTACGTTGTACGTATAATAAAGTTTTCTGAAAATTTTTTCACTTCATTCAATTCCTTAATTGTAATGGTTTAACCACTGAATCAATTCCTTAGAGGGAAAAATATTTAACACTTTGAGAGATCTCTCACAGAAATCCTCCACCGGTCAGAAATTCCTCAAAAAACCAGAAAACAGCAAGGATTCATGTTGAAAATTCAATTTTTTTTTTACTTTTTCCCGTCTTCTTTGACATTTTTATTATCTTTATTTCAATTTTTATTGCTATTTTTTCAAGTGTTGTCTTAAGCGACTTCTCAAACTAATTAAGGTTCAAACGAAGAGAAAAACTTATTCATTGTTTCATTTTTTGATTAATCTTTCTCTATAATTGTCGGTTCTCTACTAGCCATTGAGATTTTTCAACTTTTGTTATTTTTGCAGCAGATTCATTCATGTTTTTGGTCGTTTATCAACACTACTTTCCACCTCACGACTATATTTCTTAAACAAAAAAATAAGCTTAACTTTGATGATAGTCTTTTTGTGTTGTTCTTCTTTTGCATAATCATTATCATTTTCTGATGAACATCCTAAAATTTAGTTTTTAGACGAGGGTTTTTCCACGAAGGTAATAAGTCAGTTATAACCAGAATAACCAGATATCTACAAGTCTGTTCAAGGAAGAGCTCAGATATTTAAAATATTTGTCTCCTGTTCATCAAAAATATTTAGCAAATAATTAAAATGGGATCGAAGCAGAAATACCAAAATTTTTTATAAGAGCTGACAAAACTCGATAAGACGAACTGAGGAATTATAGAGAAAAATCACGAATAAGTGATAACCTATGCCTCAACAAAAAAACTGAGCAAAACGTGAGCAGATGGAATTCACTAAGATCCTCTGAATCAGGGGTGGATTTATGGGGGGACGTCCCCCCCCCCCCCCCCCATGCCGACCCAAAGTGTCCCCCCTTTGTACTATTTTGAGATATCATTTTTTGGCTGACTGACCCTAAAATTTTTCTAAAATATACTAACGCAATTTTTTGGTCAAAATTTTCTAAGAAGTGCCTAAAAACGGTCTTTTTGGCCTTGTTTTTTTTTCAAAATTTTCATAGTGATTTGGGAGAGCTCAAAAAACCAATTTGGCCAACCTAAAAAAAACCGACAAAATTTTCGAAATTTATTTGAAAATCCGCCCCCCACTAGATCCGCTCCTGCTCTGAATATCAGAAAATCTCCAACAATCCATTAATATATTTTTAGATTGTCAACCATCTTTTTCTAGTTAACATTTTGATTAATTCCTGTTTGATTAATTCATTTTCTTGAAAACTACATTCCCAAAACTGAGATAGAGAATTGGTTGTGAGACATTTCCCTGCATTAGCACCTACGCGCAAATGTTTTACAGAAAAGATTATGGCCCTCGCAACCCAACAACCCAAATCTGAGACTTAATTCGAATCAAAAGGACGGATTATGGGAAGCTCCCTTGCATAAGCGGCTACGACCAATTTCCTTAAACAAAAAGTTTGATTTTTCTCGCAAACTAACCTCCCAAGTCTAAAATTTTGGTTCAATACAGGTTTTGTAATGCTCCCCAGCCTAATTGGCTCTGACGAAGTTTTTTTATTCAAAGAGCTGAGGTCCTCGGAAAAAAATTTTGATTTTTGACCGTTTCTTCAAACTATTGATTTTGTCCGAAAACTACCCTAATTCAATGGAGAGAACGGGTTGTGCGAAGCATTAGCGGCTATGCCAAAAATCTACACAGAAAACTCTTGTCTTCGAAAAGTCATAATTTTGAATTTCTGATCGTTTTTTAACTAATTTTTCCCAAAACTACCTCCCAAGTTTGACACTTTGGTTTGAAGGGAAAAAAACAGGTCGCCTGAAGTTCAGACAAAAGGCCAAACGCAATTTTTTTCCACTAATTGTTATGGCCCTCAACTTTTTTTGACTTTTTGCCCGTTTTTGAAATATTCCATTCTTTTCTCAAAAAACTACCTTGCTGACATTTTTGATTCAATGGAGAGAACTGGTTGTGAGAAGCGAAGCTCCACAGCAAATTTTCTATACCTATAAAAAAGATAAAAAAGATATACCTTTCCGAAAAGTCAGAATTTTGATTTTTTGACATTTTTCAGTACTTTTTCACTTTTCTCAGAAACTGCTATCCCTAATGAGATTTTGGTCTAAAAATATAAAGGTTGAGGCAAGCTAACCTGTATAAGCAGCTACGTCATAAGTTTCTTAAAAAAGTATTGGACCTCAGAAACGTAAATGTTTTGTTTTCTAGCCGTTTTTTGAACTTTTGATCTTCATCAAACTAATATCAAGGGTTAAATCGAGGCAACAGATTGTGTAAAACATCCAGGCAAGAACAGCTACGCTTTGAAATTTGAAAAAGAGTTAGATGACCTTCGGCAACTTGAAAAAAACTTCACTTCTACTTATTTTTTTAGAGAACCAACCAAGAATTTGAATGAAGCCCAATTTTTTTCATTTTGAAATTACCCATTCCACCCCTCATCAGTACAACAAATTTCAAAAAAAATGAACAGAAACTTTTAGCTTTAGCTGGCCCTTTGTTTAACATTAAGGAAACGTGTTTTCATTCTCATAATGATTTAATACAGCTATTTTTTCAATTTAAAATACATTTGCAGCAACTCGGCTGGAAAAACATCTGCCAAATAAAAAAAAATTCATAGCGCATCTTCTTTTCTCGTCAGGATGGACTTAGATCCGTAAGCTGAATCGGAGCTTAGCTTACAATCAGATAAATTTTAAAGATTAATAGCACAATATACATTTCACATCACTTTTCTTCGCGGGACATAAGTTAATCCGTGGACTGATTAGCAGATTAGTTATTAAGCTGAGCAAAAAAAATTAAGGACACAAAACCTATCAATTCCCTTTTTACCTTTCACATAATTGGAGCATATCAATTCTTCAAGTTTTTTATTTGAGATTTGAAATGAATTTTGCAGATTTATTTCAAGTTTTGTCTTCAGATCAACAATATAATCAACTTCTCTCAATCATTTTGGACAAACACAAAAAACTTTGGTAATTATTCATTATGTTGTTTCATTTTCGAGTCACCATTTTCCATTATTTTCAATTCTGTACTAGCCATTTTATTTTGTAGTTTATTAGGTTTTTATGTGTTTTTCTGCAAATTTTTGGTCGTTATTCCAATAATACTTTCCACCTCCCGAATTTAGCTCAAAAAACAAAAAAGAGCAAATTTCTGAAGTGGGTCTTTCATTTGCTTGCAAGACGTATTTTAATATTATTTTCATTTTTTATTCATCATCTTAAGATTTCGAAAAAATATCTAGTGGAATATCGGAACGAGCTAACGTTGCCAAATAATTTCGAAGCTAATTCGATTACACCGTCCCAAGAAGAAATTGTGTAAGTCACAACAGGAATGATGCAAAAAAATGGTTGCATTGTGTTCAAAAACATTTCATTTTTATGATAGTACGCAAATAACTTAAATGGTATCAAGGCGAGTACACCAAACATAACTGCTGAACAATTCTCCAAAGCAGAAATACCGAAGTTTTTTAAATGAGCTGGCACGATTCGAAATTGCGCTACTTTTCTCTGTGGGAAGTAATTAGATTCTAGATTCGTAGACTAATTAGGTGACTAGCTACACATTTGAACAACTTATAGATATTAACATCACAATATTTGCAAACCGATCGTTTAGTAGACCAATCTTTTAGCATAAAAAGTGAAAAATGAGTCTTTTAGCAGAACAACGTAATAAAGTAATGGATGATTGATTGACAGACTCAAAAAGACGCTCAGTCTGGGGCCAAGCTTCCCCAGTTAAGTCAATTATCTCACGATTTGTCAACAAAACTATCAACTTCAAAAAAAACAGCAGTCTAAATTTGCGGCGAAACAAAGAGTTACGCGCACAATAACACTCATGTTGAATTGAACCGCAGCGGAGCAAGCGGTCGCTAATCGCCAACGCTGCATTTGCAGTTAGCTATCACACTTTATAATTGTTCTGAGTCTGCCAAAAAAACCCGGTCTGCTAAAATCCCTAGACCCACAATATTTAACCACATCACTTTTCTCCGCGTTACAATATTAAGTCAGTAGTTTTATTAGTGGTTAGCTGTAAAACTGAGACATTTGAAACTTCGCAATGTTAGTTTTTAGATAATTGGAGCAAATCAATTCTTGTAGTTTTTTAAAAGTTTATGAATTAGCTTTAGGAATTTTCAGTAATACGGTTAATTTTGAACGAATCTAGGCTATACTCAAAGTTAGCTTATAAAAAAATCCATTTTTTCTCCCCTTAAATCGATTTGGGGAATTGTACGGTTGATCCCAAAGAAAGGATTAAATAGAACATAAACTTTATTACTTAAAAAACTTTGACCGATCTATCAAAGATTGAGATTTGAAATGGATTTTGGAATTTTTCATTTTGTGTCTGCATATCAACACTACTTTTGACCTCCGATATTTCAGTATTAGACAAATGAATAAACCAATTGATAATAATAATTCGAGAGAGTATAATTATACTCAATTGATTTGTTTGTTATATTGAAGTCTTAGTCTAAAATAATCTTAGAGATAACGAACGAATCAGTCCCACTTTTCAAATTATCCAGGGGATAAAAGATAAAAGCCTCCTGTAAAATTTATCCACAGAGATCCCAAAAGAAAACATTGAACAGGGTGTAAATGGGAACTGATCAATCGATTTGACTCAAAATGTCTTCCCATTTTCTACATGCGCAGCCCTAATTCTACTACTGACGCATCATTACGGTGTTTTAAGTAAGATGCTTTACTGCACGAAAAAACCACGAGTTGCAAACATGTCATTCGGGATGAAACTCGATCAGAGCTCATTGAATGTTACTTCAAATCAGTTTTTCTAAAAACAATCTTGCAATACTTTGCGCCAAAGTTGTCTTAAAAAATTTATGCCTTTTCTAACGATTTCGCCTTAAGCGTGGGCAAAATCCCTAAAATAGACAAAATTCATTGCATTAAAATTTTAAGTGGACCACGGCGCAAAGTATTGTAAGATTGTAAGTATTGTAAGCAACATTCAATGAACTTTGACGAATACGGCGCTACTGCATTTTCTTGATAACTCATGTTGCCAAAACTAGCCTTATCGTAAACTACTTAAGCAGGCGGAACAGGCGGGTTTTGATAATGAAAAATGCAATGATATGACAATACGAAACAAAACTATGAAAGCAGAAAACATAATTTTTGATGGCTAATAAGCAAAAACGTTTTACTCGAAAAATGCCAACAAGAAAACATATAACTTCAATCACAAACAAAATATCTTAAGAAAAAGGACACAATCATTTTCCATATTTCATAATTAGTCGGAGGCGGATGAGCTGCTAGACCGCCCGCGCCTTTTGTTAGTCTTTCTTTCTGGCGACGCCCTTCTAGCAGGAGGTCCTCCCCTTCTTCTGGGAGAGGGTGATCTCTGGCGTCTTGAAGGCGAAGCTCCGCCCCTTGGAGGACCTCTGCCCCCACCCTTTGGCGGCGAGTGCTTTCTAGCCGCATTGCCTCTGGGAGCATTTGTGAGAACGTACTGCACAGTGATTTCCTGGCCGTCAACTTGTCCCCCGTCCATGAACTTTTTGGCCTCGGCTGCGTCTTCGCCTGATTCAAATTCGACATAGCAGTAGCCCTTGTGTAGGTGAACATGAACAGAATCACGACTCATGTCCACGTTTTTCAGTTTGCCGTAGACGCCAAATATTTCGTTAATGTGCTCCTTGTTGATGTTTCTAAAACGCTCATCTATTGAAAACTGCGTAAAATTTTTTTGTTTATATTATACAACTACTCATACAAAATTCACGCCGCAAAATGCAAATAACAACAAATATAGCCGGTTACTGTGGAAGCAGCACAGAATGTTCCGACCATAGTCTTCCGACAAAATTAGAGATTAGGCAAATTTGACATTAATAGAAAAAAATGACTAGAAAAACGATAAAATCAAAAACAATTTTTTGATTCTAAAAAGGCGCCAATATCAATAAAACTAACGTAACTCGGAACTAAACTAAATTTTTACGCTTTAAACTAAGCTATTGTAAGCTTTTAAGTCCTTAAAATAAGTGATTGTAAGCCTGTTCGCTCGGTTTTTTTTGCTCGAATTAAGACGAAAAACCAAAAATTTCAATCCGGTTTTTCTCGACACTGGAAATTTTTTAATGTCGCTCGAATCACGACTGTATGGGCTTTAAAATTTTATATCACTTACTCTCTCCGATGATTATCTGTGGTAGCTAAATTTGCGTGAAAAAAAAACTAACACACGAATACAAAGTTCTCCCCCATTTTTCAAATGGTCGGGACAAAAATACCAATTTTCGCTTATTTGAAAGAAAAAGCTCTCTGAAAGATGTTAACTTATGCCTAGCATTTGTCTGGTGTTAAATAACCGCCATAGAACCCACATTTTACAAATTGCTCATAACTTTCCAGAGAACGCGAACAAACGTAATCAAACATAGACAAGAGAGTTGGAAAATTACAGCAAATCGTTTTAAAAATGGAAGGATGGCTTGATGCGTTAACTAGACAAGATGGGAGTTCCCATGCATTTCATCAGATGGATTCGAGCATTTCTTTGTAACAGAAGAGACAAATAAGACTTCGAGCTGTAGTCGAGTTTTTGTGACAGGATTGCCGCAGCGATCAGTCCTTGTTACTTTGCTCCGTCTCTATTTCTACAACGAAATTGACGAAGTCTCAGAGAATACACCTAATGCTGGGCTCAGTCGTTATGCTGACGATACTGCAGCGATTGCTACATACGCACAATCCAGTAGCACTGGACGCTGTTACAGCCTGGAGTCGAAAGTGGAAGGTGGTTAAGAGCGATAAGAGCTCCTATAAGGTCATTACCCTGTATCTGCGCGAGAGCAAAGCTAAAGCCACAGTTCAGCTTTCAATTGCAAGGATTTATCTGAACTACGAGAAAAATCCCAGATTCCTTGAGCTGGAGATGGAGAGTCAGCTGAGCTTCGCCTGTCATGCAACGGCAGTGAAGATGACCGCGAGAACCCGAAGTATTAGCATTCTTGCTGAAAAAAAACGAAAGGGTCCAATAAGAAGGTGACGAGGACGGCATAAATAGCCACAGTTCGAGTCATTGCAGACTATGGTTGCTCGGTCTGGCTGAACTTTATCTCTACCACTGAAAAAAACCTGATTCAATGCTGAATGCTTTTGCTCGCATGATTACAGGCTGAATAACGCCTACGCGCCAGATAACTTCGCCAAGAGGAGAGGATACGGGAGGATACGCCAGTTATGGAGAGTGCAAAGACACATACAACGCAGAGACTGAAAAGCAGAGAGCACGAGTTTGCTGTGAGGAATAACTTAGAGTTGAAAGCAGCTCCAGACACTGCGAGATGTTTTCGAGGCTCCTGGAGAAGGAGGAACACGAAGTTGGGAGTATCCTTGATGACTTTCCCAGAGAACTCCATGACAGACAGAAAACCTGGTTAGAGCCCCGTCGGAGTTGTCACGGAAGAAGAAGGCAGTGGGGCTGTTGTGAATAACTTGTCGTGGAGTGCTAATATTCGAGCACCGGCTGAAATATTCTGTTCCAGCTTTCAGATTCTGTTCAACTTTGTTTGTTAACCAGCCACAGGCCTGATCCGGAGGCTAATTACTTCAGATTTCACGCTTTGTTTCTCCAGACATCAAAAAATCAATTTTAGTCCGAAAAGAAAAACAAAGAAGCAAATGAAAGTCGAGGACTGGCAGAAGCCGACGCACACAACCGCAAATTCTGGCGCTCGAAGATTCAGGAACGCCCCGCCGACCCCGTGTGAAGGGGATAAAGCGGCAATGATGATGATGCTCAAAAGAAAAAATCTTACAAACCCAAATTGCAAAAACTGAAAAGATAATTTTTATTTCGCTAGAAAAGCTCAAAAATAAAATCCAATCTTGACGCAATAGTAGACTTACTCCATCGAGACGAAAACCATCACCGCGGCTGGATAATGATCATGAGAAAGTGTGGAAAGTTCCGCTGCAAAATCCAGGTAAACCAGTCCCAAAGTATCCGACCGATCGCACTACTCTCCCCAATTACTAAGGTGATCGAAAGGCTGCTGCTTAATGACTTTTGGCATTTCCCACTAGCAGAACACCAACATCGCTTCAGAGCCAAACATTCAACTACAACATCATAACTAATAACAATCTACTACTAAAGGATGTTTTGGAAGCGGATGTGCCCAACAGTACCAAAGGCTGGATAACTTCATACTTACAGGGTCGGCTCACTTATGTTGAGTATCGGACTAAAACGTCAAAACAATTCAAACAAGGAGCACCAGAAGGAATATTATCACCAACGCACTTCACTATCTACATGGGCAAGCTTCCCGGCCGCCAGATCGAGTTTCGATTGTTACATATGCTGTTGACGTAATTCTGATAGACTTCAAATTCGAAGGTAGATGAGCTTTAGAGCCAAATCACATCAAACCTAGGAGAGCTGGACAGCTGGCTCACGAATAGAAGTTTCCATCTCTCCGCCGACAAGTCATCTTCAGCTTGAAGTACACAGAATTCTAATTCAGCTTGAGTCAAGACCCAACAAGACCCAAACTGCTGGGCGTGGTCTTTGACGGCCTAATTAGTTTCAATGAACACATCAGAACCACCACTGTTAAATTACAAAAGCTGAATAATGTCATTAAAAGGTTGTCTGGCATTAACTGGGGTTGTTCCAAAGTAACACTGACATACAAGGCCATCGGACGCAGTAGGCTTAACTATGGAGCACCAATCTGGGCTCCATCACAAAGCAATACAAACTGGAACAACCTCGAAATTCGACAAAACATAGTCCTCAGAACAATTACTGTTTGTGTGAAGATGTCAAATATTGATGACCTTCACAGGCAAACTGAAGCCGGTAAAGACCCACACATATATTCTAGTCGAATGCCAACAGAGTCACCGTTCCGACTATCAGACAACCCAACATCAGGTTGGACAACACATTGAAACCACACTGAGTTAAACCACACATTGAAACCTACGGTGTTAAAATCCACAATCTGGATGAGGACTGAAAAGGTCGTAAAAACTATCGAAATGTTATCCATCACAATTAGGTTAAAAATTATCTCAAACCTTCAAAGCTATTGGAAAGGTGTACCGCCTCAAAGCGAAAACAAACCCAATCAACCTTCGTCTCCAACGAAGATGAAGTACTGAAAACCGATGGCAACCAATAATCAACTCAAAACGAAGCTAGCACCACAAAATCCCGCAGACGATGGCGTTGCGTTTAGCTGCTACAACATCATAAAAAATCAATAATTCTTTGTACTGACTTGACTCACTTTCTTGTTAGTGCTCTCAAGAGTGGCTTTGCTCGCCAAGATGCAACCACTCTAATCCATATTTGGTGATAGCTAGACCAAGAAAGTGACTATTATGAGGATTCCAATCCACTGAAGTAGAGAAAGAAATGAACGAGCCGATAAATATGCAGGCGAAGCTAGCAATTTGAATCGGTCGGAGGCACTAATTACGCTCAAATTAGCCAAATCAACAGTTAGAAGAGCAAAAACGAGAAGTACAATATAAATTGTAATATGAGCTGAATCAGAAAAAAAAAAAAAATGACACTGTTACTGATAATCAATTAAGAGAAGGGGCTTCGTCACAGTTCTGCCAAGCTACACAGAATGGGTAAGATAGAATTACCTGACTTCCCTGATTGCGGTGAAGAAGGTACGGAGGTTCATGTACTAAAGAACACTCCAGTGGCATATCCATAAAATCATAATAATAATAATAATAATAATAATAAAGAAGTGCACAAGCAACAAGCAAGAATGGAATTAACCGGGAAAAAAACAATCCCGAAAGCTGATGATTTCCAAAAAAAAATCCCGAAGATGCCGTACGCTCTCCTTAAAAAAGATGGGTCAGCATATCATTATTAATATTGATGGAATGTCTCCTGAAGAGGAAGCTGAAAACTGAACAAACAGACGTTTTTTTGTAAAATTTTTCAACTTTCGAATCTCGGAGAACAATTTTGTATTTAACGAGCCACACGCTATGTCTTAATTTTACCTACAAAAAATTTGAATTAAACTCAACACGAGCACAGCCTTAAACAAATACATTTTTTTTCAAATTAGTATCGTATTTTCGGCGTGGCGTGATAAAATGATCTGAACAAAAAAAAGTAGAGCTTAGTCATATTCGACAGTCAGAGTAAAATAGGCAAATTGTAAAAATTGTAGTAAAATGAACTTTTATAACTTTTTCAATTTTTTTTTTGCATTTTTGATTCTAAAAAGGCGCTACAATACTTAAAAAAACTAACTTTACTCGAGTAAAGCTCTTAGGCCATTAAAATAAGACGAAAGTTATTCGATCGAATTAGGACGGAAAAAAATTCAAACCGGTTTTACTCGACACCGGGAAAATTTCATTGACATTTTTTGTCGTTCGAATCAAGATTGAAAGATCTTTTATATGATGTATCACTCAACTCTCTCCGATGATTATTTCGGGTAGCTGATTTTGCATAAAAAAACTAAAACACACCCAAATACAAAGTTCCTCCCCATTTCTCAAAAGCTCGGAACAAAAATCAAAACTGGTAAAAGTCAAAATTGAGGGTTGACAACTTTTAAGATTCAATTTTAAAAACAATCACCTACATAAGTGATAGACCACTTAAACCATTCACAATCTAGATATTACTTTGTAAGTTTTCCGATGTGTAGTTTAGTCTGCAGAGGTGACACAGACTTTCGTTTCTGTCTGGGTTTTTCATCTGGTGATCCGTCACTCTTGCGCTTCTTTGCGATCGTATCACTGGTTCCATTTCGGGCATTTTTGCTGACTTCTTTCTTTTCAGGGGATTTAGATCCGGATGATGATCCACTACTGCTGCGACTCCCGGAGGAGCGACTGCTACCAGATGAGCTTCCGCTATCTGAACTTGACTGCCGTCTGGCTTTCTTGTCGGACGTTTTTCTTCCCGGAGAAACAGCCATCTAGTAATCTTAAAACTGTCAATTTTACCAGAAAAATTCATTCAAATTGCACGAAACCACACTGGTTTATCTCCTCTATAAACCGGAGACTATAAAAATTATATCACCCTAATCTAATTTATTCAAATCTCACTATTGAAATAGTTTATTACATAGTATATACATTCAAGTAGCTTTCTGGAACTCTAGAGAAACTCCATTTATGCAGTAGCGAGTATCAACTGGAACCGTTTTGTTGTGATGCATAGCGTCGTCGAATTTATGGCCTAAATGAGCTCCACACGTTTTGCACAGCACTTCAACTCGTTTCATGCCATGCGACATATCCACCTTTTCAATCATGGCGTCGAAGCTGTCTGCGTAAAACGCCGGCCATCCACAGCTCGATTCAAACTTATGAGCGGATTTAAATAGCGGAGTACCACAGCACACGCAGTGATAGACCCCGCTCTCTTTATGTTGATACAGTGGCGAAGTGCCCGGTCTTTCAGTTCCAGCATGCCTTGTGACGGCGATAGCTTCTTTTGAAAGACCTTTTGCTTTCCAATCGGCATCAGTCATTTCACTGTAGGGCTTGTCTGACATTTTGCAAATTTTTTGAACCGTTAGAGCTGCAGCTGTGTATTTCAAAAAATTAGACTGCGGGATAATAGAAGGTACACACCTCAGGAATCGAAAAAAAGCAAGGCTAGGAATCAATACTCTGCTAAATAGCATTAATTTCTGAAGAAAAAAAGACAAGTTAAAGGGAATCTTCGTATGAATGAAAATTAATTCAACGAAGCACAGACTTAGAACACAGACAAAAACAAATATAACAGAACGGGTAATCATTATAACAAAATCACATGCAAAGCTATTTGAAATTTTTTATTATACTTTACTAACAAAGCCGACAATCCGTTGAGTTTATTTCAATTTAAAGAACTGAGTTGATTTCAAGCGATGAAACTTACGAAATCAGATTTCTAATGAGGGAAAATTTGATTTAAAACTTAAAAGCAAGCTATCCTGCTATGAAATTGAAGCAGTTTGCTTCATTGGATTAAATTAGTGGACAATCGGTAAATTTTTTAAAGAAGAAACACGGGCGATGTTGTGCCATTCTGCCAGACTGGCACAGCGCAACCTTCCGGCGAAACACGAAAAAACGATTAAAGGCCTTAACGACGAAAAAGTGCTGCGAAGGAGGGTAGAAATATTCTAAAAACTTCAATTTTCAATATTTCGATTGTCGAACGAATATTTCTCAGAAATACAAAAAAAACGGCCATATTGACTGAAAAAGGTGAAAAAGTCAGAACAACAGCGAAAATAGTGAGAGACAGTCGGACGACAACGATATAAAAACGAAGCCTCTTATCGTGACGATCACGCACGATAAGACCCTTAGCAAAAGAAAATAGTGAGAAGGGAGGCTTCAGTGGCGAAGGAATATTGAGCAGTACCCTCCCGTGTCACGAATTGAGAGTAATAACGACGTTGTTACAAGGAAAAAACGGAAGCGGAGGCTCGGCCCCCAGAGACAGCATATGATGAAGGACTATAAAAAATTGACTTTTTAGCTACTCTGATGCCATAAAACTTTGAATTAACACCGGTATTGTTTGATATTTTATGTGACATTCGACCAAAATGGACAAAAATGCAGATTCGGCGATTTCGAATAGTTAGCAGCTAACCTTTGGAATTGACAGTTTTGAGAGACTAGTGACGTTATTGGGACGATTAGTCAAACGGTGAAGATCAAGATATTCCGGTATTCTGAAATTTTAAAAATTCGAACTGAGAAGTCGCACTTCTGAGAAACGGCAGAAACCGCCATTTTGGAAGAAAACCAGTAGAAAATCAGAACAACAATAGTTCCGACGAAGATAACTACGAAAAAATCGAAGATCAGAATCGAAGAAAAAGCAGCGTTAGCAGAGACCGCTCCGAGTTGCAACGATTGTGTCGCTACAATCGTTGCAAAGCCGTTCACAACAACGGTGAAGGGTAGAAAAACAGCCTTCCGGAAAGAGAGAAGCTAGGAGTTGGGGGAAAGGGTTGATTCATCTTCGACGGAGATGATGATTTTTATCTACTGAACAAAAACAATAGTAATATAACAAATAGTAGTAGCCCTGTTTTAAGGAGTGACCTCGTGGTCTGGGGATACTGAGACCCAGCCATGAGCTCACTAATTTTGCATGTAAACAAGTTAATTTGAGCGTTCTGGTCGAAGCCGGAGAACAGTGACGTTTTTGTCGACCCGATGTTAGAAAAACCACCAAAAGAACTGGCTTTGGTAGAGACGGTGAAAAGCATGTAGAGCTCTGTTTAGACGTTGGCCAGTCGTCTTAGAACCTAGCGTTTATGGCGTTCCTGGGTGTTATTCTTTTTTAACATCATCAACGGCAGAACAGTTAACAAGCACTCCGCGCCGAGCGGATGCTCATAATAACGCCCTTATTAGGCCTTAGCCGCCGGGCGGAAGGGTAGTTCGGAACGCGGAAGCCTTCAGGAAAACCGTGAATAGCTTTTTCACATAGTTAAGACCGGAAATTCACGAACCAGGAAGGGTGGGGTGATTCGCGGAACCGTCATTTCCTGAGTGGTCCGTGACCAAAAACACTTAAAGATATACAAGAAACCAAACAAAAAGTAGTATAGTACCCAAGAAAAACAAAAAACATAAAAAATAATCGAAAAAACCAAAAACAGTAAAAAAAAATTTAAAAAATCAGTAGAAATCATCCCCCCAGACAAGATGTGATCCAACCCCCCCGTTTGTTGTTGATAGAAATAATGTTGTTACAGGCATTTATATCAGTCAGGATCGTTACGATCAATTTTGTGGCTCGTTTGTGAGGCCTGTATTGTACGCTCACTTGAGTATTTAAGCACGTTAATGCTAATTTGCGCTCAATCCGGAAGGGTCAGCTAATTTGCGCTCAATCCGGAAGGGTCTGCTGGTTTGCGCTCAATCCGGAGGGGTCTTGGGAGAAGACTGATCCGGAAAGCAGTACAAGGAGCCTCAAGAAGGGGCTCAACGACAACAACAGTCGACTGTTGGGTATCGTTAACAAGTTTTGTATCCCTTTTGGTACAAAAAATAAGATAGTAATCTGTGGGGGGCTCGACAGTGCTGCACTGTAGTGACCCTTCACCGAACTTTAAATTTCCGAGTTCAGCACCTTAGTTCGGATATTGAACAAACCCGGAGGGGTATAGTAGTATTAGTATTATTTCTTATATAGCCTATATTAATACTCCCATATCGTTTTTCAGTGAAAAACACAGTAAGCGGACCGGTTTTTAGGGTCAAAATAGCAATATTTTGGTCCCCCCACAAATCTCGATTTTTGAAATATCGATTTTTTTAAACAGAAAAAAGCGCTAAATTAGTGTGTTACATCAAAACTGTGCTCGCATAATAGGTAGAACCATTTGAATTTAGTTCAGAAGTGGTTGGAACTAGTTTGGTACCAAATACTGAATTTTCGTGATTTTTGAAAAAACGAAACGCTATAGAATAAGGAAACTTTTCAAAATTTTTCAGTTAGGACAGTAAAAATAGTCGTTCGGGCAGCGTCCACTAGTGAATCGATAGGTTTTAAAAACCGTTTGCCGATAACCTTCCGGGTTACAGAAAAATCGAACTTAAGGTGTTTGATTAAGTGGAATCATCAATCCGGAGGGGTCCAAATAGCAAAGTTTTTCGCAAACTTTTTCAGCTAGAGGATTTTAGATCAGGTTTTTGCATTGAACTAGAAGAGTATAAACCTTCTGAGCTCGGATCAAAAATTTTTAGGTCGAAAAGAATAGAATTGCGGAAAAAGCTAGGCGGAAACTATAAACGAGAAAATTATTGAATTTAGATAAAAGACGTTTTAGTTAATAACTTTGGAACGACTAGTCAGATCCAGTTGATCTTGGTACCATTAGATCAGAAATTAGCTGAACTTACTAATAGGAACAATAATTATTCGAAAAAATAAGCGTGAAATTTTTTTGAGATTGTTTTTAGCAAATTCACCAATTAGGGAGGGTAGATCCTTCACGTTTTATAGAATTTTTTTTGGAAAGCGCTTACACCCCTACCAAAAGGTGATAACGGTTGAAAAAAGCAGTTTTAGGCTGTTATAGAAGAATAGTGAAAGGCTGAAGGCACCAAAAAACCTTGATCGAGCCGAAATTAGGCTGGCGATAAGACCCTTCACCGTTAGTGTGAATTGTCAAATAAGAGGCTTAACTTCAATCCGGAAGGGTCTAGGGAACGACCACATACCATTCCTAGTTGATACAAACAGCATAATAGCATCAAAGAAAGTATCCGGAGGGGTATAGATTGAAAATCAAGGAAGTCTCCGAAAAGCTATTTTTACAAAACCGGAGGGATCCCAATCCTGAGGGGTCCAAACTTTTCCTAATTCGGAGGGTCCCAATCCGGAGGGACCTTGTTTTCACAAAACCGGAGGGGTCCCAATCCGGAGGGGTCTCAATTTTGCCAATCCGGAGGGGTCCTATTTTTGCCAATCCGGAGGGGTACTGTTTTTTGTCAACCCGGAGGGTTATTATTTTTGATAATGGACTTAAGTAAACAGAAGAAAACATAATAGTGAGGGGTGTTAGGTTATTAAAAGACAGGCTAGGAACCAGTGACTGCACTGGTAACTTGCCTTTCAAAAAAGACCAGACCAAAACAAAACAGGTCCAAACTCGGATATTCGCGACACTAAGTCTAAATTAAAAAAGAGTGTGTAACTCATTGGTGTGGATTGAAATCCAAAATGTTTTTGAGAAAAAGTGACTGCCCTGAGGATTTTAGTAGGTCTAGATCGGGCAGTCCGAAAGCAGATAGGTAACAAAAGACTCGGTGGGTGCAATAGACGCCCACTTGAGAAAATAACTGCCTTCAAGTTTTGTCTGTTTGGTGCAGCACCAAGCAGGGAAAGCTCTTTCTTTAAAATACAAGTTCGACTATTGTACTGCGACCGACTAAAAGTTTAATACACATACGCTTTTCATAGAAATATTCTCATTTTGTTATTTCTGGTTTTAAATCAGCATTTTGTGCTTGATTGGGTAGTGAATCTACTATCTTTTATTTTGACTGATATCATCATACTGTGCTAGTTCTCAAATCTTACGACTAACAATTGATAATTGTGAATAAGTTGTATACACGCTGTACACTGATAACATACAAAGATTCGTGGTCACTACTTAATATAAATTTTTGAAATTTATTGCGTTGTGTTATTATTATCATTAGTAAAACTATAACGACAATAGCAATCGAATTGAGTGTATAGGCAGTAAGAAGTGATAAATTGAAAATGAGTCTAGACAAGTCAAAGATACCTAAACTAAGTGAAAGCTCTAGAAAATTCATACCAGAGAAGCAAAGAAAAACAATGAACGACCCTTTTGTGGAAAGGATAACACGAACCCGACACAGACCGACAAAGGGGAGACGGTTTCAGGCAGAATGGTTGAAACCAGGAGTCAAAATCCTCAGAAGAGCAAAAGGCAATGCTAGAGGTGGAGGTCCACCCGGACCAAGCCATGCATGAGAATCAGGAAATGCATGGACCGGAAGGGAGAGGAAACAGAAGGCTGGCGAGTGAATCTACCCCGGTAGAGCAAGGCCAAGATTTTGCCACTTCCACCGGGACACTGACCGAGAATAGATGTCGGAACTGTCCGACATCTCTACTGAAATTGTGGCAACTAGAAGATCTCCCACAGACAACACCATGATGACAGGCGTGACGGAGAAACAGGCAACGTCCTCATCGTTTTCAGAAAGAGTGAAGAACGTTTTCGGAAACATCTTTCCATTCACCATGGGAGTGGGTACAGGAGATGAAGGTGAATCCCAGGAGGAAGAAGAGGACGATGATGAGCAAATTGACTTTGGATCTCGAGTCAGCCTCAATAGTTCGACCCAGGAGAATGAGGCATACACCGACAGAGAGACTGGAACCATGGACAAATTTGGTGTGGTGAGAACGATAAGCAAAGACACAAACACATCCGGCCAGTCATGAGACATTGTGAGTTTGACAAATTCGGAAACGCGAACTGGGGAGAATAGAAACATAGAGCTACGCAACGCATCGGCGGAACCAGAGATGGATAATTAAAAGACGTCGAGGCAGAAAATAACGTGGTACAAAAAATAAGATAGTAATCTGTGGGGAGCTCGACAGTGCTGCACTGTAGTGACCCTTCGCGGAACTGCAAATTTCCGAGTTAAGCACCTTAGTTCGGATATTGAACAAACCCGGAGGGGTATAGTATTATTAGTATTATTACTTATATAGCCTATATTAATACTCCCATATCGTACTTCAGTGAAAAACACAGTAAGCGGACAGGTTTTTAGGGTCAAAATAGCGATATTTTGATCCCCCCACAAATCTCGCTTTTTGAAATATCGATTTTTTTCGAACAAAAAAAGCGCTAAATTAGTGTGTTACATCGTAAATGTGCTAGCATAATAGGTAGAACCAATTGAGTTTAGTTCAGAAGTGGTTGGAACTAGTTTGGTACCAAATACTGAATTTTCGTGATTTTTGAAAAAACGAAACGCTATAGATTAAGGAAATTTTTTAAAATTTGCAGTTAGGACAGTAAAAATAGTTGTTCGGACAGCGTCCACTAGTGAATGGACAGGTTTTAAAAACCGTTTGCCAATAACCTTCCGGGTTACAGAAAAATCTAACTTAAAGTGTTTGATTCAGTGGAATCATCAATCCGGAGGGGTCCAAAAAGCAAAGTTTTTCGCAAATTTTTTCAGCTAAGAGCTTTTTAGATCAAATTTTTGCATTGAAATAGAAGAGTATAGGCCTTCTGAGCACGGATCAAATTTTTAGGTCGAAAAGAATAGAATTGCGGAAAAAGCTAGGCGGGAAAATTATTGAATTTAGATAAAAGACGTTTTAGTTAATAACTTTGGAACGACTGGTCAAATCCAGTTGATCTTGGTACCATTAGATCAGAAATTAGCTGAGCTTACTAATAAGAACAAAAGTTATTCGAAAAAATAAGCGTGAAATTTTTTTGAGATTGTTTTTAGCAAATTTACCAATTCGGGAGGGTAGTCCCTTCACGTTTTATAGAATTTTTTTTGGAAAACGCTTACACCCCTGCCAAAAGGGAATAACGGCTGAATAAAGCAATTTTAAGCTGTTATAGAAGAATAGGGAAGGCTGAAGGCACCAGAAAACCTTGATCGAGCCGAAATTAGGCTAGCGATAAGACCCTTCACCGTTAGTGTGAATTGTCAAATAAGAGATTTAACTTCAATCCGGAAGGGTCTAGGGAAGGACCACATAACCTTCCTAGTTGATACAAACAGCATAATAGCATCGAAGAACGTATCCGGAGGCGTATAGGTTGAAAATCAAGGAAGTCTCTGAAAAGCTATTTTTACAAAACCCGGGGGGGTCCCAATCCGGAGAGGTCCAATTTCACTGTAGGGCTTGTCTGACATTTTGCAAATTTTTTGAACCGTTAGAGCTGCAGCTGTGTATTTCAAAAAATTAGACTGCGGGATAATAGAAGGTACACACCTCAGGAATCGAAAAAAGCAAGGCTAGGAATCAATACTCTGCTAAATAGCATTAATTTCTGAAGAAAAAAAGACAAGTTAAAGGGAATTTTCGTATGAATGAAAATTAATTCAACGAAGCACAGACTTAGAACACAGACAAAAACAAATATAACAGAACGGGTAATCATTATAACAAAATCACATGCAAAGCTATTTGAAATTTTTTATTATACTTTACTAACAAAGCCGACAATCCGTTGAGTTTATTTCAATTTAAAGAACTGAGTTGATTTCAAGCGATGAAACTTACGAAATCAGATTTCTAATGAGGGAAAATTTGATTCAAAACTTAAAAGCAAGCTATCCTGCTATGAAATTGAAGCAGTTTGCTTCATTGGATTAAATTAGTGGACAATCGGTAAATTTTTTAAAGAAGAAACACGGGCGATGTTGTGCCATTCTGCCAGACTGGCACAGCGCAACCTTCCGGCGAAACACGAAAAAACGATTAAAGGCCTTAACGACGAAAAAGTGCTGCGAAGGAGGGTAGAAATATTCTAAAAACTTCAATTTTCAATATTTCGATTGTCGAACGAATATTTCTCAGAAATACAAAAAAAAACGGCCATCTTGACTGAAAAAGGTGAAAAAGTCAGAACAACAGCGAAAATAGTGAGAGACAGTCGGACGATAACGATATAAAAACGAAGCCTCTTATCGTGACGATCACGCACGATAAGACCCTTAGCAAAAAAAAATAGTGAGAAGGGAGGCTTCAGTGGCGAAGGAATATTGAGCAGTACCCTCCCGTGTCACGAATTGAGAGTAATAACGACGTTGTTACAAGGAAAAAACGGAAGCGGAAGCTCGGCCCCCAGAGACAGTATATGATGAAGGACTATAAAAAATTGACTTTTTAGCTACTCTGATGCCATAAAACTTTGAATTAACACCGGTATTGTTTGATATTTTATGTGACATTCGACCAAAATGGACAAAAATGCAGATTCGGCGATTTCGAATAGTTAGCAGCTAACCTTTGGAATTGACAGTTTTGAGAGACTAGTGACGTTTTGGGACGATTAGTCAAACGGTGAAGATCAAGATATTCTGGTATTCTGAAATTTTAAAAATTCGAACTGAGAAGTCGCACTTCTGAGAAACGGCAGAAACCGCCATTTTGGAAAAAAACCAGTAGAAAATCAGAACAACAATAGTTCCGACGAAGATAACTTCGAAAAAATCGAAGATCAGAATCGAAGAAAAAGCAGCGTTAGCAGAGACCGCTCCGAGTTGCAACGATTGTGTCGCTACAATCGTTGCAAAGCCGTTCACAACAACGGTGAAGGGTAGAAAAACAGCCTTCCGGAAAGAGAGAAGCTAGGAGTTGGGGGAAAGGGTTGATTCATCTTCGACGGAGATGATGATTTTTATCTACTGAACAAAAACAATAGTAATATAACAAATAGTAGTAGCCCTGTTTTAAGGAGTGACCTCGTGGTCTGGGGATACTGAGACCTAGCCATGAGCTCACTAATTTTGCATGTAAACAAGTTAATTTGAGCGTTCTGGTCGAAGCCGGAGAACAGTGACGTTTTTGTCGACCCGATGTTAGAAAAACCACCAAAAGAACTGGCTTTGGTAGAGACGGTGAAAAGCATGTAGAGCTCTGTTTAGACGTTGGCCAGTCGTCTTAGAACCTAGCTTTTATGGCGTTCCTGGGTGTTATTCTTTTTTAACATCATCAACGGCAGAACAGTTAACAAGCACTCCGCGCCGAGCGGATGCTCATAATAACGCCCTTATTAGGCCTTAGCCGCCGGGCGGAAGGGTAGTTCGGAACGCGGAAGCCTTCAGGAAAACCGTGAATAGCTTTTTAACATAGTTAAGACCGGAAATTCACGAACCAGGAAGGGTGGGGTGATTCGCGGACCCGTCATTTCCTGAGTGGTCCGTGACCAAAAACACTTAAAGATATACAAGAAACCAAACAAAAAGTAGTATAGTACCCAAGAAAAACAAAAAACATAAAAAATAATCGAAAAACCAAAAACAGTAAAAAATAAATTTAAAAAATCAGTAGAAATCATCCCCCCAGACAAGATGTGATCCAACCCCCCCGTTTGTTGTTGATAGAAATAATGTTGTTACAGGCATTTATATCAGTCAGGATCGTTACGATCAATTTTGTGGCTCGTTTGTGAGGCCTGTATTGTACGCTCACTTGAGTATTTAAGCACGTTAATGCTAATTTGCGCTCAATCCGGAAGGGTCAGCTAATTTGCGCTCAATCCGGAAGGGTCTGCTGGTTTGCGCTCAATCCGGAGGGGTCTTGGGAGAAGACTGATCCGGAAAGCAGTACAAGGAGCCTCAAGACGGGGCTCAACGACAACAACAGTCGACTGTTGGGTATCGTTAACAAGTTTTGTATCCCTTTTGGTACAAAAAATAAGATAGTAATCTGTGGGGGGCTCGACAGTGCTGCACTGTAGTGACCCTTCACCGAACTTTAAATTTCCGAGTTCAGCACCTTAGTTCGGATATTGAACAAACCCGGAGGGGTATAGTAGTATTAGTATTATTTCTTATATAGCCTATATTAATACTCCCATATCGTTTTTCAGTGAAAAACACAGTAAGCGGACCGGTTTTTAGGGTCAAAATAGCAATATTTTGGTCCCCCCACAAATCTCGATTTTTGAAATATCGATTTTTTTAAACAGAAAAAAGCGCTAAATTAGTGTGTTACATCAAAACTGTGCTCGCATAATAGGTAGAACCATTTGAATTTAGTTCAGAAGTGGTTGGAACTAGTTTGGTACCAAATACTGAATTTTCGTGATTTTTGAAAAAACGAAACGCTATAGAATAAGGAAACTTTTCAAAATTTTTCAGTTAGGACAGTAAAAATAGTCGTTCGGGCAGCGTCCACTAGTGAATCGATAGGTTTTAAAAACCGTTTGCCGATAACCTTCCGGGTTACAGAAAAATCGAACTTAAGGTGTTTGATTAAGTGGAATCATCAATCCGGAGGGGTCCAAATAGCAAAGTTTTTCGCAAACTTTTTCAGCTAGAGGATTTTAGATCAGGTTTTTGCATTGAACTAGAAGAGTATAAACCTTCTGAGCTCGGATCAAAAAATTTTAGGTCGAAAAGAATAGAATTGCGGAAAAAGCTAGGCGGAAACTATAAACGAGAAAATTATTGAATTTAGATAAAAGACGTTTTAGTTAATAACTTTGGAACGACTAGTCAGATCCAGTTGATCTTGGTACCATTAGATCAGAAATTAGCTGAACTTACTAATAGGAACAATAATTATTCGAAAAAATAAGCGTGAAATTTTTTTGAGATTGTTTTTAGCAAATTCACCAATTAGGGAGGGTAGATCCTTCACGTTTTATAGAATTTTTTTTGGAAAGCGCTTACACCCCTACCAAAAGGTGATAACGGTTGAAAAAAGCAGTTTTAGGCTGTTATAGAAGAATAGTGAAAGGCTGAAGGCACCAAAAAACCTTGATCGAGCCGAAATTAGGCTGGCGATAAGACCCTTCACCGTTAGTGTGAATTGTCAAATAAGAGGCTTAACTTCAATCCGGAAGGGTCTAGGGAACGACCACATACCATTCCTAGTTGATACAAACAGCATAATAGCATCAAAGAAAGTATCCGGAGGGGTATAGATTGAAAATCAAGGAAGTCTCCGAAAAGCTATTTTTACAAAACCGGAGGGGTCCCAATCCGGAGGGGTCCAAACTTTTCCTAATTCGGAGGGTCCCAATCCGGAGGGACCTTGTTTTCACAAAACCGGAGGGGTCCCAATCCGGAGGGGTCTCAATTTTGCCAATCCGGAGGGGTCCTATTTTTGCCAATCCGGAGGGGTACTGTTTTTTGTCAACCCGGAGGGTTATTATTTTTGATAATGGACTTAAGTAAACAGAAGAAAAGATAATAGTGAGGGGTGTTAGGTTATTAAAAGACAGGCTAAGAACCAGTGACTGCACTGGTAACTTGCCTTTCAAAAAAGACCAGACCAAAACAAAACAGGTCCAAACTCGGATATTCGCGACACTAAGTCTAAATTAAAAAAGAGTGTGTAACTCATTGGTGTGGATTGAAATCCAAAATGTTTTTGAGAAAAAGTGACTGCCCTGAGGATTTTAGTAGGTCTAGATCGGGCAGTCCGAAAGCAGATAGGTAACAAAAGACTCGGTGGGTGCAATAGACGCCCACTTGAGAAAATAACTGCCTTCAAGTTTTGTCTGTTTGGTGCAGCACCAAGCAGGGAAAGCTCTTTCTTTAAAATACAAGTTCGACTATTGTACTGCGACCGACTAAAAGTTTAATACACATACGCTTTTCATAGAAATATTCTCATTTTGTTATTTCTGGTTTTAAATCAGCATTTTGTGCTTGATTGGGTAGTGAATCTACTATCTTTTATTTTGACTGATATCATCATACTGTGCTAGTTCTCAAATCTTACGACTAACAATTGATAATTGTGAATAAGTTGTATACACGCTGTACACTGATAACATACAAAGATTCGTGGTCACTACTTAATATAAATTTTTGAAATTTATTGCGTTGTGTTATTATTATCATTAGTAAAACTATAACGACAATAGCAATCGAATTGAGTGTATAGGCAGTAAGAAGTGATAAATTGAAAATGAGTCTAGACAAGTCAAAGATACCTAAACTAAGTGAAAGCTCTAGAAAATTCATACCAGAGAAGCAAAGAAAAACAATGAACGACCCTTTTGTGGAAAGGATAACACGAACCCGACACAGACCGACAAAGGGGAGACGGTTTCAGGCAGAATGGTTGAAACCAGGAGTCAAAATCCTCAGAAGAGCAAAAGGCAATGCTAGAGGTGGAGGTCCACCCGGACCAAGCCATGCATGAGAATCAGAAAATGCATGGACCGGAAGGGAGAGGAAACAGAAGGCTGGCGAGTGAATCTACCCCGGTAGAGCAAGGCCAAGATTTTGCCACTTCCACCGGGACACTGACCGAGAAGAGATGTCGGAACTGTCCGACATCTCTACTGAAATTGTGGCAACTAGAAGATCTCCCACAGACAACACCATGATGACAGGCGTGACGGAGAAACAGGCAACGTCCTCATCGTTTTCAGAAAGAGTGAAGAACATTTTCGGAAACATCTTCCCATTCACCATGGGAGTGGGTACAGGAGATGAAGGTGAATCCCAGGAGGAAGAAGAGGACGATGATGAGCAAATTGACTTTGGATCTCGAGTCAGCCTCAATAGTTCGACCCAGGAGAATGAGGCATACACCGACAGAGAGACTGGAACCATGGACAAATTTGGTGTGGTGAGAACGATAAGCAAAGACACAAACACATCCGGCCAGTCAAGAGACATTGTGAGTTTGACAAATTCGGAAACGCGAACTGGGGAGAATAGAAACATAGAGCTACGCAACGCATCGGCGGAACCAGAGGTGGATAATTAAAAGACGTCGAGGCAGAGAATCAAAGCCCGAATCTCGACCAGCACAAAGCTACCTGGGATCGACAGGGTGACACCGCCACTTGTGACGCCACAAGTAGATAACGGAGCATCAATTGAAGAAGCCTTGAACAACATAGTGGACAGTATAGGAGAACAAAATGAACAGATGTCCATAAGAATGAGTGAACTAGAGAGAGCAGTCCACATTGAAAGGGAAAGTCTGCGGGAAGAAATAAACCGCAATAGACAAGAAGTTGGTAAAAACGAAAAACGCTTGAAGGAAAGAACGGATAAACACATGGCGAAGAACTGGTCGAGGTTGACAAGGGAAGCGGAACAAAGAAAGTTATGATTAAGAGACGACATGGAGAAGTTAAGAACTCAACAAGAGCAGACTCTTGGGACTCTTGACACAAAGATAGATGCGATGATGGAGAGGCGAACTCAGGCTATCATGGACAGGTTGGACGGGCTAATAGGCAGCAGGAGTGGACCAAGAGAAGGGGAACCGAATTCGGGAGGTCCCAGCAGGGAACCGAAGGTGAACTTCAATGACCATCAAAGGAGGAGGACATATCGATCCACTAGAGGTAGGAGCAGTTCATCAGGCTATGCCACAAGGGATAACAGAACATGGGGCCCAAACAGTAGAGCAAGTTCAAGAGGAAACAGACAGACCTCAAACGAACGACCGACGCAAGGCACACATGCGACTGGGAGAGGTGATTCCAGTAACAGGAGACATGCGAGCCCAGGGAGGAGTCATGTGGGCCAAGGGAGAAGCAGTCACGGCGATTCGGATTGTAGGGATGCACCAAATACAGAACCCTTAACAGGGGGCGATGATACTCAGGCGGGGCACTCAAGAGATGCTACGGCAATGGCCATAGACTTTGAACCCCTAAACAGGTCTTTGGAGACATTCCTGACGAGGTTATCTAGAACCATTGAACGCAGTGAAAAGTCCAGAAGAGTCTTTGAGAAACCAAAATGCTATAAAGACGAATCTGACGGCTGCATTGACACCTGGATAGAGGTGATGAAACTGCATTTTGAAGAAGACCTGTCGGAAAGGCAAGAGTGCAGTGCGCTCACCAGTAACTTGGAAGGGACAGCCCTAAACTGTGTGATGGCGAAAAAGCAATATCAGCGGGATACTGCTGAGAAAATCTTTGAAACCTTGTTGAATCGTTTTGGTTCAGGGGTGCAGGGACACCAAGCAATGATGCGCTTCGAGAAAAAGAGGCAACGAGAAGATGAGACGATAGACAAGATTCTAGACGATTTGGAGATGCTTAGAAGGCGTAGCCAACCGGACGAGTCGAACAGGAGGATGAACCTGGCGGTAGCCTCAAAATTCATCGATGGTGTGAAGAATGATGAACTTCGAACAATGTTAAAAACACATTACACATCACTATCAACCAATGCGCTAACACCAGAGGAGTTGAGGCTCAAGTCAAAAGAATATCTTTTGCTGAAACCTCCATTCAGATCTGGATATTACAAGAACATTTATGGCAATTTTAATAACGGATCAGCAAACCAAGGGAACAACTGGTATAAACCGAGGGACGATATGGACAAGAGACTCTCTTGTTCGAATTGCAGTTCGACGGACCATCACGTGTCAGCATGCCCAACTTATAAACAGGGCATGAAAGCAATAGCCTTTAGCCTCGAGGACGAAGATGCGTCAGAAGTCGATCATGAAGATTTCATGAGAGGAGTAATTGCAAAATTCAACCCGAGGTGTTTCTTTTGCATCTTGGAAGGTCATTTTAAATCGGATTGTCCGTATTTTTGGGATGCGGTAGCGTAAATCGAGCATCCAAGGCACAAGGAAGCTTTATCGGGAGTGAAAGCCAGCAAGGCTCGCCTATTATGTGAAGCGGAGGCGCGCAGAAAAGAAAAACCGCAAGAGCTGGCAACGAAGAAAATGCAAGCGGTAACAGAAGAGACATGTGAACCGGAACCGGTGACTGCGGCGGACGACTTCAAAATTGATTATAGGGCAGCCGCGAGGGATGCTCTAAATAGAGTGCAGCAGGAACTGGTAACGAAAGAGATCGAGCTAAAAGTGAAGCTCGAATTGGAAAATGAGAAACTACAGGAGAAGCTGAATACCTTCGAGGCAACAGAGGTCGAAGAAACAAAGGCACCAAGTAGTTTGAGCATGAAACTGAATGTGATCTCCGGGCAGAGGTTCGGTATGGTGCAACAAGGAAGCAAAATACAGTCAAAATCTCGGTAGCAGTACACCAGGTAATCAGAAATCTGAGTGAACCATCAGAGTTCACTTTGATGCTTTTGGACACATATGCAGAATATCTGAGGCAGCTGGAGCCACGCACTGAGTCGAGAGCTGTGCGAGCACTACTAACAACGGGTGGCCCTCGCCTAAAGAAGCTTCATGGGCACTACATGGAAATCTATGGACCGTATCAAGTGATGCTGAACGTAGATGGAGTCAGTATCTACACTAGGACATACGTAACAACAGACAGTGACCAGATAGGGCAGATCTATTTGGGTGAGGAGGAACTCAAAGTCCGCAGGATAGGCCATGACGCCATGATGGAGCAAGACGCAGTACACATTGGATACGAAGCAGATGTGACTGCACATCTACTCGACACCAACGGAAAGAAAATCGGAGTCACCGTGCTCCTGGACACAGGAGTGGTTGTAAGTGTGATGCCGATATAGACTTGGGAAAGAATGGGTTTCACGAGAGAAGATCTAATTCCGACGAATCTCCGACTGGCTGCAGCCAATCGAGGAGCGATTTACGTAGCCGGAAGAACACCTATAACTGTCCTCCACATGGGAGGACGGGATCTTTGGATGGGCTTCCTGGTGGTAGAGAATTTGGACGACGCCGACCAATTCATCATGGGCAGAGATTTTGTCAGCAATTTTGACGTGATGATTGACTTGAATAACGGTCTAATAAGGATTAAGAACCCGGATTGGAAGTATGTTAAGAAACCAATTAATAGAAAAATAACAGACGAAAACAAGGTACCCTTTTTTAGACAGAAAAATAAAACTACAGCCGGGACAAGCAGTAGTAGCAATTTTTAGAATAAGAAATTTGAGTTTGTTAAGTGATAGTAAACAGGTTTGCTTAGTACCGAATCCAAATAGTCAGAGTTCGGTGATTTTAGGCCGGAGCTTCTCGGTAACGCAAAACGGACTGTGTGTCAGTGTGTTATTGAACACACTGGACACCACGGTTTCAATCCAGCGTGAAAAGAAGCTTGGTTACGCATTGCCGATGAGGACCGACTATGAACAGTCACAAAACTTGAAGAAACATAGTGTGAAAGACTGTCCTTATCATGCCAATGAAGATAAAATTTTAAAAAGGATTAATGAAATAAAATCTAATCATAAATTGTTTTCAATGAAGTCTGACACGGACGACGGCTTATCGAGCTGCTCGAGTTTTCCGGATCGTCCCTCGTCATATGAACTAGAATCTGACAAACCGGTTTTGCCAGAGATAGAACACTTAAAAGGGAAAATAGGCGAAGGAGATTTTGAATTGCGTCGAGAGGTTTTAAATCGGAACGCGGATGTATTTTCAAAACATAAGGCAGATATCGGTTGCTGTAATTTCGTCAAACACGAAATCGAACTTGACGAAGGCGCCGTTCCCCACAGAGAAGGCGCAAGACGAATGACGCCACATAAGTCGGAAGCGTGCCGAGCGGAGATAGAAATGTTGCTCGAATATGACATGATAGAACCCTCGAAATCGCCGTGGGCTTGCGGGGTGGTAATGGTGAAAAAGAAAGGGGGCAGCTTAGGTTTTGTTGCGACTTTCGCTACTTGAACGCGGTGACAAGAGAAGATGCGTACCCGATACCTCAAATAGACGACAGCCTCTCTAAACTTGGTGATGCCAAGTTCTTCACCACATGGACTTGGGTATTGCCTTCTGGCAGATCCCTCTGCGGAAGAAGGATAGAGAAAAGACAGGATTCCCGTGCGATTTGGGGTTGTACCAGTGGAAGAGGATTCCCTTCGGCTTGTGCAATGCAACGGCTACTTTTCAAAGGTTGATGGCTTAGGCTTTGACCAAAGTGACAAAGGAGTACGGGAATCTTGTGATGAGTTACTAGGATGACGTAGTCATAGCAACACCGACCCTGGAAGACCACATGGATTGATTAGATGAGATCTTTGGATGCATGAAAAGAGCAGGCTTGAAATGCAAACCATCGAAATGTGAAATCCTTAAGGATTCGATTAAGTACCTGGGAAGAATGGTGGACAGGCACGGTGTGAGGCCGGACACGGAAGCAGTAGAGGCTGTGTTGACATGGAAGGCTCCGAGAACGGACACACAACTCATGAGCTTCCTAGGGTTTGTCAATTATTACCGTGAGTTCATAAAAGGATATGCAGACAAGGTGTATCCAATGCAGAGGCTGATGCGCAACAAAGGAAAGAAGTTCGAATGGAACGACGAAGCACAAGTTACCGCATTCTGAGACAGTATTTTATGCAGAAAGAGGGAAGGCTATACTTGAACAAGGACGGGATTGTGGCTTGCAAGAGAAGAGATGAAGACAAAGTCTTATTCAAGTATAACGCAATAGTGTTGCCGCAACTCTATCAGACAGAACTCTTATTCAGGTCGCATAATCAGATGGACCATCAGGGGATTGAAAAAATATATCAGAGGATTCTAAAGCGCTTTGAGTGACCTGGAATGAAAAAAGCATGCGAGAAGTGGGTAACAGCATGTCTGTCATTCCAACAGGTCAAGGATCCAAGGAAATTGCGATTTCCTTTACAATCGATCGAGTCGTCTGAATTCAACGAGGTGGTGCGGATAGATCACCAAAAGATATGCATGACAGACAATGGTTGTAATCAAGTCTTAGTCATGATAGATCATTTCACAAAGTACGCAGAGGCTGTGCCCTGCATAACTGCCTCAGCGGAAGAGACCTAGTATATTAAGAAACCAATTAATAGAATAATAACAGACAAAAACAAGGTACCAATTTTTTTAGACAGAAAAATAAAACTACAGCCGAGACAAACAGTAGTAGCAATTTGTAGAATGAGAAATTTGAGTTTGTTAAGTGATAGTAAACAGGTTTGTTTAGTATCGAATACAAATAGTCAGGGTTCTGTGATTTTTGGCCGGAGCTTCTCGGTAACGCGGAACGGACTGTGTGTCAGTGTGTTATTGAACACACTGGACACCACGGTTTCAATCCAGCGTGGAAAGAAGCTTGGTTACGTTTTGCCGATGAGGACCGACTATAAAGAAACACAAAACTTGAAGAAACATAGTGTGAAAGACTGTCCTTATCATGCCAATGAAGACAAAATTTTAAAAAAGGATCAATGAAATAAAATCTATTCATAAATTGTTTTCATTGAAATCCGAAACGGACGACAGCTTATCGAGTTGCTGAAATTTTCCGGAACGTCCCTCTTCATATGAACTAAAATCTAACAAACCGGTTTTGCCAGAGATAGAACCTTTAAAAGGGAAAATGGGCGAGGGAGATGTTGAATTGCTTCGGGAGGTTTTAAACCGGAACGCGGATGTATTTTTAAAACATAAGGCAGATATCGGTTGCTGTAATTTCGTCGAACACGAAATTGAACTTGAGGAAGGCGCCGTTCCCCACAGAGAAGGCGCAAGACGAATGACGCCACATAAGTCGGAAGCGTGCCGAGCGGAGATCGAAATGTTGCTCGAATATGGCATGATAGAACCCTAGAAATTGCCGTGGGCTTGCGGAGTGCTAATGGTAAAAAAGAAAGGGGGCAGTTTAGGTTTTGTTGCGATATTCGCTACTTGAACGCGGTGACAAAAAAAGATGCGTACCCGTTACCGCGAATAGACGATAGCCTCTCTAAACTTGGTGATGCCAAGTTCTTCACCACATTGGACTTGGGTTCTGCCTTCTGGCAGGTCCCTCTGCGGAAGAATGATATTGAAAAGACAGGATTCGCGGCGAATTGGGGTTGTACCAGTGGAAGAGGATGCCCTTCGGCTTGTGCAATGCAACGGCCACTTTTAAAAACTTTATGGCTCAGGCTTTGACCAAAGTGACAAAGAAGTACGGGAATCTTGTGATGTGTTAAGTGGATGACGTAGTCATAGCAACAACGACCCTGGAAGACCACATTGATTGGTTAGATGAGGTCTTTGGATGCATGAAAAGAGCAGGCTTGAAATGCAAACCATCGAAATGTGAAATCCTTAAGGATTCGATAAAGTACCTGGGAAGAATGGTGGACAGGCACGGTGTGAGGCCGGACCCGGAAGCAGTAGAGGCTGTGTTGACATGGAAGGCTCCGAGAACGGACACACAACCCATGAGCTTCCTAGGGTTTGCCAATTATTACCGTGAGTTCATAAAAGGATACGCAGACAAGGTGTATCCAATGCAGAGGCTGATGCGCAACAAAGGAAAGAAGTTCGAATGGAACGACGAAGCACAAATTACCGCATTCTGAGACAGTATTTTATGCAGAAAGAGGGAAGCCTATACTTGAACAAGGACGGGATTGTGGCTTGCAAGAGAAGAGATGAAGACAAAGTCTTATTCAAGTATAACGCAATAGTGTTGCCGCAACTCTATCAGACAGAACTCTTATTCAGGTCGCATAATCAGATGGACCATCAGGGGATTGAAAAAATATATCAGAGGATCTTGAAGCGCTTTGAGTGACCTGAAATGAAAAAGGCATGCGAGACCTGGGTAACAGCATGTCTGTCATGTCAACAGGTCAAGGATCCAAGGAAATTTCGATTTCCTTTACACTCGATGGAGTCGTCTGAATTCAACGAGGTGGTGCAGATAGATCACCAAAAGATATGCATGACAGACAGTGGTTATAATCAAGTCTTAGTCATGATAGATCACTTCACGAAGTACGCAGAGGCCGTGCCCTGCATAACTGCCTCAGCGGAAGAGACCTAGTATATTAAGAAACCAATTAATAGAATAACAACAGACGAAAACAAGGTACCAACTTTTTTAGACAGGAAAATAAAACTACAGCCGGGACAAGCAGTAGTAGCAATTTTTAGAATGAGAAATTTGAGTTCGTTAAGTGATAGTAAACAGGTTTGTTTAGTACCGAATACAAATAGTCAGAGTTCGGTGATTTTAGGACGGAGCTTTTCGGTAACGCGAAAC
Organism: Symsagittifera roscoffensis; assembly: GCF_963678635.1. NCBI lineage: Eukaryota > Metazoa > Xenacoelomorpha > Acoela > Convolutidae > Symsagittifera > Symsagittifera roscoffensis. Next base: position 46,851,011 of record NC_087063.1, on the reverse strand, counting down.
GGACTGTGTGTCAGTGTGTTATTGAACACACTGGACACCACGGTTTCAATCCAGCGTGGAAAGAAGCTTGGTTACGCTTTGCCGATGAGGATGACTATGGAGAGACACAAAACTTGAAGAAACATAGTGTGAAAGACTGTCCTTATCAAGCCAATAAAGATAAAATTTTAAAAACGAATAATGAAAAAATATCTAATCATAAAATGTTTTCAATGAAGTCCGAAACGGACGACAGCTTAACGAGCTGCTCGAATTTTCCTGAACGTCCCTCTTCATATGAACTAAAATCTGACAAACCGGTTTTGCCAGAGATAGAACCTTTAAAAGGGAAAATGGGCGAGGGAGATTTTGAATTGCTTCGGGAGGTTTTAAATCGGAACGCGGATGTATTTTTAAAACATAAGACAGATATTGGTCGCTGTAATTTCGACGAACACGAAATAGAACTTGAGGAAGGCGCCGTTCCCCACAGAGAAGGCGCAAGACGAATGACGCCACATAAGTCGGAAGCGTGCCGAGCGGAGATCGAAATGTTGCTCGATTATGGCATGATAGAACCCTCGAAATTGCCGTGGGCTTGCGGAGTGCTAATGGTAAAAAAGAAAGGGGGCAGTTTAGGTTTTGTTGCGATATTCGCTACTTGAACGCGGTGACAAGAAAAGATGCGTACCCGTTACCGCGAATAGACGAGAGCCTCTCTAAACTTGGTGATGCCAAGTTCTTCACCACATTGGACTTGGGTTCTGCCTTCTGGCAGGTCCCTCTGCGGAAGAAGGATAGAGAAAAGACAGGATTCGCGGCGAATTGGGGTTGTACCAGTGGAAGAGGATGCCATTCGGCTTGTGCAATGCAACGGCCACTTTTAAAAACTTTATGGCTCAGGCTTTGACCAAAGTGACAAAGAAGTACGGGAATCTTGTGATGTGTTAAGTGGATGACGTAGTCATAGCAACAACGACCCTGGAAGACCACATTGATTGGTTAGATGAGGTCTTTGGATGCATGAAAAGAGCAGGCTTGAAATGCAAACCATCGAAATGTGAAATCCTTAAGGATTCGATAAAGTACCTGGGAAGAATGGTGGACAGGCACGGTGTGAGGCCGGACCCGGAAGCAGTAGAGGCTGTGTTGACATGGAAGGCTCCGAGAACGGACACACAACCCATGAGCTTCCTAGGGTTTGCCAATTATTACCGTGAGTTCATAAAAGGATACGCAGACAAGGTGTATCCAATGCAGAGGCTGATGCGCAACAAAGGAAAGAAGTTCGAATGGAACGACGAAGCACAAATTACCGCATTCTGAGACAGTATTTTATGCAGAAAGAGGGAAGCCTATACTTGAACAAGGACGGGATTGTGGCTTGCAAGAGAAGAGATGAAGACAAAGTCTTATTCAAGTATAACGCAATAGTGTTGCCGCAACTCTATCAGACAGAACTCTTATTCAGGTCGCATAATCAGATGGACCATCAGGGGATTGAAAAAATATATCAGAGGATCTTGAAGCGCTTTGAGTGACCTGAAATGAAAAAGGCATGCGAGACCTGGGTAACAGCATGTCTGTCATGTCAACAGGTCAAGGATCCAAGGAAATTTCGATTTCCTTTACACTCGATGGAGTCGTCTGAATTCAACGAGGTGGTGCAGATAGATCACCAAAAGATATGCATGACAGACAGTGGTTATAATCAAGTCTTAGTCATGATAGATCACTTCACGAAGTACGCAGAGGCCGTGCCCTGCATAACTGCCTCAGCGGAAGAGACCTAGTATATTAAGAAACCAATTAATAGAATAACAACAGACGAAAACAAGGTACCAACTTTTTTAGACAGGAAAATAAAACTACAGCCGGGACAAGCAGTAGTAGCAATTTTTAGAATGAGAAATTTGAGTTCGTTAAGTGATAGTAAACAGGTTTGTTTAGTACCGAATACAAATAGTCAGAGTTCGGTGATTTTAGGACGGAGCTTTTCGGTAACGCGAAACGGACTGTGTGTCAGTGTGTTATTGAACACACTGGACACCACGGTTTCAATCCAGCGTGGAAAGAAGCTTGGTTACGCTTTGCCGATGAGGATGACTATGGAGAGACACAAAACTTGAAGAAACATAGTGTGAAAGACTGTCCTTATCAAGCCAATAAAGATAAAATTTTAAAAACGAATAATGAAAAAATATCTAATCATAAAATGTTTTCAATGAAGTCCGAAACGGACGACAGCTTAACGAGCTGCTCGAATTTTCCTGAACGTCCCTCTTCATATGAACTAAAATCTGACAAACCGGTTTTGCCAGAGATAGAACCTTTAAAAGGGAAAATGGGCGAGGGAGATTTTGAATTGCTTCGGGAGGTTTTAAATCGGAACGCGGATGTATTTTTAAAACATAAGACAGATATTGGTCGCTGTAATTTCGACGAACACGAAATAGAACTTGAGGAAGGCGCCGTTCCCCACAGAGAAGGCGCAAGACGAATGACGCCACATAAGTCGGAAGCGTGCCGAGCGGAGATCGAAATGTTGCTCGATTATGGCATGATAGAACCCTCGAAATTGCCGTGGGCTTGCGGAGTGCTAATGGTAAAAAAGAAAGGGGGCAGTTTAGGTTTTGTTGCGATATTCGCTACTTGAACGCGGTGACAAGAAAAGATGCGTACCCGTTACCGCGAATAGACGAGAGCCTCTCTAAACTTGGTGATGCCAAGTTCTTCACCACATTGGACTTGGGTTCTGCCTTCTGGCAGGTCCCTCTGCGGAAGAAGGATAGAGAAAAGACAGGATTCGCGGCGAATTGGGGTTGTACCAGTGGAAGAGGATGCCATTCGGCTTGTGCAATGCAACGGCCATTTTTCAAAGCTTGATGGCTCAGGCTTTGACCAAAGTGACAAAGAAGTACGGGAATCTTGTGATGTGTTACAAGGATGACGTAGTCATAGCAACACCGACTCTGGAAGACCACATTGATTGGTTAGATGAGGTCTTTGGATGCATGAAAAGAGCAGGCTTGAAATGCAAACCATCGAAATGTGAAATCCTTAAGGATTCGATAAAGTACCTGGGAAGAATGGTGGACAGGCACGGTGTGAGGCCGGACCCGGAAGCAGTAGAGGCTGTGTTGACATGGAAGGCTCCGAGAACGGACACACAACCCATGAGCTTCCTAGGGTTTGCCAATTATTACCGTGAGTTCATAAAAGGATACGCAGACAAGGTGTATCCAATGCAGAGGCTGATGCGCAACAAAGGAAAGAAGTTCGAATGGAACGACGAAGCACAAATTACCGCATTCTGAGACAGTATTTTATGCAGAAAGAGGGAAGCCTATACTTGAACAAGGACGGGATTGTGGCTTGCAAGAGAAGAGATGAAGACAAAGTCTTATTCAAGTATAACGCAATAGTGTTGCCGCAACTCTATCAGACAGAACTCTTATTCAGGTCGCATAATCAGATGGACCATCAGGGGATTGAAAAAATATATCAGAGGATCTTGAAGCGCTTTGAGTGACCTGAAATGAAAAAGGCATGCGAGACCTGGGTAACAGCATGTCTGTCATGTCAACAGGTCAAGGATCCAAGGAAATTTCGATTTCCTTTACACTCGATGGAGTCGTCTGAATTCAACGAGGTGGTGCAGATAGATCACCAAAAGATATGCATGACAGACAGTGGTTATAATCAAGTCTTAGTCATGATAGATCACTTCACGAAGTACGCAGAGGCCGTGCCCTGCATAACTGCCTCAGCGGAAGAGACCTAGTATATTAAGAAACCAATTAATAGAATAACAACAGACGAAAACAAGGTACCAACTTTTTTAGACAGGAAAATAAAACTACAGCCGGGACAAGCAGTAGTAGCAATTTTTAGAATGAGAAATTTGAGTTCGTTAAGTGATAGTAAACAGGTTTGTTTAGTACCGAATACAAATAGTCAGAGTTCGGTGATTTTAGGACGGAGCTTTTCGGTAACGCGAAACGGACTGTGTGTCAGTGTGTTATTGAACACACTGGACACCACGGTTTCAATCCAGCGTGGAAAGAAGCTTGGTTACGCTTTGCCGATGAGGATGACTATGGAGAGACACAAAACTTGAAGAAACATAGTGTGAAAGACTGTCCTTATCAAGCCAATAAAGATAAAATTTTAAAAACGAATAATGAAAAAATATCTAATCATAAAATGTTTTCAATGAAGTCCGAAACGGACGACAGCTTAACGAGCTGCTCGAATTTTCCTGAACGTCCCTCTTCATATGAACTAAAATCTGACAAACCGGTTTTGCCAGAGATAGAACCTTTAAAAGGGAAAATGGGCGAGGGAGATTTTGAATTGCTTCGGGAGGTTTTAAATCGGAACGCGGATGTATTTTTAAAACATCAGACAGATATCGGTTGCTGTAATTTCGACGAACACGAAATAGAACTTGAGGAAGGCGCCGTTCCCCACAGAGAAGGCGCAAGACGAATGACGCCACATAAGTCGGAAGCGTGCCGAGCGGAGATCGAAATGTTGCTCGATTATGGCATGATAGAACCCTCGAAATTGCCGTGGGCTTGCGGAGTGCTAATGGTAAAAAAGAAAGGGGGCAGTTTAGGTTTTGTTGCGATATTCGCTACTTGAACGCGGTGACAAGAAAAGATGCGTACCCGTTACCGCGAATAGACGAGAGCCTCTCTAAACTTGGTGATGCCAAGTTCTTCACCACATTGGACTTGGGTTCTGCCTTCTGGCAGGTCCCTCTGCGGAAGAAGGATAGAGAAAAGACAGGATTCGCGGCGAATTGGGGTTGTACCAGTGGAAGAGGATGCCATTCGGCTTGTGCAATGCAACGGCCATTTTTCAAAGCTTGATGGCTCAGGCTTTGACCAAAGTGACAAAGAAGTACGGGAATCTTGTGATGTGTTACAAGGATGACGTAGTCATAGCAACACCGACTCTGGAAGACCACATTGATTGGTTAGATGAGGTCTTTGGATGCATGAAAAGAGCAGGCTTGAAATGCAAACCATCGAAATGTGAAATCCTTAAGGATTCGATAAAGTACCTGGGAAGAATGGTGGACAGGCACGGTGTGAGGCCGGACCCGGAAGCAGTAGAGGCTGTGTTGACATGGAAGGCTCCGAGAACGGACACACAACCCATGAGCTTCCTAGGGTTTGCCAATTATTACCGTGAGTTCATAAAAGGATACGCAGACAAGGTGTATCCAATGCAGAGGCTGATGCGCAACAAAGGAAAGAAGTTCGAATGGAACGACGAAGCACAAATTACCGCATTCTGAGACAGTATTTTATGCAGAAAGAGGGAAGCCTATACTTGAACAAGGACGGGATTGTGGCTTGCAAGAGAAGAGATGAAGACAAAGTCTTATTCAAGTATAACGCAATAGTGTTGCCGCAACTCTATCAGACAGAACTCTTATTCAGGTCGCTTGATCAGATGGGCCATCAGGGGATCTACAAAGTATATCAGAGGATCCTGAAGCGCTTTGAGTGACCTGAAATGAAAAAGGCATGCGAGACCTGGGTAACAGCATGTCTGTCATGTCAACAGGTCAAGGATCCAAGGAAATTGCGATTTCCTTTACACTCGATGGAGTCGTCTGAATTCAACGAGGTGGTGCAGATAGATCACCAAAAGATATGCATGACAGACAGTGGTTATAATCAAGTCTTAGTCATGATAGATCACTTCACGAAGTACGCAGAGGCCGTGCCCTGCATAACTGCCTCAGCGGAAGAGACCTAGTATATTAAGAAACCAATTAATAGAATAACAACAGACGAAAACAAGGTACCAACTTTTTTAGACAGGAAAATAAAACTACAGCCGGGACAAGCAGTAGTAGCAATTTTTAGAATGCGAAATTTGAGTTCGTTAAGTGATAGTAAACAGGTTTGTTTAGTACCGAATACAAATAGTCAGAGTTCGGTGATTTTAGGCCGGAGCTTTTCGGTAACGCGAAACGGACTGTGTGTCAGTGTGTTAGTGAACACACTGGACACCACAGTTTCAATCCAGCGTGGAAAGAAGCTTGGTTACGCTTTGCCGATGAGGACCGACTATGAAGAGACACAAAACTTGAAGAAACATAGTGTGAAAGGCTGTCCTTATCATGCCAATAAAGATAAAAATTTAAAAAAGAATAATGAAATAAAATCTATTCATAAATTGTTTTCAATGAAGTCCGAAACGAACGACAACTTATCGAGCTGCCGGAATTTTCCGGAATGTACTTCGTCATATGAATTAAAATCTGACAAACCGGTTTTGCCAGAGATAGAACCTTTAAAAAGGAAAATATGCGAGGGAGATTTTGAATTGCTTCGGAAGGTTTTAAATCGGAACGCGGATGTAGTTTTAAAACATAAGGCAGATATCGGTTGCTTTAACTTGGTCGAACACGAAATCGAACTTGAGGAAGGCGCTGTTCCCCACAGAGAAGGCGCAAGACGAATGACGCCACATAAATCGGAAGCGTGCCGAGCGGAGATCGAAATGTTGCTCGAATATGACATGATAGAACCCTCGAAATTGCCGTGGGCTTGCGGGGTGCTAATGGTAAAAAAGAAAGGGGGCAGTTTAGGTTTTGTTGCGATATTCGCTACTTGAACGCGGTGACAAGAAAAGATGCGTACCCGTTACCGCGAATAGACGAGAGCCTCTCTAAACTTGGTGATGCCAAGTTCTTAACCTCATTGGACTTGGGTTCTGCCTTCTGGCAGGTCCCTCTGCGGAAGAAGGATAGAGAAAAGACAGGATTCCCGTGCGATTTGGGGTTGTACCAGTGGAAGAGGAAGCCCTTCGGCTTGTGCAATGCAACGGCCAATTTTGAAAGCTTGATTGCTCAGGCTTTGACCAAAGTGACAAAGAAGTACAGGAATCTTGTGATGTGTTACGTGGATGACGTAGTCATAGCAACACTGACCCTGGAAGACCACATTGATTGGTTAGATGAGGTCTTTGGATGCATGAAAAGAGCAGGCTTGAAATGCAAACCATCGAAATATGAAATCCTTAGGGATTCGATAAAGTACCTGGGAAGAATGGTGGACAGGCATGGTGTGAGGCCGGACCCGGAAGCAGTAGAGGCTGTGTTGACATGGAAGGCTCCAAGAACGGAGAAACAACTAATGAGCTTCCTAGGGTTTGCCAATTATTAGCGTGGGTTCAAAAAAGGATATGCAGACAAGGTGTATCCAATGCAGAGGCTGATGCGCAACAAAGGAAAGAAGTTCAAATGGAACGACGAAGCACTTTGTCTTCATCTCTTCTCTTGCATGCCACAATCCCGTCCTTGTTCAAGTATAGCCTTCCCTCTTTCTGCATAAAAATTTGTCTCAGAATTTAAAAGGGAAAATAGGCGAGGGAGATTTTGAATTGCTTCGGGAGGTTTTAAATCGGAACGCAGATGTATTTTTAAAACATAAGGCAGATATCGGTTGCTGTAACTTCGTCGAACACGAAATCGAACTTGAGTAAGGCGCCGTTCCCCACACAGAAGGCGCAAGACGAATGACGCCACATAAGTCGGAAGCGTGCCGAGCGGAGATCGAAATGTTGCTCGAATATGGCATGATAGAACCCTCGAAATCGCCGTGGGCTTGCGGAGTGCTAATGGCAAAAAAGAAAAGGGGCAGCTTAGGTTCTGTTGCGATTTTCGCTACTTGAACGCGTTGACAAGAAAAGATGCGTACCGCGAATAGACGAGAGCCTCTCTAAACTTGATGATGCCAAGTTCTTCACCACATTGGACTTGGGTTCTGCCTTCTGGCAGGTCCCTCTGCGGAAGAAGGATAGAGAAAAGACAGAATTCGCGGCGAGTTGGGGTTGTATAAGTGGAAGAGGATGCCCTTCGGTTTGTGCAATGCAACGGCCACTTTTCAAAGCTTGATGGCTCAGGCTTTGACCAAAGTGACAAAAAAGTACGGGAATCTTGTGATGTGTTACGTGGATGACGTAGTCATAGCAACACCGACTCTGGAAGACCACATTGATTGGTTAGATGAGGTCTTTGGATGCATGAAAAGACCAGGCTTGAAATGCAAACCATCGAAATGTGAAATCTTTAAGGATTCGATAAAGTACCTGGGAAGAATGGTGGACAGGCACGGTGTGAGGCCGGACCCGGAAGCAGTAGAGGCTGTGTTGACATGGAAGGCTCCGAGAACGGACACACAATTCATGATCTTCCTAGGGTTTGCCAATTATTACCGTGAGTTCATAAAAGGATATGCAGACAAGGTGTATACAATGCAGAGGCTGATGCGCAACAAAGGAAAAAAGTTCGAATGGACAACGAAGCACAATTTAATATCGGGAACATAAAGCGGGAACTGTGCGAAGCGCCGGTGCTAGGCATGCCTACAGAAAAGGGCATGTATGTTCATGCATGACACAGACGCATCGGTAGTAGCCATCTCAGGAACATTGCATCAGGAGCAAGAATGGAACGGAAGAACGGTTCTCTGTCCAATTGCATATAGCAGCAAGGTGCTGAGTGACACTGAGATGAAATATGGTGCACAGAAAGCAGAAATGTTTGCAGTAGTCACATTCGTGGAAAAGTACCGCGCATACTTGGGAAGCGCTCCCTTTAAGTTACGCGTGGACATCAGAGCGTCATCCAGGTTGAAGACCTACTCGATCGATCAGAGTTATATTGGTAGATGGATAGTAAGATTGGATGGCTACCACATGATAATCGAGCACAGGATGCGTGATAAACACCAGAATGCTGACAGCCTCAGCAAGAAAACTGAGTTCTATGAAAGATTGGAACAGAAGCAAGCCAATCAGGCAGAAAAAAAGGAAGGATTCTCGTTTCTGGACAAAGAAACTTATGAAGCGCTTCCCTTAACGAGATGGTTGGACAAGTCTGGACATCCAATTCCAGGACATCCTGAGTTACTTCTAGAGAAAGCAGCCGAGATAAAGATCCTATCCGAAAAGGACCCGGTGCCCTTGGATCTGTTGCTGCGCTCGAACCTGGTCCAGCAGTAACTTTCTCGCATGAACATTAACAGCCTCTCATTATTGGGCAAGACAGTGCAGTCACACCGCAAGTGATGTGGATGCTGGGTGGATTGTTAGAGAGAGAAGTGACCAGAGATGACCCCGAGTGGGCAGCAGCAGTGGCATCACTGACAGCCAGTGAAAAGGTGAAGATCATGCCGTCCAGACGACAACACAAAGAGAATGAGAGTGACAATAGTTCAGCAACTAGTATCCTCAATACCATACGAGGTTTATTCAGTACTTCTTACAGACGGAAAGAACAGGGGAACGATGCGCAAAAGAAGAAAACCGTTACTTTTGTGGACCAGGATAAAGAAGGTGAGAAGGTTGAACGAAACCTGGTGCAAGATTGTTTGTCCGGGGGTACGAACGGTGAGAAGAGCCGGCGAGTTCATGATCAACACCCGGGACAAGGAAGTTTGTCCGGGGCGTCTGATGTAGACGAAAATGTTCCTGATGAGAAGCAGAACCTGGAGAACAAAGTTTGGACCGGGGAGTTCAGATGGATGCGAAGAAAGCACAGAACTGTCCCAGGAGATGGTGCAGACTCTGTCGCAGACTCTTTAACAGATGACAATTAACGAAAGTCAGGAATTGACACCTACTCAGACAGGAACTCGAGCTCGGGATCGGAACTGTCAGAACTAGCGATCCACACACTACTAGTGGAAACTCGGATAGAGAGATATACCAGGACCCTGACAGTGATCGCTACCTCATGCCAAGAGAAAGAGTCTTTGATATCGCAGCGGATGATCTGGAAACAATAGCGGTATCGAAATGTTCGATGAGTCTGTTGCCATAAAAAGAGGTAGTTAGGACTGATCTTCAACCATTCGAGCAGGAAACAAAGCTATTGGCAAAGATTTGGTGCGTTAAGATGGAAGAAGATACGCATCAGCCCAATGAGCTGAATAGTCAGATGAGGGTCATGAAGACGTACTTGAAGGCAGACGTACAGACGTACAGACGTACAGACTCTCGGATCTACTAAGAGCGCAGAGAAATGACCGCATGACAAGCAACTCAACAGGTGGATCGAAAATGGTTCTCCGGACAAAAGAGACCTCGAGGAAGACAGTTAACGTATTCTGAGACAGTATTTTAAGCCGAGAGAGGGAAGGCTATACTTGAACAAGGACGGGATTGTGGCTTGCAAGAGAAGATATGAAGACAAAGTCTTATACAAGTATAACGCAATAGTGTTGCCGCAACTCTATCAGACAGAACTCTTATTCAGGTCGCATGATCAGATGGGCCATCAGGGGATCGACAAAGTATATCAGAGGATCCTGTAGCGCTTTGAGTAGCCTGGAATGGAACAGGCATGCGAGAAGTGGGTAACAGCATGTCTGTCATGTCAACAGGTCAAGGATCCAAGGAAATTGCGATTTCCTTTACAATCGATCGAGTCGTCTGAATTCAACGAGGTGGTGCAGATTGATCGCCAAAAGATATGCATGACAAACAGTGGTTATAATGAAGTCTCAGTCATGATAGATCACTTCACGAAGTATGCAGAGGCCGTGCCCTGCATAACTGCCTCAGCGGAAGAGACGTGCGACCACCTGATCAATACGTGGATTGCGAGACATGGTTTCCGATGACGTTTCAATCGGATAACGGAACAGCTTTCGTGGGAGAACTTACAAAAGAGCTAATGCGACGTTCGCAGGTGGCTCAGGCCCACTCCACGACATACCATCTCCAGACGAATGGCTCAGTGGAAAGGCATAATAGAACATATTTCATAACCGGGCACGGGAAGTCTTTGCTCTTGACTTTCTTCTACCCAGAGTATGAGGGTAAGAAGACATCACCACAGGTCTATGTAAGGGATGTAATTAGACTTCAGCAAGAATTGAACGATTTGTGTAGACGAATTACTCAGCAAGCACAGGCAAGGCAGAGTAAAAGATTTGACAAGAAAGCAGCTGGGGCAAAAGCTTATTCGTTAGGGGACTGCGTATGGGTATTTCGGAACATCATACCACCGAAAAGAACAAAAAAACTCCTAAAAAGTGAAGGGGACTCTTCATGATTACGGAGGTGCACGAGGAGGGACGCTTTTATAGACTGAGTACTGGCCGAGCCGCTCATTACGAAAACATTAAGCCACACAATCCATCGACAAGAGACTGGTGTATACCTGCAGACATGGAAGTGGGAGACTATATAATGATGGACCCTGCTTGTGAGGTCAATGAGAATGGCACCAGGGAAAAGAACGATGGAGATGAAGTCATAGAGGAAGGAACAACTACACCACTGGACCTGGACCCAAATGAGGTGATTGAAGCAGACGATGAAATTTTACCCTACGCAGAAGAGGACTGGCAAGACCCTGAACAAAGGGAGGTTCCCAAAAAACTGGAACCAGATTGCCGTTGACGGTACAGACTCGACAGAATGACAGGACAAGACCTAGAAAAAGATATAACCCTGACGGCGACGATTTTGTAGTGGACAGGATAGACCTAAAGAAGATAAGGGAAGAAGTAGTGGGTCTAGAAGAAATAACTGTGTCACAGGACATTGACATAGTTGATGATCACGACGATGAGTGGGTCGATGACCGGTCGAAACCCGAGGTAGAATTCGACGACGAGCAACAGCAGTCATATGAACAAGACTTGACGAATCTGCGTGTCTTGGAAAAGCTGAACGAAATGACGTCGGACCCAAAGGAGACCAGTGTCACGATTCAATATGTAGATCGTGAAAGCATGAAATACATGAAAACTGAACAAGAGGATCCTTCCTGGGCTGCCCAGGAAGGGCAATTACTCATTCTTGCTTCCAACTTCGATTTAATATCCGGTATGCGATCGACGGGGACGTCGATGGATATTTTTGTCCGGGGAGTGGGGGTAGGACTTACCCACACTGAAAAATTATTAATAGAAAAAAACTGAGAATAGCAAGAGAAATAGGAGATCTAGAAGCAGAAACAGGCGAGGAACCAAAGAAACCTGACATAGGGAGGGTAGATGAGTCATATTTTAACTTACCAAATGAATATTCTAGTAGCATAATATTAACAGATAGCGATTTCATACTCACAAATAGAACATGTGCGATAGCAATCACAGCAGACATGAGTTTTAGGACAGCGTTAGCAGCGGATTTCAAGAGAGAATACAAAAACATAGAATTCCTTTGGAAGCAAAGACCAGGAATAGGGGACGTAGCAGCCTTGCCTCCGGCGGCGTCACGGATACCGGAAAATACCTATGTTTTTAGTAACACGGGCGACAGAGAAGCGGCACGTGGACCCGGAAAACCTAGTTTTGTCGTTGACGAGATTGAGAGACTTCCTCTTGGAAAGGGATGTGAAGGAGCTTTTGCTTCCAGTGTACGATCCGAACAGAGGGCGACTGCATCCTCGGGAATTGTACGCGCTCAGACACGTAATCTTCTCTGATACTAATATACAAGTATACTTACATAAGAAATATTATTTAAGTATAGTCTGAGTTAAGGTAACATGCATTTGTCAGACTAAAGAATGTGAAGTGTGTGATATGTGTGTTATGTTATGTTATGTGTTATGTTATTAAGGTTCTGGGTAAGAAGGAGTTAGTAATCACGAACAACTGGATAACAATCTTAGGAATAGATCCAAAGTTTGGACTGTCCGATCTTAGGTCGAATTCCAAAAGTTTAGAGACCGATTGATTTTAATAAATTTTAAGATCAAAATCTTTTTATCTGACTGTTTTAATTAAATTTTAACAAAAAGTTAAGGTGAAACTGACAAGTGTGATATTCGTGACCTCTTTTCTAGATCCTGATTGATCGTTTATTTACTCACTTGAGTCAAATTATTAAATCAAATCGAATCGAACCTGTAAAGGGAATGGATAACTTCAACTTGGATGAATTGATGGACCTGGCAGAGGCATATGTAGGACCGTTGGTAGATTTGATCTATCGTCGGCTAATGGATCGAGACTCAGAGGATTCAGAGGTAGTCATGTTGCTGACTGCCCTGATAAACATTTTGGGCATGAAAACCGTGGGGACCGCCTCACGGAAGTCCTATTGATGGCAGCATACGGAGAGAGGGGAGTACTAGACCGCCCGAACATGAGAGTGATGAGGTGGAGAAACGGGGCTCTCTCAGGGAGTGGCTTGGCGAACGACCCTGGATTGGGAAGTTCTAGGACTTATCAACCAGGTGAGATGCCTTTGCCCTCCAAGCCCAAGCCTGGGCTGAGGAGAATGCATCAAGAGATGAACAGCGAGGCTGCCTCGTCTAGTTCACCACTGAGAATAGCTGTGCCACCAAAGAGGGCGAGAGTAGAACAGGGGGCTCAAATGAACCAAACCATGCAAGATCTAGATGGAATAAAGGATGAGCTGGAAAGGACCAGGAAGGAGCTGGATGAAATGACTAAGACCATGCTCATTACGGAGGACGACAGAGACATGTGGAAGAGAATGTTTGAGGACTGCAACAAAAAGCAGGGTGAAGAAATTGAACGCTTGAGGCGGGACTACAAGGAGCGATCGGAGCGGGTGGCATTGACAACAGCCGTGGAAAAAGTGATACCTGCAAGGAGTATTCCTCGTGGGCAGTCCCCGATGGATCTCTTGACGCCTCGAGAAATGAGTCAAACGACAGAAACGCGACTCCCAACTGCAACTGGTCGAGTGACTATCCCGGACCCGAGTGATACCTTAGGTGATCCAGTCGTGGAGCAGACGATGAGGAAGCTGATAGAGACACTTGAACGACTAGTGGCCAACAGGAATGCGCCACGTTCCGGGGTGACTGCACCCTATGGAACGGTCGACGATACGGGCAGAGTACAGCTCTCCCAAGACGTAATGATGAAGAGGGGAGTTAGCGATACAACGCTACCAATGGGGAGTTCAAAAGTCCCAGACAGGAAGATACGAAAGATGCCGGCGAAGAAAGTGTCCCGGGTGATAGATGTACAAAAGAATAATCAGTTGAAGTATAACTTCACGGGAGTTCCGTAGGCGGATCCGAGAGCTTGCTTCAATCGATCGACCTGGAACCCGGCAGTAAACCTGCAGCAACCACCACTGGTGACATCACATCTGATACTGGGAGACAGCTTGGTCAAAGTGCTCTCAAACTTGAGGACCTCCTGGATCACCACGGTGATGGCCTTCGGAGGCGCGACAATAGCCCAGTTTTTTCGGATGGTGGAGTTGATGAACCCAGGGAGAATCACTAATGTGATGATCCTGGTTGGGACAAATAACATCTCGAGAAGCTCAGATGAGGAAGAAGCACTATGGGAATCAATGATGGTGTGCTTGTTTACTACCCTCTGGCAGAAGTTCAACTGCGCGGTACTGACCGTTTGCACTGTGCCAATGAGCACGAGGACATTGACTGCAGCAGGGAGAAGGCACAACGAAGGAGTAATCAGGTGGAATCTTTCAAGTCAGAATGCCGGAAGGATGATCCTTATGGATATCGAACATGAGCTGAGGGCTATGGATCAGGCCAGGCTGACCACTGAAGCCATCCACTTTGATAGCATAGAAGGACAGGCTTGGTTGAACAGAGTCTTCCAAGAGCGATTGGATGTATTGGAAGTAGAGCTCTTCGACACGGGAAAGCTGAAGGAAAAGGAAGCAACCAAAGAACCGACAATTACCACATCTGTCCCTCCTAACCTGGAAAGACGCTTGGGAGCGGTCCCAGCCTTGACCATCTATAAGCCGCAAAGCTCCAGCGAACCCGGGCGCAGAACAGATGTACGAGATCGATTGGGAGAAGTGCCCATGATGAGGACCATTAATCCTAGACGGAGATTAGGGCCTGTCAACTCGACAGCGGAAATGACCAGCACCTCTAGATCGGATACGAGATCTGAGACGACGAGCACCAGTCGAGAGGAGCGACGTCCAAACAGGAGCTCTCTAATGTGGTCGAGGCCAATACCTTCTCCCTGGCACATATACAAGGATGACCTGATGAAACTGAACCTTCAGACGGTGAGATTCGCAGCCGTTGCCATGAGGATGCTGAACGGAGTAAGGTTATCAGTCAGCGGACTGTACTCGATAACAGGCGTGGATTGGTTGATAGCTGCGGGCTTAAACTTCAGCTCCACGACGGCCTTGAGGTTTGCTGATCTAGAGGGACTGCCCTCTAATAACACAAAGGGCCCAGTGAATGCAAGACCGTTACAAGACGTAAAACTGAATCACGATGAGGGAAATCGAGAAGAGAGACCTGGAAGATTTTTGATAACGAGGGCGCCGATTGGACAAAATGTGAAGATGTTCTGGCAGCTGAAAACATCCCCAGGTCATGTGAAAGAAAGAGTATACCCGAAGCAAGTGAATCAGGAAGGTGATGTCCAAAGATACGGCGGGTAGAAAAAGATAAAGAAAGACCATCTTTGCCGCGTACGAGAAGGCAGAAATGAGGAAGACCAAGATCATGATAGTCGCGAATTCAGACTTCGTATATACCTCCAAGTCTCAATTTTGGCTTGATGTAATAATGTTGGCAGCGGTCGACCTGGAGCTAACACAATCCGTGTCGATGACGATCGGAGTGCAAAGGCAGACAGATATGAGACCAATCACAATTGTGTTCGCTGGCATCAATGACCATCTTGACATCTACACGTCAGAGGTTTCCTGAGCAGACTCAAAGAGCCTACAAAGCCGCTGTATGGCCAGCGATAAAAGATATCCTCGAGTCAATGGGTGAAATAGTGGATACCCTGAGAGAAGGTTCCTTCACCAAGATAACACCGAGAGCCGTGTTCGCGCTGTCTGCGGGGTATGCACGTCTCCCGTATGGACTAAAGTTCGTGTATGCGATTGTGGCTTTGCTCTCGGAAGGGAAATATGATGTGATCATATCGGCCCCAAATCGCGAGATAGAAATGGAGAATCTGAGACCACTCAGGGCTGAAATACCTGCGGTGTGGTCGGATATCTCGAATGCGATGAGCGGATTCAAGGACCATTCACTACACATGCTAGTGTTGGACGAAGTGCTGGGGTTGGAATTGTCCAACTTCAGTCGAGAGCTCAAGTTGAAGCCAGGTACAGATGACGACCATCGAGTAATTGTGGCGATGTCGAATGATTTATGGTTCCGAGGAATGGACATAAAGGAGGAACGAGAGAGAAGAAAAACTCCAAGGGTACCAGAGCTCACTTGGAAGCGATGGTTTTGAGAACCAAACCAGAAGCTAACCAGTGGATACACCTAACTCCTCGAGTAGCGGCATTGGGTGTGGATGCTTTTTAGCAAGGCCCAGTGATGATCAGGAAGATTCATGAATACCTTGTGAAGGAGGTGAACATGGCCGAAAATGCCGAGGAGAAGGCAGCCGAGTTTGTAAATAGAGTGTGCCAAGTTACCCTGGAAACTTTCAGGACTCAGAAGGTGAAGGAAGAAGAAGGCTTTGAACGGACTGATAGCATGCTGGAAGGGATGGGAGCCGGATGGACCGCGTCCTTCTTGTTAAAAATCTACCCAAAACTCTCTCGATACTTGATAAAAGAAGACCTCTAAGCAGTAGTGGAAGTATCAATAGTTGGAGCAGAAAACTTCGTGAAAGGACCGATAGTACTTTTCACAGAAGGAGTTCAGAACTTGCGGTTAGATGGACTTCTATTATTGATTACAATAACACACGGAAACTTGGGAGGGGTGATGAACTTGACACGTTACCCAGAGCAGATGAGAGAGAATATGAGGAGATTCGATGTGAAGAAAGCCACGGATTTGTGGAATAAGATAAGAGATCTGAGTCATACTCTTATCTAGTACCTCCTGCATCAGAATCGCGTTGGAACAGGAGAGGATGAGACGATTGAGAGGGAGGAGGACGTGAGACGACATGTCTGGGGCATGCCCCTACTAACTGATCTAAGTTTAGCTATGAGGACCGAACCCTTGGCGTTGATCAAAAGAGCCACGGAGTTTGTGACAGTGATCTATGGACCAGCAGTCACGTTTGCATTCCCTGATATTAAGGTGGAAGCGTACAGCAGGTCGGTGCTGCATCTGAACCTCATATCAGCAGTGGACGGGAGTTTGCTGAACTGGTGTGAGCAGCATGTTTTGCGAGAACTCATGAGAAAGATCTATTTTGGAAAGATAGCAGAGCCAGAAATGAAGGTCGTCAACTTTGACGATCACTTCCGTGATCGTATGGGAGAAGTAGAGAGAGGGCATTTTGAGGTATTTCCGAAGCTCTGGCATCTAAGGTCCTACGACAAAACAAATGGTGAGGTCACCAGGATTCCTCGTCTCACTGCGGCATACCACAAGGTGAGAGAAGAGACGAAAGACTGGGATGATTATGAGAAACTGCCAGAGGAAATCCCTGAGTTCCCTCTGATAAGAAGAATGTTGCTCGGAGCATTCTCCGTAATACAGACTCCTAGATTGAGAGCGTTTGAGACCAATGAAAGGAGGGTAGCGAAATTCTCGGAAACGATGAATCCGTGTTTTGTGGGCAGGAATGCCGCAGTGTTACAGTATACGCGATTTGCTTATACGGATCAAGCCACGAGGAGGCGCATAGGCAATACCGCGACTCCGAAGCCTGGATCGTTTGACACGGAATGGGCAGAAATGAATTTGGCGCCTATGAGAATGAGAGGCAGAGCTGAAATTCCTGAGGCCTCCCTGATTTTGACTAGAGTGAAACAGTGGGAGGAACGCTGCAGACGAGAACCTTCCTGGCACCCTTCGGCTATGAGGAGATCAAATCGGTCCATGGAGAAGAGGAAGATAAATCTGCTGGCAGACTAATCATACCGAAATTTCCGGAAGGGGCCAAGACTGAAAAGCAAGGACCCTCAAATTCGAAAGATACATCAGAAGGAGATGATGGGCAGGGAGGAAGCCGTCGATTGGAGGAACCCATGCAAAAGGATCCATATCAAGTTGAGAAGGAAGACGACAAGGCATCGACAGGAGAAGTATCCAGCTTGGATTTCAATTTCCTCAGTGACTTTGAAAACAACGCGCATACGTTACAAGCTACTGAACCAGCAATCGAAGGTACTTCGACACTGGAGCCTCCGTCAGCTTTTGCAGAAATCAAATGGAATTTGCTAGAGAGCAGCTCTCCGGGCAATTCTAAAGACAATGAACAAAGACTCCTCATGGAATCACCAAGGAGAAGAAGGATAGAATGCGCTGCCAGAGTACCCTTCTTGGGAACGTTGCCCGATAAGAGTGGGAGGTACATCACCGAGACCATGAAAATAGGACGGGATATAGATTGGACAGAGTGGCCTTCAGGAAAGAAGTCTGGATAGTAGTTCAGAGCTACGGAACCCAGTCCATTTTGAAAGTAGGTCTCAACCGACCACTGATGCGGAAAGTCCTTGACAAACTCGACGAGTGTGAAGGGAGATTGAGTGAGTTGTTGATCGACTCAGCCACTGACGAAAGTGAAGCAAACTCTCCTATCAAGATGACACCGCAAGAGGATAAAGGAGAAGTGGTATATCGGTCGAGAACCAGGAAAGGAACGATGCGATCGAAATTGATGATTGATAAGATCAATGAGATGAAGATGCAACTAGGCAGCAAAATGATACCGAGGAGAGCGGCAAAGACGAAGGTGGATTCGGAAATATCGATAAAAGCTGTCAACTCAGCAAAAAAAGAAACGAGTCGAGAAGTCATGGATTTGGGACAAGGTGATGATCGATTGCCTGGCACAGACAGAATGTTAACGGATGTAGCAATGGTGCTGCCCATTCTCATGGCAGGAATAAAATCAACGGGTTATAAATCCAAACGGAGTGACTGCACTCTGACTAGAGCGACATTGGAAATAAAAATACTCAGCCAATGTGGAGAGAGTACCATGAAACACTTTAAACCGTCTCCCATAAACCACGGGAAGGAAAGTGTCGTAGGACAACTGGTCCCAGTGGGATATAACCGGCTGAAACTGTCGGAGACTGTATCAATAGATGAAACCGCCGGTGGATACATGGAGATGCTGGAGTACCGAAACTCGGCCAGAGGACATTTAATGGCTCTGGAAGACAAGAGTGCCATGGAAGGTTATCTGGCGACAATGATGCGAGGCACCACTCTCAAGCAGAAAGCATACGGGACGCTAGCGTCGTCTGAGATGCAGGCAGAAACGATCGCGCAAGTGGTGAGCCTTCCATGGAAAACTGTAGAGTTACGGTACTTTGAAGAAGAGATCTGGACTACGCCGAGGATACACGCTCTGATAGCAATACCCTACGTGAGGACTGAACTACAACTGAGGTTTGCCTGGTGCATGATCGGACTGACTCGCGAGGAATATGATTCAGAAGAAAGGAAGAGATCGAAAAAAGAAAAGGTCTTCCTGATGACGAGCATGAGAGATCTGATAATCCAAGAGGGAATGGCAGTAGCCTGCGCGAAGTAAAGACACGCTCTCTGTTTCATCCGTTTCATGATAGAGCAAATTTCAGTGCCAGCATTGAATACTTGTGTCAAGATATTGAGAGAAGGTGATGAACGAGCGAAACCCTTACTCTTGCTAGCACTGCTGGATATACATCAAAGCAAACCAATGAGGGTGAACATGAAAGAGTCTGTAGAACTAGAACCCATGAGGAAAATAGATGAAATCAGGAGATTCTCAAACAAGGAGCTGAGGCTCACTAAGAATTTTATGGGAGCACTACCGAAATCCAATGAATACTGTGGACCGATCAGAAAGATTTCATACAGTTACGTGTCCGGAGTCATAGGGATAGCGTACAACCCGTTTCTCAGTGAAAACATACGCGGTTACTTGATTACGAGCAAGCAGTGTTGCTGAGGTTCTGGACGTCGAGAATTGCAACGATTAAAAGCGCTGCTAATCCGCAGACCAAGCTGGGAATAGTCTTAGAAGAAAAGGTGGCTGCACCTTCCGTGTCAGAATCCGACAAACGAGTGGAGTTTGGATTGGGATTCTCAGATGAATTACTGAGAACGAGCTTGATGATAGTGTGGGAAATGATGAGACCATCGTGGTGTCCTAGTCCCAATGCTGATTCAATAATACTTGCAACACAAGATGTGCAGAGGGAACTAAATGCGGACTGTAACCTGCGTGATGCTAATATCATATATAATGTGATGACAACAGCCTCTAAGAGCAACGGGGAAGACAAAGTGGAGTTGCGTGGCTGGGGACCAGAAGACTGGGTTAAACCTGGTAGCTGTCTGGCAGAAGTCTGTGGACTGGAAGGTCACATTTGTGGAAGTCTGGATTGCGTGAAAACCCTGGAGAAACAACACAAGCAGTTGACAATATTGTTTGGGAACATTGTGATGAAAGCAAGAACGGAAACGGAATTGATCGCAGGTTGTCATGGAGAACCGAGGTGAATCTAGTGACTGCACTAGGATTCTACAGTATGTATGGTTCTTTAGAGTCACTATTGAATCTGGAACAGAAACATGAGATGGTCACGGCCGTCAGTGTAGAAGTGTTCCCAGGAGTTTTGCAAACTGAGCAAAAGCACATAGGAAAATGGAGGGAAGCGATCGAGGCGGAAATGAACATCAGGCACAGTGAAACTTATCGCAGACTATCGGGAGCGCGATATTTGGTGGGATCGTTATTAGCTCCAATGTGCAAGAGCAGATACCCAGTGCATTTCGTAGCTGTGGATGTAAAAAGTTCGAGAACGATCGTGTATCAAGCCTTCTCAGTGCCAAAGTGTGTGAGACTAGCAAGAATGTCGGAAAAGTCTTATGCATTACTGTGCAGAATATTCTCGGCAGTCCCGGAGAGAACTAAGGAGGAGTTGGAATCGATACTGGGAAAGAAGTTCTAGGATTACGTCAGTGGGAACTTCAGTGACTTTGAAAGACAAAAACAGAGAGGATCAATCGTTACGGATTACAATACAGTAGATGAAAATGATGAAGTCCACCGAGTGATGATTGAAGTGGAACCACTACTGGAAGCTTCGGGAAAGCGTAACTGGAGGAGCATCATGCTGACACATGACGAGTTTCCTTGTCATTGCTTGCAGCAAACATGGTGGTACCCCGAACGTAGTAACATGGTGTTGATCTGGGACTCTGGTGAGCTGCTCTCCATGGGTTTACCAGACTCATCACGGCCCATAACAATAGTGAAAGTGGGAGTTATGATGGCGATACGATGACTGGAAGCTCATGTGAAGGAGAACAAAAGACAGGAGGCACTGACGAGAGAAAAATTGAAGAAATTGGATTGTCTAAAAGATTTACATCTTTTTGAGACAATGTGCAAGATTCTAAACATTCCGATGGAAGTGAAAAAGATATGGGCAAGGAGACGACTGGTGCCATGGTTTAGAGCCAACTTGACTGCATGGTTGTACGAGTATGCCAAGAAGCATATGTCGATGCACGGCAGATTGTACAGTGTGTATCAGCTGGACATTGGGGCAGGAGCTTTCAAGCGAGCTTTCGTGACTCAACGGAATGCAGTGACCACCACTGTGAAGAGAATTTCCAGGACAAGTGAACGTGATGGAAGAGAGAAAGAAGAGATGTTGAATCAAGATATGGAGAGAAACGTGACGTTGTGCCTTCACAATAGCTTCCTCAGAAACAGAGAATCTAATATAGATCCCCTACCTTGTTTTAAACAAAGGGTAGAAGAGCAGAAGTGTTGGAGGACTGCTTCCAGCAGCGTCAGAATAGCTAACGATGTGTTGCAAGACACAGAAACTGAAAATGCCGAGTCAATGTGGCAGGAGGAGGAGATAGATCATTGACAAACGGCCGGAAAGCAAGATGCAAAAAGAAAGAAAATTAGAAGAATTTAGAAGTTAAAACTCAGAATTGTTTTATGTGTGTGACAAAACTCAAGTGAGAAACTAAGCAACCAAGTTGTAATTGAAAACTGAAACAATTAGTTGAGTGTTGAGCATTAAAAAATTTGTTGCATTTATAAATTTGTGTTTTGTTTTGAGTTAGTGGCTTTAGAGACACTTACTCATTTTTTAGAAAGGCTTGAGCAAAGAGTATATTTAAATATTCCAGCCTGCATGACTGTTTTTAATCAACTAGGTAGACTGATCATTTTGTGGTGACACGAAAGACTGGGATAATCTCTTGAAGAGGGAGATTGTTTCATTGTTCTTTCTAACCACAGAGTTCCTTAATTTTAATATTCAGGACCAATAACAACTAAAATTTTCGAAGGGAAGAAGCATAGTAGGATAATTTTAGCTAGTTGGTTGGCAGGACTGTCCTGCAAACTAACATCTTTTAAAACCTAGGAGAAAAAGTTTTAAATCAGGGCATTGACATTGGAAGTCAGAAAAAATGTTTTATCTTAAGTCACGTCCTCTAAAGTGCAGATAAGTGAAAAAATTTGGAAGGCTATAGTAGTGTAGTATGATGCCATTTATATTCTGCAGTGAGTCGATATGACGTGGATAAAAGTAATTTCGTGCATTTTGTAAATTCTCTTCGATGACACTGTACCAATTTTACGAACATTGCGAGATTTAATGGGGACATTGATTGACCGGGCTGTCCGGGGAGTATGTGACATTCGACCTGAATGGACAAAAATGCAGGTTCGGCGATTTCGAATAGTTAGCAGCTAACCTTCCGAATTGATAGTTTTGAGAGATTAGTGACGTTATTGGGACGATTAGTCAAACGGTGAATGTCAAGAAATTCTGATAATTTGAAATTTTAAAAACTCGAACTGAGAAGTCGCACTTCTGAGAAACGGCAGAAACCGCCATTTTGGAAGAAAACTAGAAAAAAATCAGAAAAACAATAGTTGCGACGAAGATAACTACGAGAAAATCGAAGATCAGAATAGAAGAAAAAGCTGAGTTAGCAGAGACCGCTCCGAGTTGCAACGATTGTGTCGCTACAATCGTTGCAAGGCCGTTCACAACAACGGTGAAGTGTAGAAAAACAGCCTTCCGGAAAGAAGATAAGGGCGTTATTTTCCCGGATTCAGGAATCCGAAGGGGTCTCGGGATTTGAACTGAATATGTTTTTATATAAAGTTTTAGCTTCCCGGTTATGTCTCGAATTGAATTTATTTAACATCTGAATTCATTTTACGACGATGAGAAGCTAGGAGTTGGGGGAAAGGGTTGATCCATCTTCGACGGAGATGATGATTTTTATCTACTGAACAAAAACAAAAGTAATAAAACAAATAGTAGTAGCCCTGTTTTTAGGAGTGACCTCGTGGTCTAGAGATACTGAGACCCAGCCATGAGCTCATTAATTTTGCATGTAAACAAGTTAATTTGAGCGTTCTGGTCGAAGCCGGAGAACAGTGATATTTTTGTCGACCCGATTTTAGAAAGACCACCAAAAGAACTGGCTTTGGTAGAGACGGTGAAAAGCATGTAGAGCTCTGTTCAAACGTTGGCCAGTCGTCTTAGAACCTAGCTTTTTTTCCGTCGATATGTACTTTCGGGCGAATGTTACATTAGAATATGAGTAGCTAGAAAGAGAAAAGGGTCAATCCATCTCCAATGGATTTAATATAGAACTGTCACCAAAAACATATTGAAATAGGGTATTCGAGCCTTGTTTTTAATAGCAATCATGTAGTTTGAGGATCCGAGACCCATCTATGTGGTTGTGTTCGCATGTAACGAAAGCTGATCAAAAGTCATTTGACTGATGGCCTAAAAATAGTAACTTTTTACTTAGCCCTAAGCAGACCAGAAAATCAACTGGCAAGGTCGAGACGGTGAAAAACGAGTAGAATTAAGGTAACTGACACCTGCCAGTCGTTAATAGGTACTTTTTCTACGCTCCGTCGCTGTGTAGTATTTGGGCGAATGTTACATAGACGTTTTTATGGCGCTCCTGGGTGGGCCTGTTAAAGGCATGAGACCATCATGATCAGCAAACATTTCTGCGACAAACCCTCCGCTCCTGGCGTATGCCCGAGTTAGAGGCCTTAGTGACCTTTGATGTACTAGGGGGAAGGTACGTACCCTCCGCCTAGTACTATTTAGCTTTTTAGCTTAGTTAATACGGAAAATTCCGGGGGCCGGAGGGTTAGGTGGGAAGTCACGAGCCCGCTTGTCCCAAGATCCTGGGACCAAAAACAATTATAGAGAAAACGTAAAACCAACCAAAATAGTGTATTACCAAGAAAAAGCCAAAAAAAATTTAATTGAACACAAAAAAGTACAAAAAACAGTAAAAAAATCCAAAAAAGACCAAAAACAAAAAAAAGTAAAGTGACAGTTTATATGTTATTTCCGGAAGAGATCTGATCTGACCTTCCTATTTGATGTTGTTTCAAATTGATTTCTATCATTTCTGATAGAAAGATTGTGTGTTTTGGTGACGGGTTGATATCCCTCCCTCGAGTGTAATTTGAGTATTTAAGCACGTTAATGGTGATTTTGCCGGTGACCGGAGGGTAGAATGGCAAACTGACCGACGTGTTCCACACTCAACATGGGCATCAGGGACAACATCCACAACGACTGTTGGGTATCGTTGAAACAGTTTTAGTATCGTTTGGGTACTATTTCATCAAAACTTAAGAGGTGGGGGGCACGATTGGCGCGGTCCGATTGTACCCTCCATCGATCTTGAATTTCCGAGTTAAGGGTCTAAATTCGGGTATTTTGGTGCAAAGGAGGATATAGTAATATTCTTTAACGACTACTATTAGATTATTGTCCTAACTATATATTACTTATCTCCTATTTAGACCCGAGAAACACCCCAATTTTGTCGAAAATTACTGATTTCCGACCAAACTGTAGACCCCCAAAGTTTTGGATATCCGAGCTTTTCCGAGCCGCAAAAAGCTTCTATACAGCAATTTATTACGTAGTTCGGCCCCGCTAACTAAAGAAACCCCGTGCGAAATGACTCAGTAGACGTTAAAGAAAAAAAAACTTTTTTCGATCAAAATTTTGATAATTTTCCGGATTTTGTCAATTGGTTTTGGTGATTGAGTTAGAGCAAAAAAAACTTTTGCGTTAGGAGTATACCAGCATAATGTGCTCGGTTACCAGAGAGTTTTTTGAGTAACCCTCCGATTAGTTCCGTTGATAGAGCCAACAACTTAAAGATTGGAAAAGGAAGGAATCGGAGGGTCCAAATTTGATAGCTATTGGCCAAATTTTTGTTTCCAAACCAATTTTGGTCCGGTTTTTTGCATTGTTCCAGTGCCGTACGGGGCTAATACGATCGTTTCAATTTTTTCTAGCCACTTTCACTAGGAGTTGCGGAAAAAGTGTTTCGGAACCTATATAGGTGGTGAAAAGCGGCCATTTTGACGAACGCGTTTTTGGCGATTTCTCAAAGACTAGCCAACCGATCGGGATAACTTTGGTACCATATGTCTTAGATCATTTTTGATACCACATTTTTGATCATTTTCTCGGACTGCAACCGTTTTTGATCATTTTCTCGGACTGCAACCGTTTTTGGGTGGATAATCTCGGAAAAGAAGAGTTTATAAGACCACCTTTTCATCCCACTGGAAAGGTTGACCGTGTCAGCCAACCTGGTTTTAAGCCAGTTACACCGCATTTGGAGGCTATACCGCGGTAGAATCTCCTATAGAGAAAACGTAAAACCAACCAAAATAGTGTATTACCAAGAAAAAGCCAAAAAAAATTTAATTGAACACAAAAAAGTACAAAAAACTGTAAAAAAATCCAAAAAAGACCAAAAACAAAAAAAAAGAAAAGTGACAGTTTATATGTTATTTCCGGAAGAGATCTGATCTGACCTTCCTATTTGATGTTGTTTCAAATTGATTTCTATCATTTCTGATAGAAAGATTGTGTGTTTTGGTGACGGGTTGATAACCCTCCCTCGAGTGTAATTTGAGTATTTAAGCACGTTAATGGTGATTTTGCCGGTGACCGGAGGGTAGAATGGCAAACTGACCGACGTGTTCCACACTCAACATGGGCATCAGGGACAACATCCACAACGACTGTTGGGTATCGTTGAAACAGTTTTAGTATCGTTTGGGTACTATTTCATCAAAACTTAAGAGGTGGGGGGCACGATTGGCGCGGTCCGATTGTACCCTCCATCGATCTTGAATTTCCGAGTTAAGGGTCTAAATTCGGGTCCAAATTTGGAGGCTATACCGCTATACCCTTTTTCTTGATTTTTGGGGAACCCTCCGAAGTAACCCTCCGGATTCAATTAAGCTCCTTTAGCAACCCTCCTTAGTGGAAGTTTTCCACGAGACCCTCCGAGGAAGTTAAAACAAGTATACCCCTCAGAGAATTCAGCTTGTTTTGACACCTTCTGAGACTACTTGGAGACCCTTCCAAGTGATATTCGAAAATTTTTTAAGGATCCCTCCAAAGTAACCCTCCGGAGCATATTAAGCCTCTGATTGACCCTCCGTAGTGAGTTTAAGGGGACCCTCCCAAGTAACTTGGGTGATTAAAGTACCCTCCGAAGAAACCCTCCGAGGTAAGCTAAGTGTCTTAACAACCCTCCGAAACAACCCTCAGGAGTGACTTAAGCCTCTTAACAACCCTCCTTACTGAAAATTTAGGGGTAACTTCTGGGGCAATTTGAGCAACTAGAATATCCATTTAGAATCGGAATAAAAGTTCAACTGCCAACGTGCGTGCATGTTAGGATCACAGGAACCCATTTGACCCGGAGATTCGTGATCAACTTTGGATTCTAGATCGGGTGTGACGGAAGTACCCGAAACAAAATTTTTTTTGATTGTTATTTTGGTTGAGTGGTTGCCTTGAGCTACTTAATAGGAAAGCTCGGGCAATCCGGGAACACATAAAAAAAGACCCCGGTGAGTGTATTAGGCAAATACACACTCACTTGAGAAGAAAAGTTGTTCCCTGCTCTCGTGCACTTGGGGAATCACGGGTGTGGGGGAGCTTTTTCATAGAATTAGGAGATTTTCGATCAGAGGTTGCCTTGAGCTACTTAGTAGGACAGCTCGGGCAATCGCAGGACACCTACAAGAAGACCTCGGTGGGTGTATTAGGTAAATACACACTCATTTGAGAAGACTGTGTCATGGGCTTCGTTCTTTTGGAGTGTTCCGATCGAGGGAAGTCTTTTTCTTTAAGACTAAGTTTTATTTATCTATTGCTGAATTATCACTGCTTTTTTTACAAAAGATTGTTTGATTTTAACAAAGCAGTGATTTGATACGAGTGTGGTGGTAAAATTGATACTGACGAAGGGTCGCTGTCACCTGTAGGATATTTTTTATCTAACTATCAGTTGTGTTTTGTGTATTGACTATATCTTGTGAAAATTTTGTGATATTGTTATACTAGGCAACTGGGTGGAGTTAGCATTATCTTAGTACTAAGCAAGCCCCGTGTGTAACCTTAGCTGAGTCACTAATATCACCGCCAAGAGATCTAGGGAGCATTCTTGAAATTGAAGAAGTCGAGTAGGTAGCGTTAAGTAAAATGAATTGAATTTATTTGCGGTACGTGTGCATTGCCATTAATTTGTGCGAATATTACTATTTATTACAAAATATGCAGCGTAGAGACTCGTTAGGATCGACTACTAAGATATCCAGGCTGAGCAAGGGAATCACGCGAAAATTTAAAACTAGGCGTAGCCAATCTTGGTTTAGCAGCGCTTCCGAACTTTTTGCTGGCAATGAATCAACTAAAGGTCAGGCTGATCTTTCAGTCAACGGAATGAGACTAAGGAGCGAGAAGAACCTCGATGGCAGTCAAGGGCGAAGTGCACCCTTGTGGACCCCTTCGACGAAGGGGAACAAACGCTCATCCGACCCGACTTTGAGCCAGGTGAGGACCTCGAACGGGAGGAAATCGAAAGGACGGAGGAGGCCTCGGAGCGTTCCGAGGTCGAGCCGCGAGAGGAAGTGTTGTTCAGGGGAATGTCCAAATCAGAGACTAAGAGTCATATATGGAAAAAAGAACATTCACATCCGGCCAATACCCACTCATCTCTGGCCAAGCAGAGCAAGAACGCGATGATGTCGAGTATACGCCCGAGTGAAGAACAAACGGGTTCGAAGGCCAAGAAAAGCTGGAAGTCTTTGTAAGATGAGCGCATGGCGTCACTAAAAACTGAAGGTCTATCTACCAGTTATGACCATCCCGAGATAGCCCAACGGGATATCAACTTCACGCCGTGCCCGAGGAACGACATGAGCAGGACGGCGTTGTCCACTTCGCCGGCCAGGCCCATGTCTGATGGGATAACCCTGGGAGCATCCTCAACGTTCGACAAGTTGATGATGTCGATGGGCAAGCAAAAAGGTGGTGCGTCATCGAGTACCAGGCTGCAACCGCAGTTGACCTAAACCCCGACATTGGGGGCGGCTGGCGATATAAGTGACATGTATGCTGGTGTAATGACAGGCCTGGAAGAACTGCGACGGGACATGACTAAAAGAATAGATCAAGTCGACGAGAGAGCTCACCAGGGTCGAGAGAATTTGCAAGATGAACTGACACACGTGATGTCGCAGGCGAGAGTCGATCAGGCTCAATTGATTCGCAACACCGATCAACGCCTGGCGGAGAGCTTGGCACAGGCAAACAGGGAGTCAGAAGAAAGAGAGGCTAGGATGACAAGAGAGATCGAGCCATTGTTGAATCTGATGATGCGGAAGCTTGACGAGATCTTAAACGGAAGCAATCGGAAGGAGCGTTCCAACCCAAGGGAGCGCTCACGCCAGGCGAATAATGGAGATGGAGCCGGCAGCTATGCCGGGGCTCAGCTAAATTCGAGAGCGAATTACGAATCTAGGAACAGGGAGCGGCCCAGGGCAGCCCCATCTAGTCCAGGTTGGACGAACCCGGTCCCGCCGGAGACGGATGCCACCCCGGAGACAAGATTGCCTACTGTGCCACAAGTTAGATCGGTGCCAGATCTGACTACGGTCTCAAAGGACACGACGATGTATGCTTCGATGTTTGAGCCTCTGAATAGATCTCTCGAGACAATCATCACTAAGCTCTCGAGGTCAACCGAGAGAGAGACAGGTCAAGAAGGACACTGAAAAAGCCGAAATCATACAAAGACGAATCAGACGGCTGCATAGATACTTGGATAGAGGTGATGAAGTTGCACTTTGAAGAAGATAATCTCTCAAAGAAACAGGAATGCAGCGCACTGACAAGCAACCTGGAGGGTACCGCCCTGAATTGTGTAAGGGCGAAAAGGGCCAATGAACGAGACAGCGCTCGCAAGATATTTGACATTCTGCTGAATCGTTTCGGCTCTGGAGTACAAGGGCATCAGGCTATGGTGAAGTTCGAGATGAGGCGTCAGAGAGATGACGAAACCATAGACAAGTTTTTGGACGACCTTGAATTACTTAGGAGGAGAAGCAACCCTGATGAGAGAATATCCGAGCGGAACTTAGCGATTGCCTCGAAGTTCATGGATGGAGTGAAGAGTGAAGAGTTAAAAACAATGCTGGCCACACACTTCGCCCTGTCGCTTGACCAGGTACCCACGCCCGATGATTTGCGTATGAAATCGCGTGAGTACTTGCTCATAAAACCGAGGGCGCAAATACGTTACAGCAATTATGGCCACTACAGCGGAACAAACACTGGCGCGAACTCCAGTTGGTACAAACCACGTGACGATACGGATAAGTGGAGGTCATGTGCAAATTGTGGCTCGATGGACCACCATGTTTCTGCATGTTCTGCTTACAAACAGAACATGAAGGCGATAGGTCACTTTCTCGACGACGTTGATGCGACCGACGAGGACCACGAAGAGTACGTTTGGGGCACTCATTATGAAGTATGGTCCGTGGTGCTCCTTCTGTAATTTGGAGGGACATTTCAAGTCGGACTGCACTCAATTTTGGGATGCAGTTGCGGACGCAAAACATCCCAGCCATGAAGAGGCGCTTTCGGGCGTCAAAGCCAGTCGAGCACGTCTGATGAACGAGACTGAGTCTCGAAGAAAATAGACGACACCGAGCACTTTTACAACTAAGAAGGGGAAGACCTTGCCTGACGAGGTGGTAGCTCGAGCCTGGAGGCAGAGTCGGTTGGCCCGCTCAAGGTGGATTATGGTTTGGTGGCAACGACAGCGTTGCAGAATGTTCAACAGGAGCTAGCCACGAAGGAAATTGAGCAATGGGTAAGGTCAGAACTGGAGAGCACAGATCTTTGGGAAAAATTTGACATTTTGAGTTAAGCAACGGAAGAGGACAAACAGGAACCCAGAAAGCAGGGACTAAAGCTAAATGTCATATCGGGTAGAACTTTCGGCATGACGAAAGAAGGGACGAAGATAATGTCCATTATCTCAGTCGCAGGACACCAGGTGGTCAAGAACTTGAGTGAACCGTCCGAGATTACGCTGGTCCACCTGGACATTTATGCAGACTAACTGAGGGAGAAAGCTGGACTCCAGGGCAGTGCGAGCGCTGCTCACGACAGGAGGTCCGAGGCTGATGAGAGTGGATGGACATTACATCGAAGTCCATGGCCCATATCCGACTCTGATGAATGTGGACGGCATCAATATCTACAAAAAAGCTCACGTAACTGATGCGAGTGATCAGGTAGGCCGGATATACATTGGTCAAAAAGAGCTGAAGGTGCGACGAATCGGAAATAATGCCATGCTCGAACAGGATGCGGTCCACATAGGTTGCGAAGCCGATCTGGCCGCACTCGTGCTGGATGTGAAGGGCAGGCAATTTCAGTCAAAGGATTGTTAGACACGGGAGCAGTGGTCAGCGTCATGCCGGTCAAAACCTGGACTGACATGGGCTTCGACAGATTGGATCTGATACCGACAAACATCAGACTGGCAGCTGCCAATCAGGGAGCAATCTATGTGACTGAACGGACCATAGATCCGAAGACATCTTTGGATGAGCTTCCTGGTAGTGGATAATTAGGACAAATCCGATCAATTCATCCTGGGGAGGAACTTTGTACGCAACTTTGATGTCATGATCGACCTCAATGACGGGTTGATTAGGATCAAAGATCCTGAGAGAAAGCATGAAAAGAAACCTCTTAATAAGATCTTAATTAACCAGGCAAAGGTGCCAATTTTTTTGGATTGAAAGGTTAGATTGAAGCCAAACCAAGCCGTAGTAGTGACGTTTAGGATTAGGAACTTGAATGAACTCAGTATTGAGAGACAGGTGTGTCTGGTACCTAATCTAAACAGTTTTAAAAATGTGGGGGGGGAACAAAATTGTTCCGTTTGATCCAAAGAAAGCCTTGATGATCAGGAAATGAAGAAAGTTAACTTAAGTGACTGTTTAAAGGTTCAAGGAAAACCTTGATAATTTGTTTTTAAGTTGAGTTAATTTTAAGAGAAAACAAGGATAAACTTTGATAAAACTTAATGTAAAGATTTAAGTGTGAAAATTTTATGATTGAAGTTTAGGATGATTTTAGTTTCGTGTAATTTGCTGTTATTTTTTGGGTAATGAAGCTGGGATGAAGAAATGATGGATCATTAAAACTAACGATGATTTTTAGTTTCAGCTAATTTTTGTAGTTTTATTCAATAAATTATTTATTCAAAATGTTTTATTTTGCTGCAGATTTTTGGAGGGAACGCCTTGTGTTGTTTTTATCAGCCGTTATTGTAAAAATAGTAGGTTAGTAGGTTTAGCACCATTAAGGTTACAGAGGGAATTTTTCAAACCTTATGTCATTGAATAAAAATTTAAATTTACTGCAGAAATGATCCTAAAAACATAGGTTTGTTCCGGTTTCCGTCGTACTATCATGAAATCAATCGGTAGATTTCTTCCTATTCGTAGATCGTGCCTTGTCCTTGGTCTTCTCGCAATATCTGGTGTTTCTCGTTTTTTTTGGAAAATTGGCGTTTATTGCTATTTCTAATAAATTTTCTATTTCTTGTAACATTTTTGCAATTTTGCAATTGTCTAATTTTAATCTATTTTTTCTAAGTCTAAGTTAGTTAAGGTCCGTTCGAGACTTTTGGTCGCACCAGATGAGTTATGTCTTGTTGACTGTACTCATAGAGTAATTTCAGATAACGTACACCGTCTGCTCGTCACGCTATCTTTTTTTTTCGGCCGGATATATTCGTGCACCTTCTTAGTCTAATACCAATACTAATCTTACTCTTTTATCTCCTAGTCTCAACAGATCTAGTGTATACTGGTTTATACGAGTTAGTTTTCAGAAGGAGAACAATTGTATTCTAAGTTTAATTCAAATTGCTCTGGTGCTGAAATTACAAGTAGTTTCAGCACTTACAAATAAGTGTAACTGTTAGTTATGGAACATGATTGGCTAGTTAAGAATATTTTATATAATTAGAGAGTTATATTTATAACCAATTTTAAATTCTAGTTTAGAACTGGTTCCATTTTC
Organism: Symsagittifera roscoffensis; assembly: GCF_963678635.1. Lineage (NCBI taxonomy): Eukaryota > Metazoa > Xenacoelomorpha > Acoela > Convolutidae > Symsagittifera > Symsagittifera roscoffensis. The sequence continues at coordinate 46,818,686 of NC_087063.1, read as the reverse complement.
CTCAATTGTCAAAAAAAACTTACGCCTGGCTAGCCGAAAAAAAGTATGCATTATAAAAGTAGTTACATTTTACTCTACTTTATTCCATGAAAGCAAAACTATTACGCGACGAAAAAATTGACTGCTGCATTTTTTGTTAGCTAGTTTAGAAAAAGAGACTATTTAATTGTTCCGGTCAAAGAGGTCTCAAATTTGTGACGATAATGCTAATTTTAGTCATATTGTTTTGTTGCTTATTTACTTAACCAGAAATTTTCGGGATAGTCTCTTAGGCTATCCCGGAATGCGGCCCTGTGGCTAATCTTTTGTCAGACCGACGTTTCACCAGAAAACCTAAGCATGATTCTTTTACCAGACACAAAGTATTTAACAGACGTGGAGACGCAGTTTAGTCTTGTTAAAGACAATTTTAGGATTGAACCCTACCGTGAAGAATTTATGCTGTTTCAGTAGAGCTTTTCCCAAGGAATCTTGTTCTTGGGTTTTCAGTTCGCGAGCGCCTCGGAGGCGTCTTTTAATTTCGTTGTTCTATAGGAAAAGCTATTGATAAAAGTTTTTTGTGGGGCAACGAAGTTTTCTAGCTCTACTAAAACGCTTTAAAAACCCTATTTTCTCCGTCGAAAAGTTTTTATGCCACTTTTTGGAAAGTTTTGAATAGCATTTCTAATGCTTCAATTTTAATGGATTTTAGTGGCAAAGGCTCCTTCTGGAAATCTTAAGAATTGATTGAATACAAGCATATTTCGTAAAATAATACCAAAATTCCCTCAAAACTTGACTATCGAGCCGTTATTTCCGGGAAAATTTACCTGTAAAATTATTTTCAAATTATGTTTAAGGTGTTTGGAACTTTGCTGCCTATTAAATTCATAAAAGATTCCAGCCTTTTTTTTTTCGGATATCCTTTTGTGGTCCAACAACCCTGAAGGATTTCCAAAGGCAACTTCAGCGCCAAAATAGTTACTAAATTTCAATGGAAAACGCGCCGATTTCTCTAACTATTCCTAACTCTCTGATATCTGGTAAAGAATTGCCACCCCTATAAAAAAACCAATTCAACAACAGTTAAGCATATGAGAGCTTTGTGCCCCTTTACGAAACCCCCTTTTTGCTAGGGGGAATAATCAAAAAGTGGAAATAATCGAGGAGAATTAAACAGGAGGTAAATATTCAAACGAGGGGATTTAAAGGCGTTTGGATGCTGAGTGTTTTTTACATATCCTGCCATTTTTTTGTGTATATTTTTTCCATTTTTATGCTAAGAAATCAAATTTTTTAAAAGTTAACGGTTTCTATTGGGAAAGATGATGAGCCTTGACAGCTAAAAGGATTTTTGGGTGGCGTATCAACGTGCTGAAATGTCAGTTTGCCGAAAAAATGTTGTGAAACAGTCTGCCGAAAGCGATAGTAACTTAGTCTGCCAAAAACTTATTAAAAAGACAGCAAAAGTAAAGGCCCATGTGACTATCCCGCGTAACGAACAAGTGACCTTTTGGAACCTGATCCAAACTACATTTTTTGATTGGATAAATTAGATATTTTACCACTGTAAAGTATTTAATATTAACCAATCATGATCCATCTAACTAACAACCCACTTATTTGTAAGTGCTGAAATTACTTGTAATTTCAGCACCAGAGAGATTTGAATTTAACTTAGAAATTAGTTGTCTCTCCAAGAGAACTTCAACAGCCGCAACAAACCAGTATACCCTAGATCTATTGAGCCTAGCAGAGACTAGTTAAACACCCTGAGACTAGAAAGTATAAGAGTAAGATTAGGATCGGTATTAGACTAAGAAGTTGCACGAATCTATCCGGCCGAAAAAAAGATAGCGTGACGAGCAGACGGTGTACCCTATCCGAAATTACTCTATGAGTTAACCACATCGGTCATAACTCATCTGGTGCGACCATAAGTCTCGAATAAGACCTTAATAGCTTAGAATTAACCAAAAAATAGATTAGAACTTAGACAAAACATTTTAAAAATGTTATAAGACAATAATTTAATCGAAAGGTCTCTACGACTCAATAGATCAGAGCCGATATTCCGAACGATAACAGAACTACCCGGAATTGGAAGAAGTCCTCGAACAAGAGACGACATACGACAAAGTAGAAACTTACCAAATAGTTTTATGATCGTACGGCAAAAGCCAACACAAACTTTTATATTTAGAATCTTATTAGCAATGAATTTAGATTTTCATTTGCAAACATAAAATTTTGAAGTCAATCTTCATGATCATTTCAGGCGCTAAACAAAATTATTAATATACAATAACGGTTGATAAAAAGATCTCAGATCGTTTTCTTAATTTCTGCAGTCTTATATAAAACATGTTTGAAAAATATTTATTGAAAATGAAAATAAAAAATCAGTAGCATGACAATAAATTGTTAGTAATCATAAAATCATCTGTTGTCCCAGCTTTATCACCTAAACATAACAGCAATCATAAGTTCACTAATATCATTAACAAACTAAATTTTTTTCTTAGATAAACTTGAACAATTTTAAACTTAAATTCACTTAATTTAAAAAAAAACAGATCATCAAGGCTTATTCTTGGATCTTAATTAATTTTCTGTTTCACTAAATTTAAAACCTGATCATTAAGGCCTATCCTTTGATCAAAAAGAACAATTTTGTTCTCCCCACCCACTTAGCAAGTGTCTAACGACCTCAAACGTCGATTCACTATCCAACCCTTCCAAACTACCCAAAACTAATAGAAATTTTTAATAAAACTAACCATTCAAATTAGGATAAACAGTGAAGAACTTCGGTTATTCATCCTTCACTTGAACCCTCCTCTTACAAGACCCAGGATAAATCTTAGACTTAGTAAGTTTAAAATAGTATCTAACGAACTACTTGGGTTCTAATTATACCTGAACCTTGTGGATCGATTTACTATTCTCCAACCCTTGAACACAATCACTACCCCTAAGTAAGATTAAGTAAGTTAACACCTTAGCTTAGACTAGCCACGAGAAAGTAAAAATCATTCTTCGGAATCGATATACTTTTCTCTCCAACCCTGAACAAAAAGACCCAGGTTAAGCTAACCAAAAAATTGTAAGGACTAACAGTCTAAGAAAATAGAAATCACCTAACAACTTTTTGCATCCCTCATCCTAAACCTTATGTCATTCAAAAATCTAGGAAATAAACAAACAGTCGTTTTACACAACTGCGAGATAGATAACCAAAAATACGACCTTGTAATCACACCTCATACACAAACAGTTGGATACATTAGAACAAAACGACTAACAATAAAAAGAAAAATAATAAACAAACAAAGACAAATCACACGAAAAAGATTTTCAAAAAATAGAAACGCATTTCAGAATCAGAAGCCAGCAATTTAGATGAACTTTACAAATTAAAGGAATCAATTGATAAAAATTGTCCTATTCACGATCAATTATATTTTTCTGATTCAGAAACAACTTCAAATTCATCAAAAAGAGGAAAAAGAAGAATAAAAAAGCAATATAAACACAAACCAGTACACTTGTATAATTGGAATCAACCAATTAGACACATTGATAGTTATATATTAACAGTCATTAAACGAAAAAATTAGCCACAGCCACACTCAAAGTGACGATAGTCCAGATGACGAAGAGGTTTACCCCTTCCTCATAGATGCACCCGATAATAGAGGGCAACACAATTTTTGCAAGAATTTACTCTTAAATTTGTTTGAACCCGGAATCAGCCCATGCACAGCAGAATTCCCTGATGTAAAAATCAAAAGACAAATTATTGAACATTATCTGAAAGATATATGTAATTTAACACAACAATACGGAATCTACACCATAGAATTCAGCACACCAAATCCGAATCATCGGAAATCTGTAATTCAAACAGACGATCTTTAATTAGAGTTTTTTAAAAGTATTCTTAGAATATATTAAAAGCATACAATATCATAATTCACAAAGAGCAAACTCCATATTCACTAACGAAGTTTTTGCAATAATATATACCTATATTTCTATATTAGAAAAAACAGAATTTCAAAGTATCTCACCAACTGAAACATCCAAACATACAAACGTATTAGACTAAGAAGTTGCACGAATCTATCCGGCCGAAAATAAGATAGCGTGACGAGCAGACGGTGTACCCTATCCGAAATTACTCTATGAGTTAACCACATCGGTCATAACTCATCTGGTGCGACCATAAGTCTCGAATAAGACCTTAATAGCTTAGAATTTACCAAAAAATAGATTAGAATTTAGACAAAACATTTTTAAAATGTTATACGACAATAATTTAATCGAAATGTCTCTACGACTCAATAGATCAGAGCCGATATTCCGAACGATAACAGAACTACCCGGAATTGGAAGAAGACCTCGAACAAGAGACGACATACGACAAAGTAGAAACTTACCAAATAGTTTTATGATCGTACGGCAAAAGCCAACACAAACTTTTATATTTAGAATCTTATTAGCAATGAATTTAGATTTTCATTTGCAAACATAAAATTTTGAAGTCAATCTTCATGATCATTTCAGGCGCTAAACAAAATTATTAATATACAATAACGATTGATAAAAAGATCTCAGATCGTTTTCTTAATTTCTGCAGTCTTATATAAAACATGTTTGAAAAATATTTATTGAAAATGAAAATAAAAATTAGTAGCATGACAATAAATTGTTAGTAATCATAAAATCATCTGTTGTCCCAGCTTTATCACCTAAAACTAACAGCAATCATATGTTCACTAATATCATTAAAAAACTAAATCTTTTTCTTAGATAAACTTAAGCAATTTTAAACTTAAATTCACTTAATTTAAAAAAAAACAGATCATCAAGGCTTATTCTTGGATCTTAATTAATTTTCTGTTTCACTAAATTTAAAACCTGATCATCAAGGCCTATCCTTGGATCAAAAAGAACAATTTTGTTCTCCCCACCCACTTAGCAAGTGTCTAACGACCTCAAACGTCGATTCACTATCCAACCTTTCCAAACTACCCAAAATTAATAGAAGTTTTTAATAAAACTAACCATTCAAATTAGGATAAACAGTGAAGAACTTCGGTTATTCATCCTTCACTTGAACCCTCCTCTTACAAGACCCAGGATAAATCTTAGACTTAGTAAGTTTAAAATAGTATCTAACGAACTACTTGGGTTCTAATTATACCTGAACCTTGTGGATCGATTTACTATTCTCCAACCCTTGAACACAATCACTACCCCTAAGTAAGATTAAGTAAGTTAACACCTTAGCTTAGACTAGCCACGAGAAAGTAAAAATCATTCTTCGGAATCGATATACTTTTCTCTCCAACCCTGAACAAAAAGACCCAGGTTAAGCTAACCAAAAAATTGTAAGGACTAACAGTCTAAGAAAATAGAAATCACCTAACAACTTTTTGCATCCCTCATCCTAAACCTTATGTCATTCAAAAATCTAGGAAATAAACAAACAGTCGTTTTACACAACTGCGAGATAGATAACCAAAAATACGACCTTGTAATCACACCTCATACACAAACAATTGGATACATTAGAACAAAACGACTAACAATAAAAAGAAAAATAATAAACAAACAAAGACAAATCACACGAAAAAGATTTTCAAAAAATAGAAACGCATTTCAGAATCAGAAGCCAGCAATTTAGATGAACTTTACAAATTAAAGGAATCAATTGATAAAAATTGTCCTATTCACGATCAATTATATTTTTCTGATTCAGAAACAACTTCAAATTCATCAAAAAGAGGAAAAAGAAGAATAAAAAAGCAATATAAACACAAACCAGTACACTTGTATAATTGGAATCAACCAATTAGACACATTGATAGTTATATATTAACAGTCATTAAACGAAAAAATGAGCCACAGCCACACTCAAAGTGACGATAGTCCAGATGACGAAGATGTTTACCCCTTCCTCATAGATGCACCCGATAATAGAGGGCAACATGATTTTTGCAAGTATTTACTCTTAAATTTGTTTGAACCCGGAATCAGCCCATGAAAGGAGAATTCCCAGATGTAAAAATCAAGAGACAAATTATTGAACATTATCTGAAAGATATATGTAATTTAACACAACAATACGGAATCTACACCATAGAATTCAGCACACCAAATCCGAATCATCGGAAATATGTAATTCAAACAGACGATCTTGAATTAGAATTTTCAAAAGTATTCTTAGAAAATATTAAAAGCATACAATATCATAATTCACAAGGAGCAAACTCCATATTCACTAACGAAGTTTTTGCAATAATATATACCTATATTTCTATATTAGAAAAAACAGAATTTCAAAGTATCTCACCAACTGAAACATCCAAACATACAAACGTACAACAGGAAATTGCATTATTTTCAACTTTCCTACAAATAATCAAAGAAAATTTCACTAAAGACGATGTTTCACAACACACAAAACATGACTTACAAAAAATTTTGGCATGGTTTATAATAGATTATTTCACACATAATATAGACTTAATTTCACAAGCAAGAAAAAATTTCAGACCTCAAAATCCAAATGATGATACTGCCATTACAGAACAGTCAGACTACGTTTGGGACCCTGAATGGTCTCATCATGCATTTATAAATATTCCACAATCAATCTCAAATCAAGCAATAAGTACAATATCTTACCAAAGAGATTATGTAAAAGTAGTACCACTAACCATTGATGCAACACCATTAAACTACAACACATTTTTACCCGATACGCGAAATAACAGTTTAAATTCAACCGTCATTCACAATGAAAACCTTAATGGAACTAGAAATCTTACACAACAAGATATCCAAACACCATCACACTTCATAAATGAAGAAATTGTCCAAACAACAACAACTACACAACAAAGTATTTCTCCAATACCTCCAAATTTAACAAAACCAAAAATACAAATACTTCATTGGCACAAGTAACCTTACAATCAACCGTTAAACCTTCGGTTGCTCCAAAATATTCACAAATGGATTATCAAACATATAGACCTATGACAAAATCATCAAAACCACGAAGAACGTTCACAAGAAACACTTTTGCAGAACACAATTATAATTATGCACATTCATCAAAAAAAAACTATCCCCCACGAAAGACTAATAAAAATCATGTAAGTTCTCACTATTGGGATAACCCAATAACAACAACCAACTCAGTAAATTTTCGGACTAATTCACATCCTCCACAGGACCATAGTGAAAATTATCCATTCTTTCAACAAAATAAAAATAAAAAGCAAGCATCTCATCAAATGGATTACTTATCATCTGATGATGATTATTTACAACCCGACATTTTTGCACCATATACCCAAGAATATCGCAAACAAGGATCGCGACGACCTCATACATATAACAGAATTTTTTCTCCAAATCCAACAGATACACGAAGTCAACAACCAATCCATATGTCAAATCCAATAAATACACAATCTTTTCAACCAATTCAACCACAAAACCCAATGACTATTCACTCGTATCAACCAACTCAAATGCAAAATGAAATACCACTCCCATATCACCTTCAGCAACACGAAATAACAAAAAATCAACTTTCAAATTTTTCGCAAATGCCAAATGCCGCAGAGTCACTACAGATGACAATGAATCCATACCTTATGGGTGGATCATCAATAACATCAAAAAAACCACTAATGGTATTCACAGGAACAGACCCTGAATATTCTGTAGAAGATTATTTAAACGCAGTAACAGCAAATTTAATTTTAAATATAGGACCTGAACCAATTAATACGCCACTACATCAAAATTGGATACATCGACGCACAGCGTTAATACAAACAACTTTAGATGGCGCAGCTCAAAAATGGTTTTCAGTCTTACCTATAGAAATAAAATCAGACTGGAAAAGATTTACACAAGAATTTTCAAAAATGTTTGACTTCGAAAGAAATAAACAACACCAAAGAATTTTATGTAATGAAATTCGCAGATTACCAAATGAAACCATCAAACAATTAGCAGTACGTATCGAACCACTAGTTTGAAAAGCATATTAATTAAATACACATGACTATAAAAACACAAAAATGACAGAAATTTTAATGATGACCTTAACATCTCAATTAAGGAAAATAGCAATAAAAAAGAGAGCATCTCATCCTTCTTCAATTCGAGAGCCAGATTTAGATTTTCGAAAGCTAGTAGACAAACAAGAGCAAGCGGAAATTACAATGAAACTTGAAGAAACAGAAAATCTAAAACTACAATATGTTAATCGAATTGAAACAAACACTACAAATATCAATAACATACAGGAATCAGATACAGACTTAGTTGAAAAAATTACTGAAATACTAAATATTTATGAAAAACACCCACATTTTAAAGGCAAACCATCTTTCAAAAAATGGTGTAATTATTGCCGACGATACGGACATAGTATATCCGAATGTAGACGAAAGAAACAAGATAACCAAAACAAACCTCAAAAATATAAAGAACCAAATAAATCATTCTATCAATACATGAAGAATGATCAAAATCTACCAAACAAAAATGTATACAGTAACAACAGTTCAGGAAAACCACTTCCGAACATCACCAGTTACACAAGGAATCAATCACCATATAACTCAAGTTATAGAGGAAGATCACCAGAACGAAGAAATACACAGAATTCTTCACAAAATCATTATAATAGATCAAATAGTCAAAATAACTATTCGAGATCAAATTCAAATGCAACACAATTTGTCTCTAGACCCAATTCACAATCAAACCCAATAAATAAACTCTATTCCAATAATCAATCACGAAATTCATCATATAACAGAAATAGAAACTATTCACATAATCGAAATAGAAGTTATTCAAACAATCGAAATCAGAATTACTCGAACAATCGATCAAGAAATAATTCATATAACAGATCAAACTATCACAGATCAAATAATAATTATCAAAACAGATCACGGAATAATTCACAAAATCGAAATTCAAGTTATACTAATCAATATAGAAATTTTTCCCAATCACCACATAGGAATAATAACCATTATAGTAAATCTAAACATCGATACAGAAGTAGTACACCAAAACATCAAAGTCATATTAATCAAGTACAGTCAAATGAAGAAACAACATCAGACCCCCCAGGTATTGATGACACAGGAAATAACGAACTACAACTAAATCAAATAAACTGAGAATCATCAGACACAGAAAGTGATACAGAAAAAACCATATCCATAAATATGATAGAAGTCGAAAACGACTACGAACCTATCATATATGAACAACCTTTTACATCACATATAAATGAAAATCAATTGGAACTCCTTCACAATTATTACATTGAACCCACCAATACTACACAAACTGCACAAGAAATAAACGAAATTAACACGGCAAGTAAACCCAACAAAAACGACAAATTAAAATGTTTAAATACAAATCATATCTATCAAAATATACAAAAAGAACAACCTAGAGAAAAAATTTGGACAATACCATTTCTCTTAGAAAGTCCAAGAAACAAAGAATTTCAACCACCAGATCTTGAAATTGATTTTTTAATTGATTCAGGAGCAGAATCAAACATAATTAACATTCCCACATGGAATGAAATCAAAACATTACACCCAAAATTAACACCTCTTGCAACCTCTAGTAAACTAGCAACAGCACAAGGATCAATATTAATAAATTATGGAAAAGTTCAGCTATTCCTCCTCCCCACAAGAACAATGGAGCAAAATAAAATTCTAAACAAACCATTTAAACAAATATTTCATATTACTGATATCAAACACAATATCATTGGTATACCATTTATATCTAAATATATATCAACAATCAACATCTTGAATAGTAAACTACTAATCAAAGATAAGTACACAAAAACAAAAGATACAGCTCTAACATTTTTTCAAAGTTTAAATAAACAACCACCATTCTTTTCAAAATTTTATCCAATTTATAACCAACAACGGAAACATTGAAACCACTATCAGGAAACATATATAACTTTTCAATAAAAACAAGTTCACCAATATGACAAAAGTCAAAATAAACAACAACTCTTTATGTCAGACTTTGAGTTTAAACCTATTCATAAGTTTTTCAAAATCAAGATTTCATCTATAAGATATTTGAAAAATACGAATTCAGACATCATTTCGCTACATGTGTATAACAACACACCGTACCAAGTAACATTACCTTTAGGACTTTTAGGATATTGCGAAACAAACGCTACAATATCACCCGTACATGAAAAAGCATACCGCGTAAATATTATACTTCAATTATTAGATATTTGTCAATCCACAATTCTTAACCAAGAACTATCCATAAGTAGTATAATAAGCAATGAAAAAAGGAACACAGATTATTTCACAAAAACACCATATTTTAAACCAACATTCAATATAACAAATTACACAAAAGAACAACAACAATTTTTAACGATGTTTAACTTTGAACACTCACAAATTACACAAATCGAATTTGAAGAACTAGCAAAACAACTATTAAAATATTCAACAGTCTATGCAACATCAAAATTTTATGTTGGGAAAATCAGCTCATCACTCCATCTCCCATTAAAACCTGACGCAGTTTTCAAAACACAAAGAGCAAGTAAAGTACCAATTCATTTACACGATAAGTTAAATAGATTACTGGATGTTTTAGAACAATACAAAATTATCTCACCAGTAAACAAAGAAGAACAACCAAAAGGTAGCACATTTATTAACCCTGTTATCATCCTAGCCAAAGGATAATCATTTAAAATAGTTTTAGACGCTAGATATCTCAATTCATTAATAGACGAATCAAAATGCAATTGGCCTATTGAACCAATACAAGTTATTTTAACAAACATAAACGGAAAATACTTTACAACCGCAGATATGAATAGTGCATACAATCAAATGCCACTAGATGAACAATCACGACGTTTAACACAATTTGTTATTGGAAATCAACAATATGAATTCAACCGCCTATTCTATGGAATATCCATAGAACCAGCAGCATTTTCAGCTTTTATGAGCAAAATTTTTAGACCACTAATACTTAAGAAAAAAGCAATCACCTATTTAGACGATGTTTTTATGCAATCACAGACAAAAGAAGAAATGTTTACAGTTTTAGAACACTATCATAAAATACTTCAGAACGAAAATCTGAAGGCCGCCCCTGATAAATCACACTTCTTTTTAACACGAGTTAAATTTTTAGGACATAACATAGAAAGAAACACAATCACTCCATTAAAAACACGCATTGATGCTATTCAAAAACTTCAACAACCAACAAACAAAAAGAAAATCCAAGAATTCCTTGGAATGTTAAATTTCTTAAGCAAGTACGTTTATAAAATGCAATTATATTTAAAACCGTTCTATAATATCCTCAGACAACAAAATAACTTTGAGTGGACCACTGAACATCAAACACGATTTGAACAAATTAAAAAACTTTTAACAGAACAAATTTCAAACACAATCCCAGATCCAAATCAACCATTCTACGCAATGTGCGATGCTTCAAATTTTGGCATCGGCGCAGCATTACTACAATCACACAGCGGTACAAATAAAATGAACCTTATATCAGCAAATTCCCGATTATTCACTCAAGCAGAGCTACGACTCTCAACTCTAATGAGAGAACGTACAGCTATAAATTATACACTTACAGAATATGAATTTCTAATACTTGGATCAAAACATCCAACAGTTCTATTCACAGATCATAAACCAATCGTTTTTCTCTTTACACAAAAGTCATATCCAAATCATCGAGTTTATAGATTTCAATTAATACTAATGAAATTTCCAAACTTACATATAGTTTGGACAGCAGGAAAGAATCTTGCATTACCAGATACATTAAGTCGAAATACACCACCTGAATTACTTACACGAAAAACTACAGTTGAAATACCTAAAAATATAAAATTTTACCTTGCAAAAGACGAAACATCACCCCGACTAGAATGCAAATATGCAGTAAAAACTGACATTGAACAATCACAAATAAAAAATCTCCAACACTTCCCACTTTATTTAGATTGCCAAAATAATCACTACGAAGTTGATCTACTTGGAACATCAACTTTCAAACCAATTCCATACTCACAATGGATACAAAATAACACTCAACAAAAACGAATAAAACACCACTCGCATAAAAAAGACTTTTTTCCGTTAATTGCAAAAGAAAATTTAACTGATAAAATAAATTTATCAGGACCACAAACAAATGATTCAAAATACACAATAAATCAAGTTTTTGACATCCATGACCCACTTGACACAATTCCTTTATCTAAATTAGAAATTGAAAACATTTTTCTCCCTCCAACAGATAAAATTACAATTAATAGCTTGAAACAATATCAAAATCTTGACCCAGTAATTAGACAACTAAAATCTTGGCACAAATACAAAACTAAGCCCGTAAAGGCAGATACCACAATTTTAGGAAATAAAACACTCCTCCGATATTTTCGAAAATTTAATAATACAACAATTAACGAAAACAGAGACCTTCTAGAATATCATTTAAACGATTCTACAGTTCCCTGTCTCCCTTTAAGTATGATTCTAATAGCTTTTAACATTTCACATAGACAAAACATTAAAGGACACTCTGGATCAGAGAAAACATATTCAAATTTTACACAAAATTTTTATTTCCCAAATGCACCAATTTGGATAAAAGTACTTTGCAATGATTGTATAGTATGTCAGCTAAATAAATTTTATCCAAATCAAAAACAAATAGCACAAAAACAAGATTTTAGAGGACAAAGATTATATTTTAACCACCGTATATCATTTGATACAAAAGGACCAATTTCACCATCCTCTGAAGGAAACTCTTACATTATGGTAATTGTTGACGCATTTACACATTATGTAGCACTCAACCCAGTACCACATTGTAACGCTTATTATACTTATACAACACTTTACGAACACTGGATAGCCAAATTCGGATTACCCGAAATTTTAGTTACAGACAACGGTACAGAATTCATAAATAATGAAATTATCACACTATGTCATTTATACAACATTAAACACAAACCGCGTACATCTCATGCACCTTGGACAAACGGTTTAGTCGAAGGTATGAACCGTTCACTACAAGAATATCTTAGATGTATCATAAATGGAAATGATACAAGATACACAGAAAGGTCAGCAGATGTAAAATTATTCGCCTTAGCATATAATTCACAAATTACGACAACTCTAGGAATGTCACCATACAAAATGGTTTTTAATCAAAAGCCACGTAAACCAATTATGTTTACAGCAAACTCTCATAAAAATACACAAGATCATTGCCAACCAATTAAAGACTCAATTTGTTATAACCTACCTTTACACACACATGATGAAGATCATTTTCATCACCCACAAATCCTTAAATTAGCCTCCGGTACACACACCGATTGGATTTTAAATAGAGATAAAAAACACAATGAAATTAACCAAAAAGTAACAAAAAAATTGTTACAAAAGCAGAACATTAACGAACAAATAAATTCACGCTTTACACCAGCCTCAGATTTAAAAATTGGAACATTTGTCTTAATTCCTAATTTTAATACCCAAAAAGGAATTTCTAAAAAATTCCAACCCCTTCGTAAGGGACCATACCAAATAATCGCCAAACCCACAGACGTAACGTATAAAATCACCGATTCAGACAAAAAAGAAATTGTTCAACATAGAAACAATCTATTGCCTTACTACCCAAAAGAAAACGCACTACGCGAACTAACTCAATTATATTCTTTCACAGGTTTAAAAGTTATTCAAAATCACCCACATATGGAAAATGAAATAAATGAACAAAGCGACATTCACTTTGAAAAACAAAATAAAAAACCAACTACAACCAAAAACAATACAAAAAAGCAAGATCAAAAAACACATCAAAAAGAAAGGAAAAACAGAAAAATGATAGAAAAAATCATACCACAAGAACAAGTTGAGAAATCAGAACATAGAGAGTCATCACGACTTAGAAATCAACCACGTAAAAACTACAAAACATTCATCCCACAATCTAAAATATTAAAGAAAGTTGAATTTCAAAAACAGCTTTAATTTTAAAAATTAATACTCTTTGCACCTTTGAAACATTTTGAAATTTCATTTTTCAAAATAACATGCTGCAAACACGCAGCGATTCTAGTTCAAAATTAGCAAATAGGATTCATTCAATCCGTCACCTTATATAACTCTAACACAAACCAATTAGACGAAAAATATTAAACTCCAGGCATATCTATAACTATAACTTTAAAAACTCCAGGTCAAAAATAAGCAACCTGCTTAAACTTGACAACTAAAACAAATACCACCATAATATCATAACCCTCCCTTATCTAATAACGCAAAAATCAACAATATTTTCCCAATTCAGACCACAAAAACCCCCCAAACAAAAATGTTAAATTAGCCTGAAGTACAAAAATCTCAAAAATACCCCAGATCACCTGACAAATGAAAATAAAGCAAAGAAGACCTCCCAAACACCATAAAATTCGCCCCCAACAGTTTTTCACAAAACTCAACCCACTTGTCAAAAAATCAATAAATAATTCGACCACACTTGAAAATTGCCCCAAAAAACAAAAAATATTCGACCTAGAAGCCATTTCTTAAATGCTCTTCTCTCAATCAGTCAACATAATTTTCAACATTTTTATAAACTTTTTAGCAATACTTAAACGTTTATTCATATTTCTTTTTGATACTTTTGAAGCTTTTATAATAATTTTAATCATTTTTTGCAATATTTTTTTAGTTTTCTACTCCCTATTTGAAATATATCTCCAACTTTCCCAAGTCATTGATCATATTCACAGGTACGAAAACCCAAAATTTATATAAATCATACGAACCATTTTCAGTAGAACAGAGATTTTTTCTACTATTTGTAACTTTCATAAGATTTTTATCATCCTTAATATTGACAATGTGCAAATGTATAAAGAAGGCAATCATAACATTTGCCTTAGCAACAATCCTTTAATTCTTTTTCTTGAAGAATATTACAATAAACATAAATTTTTTCACTAAAAGAAATCAATCAAAAAACCCTCAAAAATTGCTAACCAACAATCACACAGTCAGTCTTCACCGACATCATCCCAAGAAAACCCGACAATACCTACAACTACCCAAAACCCTCAAACATCTACACGAATTTCTTTCCAAGATAACCCATACACTTTTGAAGAACGACACGCTCGCCTATCTGAACCATTAGAACCAGTTCAGCGACAGGCACCTCTAAGTGAACCAACATATAACTTGTACCCAACACTACCACAAGAATTAAGTAGAATAAGAAATATTAGTCAAAACCAAAATACAGTTGAAGAAAATAGACAAATTATACATCCACGACGAAATAGAAATTTTCAAACCCCTCGAGTTCATTTTGATATACCCCAATCCCCATCACCAAGTACTCCGGAAAACCCAATTATCATATTACTGGAAACCCCTACACTTCTTTCACAACGTAGCCCCTCAAGTCTACCCTCAGATTACTTAGGTTCAACACCAACATCTGAACAAATACGTGAAAATCCCTTTAACCCCCCAAACCAAACATCACGACTACCATATTGGACAACACAATCATTCACACAAGGTGAACCAAATTTAATAAATAATCCAGTAAATATTTCTACGGATACAACAGTATCATCATCACTACCAGAAACATTATCACTACCGTCAACACCATCGATAAGCCAGATTTCACCAACGCCTTTCCCTTTAAATTTCCCAAATAACCTCGACGCTAGATATCGAGAACAATCATCAACAAATATCCCTTTAAGATTAGACTGGAACACATTCACAGCACCCCCACCATTATTTGGACAGCACCCAGAAAGTAACCGACTCCACAACTGGGCACTTCATAGATTACAGTATAGACAAGACATCCACGAAGACATTCGTGACCATAACATCCAAATACTCCAACAAAATAGTCTAAAACTAAAATTTGAAGTCACGGTTAAACTAAACAACATTGCTCAACAGCCTTACCCATTAAACCTACCAAATATAACAGCTCAATCTCGCTACCACTACCATTTATAACAACTGAAGTAATAGATAAATACGACAGATATACCAAAAAGACAATTGGTTACATCACATTTTATAACCCGTACTCAGGATTATCATACACATGTATATTCTAAAATTATTGATATTTCTCCAACTCCTTTTTCTCATAATCTCAGATCAGAACATAAATCCTTCTCCCCGCACAGGACCCCAAGACTTATTAGTAACACATTACGATTGTGAAGAAAATGAACAAAAAACACTACACAAATATGCAATAAATCAAGTATCACAATGCGAAACGGAACCACAAGCTATAGAAACTACAAATGTAATAGCAACACTATATTCAAAAGCCCGAGCAACAACAGTCATAGAATATAAATTTACAGCAACATTTTCCGAAAAGAAAGTACATTGCTCACAAGTTTCAAACGGAAATAAAAACCGACTGGACCATGAATCATTCTAGCAAAGTAATATAGAACGACTTCTACATTTAAATCCTGATGATTGTAAAAACAAGCTACTCAGACTAAACATCACAAGAAATAAAAACACCGACAGAAAAATAGTATTTTTTCAAGTCTTTGCCGATTCTGTACATCAAGCAGAACTTGAAAGATATCAAAGACACATTAAACTAGATGAAAAATTCCCATACAACGGCGCAAACGGAAGATTAACTTATGACATACACGATAAGCACTGGATACCACACCTTGGTATAAATAATCCATCAAACTGCAAAGCAGACACAAAAAATAAAGGATATCAAGAAATAATGTTTTTCGATTGGAAAATACAACTCGAAAAAATACAACTCACACGAGATTTATCTGATAACACAATAATCTATCAAGGAATTAGACTACCTTGTAAAAACGATCAAGGTTATTGTGATCTCACAACACGGACACAAGCAACAATTGTTTGGTTTCCCGAAGATACATGTACAACATTTCAAGTAGCAAAAATACATGCTCGAATGATAAAATTTCACGAAAAATATTTTATACAATCAATTCCATATGAACAAGTCAATCCATCACGAAAACAAAGTACCGATTTTCGAAATATCCATAATATAGAAAAAAAATTATCAAGTTTTCAATTATATCAAGAAACAGAACTCGCATGCAAATACAGAAACCCACTTCACAAAACACAATAATCTGAAATATTAGTTGAATACGAAAAAGGTTTCGACATGACCACTGGAAAAATAAAAATTGACCCCTATGCCACAAGTCATCCTCTACACGAAGGAACATCATATATACCAGTTAACTTTCAAAAAAGTAATGGTCAACCTGGTGGACATCTAAAGCCACATGACACTAGAAGCACACGTTTACAAAAACTATCACTAATGAATAATTCTTATTTTGGTAATATCCACTATGATATCCACTTAGATATGAAATTAGACTACACGATTAGTCGAATTTTTCAAGAAATGTCACTCTCCGAATTAGAAACACTTCACCAACTATGCGAATTAGAAAGGACACAAATCCTACAATCACTTGCACTAGCAGTTTTAAAAATACCCTACGCAGGATATTTACTATCAGGAAATAGATCAAATTTTCTAGACTACGAAGGAAACATCTTATGATTTTTTGTACTTGTACCAAAAAAGTATCACCACTATATGTTTTTGAAGATAAAAGATGCTATAAAAGAATCCCTATCTTTTACAAAAAAAAAGTACCTTTTGTTGACACACTTTCAAGACGAATATATTTTTGGGATACCGCAGTCCCATGTGGATCAGAGAATAGCCACAATGTAGTACAATTGAATCCTGATGAAGATAAATATTATCTTCTTACCCCATACCCCACACTCCACATTAATGCAATCACTCAAAAAATTTTCACCCGAAAGCATCCGAGCTATTGCTCGTAACCCAAATATTGATTTACAATCAATTGGAATATATATTCAAAATATCTGATATCCAACACCACATTAGAACACAACAATTCCAGGAATTATTAACACAAATGGACACTATACAAAGACAATCAATTGACCAAAACTTACGCAAACTTGCCGAAACAGCAGGATTTGCAGATATCTATACACAAGATTATAGTGGATATTTTAAAGACATTAAAGACTTTATATATCTAAACGGTGAAAAATACAGATCACAAGATATTTCACCCATAAATATTTTTAGCTTTGTTACACTAAAAAATGAAATTCTCGATTTTCTAGGATGGCCCTATTACATCTTAGGAAAATTAACTATCTTATACGCAATGTTTAACTTTATAGGATTTCTTTTTTCACTTTTAAAAGGAATCTGCAACACATGTGCTATACACACACAAGTAAATAGACAAGCAAGTGTAGCACGCATACTATTTGCAGGATTTTTTGGAATTTTTTCATCATCAATTAACAAAATTCTTCTAGATGCACAAATCAAAGAATATAATACAAAAATAGCAACAACACAGAACACATATAATGAAGAACATAATAACATAGAAGTAACGCCTACAGCACCACAATTACCACCCTTACCTCATAGCCATCCATTATCCTTAGTCCCACGTAATTTCCGAAACCTAGCAATATCACATAACCCAAATTTTAGACCAAACATATCGCAAAGTCCCATACAACATATAATGACACATCATTCACAAGATGATAATACATATGAACAAATTATAGAACAACCCCATACCACCGCTTTTCAGTCTCAAAATAATAATTTTTTTAGCCCACGATGAGCCGACAACTTGGATCCCTACACCGCTCAAATTCCCATCCAACCAACCTCAACACTCCAATCACAATAATCCCACTTTTTGCTTTCCCGCCACCCAATTTTCCAACTAGTAATATAACATCAAGCATGAATTCGGATACTAATTCAGATATTTCAGTTTTATACTCCATTTCACAACTCAACAACGCTAATGTAGAAACCCCTGACGAATTTGCAGACTCCGAACCATCTCCATTCAATAATTTTCAAACCAACTCCTCAGTTTTTTCAAAGCCCCCATTTCAACCAATCCCACCAAATAATCAACTTCCGCCCATTTCTACTCCCTCTTATGCTTCACAAGTAACCCCAACCTATTCTCCATTTCATTCCAACCGATCATCTAATTCTCCCGATACTCCCCAAATCTCCCAAGAACTAGATAATTTTATCACCCTACAACAACAGCTAATACACCCTAACACCCTCACAATCAATCAAATTTCATCTACAATAGAATCCTCAAACCCACCTACTCCTACACCCTCCTCAGCCTATACTGCATCATTAGCACAATCATTAACATCCACCGAATCATTAACTAGCACTAACCGAGCTTATCGCACTTTTAAAAGAAAATTCCCAAATCATCCATTCCCGACCAAACCAGGAACAGCTCGTGAATATATTAATCATCCACATCACACCAACACGAAAGATTTTCTAGCAATCACCTTACCTTCATTTCCACAATATACTTTAAACACACCTAATGACACTAACGACACACGTAGTTTTGTAGATGAACATGTTTTAATGCCTACACTTCATTGGACAACATATTATCATTTTACTAATCCCCTTTGCCTCCCACTATCTAATACTCATAGCGATATAGAGAAGCATAAAGATATGCTATATAGACTCACCGCAACACTAACACCTAGACAATTTACTTATATAGGATATAAAAATTCACTAAAAACATTCACTGCACCCCGAGCTAACGAATTTACACTAGAATATTACGACCATAATATCATCCGAACTAATCAAGACCAATTTTTAGATGACGACCGCTTCGCTAACCCACAACTAACAGAAAAATTCTTCATCAAAACATCATATGTATTCACACTCAATATTTTCGATAGAAAATATGATCACATCATTTCTGAAGCACTAACTGATATGCAAGCTTACGAAAGTTTTAAAGAAAAATTTCAATTATTTTCACTAACCTTTCACTTCCTTGCACCACATGAACGCGATTTGCACTGTTCACATGACATCATGTTACGCACTAAACAAACTCACACATATACATACTATCGCTTCATACAAAATCATTTTGATCTACATACTCCATCAAGACAACCACACCATCGTTTTCAGTTTCTTAACTCGAAGTACACTTCGCCATTTTTTCTAAACTTCACCTATTGCATCAAAGATACTAACCTCCACGGCATCCTCCGCAATTATGACCCAATAACACAAATGTATATATTTTGTCCCATCACGAAGACCTTTAATGCTGAAGAATCCAGACCCTTCCTTATCCCACATGAATTTGTCCAACCTATAGAAATCCCTATATTAGAATTTATTCATAATACTAAATACAATCACAAAATATATTATCTCATTCAAAACACACCTCATGAGTTTGCAGTCGGTACCGAAGAACTAAAAACTATTAAAGCACTTCAATTGCTTTGGTCACTGCTTCAAACTAAAAACATCATTCGCATACTAGCAAAGTTACTAACAAATTCCGACATGATACACGTCATCTTCCCCCGCTGTTTTTTCCCAGACTATTAACAGGTAAGTATAATTTCAAATATTCCTTACTAATAAATTTAAATTAATACTAAACATTCTTTACTCATGTTTCTTTTAGATTTTTGGTCTTCATACCACGATCATTTGCAAAAAACAGAAAAGAAAAATAAAAAATAAAAATTTGTTAAAATTATTCTAAACTTCAATAATATTTTCACAAAATAATCTGATAAAATTTATACCAAATGAAGTAAATTAATTTATAAATTATTTCCCCATAAGGCAGTAAAATTAATTATGATGAAGATTTATAACTTTAAATTTCCCCCAAAACTAGCAGTAAAATTGAAATTCTGTGTAATAAATTAATAAAATAAAAATGCAGTACTAACCTTTTGATATTTTCATTCACTCGCACAAGATTTCTATCCAAACTCGCACAGCTCGCCCGCGAAGAATTGTTTAAATAATGAATTTCAGTTTCAAGTTTTCACACTCAACAACTCTAACACACGATAACAAGTTCCAAACTTTCCTTTAACCCGGTTGGAAAGGAATTATATACTAAAACAAACTAACCAACGCAGCTTACTAAACACCACAAATCATAAAATAACAGCATGACTAAGAAAAGAAAACCAACGGTACCCAAACCGGATTAACCCAGTTTAAAACTGGATAATTTATTCTTTTGAGGACTATTATAAAGTCTAAGAAAGAAATAATAAAACACAAAAAAGTCGAAAGACAAACCCATAACAAAAACAATTTGATTTTTGAAAAAAGAACACAACCAAAAGAACGTAAGAAAGACCAACATAAAACCAACATAAAACGTTATCACATAACAGGACCTCTTAAAGAAACCGCACGAAATCATACTCCCACTCCTGGCCTAACCCACCAGAGAGGACGTCCTGAGCATGCTCTATAGCCGGCCTAACCCACCGTGCTACATCCACGCTTTGTGACCACACTTCTAGTTTTAATAAGAGGTACTCAAGGGTGAGTAACTCTTCAAAATAACCGAACTAAAACAAAATGCTTTTGTGAAAACAACTAACTAAATTCAGAATTAAAAAACTGAACTAATAAAAATTTTATACAATGTAAATTATACCTTGCAGTATATAGATCAGCACACAACAACAAAGACGAACATCCAAAGACAAAATGACCCCACTACACTTGAACAAGAATGGCTAACCACAACCGATATTCCGTCCACAATCACAACTCAAAGGATTTAGAGTACGACTTGACTTCGCAGAAAAGGACTTCATTGAACTAGACCAATGACCACCTCGATGTTCAAGTATACGTACAGATCCGAGTTATAAGGCATCCCCTCCACGCACAATCTCCACGCCATTCCCAGACGAGGTTGAACACAAAACAAGTTCTCTACATAATACAGAGAAACCCGTCATAGCAAACCATTTTGAAATCAGATTGATTTCGTTGGGAAACACAGTCGTTGTCACAAGAAGACACAACGATTGATGCCCCTAACTCCAGCGTCCTGGAACTTCTCTAACAAGAGGAACCGGACAAGAATACGATGTTCGCCCAATACCAACGTTCATCATCCATCCTTTGAATTGCAGAAAGATAATTCTAAAAAACTCTGTAAAACCCGGATGGGTGGAACCTGATCCAAACTACATTTTATGATTGGATAAATTAGATATTTTACCACTGTAAAGTATTTAATATTAACCAATCATGATCCATCTAACTAACAACCCACTTATTTGTAAGTGCTGAAATTACTTGTAATTTCAGCACCAGAGAGATTTGAATTTATTTTAGAAATTAGTTGTCTCTCCAAGAGAACTTCAACAGCCGCAACAAACCAGTATACCCTAGATCTATTGAGCCTAGCAGAGACTAGTTAAACACCCTGAGACTAGAAAGTATAAGAGTAAGATTAGGATCGGTATTAGACTAAGAAGTTGCACGAATCTATCCGGCCGAAAATAAGATAGCGTGACGAGCAGACGGTGTACCCTATCCGAAAATACTCTATGAGTTAACCACATCGGTGATAACTCACTTTCTCCAACCCAACCAAATAAAATACGATTTTTAACTAGCATTTTTTGACGAAATTGTTTTAGATCAATGGAAAAATATTGTTGTCCTGAGCTCAAAAATGAAAAGATATTTCACCTGTGATCGTTTTTTAAGAATTATGGGAGTTCAAAGATTGTCAATTCAGTTCAATTTGGGACAAATAACACAATATGTAAGCGGTGATATAAGCGGTCAAATATTAACTCAACTTATTTTTTTCTTTTTTTCAAAATTACTGCATTCTGATCCGTTGAAAATTCGCATCGTTCGATAATTTAAAAAAAAACGAATAACCAAGTGAAACAAGGGGAGTTGAGAGATTGTTCATGTGGTCCGAAGTTTTGTTGAAACAAGTAAAATAACTTTCACATAGTATATTGAAGAAGTTTTACGAATAAAAGCTATTCATATCTGCAAAAGACAGACACGGCTCGAAAAAACTCGGTTCTTTTGTTATATTTGCAATTCTGCAATTTTCTCGCCAAAAAACGATAAAAAAATTCCCACCTTTTTAGCAGACTGCTGCTCGTGCTCGGAGGTGGAGCGATAAGCACAGTGATATAATAGCAGAAAAAATCCAAGAGCAGAAAGTATTAAATTGTTTGAACAAATTGGTAAAAACAAGTGTTACAAATATCAATATTATCAGAAAAAAGCGAATAGATTATTTATAAAAATGAGCAACTCGATCGAGTTTTATTTTAACTTAAAAATGATGAAAATATTCAATTAATGCATTTTCTTGGTACTATTGGTTATCCAATTTATTGTTTTTTTTTCGATTAGCCCTGTATAAAACAATAAATTAAAGTTTTTTTCTGCACTTTAGACTTTTTCCCGGGCCGAGGTACGCAACTCCTGCTGCAATACATTTGGGTAGCAGCCGAAATTGATTTTCTGCGACCGAAATTCCGTACTCCCACAGGAGGCGTAGTTTCCACAAATTCGCAACATGGGTCACGCAAAGTCTCAAAATGTTTCACGAAAAGTCGCGAAATGGGTCGCGCAAACCATTAGACGCAGCATGGGTCCCACAAAGCCGCAACAGGTATCCAGCGTTATAAGAAATTTGCAACAGAATATAAGAAATTATAAGAAAATTGAATTTTTGACGTTTTTTGCATTCAAAAACGTAATACAGATGCAAAAAGAAAATTTTATTTCAGTAGATAAATTTTTTTAATATGCAGATAGCTAGACTAACATATTTCTTGTTCATATAAAGACCGCCGTGAGAAAGCAAACACCAAATTTGGTTCTAAATAAAACAAGACTGCTCGTATCAGGGCGAAGCCCTTAATGTTCCGACTGACTTTTAAGGTTTATGGAGCAGTGATAAGATTCAAAACTCAATGAAAGAAAACAAAATGAAAAATTTTTTTTCCTAAAATTTGAAAATTTTTATGAAAATCATCCCCCCACACGCCATATAAACTGATGTTAAGATTGCTATACCAGCATATTTGCTAATCATACAGAAGAAGGACTACGCAAAGTCCCAAAAAAAATAAATGGAAAATTTTAGGGCAATGATAAAGTATTTACCACAAAAACAGAAGCAAGAAATCAATCAAATAATACATAAACTTTTAATTTAGAATACCAGTCATCAATTTTAATATATAAAATTATATGACAGACAGTTATCACTTACCTAAAATTTCAAACGTTTTTTTTTGCTATTTGCAATAATTGACCCTCTCGAAGAATAAAGTAATAATAAGTAATAAAGTTAAACAAGACTGCTCGTATCAGGGCGAAGCCCTGAATGTTCCGACTGCCTTTTAAGGTTTATGGAGCAGTAATAACATTTAAAAAATTCAATGAAATAAAACAAAATTTTAAAAAAATTTTCTAAAATTTGAAATTTTTTTTATAAAAATCATCCCCCCACACGCCACATAAAGTACAAAAAGATAGATTTTGCTCCTTGTAACAAACCAATTATGGCAAACAAGCTTCTTTTAACCAATTTGGAACAATTTCTAAGACGGATTAACTCTCCGCTTACGCGTTAATAGCGCGAAATATATCTCGCGTTAATTGTCCCGAATTGGCCAAAATGGCAATCTTTAAACCCCTGTAACTCTACGAAAAATGATCACAGGTAAAATATCTTTTCAAATTTGAGCTCAGGACAACAATACCTTTCGAATGATATAAAAAGATTCCGTCAAAAATGGCTAGTTAAAAAGTCGAAATTTGTCTGAAGAAAAAAAAACCCACCCCGAGCACAAATATTTCGTTACTTTCGTATCGAAAGTCGGAACAACAAGAATAGCCGGTTGCTGTGCAAGTAGCATGGAATATTCCGACCATATTCATAAGAAAACATTCCTAATTTTTTTTCCAAAATGAAAACGTTATTTGCTCGCAATGTGAAAACAAAACGGTATAGACGTGTGAAAAATAAGTGAATTAGGCATACTCGACATCATTTTTTACAAAAACAAAGAAAAAAAAAGAAAAAACTGAAAAAATCCAATCTTTTTATACAAAAATTTTATTTTTTTTTGTTGGAAATTTTTGGCTTGGCAGCGCTAAATTAAGACGAATGCTCGGATGCTCATTGAGTTGCTACCTTTAGGCACGCGCTGATTCTTCGCCGGTTGATGCGGTGATAGGTAAATCAGACGATTTACGTAAACAAGACATTAAGACGACAAATGATGTTAAATTATGTGAACCGAACTGTTCGAATCTAAACGAATTATATTCCTCAGAAATTCAAGTGGAGAAATTGTGTGCACTTTGCCTTAATGTTCCATCAAAAATTGTTGTCATCTAAAGAGCTGCCAAATCCAACTATTACTTATTTAATTTTTTACTAGCGTTTCATTACTTGATTTTTACACAAACTGAATTTAACAGCGTCCTTTCAATCTACTTAATATACAACTCGATATTTTTGCTTATATTCATTGATCTTTTTTGACTCTAGTTTACACCTGAAACACTTTATAATACCATTAATACTTATTAGTATATTACAGCATTGTCAGCATTTAAAACTTGGATACACACACCAATAATAAAACTAGATTAAAAATGCAAGCCTCAAAAAAAGTAACTGCGCGATTATGAATGATTTTTGTTCTGATTTAGAAAAAGAATTTCAGCTTTTCATTTAATTAGCGAATGTATTTGTGTGAATATTTTGGTTAATGATTTCTTCAGCTAGGACGCCAATTTTTTTTCTCGCAAACTCGGTGCTAATATGAGCTGAATTCTTCCATACTATCACACCATCAGAGACAGAACCAAAAACAAACAAGCTTGATTGGTTATGAAAAATTAAGGGGCCCAGGTCGATGTAATAGAACCTGTCGTATGTCTGTTTCAGGTCTTTGAACAGATTTCTCATAACTTCTATTCCGCTATCGTACTTCAGTTCTGCTTGGCACTGATTCGCGTAATTCAACCAGTCGTCTTTGTGCAAGTTTTTGATTCTTTTCAGGCATTTTTTCGGCTCATTTATTGCATGTGGATGCTCTAATAAAAATACTCCAGTGGTATACTTCAACGCATATGGTACAAATTCAAAGTAAGCTTGCCGTATAAGTTTTTCCCATTCCAGTAGATTATCATCAACGCTTATACCGCTGAAGTTTCCGTACCATAGTTTAACTTTTTGTATGGTCCTGGTAAAGAAAAATGTTAAATTTGGACGTGTTTTTGTGAGATAAATTTGTGCTTTAACACGATAAGTTTGATAATTATAGGTAGTATCACGTTCGGTTTTTTCCAAGTTCGTCAAATAAGGCGACGCGCTCTCCCACATATGAGCGTATTCAAATGATATGTTGCATTCTTTTTTCAACTCTAGAAATGGTTCAACCCACGCTTCGGTATAAGAATCACCAGTGAGGAAAATACTTCCAAATTTGCGAAACTCATTGCAAAGAAAATAGAATTTTTCATCGGTCGAGTTGGTCGAACTCTCATATTGCATGTTGACTAAAGCAAGTGGTTCGTCTTGTGCTTCTTTCTGGCTTCTACAGCTCGAAAAAACTATTCCTAGAAATGCAGTTTGGAGAAAAAGTAAGCATAAGAAGAAAGCCAGAATATGGACGGGCTTGGGATTAAGTTTAGCGATCAATTGCTTCGTTGGAGTTTCCACCAGGAAGTGTAAAACGACTGCTGCAAGAAATGTTACAATCAATATCTGCACTGCACGCAATGGTCCATCAAGTGCCTTCAAAAAGGGACTTAAAATTCAGAATCAGGCAGCATTAAGAACTAAGACTAAAACATCACTTTTTTAAGACCCTGTATTTCAAATTGATAAGTCACAGAGGCACTTATGATCCAAAATTGCGCTCAATTTCAGGCCATAAAACTTCCCACGAAATATCAAAACAAAAATTATTTCTAAAAGTTGTTTATTTTATATGAAAATCAAGAAAATTGGTATCCTTAAAAAAATTAAAGATAAGCTTCAAAATTTAAGTCCCTGCCTCAAGACCCAGAATATCTCCGAACTTAGAGATTGGCACGTGGCAAAGGTACATGCCATAGGAGAGATTTCCAATGAAGCAAATTATTTTATTCTCAAAAAACTTTGTTTTAATTTGCCCATTCTCGGAGGAAATTTCCAGAAGCGTAAAAAGAGCAAACGATCCCAATACTGTAATTTGACCTAAAAATAAACTGTTTATCTGGGTAAAAAGTAGCACAAATAACACAAATACCGCCAACAGACCACCAGAAAGATAGTCGGAAACTTTTTCAATTTTTGATTCTTTCTGCTCTGGCTGCTTGTTAAACTGATTTTTTGTCTCTCTCAAAAGGATAACAACTGCCAAAACAGAACCTGCAAGTAGTTGGTAAACACGTCCGAAAGTAGAAAAATAAGAAATCATTGGGTTTTGATCCCATAAGTGGATATTATACGCACTAGTTATGAAAAAAGTGCCAACGAAAGTGAAAAATAAGTATTTTAAGTTTTTGCGACAAACTGACCACAAAACTGAGATTAGCAAAGGATAAATGAAATAAAACTGTTCCTCAATTGAAAGCGACCAAAAATGTATAACTGGACTTTGGTCAGACCCTTTTTCTGTAAAATAATCAGTCGCAATTCTCAAAGCATACCAATTTTGACCATAAAGCGAAGACCACAAAAATGAATTCTTATGTCGTTCAGTATATTCAGGGAGCTCGATAAATATGTAAATAATCGCTGTTAAAATCAGAGCCAAGCATGAAGCCGGAAATAATCTGGTAAAGCGTCTACAATAAAAATTGGAAAAATCTATTCGATCGTTGTTGTAAAGTTCTCTGAGCAAAATTGAAGTTATGAGGTAGCCCGAAAGTACGAAGAAGACATCGACGCCGACAGAGCCATTGGAGAAAGCGGGAAGGTGGCAGTGGAATAGAATAACGAGAAGACAACAAATACCTCGAATGGAATCTAAATGCTTGCGATGTTTGAATTTAAGCATTTTGGTCGTCATTCCTGCAATAACCATCTGAAAAAAAAAATGCATCGTTATTTATGAATGCGCAAACTCAACACAGATCTTTTTGTAGAACGATTCTGCTTGTAAAAATGCGAAGCAGCCATAATTCCAACCAATCGCCCCTAAACTATTTTAGAAGAAGTATGTCGTTATGCTAACAAAATCCTCGAACAATATTTAAATCTTCAAAAATAAAGACAATTGTTAGTAGACTTGCTTCAATTCAGATTAAATTTTTTATTAAAAATTTTCGATTTTCTTGAATTTTGAGCTTTTTTAGATAGGCATTATGAAAAGAGTAATAATAAAATACCAATATTGCTCTTTCTTTAACAATTCATCATTTATTGAAGTTTCTTAAGACGAAAAACCATAAACAATTTTTAAAATTCAGATGATGTAACAGGCTCGCCTTGATGTTCTAACGACCACTAATCAAAGTTTTTCTTTCTACAACAACTCAGCATTAGATTCTCATTTTTTTTGAGAGTGTTCAAAATGAAAAATCTTTAAAAGTTTTTAAAAATTCAGATACTATAGCAGCCTTTTCTGGAAAATCTTTCTCATTTGGAAGAACGGTTCGTTTTGCCTAGTGTTAAATATTTTCAAGAACGCAATTTAATTTTTAACGCAAGTAATGGACCAAACTTCCATAAGTGCATAATAGCAATTTCGAACCCACATAATTCTGCATAAAAAATTTTTGTTAAAAAACACTAAAAAGCTTCGAGCTCGGGCATCAAAGTTTTTCAGAATACTTTTTAAAACACCGCCAAACAGGCGAAGATCTAAGAAATTCTCGAGGGGGGGGGCAGTTTTTCGTTTAACATTTGGAAATTTTGTCGACCTTTTTTTTATAATGACCAAAGTGATTTTCTGAGCTCTCCGAATTCACTATAAAACCGGTAAATGGAGTAAATTTGTATCGCCGCAGGCAACTTTTTGAAAAAAGGTCAAAAACGGCGTAGATTTACTATAGATTGGGATTGGCGCCAAAGCCGCCTTTAGAAAGTTTTAACGTCAGTCAGCCAAAAATGGATATCTCAAATTAGACAATTAACGCGCGATATAGTTCGCGCTATTAACGCGTAAGCTGAGATTTAATCCTTCTTAGAAATTTTTCCAAATTGGTTGAAGGAAGCTTATTTGCCATAATTGATTTGTTACTAGCTGCGAGATTGCTTACTTCGTGCTTGATATTGCGTGTGGGGAGATTATTTTTACAAAAATTCTCAAACTTAAAAAAAATTATTTAAGTTTTCTTACATTTAGTTTTTTCATGTTTTTACTGCCATAGACCTTAACAGGCAGTCGGAACATCAGAGCTTTGCACTGATGCGAGCAGTCTTGTTAAATTTGGAAGCCTTTGGCTAATTAATATGACCAATTACTTCCCTAAAAATGAACAAATTTGAGAGCTCGATAATTTGCTACGCGTAAGTAATTGTTCTTTAATCATCTTAATAATAACATCTTAAGGCGCGCATAAATTAGGCTAATTATATGTCCTAAGTAGTAAAATTCATACAACACTTTTACCAAACATTTTAGCAGTTAAAGTAGTTTTTTGAATTCGAACTGAGGGCATAAAATTTTTTCGTTGATTGACTGGTCTAAATAAAATCAACAAAGCATTAAAAATCTATAACTTTAATCAAAAGTTGGAACAAAAACAACCCTTAGTACAAAAGTTGGGTATTTGTATCTTTTCTTGTTCCTGTCAAAAATCAATTATTTAAATGCACCGATTTTAAATGAACCGAGTTTTCTTCATTATTTTAACTCGACTTAAACTTAAGCAGAATTAGCCAAAAGTTTTAAGTATTTTGAAAACTTTTCAATATTGTTTCAATGAACTTACAGAGTTTATCCCAGACTAGAAAAAACACAGGTAATAGCTACGGTAACAAACGCTCAACAACTGGCAGAAATTGTTAGAAATCGAAAATGTGAATCAAACGAACCAGTGCAATCAGTGTTTTGTTCTTTGTTTATATACATTGAATACTCTAAAGCTGCAATTAGAGAAACTCTAGCTGAATCAAGGAAAAGACCCAGAAGATTTTGTCCTTTTTTGAAATTGAAGCAATAATAAAAAGATTGAAATAGAAACTTTTATGGAGAATGGCTCGAAGACAGTTTGAATTGAACTCCTTTTTGTACCAACAACAAAGACCTTTCTTTTATTATTTTTTTTAAAATATACTGTTTGTCAAAAATGGTGTGACGTTTGTCACGTTAGATTTCAATAATTTACTTTTTTCTTACAAACATGACGGACTTCAAAGTGAAATACTCAACATTTGTTTGTCAAGTGCAATTTAAAAGCGAGCTGTATAAATTTATAAGCAATCCAAAAACACATTATGAAACGGAAGTATACATGGTCAACTTTGGTTTGATAAAAAACTGCCACCGAGAACGATAAATGAAACGGCGCGAAGTGAGCATGCAGATAAGAGTTAACATTGGATTTGCAAGATTTGTGTTCTATTTTTTCAACAAGAGATCATCGCTGCAAAAAGAAGCACACTATACAGCTTCAGCGGGGCACTAATGCTAGCTTTGATAACGAAAACTGTAAGCTTTACCAGAAATCAATAGAAATATAAGTGTGACCTTGTGAACTTGTGACTTATTACCGTTAAGAGATCGCTGCAGTTTAGAGATTTCTGTTGATTTCTGGTGGAATTTACAGTTTTCGTTATCAATGCTAGCATTGGTGCCCAGCTGAAGCTGTATAGTGTGCTTTTGTTTGCAAGCAAGGTTCATTCACCTTCTCAATCATGTACTTTCCTTGAAAATTAGAAGAAAAAAAACAGAAAGAAAAGCAGAAAAAGCTGTAAGCTCACAAATATAGGTACCTTTTTCTTCGTTATATTCTTTTTGTTATGTTACAAGAGCTAATAAAAGTTTCATCATTTAAAGCCGAATAGTTCGACGAACTTGTGACTTACTTCTGGTTAGAGAGACTAATTTGCTTAAGCTTATGTTCAATTTATAACATCGAACAAAAATTACTAAAATCAATTTGATAGATATTTCATTCACCTGCTCAATCATAGATCTTATTAAAAGTTTATGAAAAGCTTGCTCTTTGAAAAACAACAAAAAAAATCTCAAAAACATAGGGGGTCTGTTTTTATCAAAGTTTTTCTGTTGCTTTATTTTTCTTGTTTTTCTTTTCAAGTCAAGTATCTTCTATAGATCTTCCGATTTGTCCAATTTGTGATGTTTTTGTTCATTGCATATATAGTTTTTGTCACCTTCAGGCTATCGGCGTTGAAGAAGAGGATTCGGTTTGATCACTATCTTCTGTTTCATATTGTTGGTTGTAGAACTCAGGACAAACAAAAGCGAGGCATATTATTGAGATTTGAGTGTTTTTCTTGCAGTAGTTTCCCTGTGTTTTTGAGTGTTTTTCCTGTTTTTTGCCTGATCCACGAATACATTACAAACCTGTGCTGCTATCGGTGGTGTGGTTGCTGAATAAAACAAGCAAGACGAGCACTAAATAGAGTTGCTTTGATTTTTAATTTTATCATGTTATAATGTTTCATCGAGTTGCAATGCCTAAAGCGAACGAAATTTTGGGTTTTGTTTCTGAATCCGTTGTGCAGGAAAAAAATGCGCCAGAAGCAGGAGCTGTATATGAAGCATCCGATAAAAAGCGCAAAAAAAATTCTAAAGTCGGATGTACGAAATTGTGGCGAGGTTTTTGGAGCAGTTAAAGGCAAAGGCGGCAAAACCAATAGGGTCAGTTCAGAAGAGGCAGTATAAATAAGTTTCCGCTGTGTTGACTTCTTTTTTTTAAACCATAAATTTTCTTCGGCTGAAAAAATAGTGAATTAGCTCAAATGTTCCATTCCATTCCCAATATGTTTTTTATTGTATTTTGGCCGGTCATTTCATAGCGAGATATGGCGCAGTGTTGCTGAGGGATTGCATTCAAAAAATGAGGGTTCCTAGTATTTTATTTAGCCTGGTAAAAATTTCAATTTTGCGAGTAATTTTGTTACATCTGTGAACAATTTTTTTGCTTTTCCGCATTGGTTGTTGCCTTGTTGAAATCGTCCACGTTGAAGTTGCTGTTGATGAGTTCGTTAATGTGAGGGCCTTTGTAAGTTTTCCTCATCACTTGTTTGAACAGCGAAGGTCGCAAGAAATGGCGTGCATTTAGCACCAAAAACAAAGAGACTGTAAAAATCTGACCGAGTAAGTCCCAGGTGGATCCGAAAAACTTTTGGTCTTCTGTTTGGACAGAAATTTACATCTTTTAAATTTGTACATAGATGGAAAATTTCAGATCAAGTTTGATCTGCGGTCATCGTGATGTCTGTGAAATTTTTAAAGATGAAACGTCTGTGCAGTGTAAGCTGCTGTGTTAATGAGTGAAATTGGCTTGCGGAAACGTTTATGCCTCAGAACTACTTGGTTGTGGAAAAATTATTGCGTGATGTGTATGATTGTTTGGCAAATTTTGATTGTTTGCGATTTTTCTAAATGTGATGTTTGCTGAAAATGAGAGCTGTTGCTGTTGAGCAGACGTGATTTTTAATAGTTTTGCATGATTTTTGGATTGGGCGCTATTGATGGCTTCAGGAGTCCTGTCTGCTGCGATGCTGTTTCTCATGAGCAGTCTTCTGTACTCAAAGACAAGATCATCTATTTTGTCTTCAACTCCAGTGAGTGTAGACAGGAGTTTTTTTGGCTGTAGGCCGTTTGTCGAATGGTCAAGGATGTAAGTCATAGCTTTCGAGGCTGCTTCAGAAAACTGTTTTCGCATAATGAAGACGTACAACGTTTTTTCAGTAACCCGAACTCTTCACGTAATGAGAACGTAAGGTACTGGGTAAACAAAAGGAAACCAGTAACCACACAAAAAAACACCTACTTACGATTGCAAAAATTTTTCACGCAATTTGTTGCAACTTAGAGCCGGTATTTCTTCTAACAATGCATATGCTTTTTGAAATATTGAGTGCCGAATAAACTCAAAAAACTCGAGATTTTGCTTTCCCCCGAGTTTTTCCAATGAAACAGCTTTTTTATGATTTTTTGATTTCAAGAGCGAATTAAAATTTTAAGAAACTAGGGCAGTTGGTTTCTATATATCTTGCGAGTGTTAAATTTGTGTTGTTTCTGGTCAATGCGTATATATCTGCGGTCATCATTTATGTGCACTGCTGTTTTTTTTGTTGCGGTAATTCGAAGAGCAAAGAGTGAACTGTACAAAAGCATTTGTTTTGAAAATCAAAACATCATGCGATTAGAAATTTTCTAACGCCAAAAACTCTGAGTTTGGATGTTCAAATGCAAAAAAAATCAGCAGCTTACCCTTGAAATTCAATTTTTTCGAATTTCAATTTTTTCGTAATGCCTCCGATACAAATGCATAAGACAGCAATTTAGAGAAAAGTCCGCAGAGCAAACAATTGTGACAATTGGTAGCTATAGGTTTTGGCAACTTATAACACTTTACAAAATTGCTGACTTAAACATCATAGCCGACAAATTTTTTGTAACTTCAAAAATTTCTGAGCGTACTGATTTGATAGCACGTTTTTCTAAAAATTTTCTCATGATAAAAATTACAACGAGTATATGGTACGAAAAAATCATATTTTGGTTCGTCGTTTCATTTTAGTGAACAATTTTTGTGTTTCAGGGTCTTTTTTTTGTCAATACATTCGATAACATGTATGAGCTATGAACCGAGCAGCTTCTTTTATAACCAATTGGAGCCTTGTCTGAAAACCAACTATTATACTTGTTCCGACGACGTCACTGACGGACTGGAAAGGTTTATTGTTTAGTTTAGCTTGAACAACCTATTCGACAACCTCAAAGAAAAATTGTAGTTGCATTAAGCCAATTATCTTGCATTAAGCCTATTAACTCAATAAATTTTTCAAATGATACGGATTCTGAAACTGCTCACTAAAAAGGTTTGCGTCCAGAAAAATTCATCTGAATTTTTCCAGTTTTCAGACTAGCTACTATAAGTTTGGCGAGATCCAACGTGACTTTTATAGAATTATTAGTTTCTTCTTTTTACTAATCGTCTAATTAAATGCAGACCACATCTCCTCGAAAAAATTTAAAACGAATTTAAAAAGCTTACAAAAAGTTAAATCAAATGTCGT
The DNA here is from genome assembly GCF_963678635.1 of Symsagittifera roscoffensis. Classification (NCBI taxonomy): domain Eukaryota; kingdom Metazoa; phylum Xenacoelomorpha; order Acoela; family Convolutidae; genus Symsagittifera; species Symsagittifera roscoffensis. Next base: position 46,784,359 of record NC_087063.1, on the reverse strand, counting down.
CGGAGCATTTAGAGCAATCACGAACCACCTATCCTTTTTTAAGAAACTGAAAATTGACAACGTATAAACATCTTTTTTTGGTACTATTTTTCTTCAATTTACTGATATAATAGTGCAATTTTGTTGTTTTATTGAAGGCTAATTTACAAAATTTTTCGACAGTGGAAAACATGTCTCAGAAAAACATGTTTTTTAATGCCTAATTTAGCTTTTATCTAACACTAAGAACCCTAAAAACTCTACAAATGAGTCATTACTAGGCCAAACTGTGCATTTTGCGAAGAATTTTGCTCCAAAAACAGGCAACTTTGCGGAATCTGCAACAAAATTTGTGGAATTTGGAACATTTTGTGGAAACCATAAACAAATAATATTATACGTTTTTAGCAAAAATCAGCTGTCGTGGAAGCCGCAACTGTAAGTGGAATCCGCAAAATGCAAGTAAAATCCGCATATTGTAGACGGATTCCGCAAACTTAAAGCAGAATCCGCAAACTGTAAGCGCCAACAGCGTAAATTTGCGGAATCCACTTATTTTTGCGGAATCCACTTACATTTGCGGAATCTAGAACAGCTAACGGTTTTTGCTGGAAGCCACAACTGTAAGTGGAATCCGCAAATTATAAAAAAAAAATCCGCAAATTGTAAACGGATTCTGCAAATTTAAAGCGGAATCCCAAGTTGTATATGACATCCGCATAAATTTGCGGAATCCGCTTACATTTGCGGAATCCAGAACAGCTAGCATTATGCGCTCCTTGCGGAATCCGCAACAAAACTAATATGCCGACATAGTTTACGCTAAAAGTATTCACGGAATCCATGGAAGTTTTGTAAGTGGAAGCAACTTAAATTTTGGAACATTCTTAAAGACTTGTTTCTGGACTCCAAGATCATGCGGACAAAAATTATGCGCCTATCCAGTGCACAGTTTGGCCTCGTAATTATATAAAAAACGGAAAAAATTGAGGAATTTTGTAAAGAATTTTCGCTTTTGATCTTCATTCAGGAAATATAATTCTAGTCAACTAGGACTCTGATATTTGTTTCACAAAACTTTGGGTACTTATGCCCAAATCACGCAGGAAAGACGACTCAGAAAAAACTAAAATACCAAATTTCTTTGAGTTTTTTGTAACACTTGCACAACAACCGGCAATTCTTGTTTTCCCTCATCTGTTGATACGAAAATTTTTTTAGCAACGTCTGATAAAAAATTTGCCGGGAAAAAAATAAAAGTTTTTTCGCGGTAATCTCCCATATGGATTTTTGAATATTGTGCTTTTTTAGTTCTGACAGAAATCGTAGCTCTTTGGTTCTGTCATTTAATAGGTCAATTAGAAAAAAAAAGCATTTCAAAATATCCCTGATGGTTTTTTGTTTTGTCTCTGAAAGAGAGCTCATGGTTGACATGAATAATTACTACAAGGTTCAGAAAGATGGCAGCACAAAAAAATTAATGAAACGTCTTTAAAAATGCATTAAAAAACAAAAACTAATTTTTGGATTTTTTTTTCTCATTATTTGTAAGCAAAATAGCATACAAGGTTCCGATCAAACTTTTGAAGCTTTATTTGTCATCAAAACGCATCAGTTAATAATTTTTGAGCATGTTTTTTGGAAGTTAGGAAGTTCGGTTCAGCTTATTTTTGATAATTAGGTCGAAGTTAATTTATCAGTCATTCTCTAAAAAAAGACGGGTGTTTCATAAAACACCAGTTCTACAAATTGCCAAATCATAGAGCAAAAATTGTATCAGAATTATGTGAAGATTGTATAAAAACAGCGAACATCTGATTGAATGTTGCATAATAATATTGATTTTTGGCATGTTGTAATGGAAATCTTGATTTTGGCTTGTTGGCTCTTCAGTTGTTCAGTTGTTGGACTACGACCGAAAAAATATATATCGTGTTATTATTCAGTTCTTAAAGCGTAGTACAGTACAACTTAGTCAAATGTTTCTGGTTCTGCCGGGTAGAAGCGATTCTGCACTACCGATATTTACCATCCTTGGATTGGTTGGAACAAAACATCTACTTTCTTACAAAGTACAAAAATTGGATTTCGTATCATTTAAATTGTCACTCTGCATTTTTGATTGTTTATTACTGTTTGCTTAGCTCTGAAAATGTTTATCTTTCAATTTTTTTTGTAAGAGCTATTAATTATTTTTAGTCGCGAGTGATAGAGAGTGAAGAAACAATTCCATTTGCTTCAATTGAGGCTCCTATGGCACGTAGGCTTTAATATAAAATTTTTTTTTCGTATTTCGGCTTCGACCACTTTGGTACTATTTTAAAATAGCCATTTTTGTCTGACATAACCTAACTTTTCTTAATCTTTGGCGCCAACCTATACCAATATGAGTGGGGAGCGCGAACCGAAAACAGAAGATCTAAACTTTTCAAAAATTGCCTAAAACCGCTACTTGTGATCTGCAGTGCATAAATTTTCCCCAAAATAGGATCGTTACAGTGATTTGGGAGATTTTTGAAAATAAGTTAGTTTAAACTGAAAAAAAGGTCAAACAAAATAGGCCCCTCTCGCACCCATCCGAAAGTTCTAGATCCGCATCTGGTTAATCATATACCATTTTGTACCTTGTAATGAATTAACTCCATTTTTGAAAAAGGTAGGGGGAATACTTAACAAGGTCCAGTTTTGCGATTCAGCTGATTAAGCGCAAGAGTTGAACGTGACATGAGATAAGAACAGAATGGCAAGTTGAAACTTTTATAACTTGAGATTTCTTGAGCCAATTTAATCAAATCTTCTTGTATCTCTCGAGCATTTTGCACTGAATATATTTCTTTGTGAAGTTGCCTATGGTAGATGAACAATCGTCTATATTATTCTGACTTTCTTCAATTCCTCAGGAGTACTTTAACTTACAGTAGCCGTAAGCATCAAAATGGTTTCAAATTTGCAGTACTGTATAATTCATAAAAACAGGCCATACGTCGGCCAAAGTTGTTATTTTTTTTGAATTTTCCGTCTGAGTCACTACAAAAAAACCTTGAAATAAAACTAAATATTGCATGAGAAGATGAGAAGGGAGCTATTAGGAACAATCTTGGAATAGTAAACATATAGATAGAAAGCTAAAACCATAAATATTCCAATCCTCTGAACATGCTTCTTTCACTTGAAGTTCATATGGTATCAACGGCTTAAAAGTTGAGTTTTTTAACACACTGTGCCTACGTCCAATCAACCTTGATATCTTTGAAAGATCCTTCACAACCTTCAAGATCTTGGCAGAGTTTCCAAGCTGAGCGGAGTTGGATGATAACACACGGCTAGAAAGTCCAGATTGTCTGCGCCGCAGGCAAACTTTGAAAAAACAGGCCAAAAAAGTTTTTTGAGGCATTATTTTTGGAAAAATTTGACTTAAAATTGCATTTTTTGGCGCGCGCTTTCCCCTCAAAATTGGTTAATGTTGGCTTTTAGAAAAAATTTAGGGTCAGTCAGCCAAAAGTGGATATCTTAAATTATTATAAAGGGCCCTCACTTCTCCAACCCCCCATTTCTCCACCTCCCCCTAAATCCACTGGTGCACTTACTTATTTGTTTTTGTTTTTCCCGTTAATGAAAAAATCCAACTCGACAACCAAAACTGGCTGAATTTTAGCAAAAATTCATCAAAGATTTAGATAATTTTTTCATATAGTTTGTTCAAACAAAAATATAGCAAATGGCGCATAGTCAAAGAGAAAAACTAAAAACAAAAAAAACTCATTAAAAAATTTGTGCAAGAAAAGAAATTCTTATGGCTAGTGAAAAAAGTCCGATGTTTTTGGAAAAAAAAGCGTTTTTTTTAACGCAAATAACATTTAAAACGAATCAGTATTTTAAATTACAGAAAAAAAAACAGTTGTATTGGAATGCGTAAAATTTTAAGAAATGGCCGTTTAAATAAAAATAAAAGTGATTGACATCTTGGCTATTTCAGATTAAGACCTCCCGCAATCAAAGGGTTATTTACTACCGCATAGGAAGAGACGGTTATTTCCCTTATTCCTAAAGTTCTAGAAAAGACTTGTTTAAATAAGCTGAACAATTGTAATCGGTTCTTCAAATGTGTTTCGTTTTTGCGCTTTGAATCGCAACCCCAAAAAGAAGAGTGAACGAAGCTCAGAGTGACCGCGCCATCAGTGGTTCACTGCATAAACAAGAAGATATAATTAAAAAACAATATTATTTATCTTCACATCTTATTGTAAAAATTCATCCTACGACGGAGCCTTTGCATGTGAAATTGCACAATTATCTTTGTGGGTCGACCAGTATCTCTCGTGGGAGCAAAAAATGTTTCAAAAGCCGTTCAGATTTCAAAAATACGTGAACAAATTTGGTTGCCAGATGTGTTTGTCCTCAACCAGCTTTGCGCTTTTTTTCATGAAACTATTGGGCAGGGCTGGAAAAAAACGAGTATCTAAGTTTCAGCAGTTCTCGGTTCAAAAAACTTATCGATCTAAAAATCTAATTTCTCTAATCAATATTTAGCTGTTAATGTTCTTATTTCCATGCTCTGGTATTTTAAATGAAATGTTCGCGCTGAAAATTCACATGTTCGATGCGTTTTATTAAATTACTGATTCGGATGCATTTTATTGTATTACACCCAACAATGTTAAATTTTTTCTTATATTGTTCACACTGAGAGCCAAACTTCTTGCTGATTTCGTTTTTGGAGTTTTCTTGTATTTGATGGTGAGGTCAATTAAATTCTCAACACAAAAATTAATTTTTTTTTCGAAAATTTGAAATATAATTACGTTTTATTTTTGACCCCAAAAATTTGAAACTTTGAACCTGCAAAAACTGGTTCGGATGTCGAGGCACGTGCGAAAGCGTACCACAAAAAAAGAAAGAAAGCGAGCAGTTTACTGAGAAGATTTTGTTGAACTATAAAATCAGTTGATGCTGTTGAACTATGGATGCGATGGCCTTACATGACGATTTGAAAACGTTTTATGTTAATTATGATTTCTGATAAATTCAACCCATTATTTGTATTATTGCAGAAGTGCCGGTAAAAAAACAAAATGAATGTTTGTGGGAAGGGAAGGGGGTTATCCGTTCATTTTTCCACTTCTTAACTAATTATTTTGACGAAAAGTTCTTATACCATTGGAAAAAAATTGTTGTCTGGAGCTCAAATATGATGAATTGAAGCGATGAATTTAATCGTTGCGAATTGAATTGAGGCAAGAAACATGGTCTAATTGTTAGAATACCTGACACTAAATACATCCCATTGTACTTTGCGCTTTCGGGATAAAACAAAAAAACTTCAAAAGTCGATTATTTTACTTTTTTCAGCCAATCTTTTTAAAATTGGCCCAG
>NC_087063.1:46706600-46778807 GCF_963678635.1 Symsagittifera roscoffensis | reverse complement strand
TATTGCGTGTGGGGAGATTATTTTTACAAAAATTCTCAAACTTAAAAAAAATTATTTAAGTTTTCTTACATTTAGTTTTTTCATGTTTTTACTGCCATAGACCTTAACAGGCAGTCGGAACATCAGGGCTTTGCACTGATGCGAGCAGTCTTGTTAATTTTGGAAGCCTTTGGCTAATTAATATGACCAATTACTTCCCTAAAATTGATATTGAACAATTTTGAGAGCTCGATAATTTGCTATGCGTAAGTAATTGTGCTTTAATCATCTTGATAATAACATCATAAGGCGCGCATAAATTAGGCTAATTATATGTCCTAAGTTGTAAAATTCATACAACACTTTTACCAAACATTTTAGCAGTTAAAGTAGTTTTTTGAATTCGAACTGAGGGCATAAAATTTTTTCGTTGATTGACTGGTCTAAATAAAATCAATAAAGCATTAAAAATCCATAACTTTAATCAAAAGTTGGAACAAAAAACAACCCTTAGTACAAAAGTTGGGTATTTGTATCTATTCTTGTTCCTGTCAAAAATCAATATTTTAAATGCACCGATTTTAAATGAACCGAGTTTTCTTCATTATTTTAACTCGACTTAAATTTAAACAGAATTAGCCAAAAGTTTCAAGTATTTTGAAAACTTTTCAATATTGTTTCAATGAACTTGCAGAGTTTATCCCAGACTAGAAAAAACACAGGTAATACCTATGGTAACAAACGCTCAACAACTGGCAGAAATTGTTAGAAATCGAAAATGTGAATCAAACGAACCAGTGCAATCAGTGTTTTGTTCTTTGTTTATATAAATTGAATATTCTAAAGCTGCAATTAGAGAAACTCTAGCTGAATCAAGGAAAAGACCCAGAAGATTTTGTCCTTGTTTGAAATTGGAGCAATAATAAAAAGATTGAAATAGAAACTTTTATGGAGAATGGCTCGAAGACAGTTTGAATTGAACTCCTTTTTGTACCAACAACAAAGACCTTTCTTTTATTATTATTTTTAAATATACTGTTTGTCATAAATGGTGTGACGTTTGTCACGTTAGATTTCAATAATTTACTTTTTTCTTACAAACATGACGGACTTCAAAGTGAAATACGCAACATTTGTTTGTCAAGTGCAATTTAAAAGCGAGCTGTATAAATTTATAAGCAATCCAAAAATACATTATTAAACGGAAGTATACATGGTCAACTTTGGTTTGATAAAAAACTGCCACTGAGAACGATAAATGAAACGGCGCGAAGTGAGCATGCAGATAAGAGTTAACATTGGATTTGCAAGATTTGCGTTCTATTTTTTCAACAAGAGATCATCGCTGCAAAAAGAATCACACTATACAGCTTCAGCGGGGCACTAATGCTAGCTTTGATAACGAAAACTGTAAACTTCACCAGAAATCAATAGAAATATAAGTGTGACCTTGTGAACTTGTGACTTATTACCGTTAAGAGATCGCTGCAGTTTAGAGATTTCTGTTGATTTCTGGTGGAATTTACAGTTATTGTTATCAATGCTAATATTGGTGCCCAGCTGAAGCTGTATAGTGTGCTTTTGTTTGCAAGCAAGGTTCATTCACCTTCTCAATCATGGACTTTCCTTGAAAATTAGAAGAAAAAAAACAGAAAGAAAAGCAGAAAAAGCTGTAAGCTCACAAATATAGGTACCTTTTTCTTCGTTATATTCTTTTTGTTATGTTACAAGAGCTAATAAAAGTTTCATCATTTAAAGCCGAATAGTTCGACGAACTTGTGACTTACTTCTGGTTAGAGAGACTAATTTGCTTAAGCTTATGTTCAATTTAAAACAACGAACAAAAATTACTAAAATCAGTTTGATAGATTTGATTCATTAACCTTCTCAATCATAGATCTTATTAAAAGTTTATGAAAAGCTTGCTCTTTGAAAAACAACAAAAAAAAACTCAAAAACGTAGGGGGTCTGTTTTTATCAAAGTTTTTCTGTTGCTTTATTTTTCTTGTTTTTTTTTCAAGAGAGTTGATAAAGTTTTCTTCATCAATTTTAGTTTTCAAGTCAAGTATCTTCTATAGATCTTCCGATTTGACAAGTTTGTGATGTTTTTGTTCATTGCATATATAGTTTTTGTCACCTTCAGGCTATCGGCGTTGAAGAAGAGGATTCGGTTTGATCGCTATCTTCTGTTTCATATTGTTGGTTGTAGAACTCAGGACAAACAAAAGCGAGGCATATTATTGAGATTTGAGTGTTTTTCATGCAGTAGTTTCCCTGTGTTTTTGAGTGTTTTTCCTGTTTTTTGTCTGATCCACGAATACATTACAAACCTGTGCTGCTATCGGTGGTGTGGTTGCTGAATAAAACAAGCAAGACGAGCACTAAATAGAGTTGCTTTGATTTTTAATTTTATCATGTTATAATGTTTCATCGACTGGCAATGTCTAAAGCGAACGAAATTTTGGGTTTTGTTTCTGAATCCGTTGTGCAGGAAAAAAATGCTCCAGAAGCAGGAGCTGTATATGAAGAATCCGATAAAAAGTGCAAAAAAAATTCTCAAGTCGGTTGTACGAAATTGTGGCGAGGCTTTTGGAGCAGTTAAAGGCAAAGGCGGCAAAACCAATAGGGTCAGTTTAGAAGAGTCAGTATAAATAAGTTTCCGCTGTGTTGACTTCTTTTTTTTAAACCATAAATTTTCCTCGGCTGAAAAAATAGTGAATCAGCTCAAATGTTCCATTCCTTTCCCAATATGTTTTTTATTGTATTTTGGCCGGTCATTTCATCGCGAGATATGGCGCAGTGTTGCTGAGGGATTGCATTCAAAAAATAAGGGTTCCTAATATTTTATTTAGCCTGGTAAAAATTTCAATTTTGCGAGTAATTTTGTTACATCTGTGAACAATTTTTTTGCTTATTCCGCATTGGTTGTTGCCTTGTTGAAATCGTCCACGTTGAAGTTGCTGTTGATGAGTTCGTTAATGTGAGGGCCTTTGTAAGTTTTCCTCATCACTTGTTTGAACAGCGAAGGTCGCAAGAAATGGCGTGCATTTAGCACCAAAAACAAAGAGACTGTAAAAATCTGACCGAGTAAGTCCCAGGTGGATCCGAAAAACTTTTGGTCCTCTGTTTGGACAGAAATTTACATCTTTTAAATTTGTACATAGATGGAAAATTTCAGATCAAGTTTGATCTGCGGTCATCGTGATGTCTGTAAAATTTTTAAAGATGAAACGTCTGTGCAGTGTAAGCTGCTGTGTTAATGAGTGAAATTGGCTTGCGGAAACGTTTATGCCTCAGAACTACTTGGTTGTGGAAAAATTATTGCGTGATGTGTATGATTGTTTGGCAAATTTTGATTGTTTGCGATTTTTCTAAATGTGATTTTTGCTGAAAATGAGAGCTGTTGCTGTTGAGCAGACGTGATTTTTAATAGTTTTGCATGATTTTTGGATTGGGTGCTATTGATGGCTTCAGGAGTCCTGTCTGCTGCGATGCTGTTTCTCATGAGCAGTCTTCTGTACTCTCATCTATTATAGATAAGATCATCTATTTTGTCTTCAACTCCAGTGAGTGTAGACATGAGTTTTTTTGGCTGTAGGCCGTTTGTCGAATGGTCAAGGATGTAAGTCGTAGCTTTCGAGGCTGCTTCAGAAAACTGTTTTCGCATAATGAAGACGTACAACGTTTTTTCAGTAACCCGAACTCTTGACGTAATGAGAACGTAAGGTACTGGGTAAACAAAAGGAAACCAGTAACCACACAAAAAAAACACCTACTTACGATTGCAAAAAAATTTCACGCAATTTGTTGCAACTTAGAGACGGTATTTCTTCTAACAATGCATATGCTGTTTGAAATATTGAGTGCCGAATAAACTCAAAAAACTCGAGATTTTGCTTTCCCCGAGTTTTTCCAATGAAACAGCTTTTTTTTTGATTTTTTGATTTCAAGAGCTAATTAAAATTTCAAGAAACTAGGGCAGTTGGTTTCTATATATCTTGCGAGTGTTAAATTTGTGTTGTTTCTGGTCAATGCGTATATATCTGCGGTCATCATTTATGTGCACTGCTGTTTTTTTGTTGCGGTAATTCGAAGAGCATAGAGTGAACTGTACAAAAGCATTTGTTTTGAAAATCAAAACATCATGCGATTAGAAATTTTCTAACGGCAAAAACTCTGAGTTTGGATGTTCAAATGCAAAAAAATTAAGCAGCTTACCCTTGAAATTCAGTTTTTTCGAATTTCAATTTTTTCGTAATGCCTCCGATACAAATGCATAAGACAGCAATTTAGAGAAAAGTCCGCAGAGCAAACAATTTTGACAATTGGTAGCTATAGGTTTTGGCAACTTATAGCACTTTACAAAATTGCTGACTTAAACATCATAGCCGACAAATTTTTTGTAACTTCAAAAATTTCTGAGCGTACTGATTTGATAGCACGTTTTTCTAAAAATTTTCTCATGATAAAAATTACAACGACTATATGGTACGAAAAAATCACATTTTGGTTCGTCGTTTCATTTTGGTGAACAATTTTTGTGTTTCAGGGTCTTTTTTTTTATCAATACATTCGATAACATGTATGAGCTATGAACCGAGCAGCTTCTTTTATAACCAATTGGAGCCTTGTCTGAAAACCAACTATTATACTTGTTCCGACGACGTCACTGACGGACTGGAAAGGTTTATTGTTTAGTTTAGCTTGAACAACCTATTCGACAACCTCAAAGAAAAATTGTAGTTGCATTAAGCCAATTATCTTGCATTAAGCTTATTAACTCAATGAATTTTTCAAATGATACGGATTCTGAAACTGCTCACTAAAAAAGTTTGCGTCCAGAAAATTTCATCTGAATTTTTCCAGTTTTCAGACTAGCTACTATAAGTTTGGCGAGATCCAACGTGACGTTTATACAATTATTAGTTTCTTCTTTTTACTAATCGTCTAATTAAATGCAGACCACATCTCCTCGAAAAAATTAAAAACGAATTTAAAAAGCTTACAAAAAGTTAAATCAAATGTCGTCGGAGCATTTAGAGCAATCACGAACCACCTATCCTTTTTTAAGAAACTGAAAATTGACAACGTATAAACATCTTTTTTTGGTACTATTTTTCTTCATTTACTGATATAATAGTGCAATTTTGTTGTTTTATTGAAGGCTAATTTACAAAATTTTTCGACAGTGGAAAACATGTCTCAGAAAAACATTTTTTTAATGCCTAATTTAGCTTTTATCTAACACTAAGAACCCTAAAAACTCTACAAATGAATCATTACTAGGCCAAACTGTGCATTTTGCGAAGAATTTTGCTCCAAAAACAGTCAATTTTGCGGAATCTGCAACAAAATTTGTGGAATTTGGAACATTTTGTGGAAACGATAAACAAATAATATTATACGTTTTTAGCAAAAATCAGCTGTCGTGGAAGCCGCAACTGTAAGTGGAATCCGCAAAATGCAAGTAAAATCCGCATATTGTAGACGGATTCCGCAAACTTAAAGCAGAATCCGCAAACTGTAAGCGCCAACAGCGTAAATTTGCGGAATCCGCTTGTTTTTGCGGAATCCACTTACATTTGCGGAATCTAGAACAGCCAACGGTTTTTGCTGGAAGCCACAACTGTAGGTGGAATCCGCAAATTATAAAAAAAATCCGCAAATTGTAAACGGATTCTGCAAATTTAAAGCGGAATCCCAAGTTGTATATGACATCCGCATAAATTTGCGGAATCCGCTTACATTTGCGGAATCCAGAACAGCTAGCATTATGCGCTCCTAGCGGAATCCGCAACAAAACTAATATGCCGACATAGTTTACGCTAAAAGTATTCACGGAATCCATGGAAGTTTTGTAAGTGGAAGCAGCTTAAATTTTGGAAAATTCTTAAAGACTTGTTTCTGGACTCCAAGATCATGCGGAAAAAAATTATGCGCCTATCCAGTGCACAGTTTGGCCTCGTAATTATATAAAAAACGGAAAAAATTGAGGAATTTTGTTAAGAATTTTCGCTTTTGATCTTCATTCAGGAAATATAATTCTAGTCAACTAGGACTCTGATATTTGTTTCAGAAAACTTTGGGTACTTATGCTCAAATCACGCAGGAAAGACGACTCAGAAAAAACTAAAATACCAAATTGAGTTTTTTGTAACACTTGCACAACAACCGGCAATTATTGTTTTCCCTCATTTGTTGATACGAAAATTTTTTTAGCAACGTCTGATAAAAAATTTGCCGGGAAAAAAATAAAAGTTTTTTCGCGGTAATCTCCCATATGGATTTTTGAATATTGTGCTTTTTTAGTTCTGACAGAAATCGTAGCTCTTTGGTTCTGTCATTTAATAGGTCAATTAGAAAAAAAAATCATTTCAAAATATCCCTGATGGTTTTTTGTTTTGTCTCTGAAAGAGAGCTCATGGTTGACATGAACAATTACTACAAGGTTCAGAAAGATGGCAGCACAAAAAAATTAATGAAACGTCTCTAAAAATGCATTAAAAAACAAAAACTAATTTTTGGATTTTTTTCTCATTATTTGTAAGCAAAATAGCATACAATGTTCCGATCAAACTTTTGAAGCTTTATTTGTCATCAAAACGCATCAGTTAATAATTTTTGAGCATGTTTTTTGGAAGTTAGGAAGTTCGGTTCAGCTTATTTTTGATAATTAGTTCGAAGTTAATTTATCAGTCATTCTCTAAAAAAAAGACGGGTGTTTCATAAAACACCAGTTCTACAAATTGCCAAATCATAGAGCAAAAATTGTATCAGAATTATGTGAAGATTGTATAAAAACAGCGACCATCTGATTGAATGTTGCATAATAATATTGATTTTCGGCATGTTGTAATGGAAATCTTGATTTTGGCTTGTTGGCTCTTCAGTTGTTCAGTTGTTGGACTACGACCGAAAAAATATATATCGTGTTATTATTCAGCTCTTAAAGCGTAGTACAGTACAACTTAGTCAAACGTTTCTGGTTCTGCCGGGTAGAAGCGATTCTGCACTACCGATATTTACCATCCTTGGATTGGTTGGAAAAAACATCTACTTTTTTACAAAGTACAAAAATTGGATTTCGTATCATTTTAATTGTCACTCTGCATTTTTGATTGTTTATTACTGTTTGCTTAGCTCTGAAAATGTTTATCTTTCAATTTTTTTTGTAAGAGCTATTAATTATTTTTAGTCTCGAGTGATAGAGAGTGAAGAAACAATTCCATTTGCTTCAATTGAGGCTCCTATGGCACGTAGGCTTTAGTATCAAACTTTTTTTTCGTATTTCGGCTTCGACCACTTTGGTACTATTTTAAAATAGCCATTTTTGTCTGACATAACCTAACTTTTCTTAATCTTTGGCGCCAACCTATACCAATTTGAGTGGGGAGCGCGAACCGAAAACAGAAGATCTAAACTTTTCAAAAATTCCCTAAAACCGCTACTTGTGATCTGCAGTGCATAAACTTTCCCCAAAATAGGATCGTTACAGTGATTTGGGAGATTTTGGAAAATAAGTTAGTTTAAACTCAAAAAGAGGTCAAAATAGGCCCCTCTCGCACCCCTCCAAAAGTTCTAGATCCGCATCTGGTTAATCATAAACCATTTTGTACCTTGTAATGAATTAACTCCCTTTTTGAAAAAGGTAGGGGGAATACTTAACAAGGTCCAGTTTTGCGATTCAGACTGATTAAGCGCAAGAGTTGAACGTGACATGAGAAAAGAACAGAATGGCAAGTTGAAATTTTTATAACTTGAGATTTCTAGAGCCAATTTCATCAAATATTCTTGTATCTCTCGAACATTTTGCACTGAATATATTTCTTTGTGAAGTTGCCTATGGTAGATGAACAATCTTTGTCTATATTATTCTGACTTTCTTCATTTCCTCAGGAGTACTTTAACTTACAGTAGCCGTAAGCATCAAAATGGTTTCAAATTTGCAGTACTGTATAATTCATAAAAACAGGCCATACGTCGGCCAAAGTTGTTATTTTTTTTTGAATTTTTCCGTCTGAGTCACTACAAAAAACTTTGAAATAAAACTAAATATTGCATGAGAAGATGAGAAGGGAGCTATTAGGAACAATCTTGGAATAGTAAACATATAGATAGAAAGCTAAAACCATAAATATTCCAATCCTCTGAACATGCTTCTTTCACTTGAAGTTCATATGGTATCAACGGCTTAAAAGTTGAGTTTTTTAACACACTGTGCCTATGTCCAATCAACCTTGATATCTTTGAAAGATCCTTCACAACCTTCAGGATCTTGGCAGAGTTTCCAAGCTGAGCGGAGTTGGATGATAACACACGGCTAGAAAGTCCAGATTGTCTGCGCCGCAGGCAAACTTTGAAAAAACAGGCCAAAAAAGTTTTTTGAGGCATTGTTTTTTGGAAAAATTTGACTTAAAATTGCATTTTTTGGCGCGCGCTTTCCCCTCAAAATTGGTTAATGTTGGCTTTTAGAAAAATTTTAGGGTCAGTCAGCCAAAAGTGGATATCTTAAATTATTATAAAGGGCCCTCACTTCTCCAAACCCCCATTTCTCCACCTCCCCCTAAATCCACTAGTGCACTTACTTATTTGTTTTTGTTTTTCCCGTTAATGAAAAAATCCAACTCGACAACCAAAACTGGCTGAATTTTAGCAAACATTCATCAGAGATTTAGATACATTTTTCATATAGTTTGTTCAAACAAAAATATAGCAAATGGCGCATAGTCAAAGAGAAAAACTGAAAACAAAAAAAAACTCATTAGAAAATTTGTGCAAGAAAAGAAATTCTTATGGCTAGTGAAAAAAGTCCGATGTTTTTGGAAAAAAAAAGCGTTTTTTTAACGCAAATAACATTTAAAACGAATCAGTATTTTAAATTACAGAAAAAAAAAACAGTTGTATTGGAATGCGTAAAATTTTAAGAAATGGCCGTTTAAATAAAAATAAAAGTGATTGACATCTTGGCTATTTCAGATTAAGACCTCCCGCAATCAAAGGGTTATTTACTACCGCATAGGAAGAGAAGGTTATTTCCCTTATTCCTAAAGTTCTAGAAAAGACTTGTTTAAATAAGCTGAACAATTGTAATCGGTTCTTCAAATGTGTTTCGTTTTTGCGCTCTGAATCGCAACCCCAAAAAGAAGAGTGAACGAAGCTCAGAGTGACCGCGCCATCAGTGGTTCACTGCATAAACCAGAAGATATAATTAAAAAACAATATTATTTATCTTCACATCTTATTGTAAAAATTCATCCTACGACGGAGCCTTTGCACGTGAAATTGCACAATTATCTTTGTGGGTCGACCAGTATCTCTCGTGGGAGCAAAAAATGTTTCAAAAGCCGTTCAGATTTCAAAAATACGTGAACAAATTTGGTTGCCAGATGTGTTTGTCCTCAACCAGGTTTGCGCTTTTCTTCATTAAACTATTGGGCAGGGCTGGAAAAAAACGAGTATCTAAGTTTCAGCAGTTCTCGGTTCAAAAAACTTGTAGATCTAAAAATCTAATTTCTCTAATCAATATTTAGCTGTAAATGTTCTTATTTCCATGCTCTGGTATTTTAAATGAAATGTTCGCGCTGAAAATTCACATGTTCGATGCGTTTTATTAAATTACTGATTCGGATGCATTTTATTGTATTACACCCAACAATGTTAAATTTTTTCTTATATTGTTCAAGAGGTCTAAAAAGTCTAAGATAAGAAAGAGGTCTAAAAACAAATCCTTGATATACAACGGTTATGCTTGTGAAAGTGCAAAGCAGGCATGATTCCAATCAATTGTATTACACCCAACATTTTATTGTATTACACCCAACAATGTTAAATTTTTTCTTATATTAGTAAAATAGTAAATTTTTCTTAATCTGAAAATTTATACTTTGTTTGTTTTTCCTCTCCCAACAGCCTGTGACAAAAACCTTTTAGTTTTTGAAGTGTTTGCTAAAGAATAGGACCAAATACTTCCCTAAAATGCATATGGATCGATATGAGAGCGCAATAATTTGCCATGCGTAAATAATTTGCGCAATTGCGTAAATGCGCGAGAAGAATAAGAATTTTTCATTGAAAATGATTTTTCGTTGGACGGATTGGTCTAAATAAA
Source organism: Symsagittifera roscoffensis (assembly GCF_963678635.1). Taxonomy (NCBI): domain Eukaryota; kingdom Metazoa; phylum Xenacoelomorpha; order Acoela; family Convolutidae; genus Symsagittifera; species Symsagittifera roscoffensis. The sequence goes on along the minus strand of NC_087063.1, from coordinate 46,768,720 downwards.
ATCCACAAAACATAGAAAATCAACTAATTTCTTCTGGCAAATAATGCCAAAATCAGTTAAACATACAAAATCAACTAATTTCTTCTGGCAAATGATCCCAGGCCAGAAAAAAGCACAGGAAATAATTACGGGAACAAAAACCAAAATCTGCGCAAATACTGGCGCAAAAAGCTAGAAATCAAAAATGCAAATTAAACGAACCAGTGCGATCAGTGTCTTTTTTTCTGTGCATAAACTTATTGAATTCTGCAAAGCTGCAAATTCAAAAAATTTCAGCAGAATCAAGGAAAAAACCCCAAACTTTTTGTTCCTGTTTTGCAAATTGGAACAATAATAAAAACGTCGAAATAAAATTTGTGATAGAGTATGGCTCGAAGGCTGTTTGAATGGATTTCTCTGTTGTACCAAAAATAAAAACTTTTATTTATTTTATTTTTCTTTACACTATTCGTCAAACACGATGTGAACGTTTGTCACGTTAGATTTTGATATCTTACATTTTCTACACACATGACGGATCTCAAAGTGAAATACTCAACCTTTGTTTGTCAAAAGCAATTTAAAACCGAGCTGTATAAGATTTAATGCAAATAAATAATACGCTATGAAACGGTTTAACTACGAAATAGGAGTATAAATGGTCAATTTTTGTTTGACGAAAAACTCCCACCGAGAACGATAGTTGAAACGGTGCGAAGTGAGCGTGGAGTGACCATGCAAGCAAGAGTTAATATTGGGTTTGCAAGAATTGTGTTCTATGTTTTCGAAAAATGATGATCGCAGCAAACAGAAACACACCACTAAACAGCTTCAGCGTGTACCAATGCTACCACTGATACCGAAAAATGTAAGCTCCGCCAAAAATTAACTTGTGTTTTATTTTGTGAACTTATGAATTATTTCAGTTAAGAGCGACTAATTTGCTTAGGGTTATGTCAATTTGTAAGATAGAAGGAAAATTACGAAAATAAGTTTGATGAATTTTTCAATTTTAGAACTTCTTCAAAAATTATGAAAAGCTTGTTCTCTGAAAAACAAAAAAAATTAAACTCGCTCTAAACGTCTCTGTTATCTTTTAAGCTTTTCTTTTGATTTATTTTTCTTGTTTTGTTTCAAGAGCTGATAAATTTTCTTCATGAATTTTAGTTTCAAAGAGTGTAAATCAGGTATCTTCTATAGATATTCCGAGTTGAGAGTCTGTTATGTTTTATTTTCATAGCATAAATACTTGAGGGTAAGGTATCTTTGAAATACTGCTGTTTCGTTTGTAGTAGTCTGTGCATCAAAAAGAGCGCTGTACAGACTTTGCAATCCCAAAAATTATAGGTAGGGGTTGGGGGTGAGGTGTCCGTATATATGGTCTTAATTTTTTTTGGAGTGAGTTAATTAGATTTTGAGTTAGTTGGCGTCAATTGTCAAAATGAAATCGTCGGCTGTGCAGATTGGGTTTATCTGCTGAGGTATTGCTATTAAAAATTGTTTGGTGTAGTTGATCAAGGTGAGACGGCAAAACCAATAGTGTCGAATTTAGAGGAAGAAGTGTTCAAAATCATTAAGTTTCTTCGGCTGAATCAGCACAAATGTTCCATTCCATTCCCAATATGCGTTTTGTGGCAGGTCATTTCGTCGTGAGATATGTCGCAGTCTTGCTGAGGAATGGCATTGAAAATCTCAGGATTGTAGTATTCCATTTAGGTAGGTAAAAATTTCCTGCTGCGAGTAGTTTTATATGATCAGTGAACAATTGTTTGCTTGTTCCTGATTGGTTTTTGCATCATTGAAATCGTTGAAGTTGCTGTCGATGAGTTCATTGATGTGGGAGTTCTTGTAAACTTTACTCAACACAGTTTGAAGAGCGAAGGTTGCACAAAATGGAGAGCATTTCGCACCAAAAACAAAACGACTGTAAAAATCTGACCGAGTAAATCCCAGATGGATCCGAGAATTTCTCGTTCTTATGGTTGGACTGAAATTCACATGTTTTAAATGTCTGCCTTGTTGGAGATTTTAAATCATGTTTGATCTTCGGTAATTATGATGTCTGTGAAATCGTGAAAGATGAAACTTTTTCAGTGTAAACTGCTGCGTTAATGAGTGTCTGTGGGGTGAAATGGGTATGCGGAAATGTTAATGTAGCGAAACTACTTGAGTGTAGACTGGCTGTACGTCTTCTGTCATTTGGTCAAGGATGCAAGTCCTCGCTTCCCCTGTCTGCTTCAGAGACTGCTTTCACATAATAAAGACACAACGTTTTTTTCAGCAACCCGAACTCTTGGCATAATGAGAACGTAAAGTACTAGGTGAACCGAGATAAACCAGAAACCCCCCGAAAAACACTTGCTATATTTTTCAATGTTTTGCGATTGAAAAATACTCCCAGGAAATTTGTTGCGATTTAGAGGCGGTAATCTTTCTACGAATGCATAGGCCGTTTAAAAAATTGACTGTCATATAAATTCAAAAAGTTTTTTTTTGGTTTCAAGAGCTAGCAAAAGTTAATTTCAACAACTTAGGACGAATAATTATATCTTGCGAGTGATAAATTTTTGTTGTTTCTGGTCATTGGGTATATATCCTTGCGTGTATGTCAGGCAACATATATGCGCACTGCTGTTGTATTGTACGGTAAATCGAAAAGCAAAGAGTGAACATCAAAACACTATTCAAAGCAAAAAATGTTCAACGCAAAAAATGTCATCAGCTGATTTTCAAGGTTAACGTAGTTTCTAGGTTTTGTAGGCGAGAATTAAAAATTGTTATTTGAGCAAATAAGTGAAGAAACAATTGGAATAATTTTTGATGAATTTAAATAAAAAGCTATTAACTGAACAGTAATCTGTTTTTACATAATGAAGTTAGTTGGGAAACTCAACATGATAAATTTTAATTCAAGAGCTTTTTTATCAAGAGCTTTTTGCATCATAACTCTTGGAAACTGCTTTAAAATTACTTTTGCTGTGCAACTTTATGTTATTAGACCAATTAATTGGAAAAAGCAAGAATAGCCGTTTGCTGTGCAAGATGCAAAAAATGTTGGCCCCTAATTGGTTCCATTTAAGACATTTTTTTGCTAACAAACCTTAAGTTTTTTTTGTAAAAGTGTCTCAAACAACAAATGCATTACGACAGCATTTTAAAGAAAATTTCGCAGAGCAAACATTTTTGCCAATTGGTAGTTTTTGGGTTTTGACTTAAAATCATAGCCGAAAAAACTTTTCCTCGCATCAAAAAGTCCTGGGCACAGGCACTGATTTGATATTCAAAAATTTTCTGAAATTTTTCTCTTGAATAAATTTGCAAAAACCTTATGGTAAAAAAATTATCTTTTTTTGTTTGTCGTTTCATTTTAGTTTGAAATTTGTTGTTTCAGGGTCTTTTTTTCTGAATCTGTCTATAACATAACAGTTTTGAGCTATGAACCGAGCATCTTCTTTTGTAAGATGCCAAGTTTTACTTCCGAAAATAACCGCACTTCTTTGTTGTCTCTGTTGTCTCTGAAATACCATCCATTTTCATAGACCAAAACAAATTTTGTAAATTGTTACTTTTTTGATTTTATAAGTTTTTGACATGTTCAACAGGGCTGATTTAAAAGCAAAAAATATGGGCGTCATCTGTAACACCAAATCAAATAGAGCCTCTGTCATATCTTTGTTATACCACTAGGTATGAGTAAATATAGAATCCGTATGGATGGTAAACTAACTCAATAACCTAGAAGAGAATGAAAAGATAGCTGAACAATAGTCTCTTATTCTTTGTTCTGAGCGTGTATGCTCTACGATTATGCTCTGGCAGTGTTGATCAAGGTCAATAGATCTGCTATTTAAAAACGTAGATATAAATACATATAAATAAATACATCAAAAGATTATGCCAATCCGATGACATTCCCCTCTCTTGCGCTAAATTAAGTTTTGAGTCCTATTGGGACTACAAGGAGTTTATTGTGTCCCAGCAGGACATGAGTTTGAGTTTGTGAGTCCTACGGGACCTTGAATACTGTTTATTTCTGTTCCTTTTCTGCTATTTTCTCCGTTTCCACATTTTCCGTCTCGCTTAACTTGACTCCTCCTCTTTTTTTTTGGTGTTTCTTGTGCTCCTCTGTGGTGTTAATGTGGTCATTGACCGTTCGCTACTGGCTTTCGCTTGTTTGCCTTGTCTCTTTCGCTTGCCATGAACTGAAGCTACTCTTTCTCTTGTTTCAACGTACGTTCTGTCAGTCATACGAGGCTTACCACTTTAGTTTTCTGGCGTTGATTAGTTGGTTTGATAGTTTCAAGAAACTTATTGCATGCTATGAATTCAGGTGAGCTCTTTTTGAATCCCATCTCATGGATGAATTTCTTTATGATTGGCTGGCTATATCCATGCTGAGGTGGTCATTTTTTTTTCTAGCGAGGTTAATGAGAACTTTTTGAAGATGGTGCCGGATCCGTTGCTCTTTTCTTATCTGTTTGATTGAAAGTCATGCCCCTCGCTTTCTTGGTGCTGGTTACCTTTCCGTTCGTTTCTGATTCGGAGTCCCTGCGGGTCTGTTGCTCCTTCCGGGTCATTTTTCTTGGTGACCCGTCTTTTTGTCTTCTGTGAACATTGAATGCTGGGGCGCATTTGGTGGTCTATAAAGCGTAAGCTTGGACACGTTCGTCTTGCAGAATTGTATGTAACAAAGTAACTTTATTGTGACCCGAGTCGAGATTTTTCACCTAATTTGAAGCAAGATTTGAGCGGTTTGAGCGTTTTTTTTAGACAATTACGCTCAAAATCTTGCTTCAAAATGAGCGGTTTGAGCGGTTTTTGAACGGTTTATCTAAAAAAAACCGCGCAAGATTTGAACGGTTTTGAGCGGTTTATCTAAAAAAACCGCCCAAGACTTAGTAATAAAAACTCGACCACTGAGGGATTCGAACCCGCAATATTCTGATTCGAAGTCAGACGCCTTATCCGTTAGGCTATGCTGACTTGCTGTAATCTTAATTTTCGCTGTATTTATTCTACTGTATTTCAGATCATCAACCAAAGCACAAGCTTTGATTACTTTTTCGTACCATGCTTTGTTGTATGAGGAACCGACGACTCATCACGACTCAAAACTCAGGAGTAAAAATCAGTACTATCAAATCATCAGTCACAAAGGATGACAAAGGAGGGAGTACGTTGGCGGGGGGGGGAGGGGTAAATGGGGCGGGGGGAGGGGTAAGTTTTTGGATTTGTTGACGTGAAGAGCTGGTCAAAAATGCTGTTTTTGGGCACTTTTTGGAAAATTACTACATATTGGTCGCCCCTGGATGAACTCTGGGACCTCGACCCGGGAAGATCGCTCAAAAACCGCTCAAAAACCGCTCAAATCTTGCTTGAAAAACCGTTCAAAAATCACCGCAAGAAATGAGCGGTTATTGAGCGGTTTTTTAAGCAAGATTTGAGCGGTTTGAGCGGTTTTTCCAAAAAAACCGCCCAAACCGCCCAAACCGCTCATACCGCTCAAATCTTGCTGAAAAACCGCTCAAACCGCTCAAATCTTGAGCGGTTTTTGAGCGGGATCTCGACCCGGGGAAGGTCTACATGGTCTGTAGATTTTTGGATTTAGGACAGAAGCGAATCCACTGATTCTTAACAACCTAGGTTAAGCCGTGTGCAGCGTGTATATTAATAATTTTTTCCGACTATTGTTTTGTATTTTTGTTCGATTGTTTTTGGGTCTTTTATTTTTGTGTCGAGTCGTACCGATTTTCTGACTACTTGTTGAATATATTTCTTAGTGTTTTTGTTCACTTGTGTTCGTTGAATTGAGATATTCCCTTTCCCTAGCTAGTGTGTTTCTAGTGCTCACTATTTCTATTATGTTGTGCGGTTGTCGTTTCTATCACTTTTTGGGTTGAGCCCATAGGTTATGGCACCATTTCCAAAGGCCTTTTTTAAACCTTCAGTTGATTTTCCGACCAGCATTGTGAATCGTGCTTTATCTCTGGCGGGAGTGGGGTTGCATCAGGTTTTTCAATCTAAACAAGCTTTTTTGCGTTTTCCCAATTTAAAAGGTTTGTTGAACTAGTAGTTGCTATGTTTGATAGTGGTGTGTTTTGTTTTTGTCCCAAATGGGCTGCAAAGATGGAGAATCCGTGTGGAGTTTTTCTCAAAAATTCTATAGTTTCAGCGATATCGGACGCGAGTTTAACTGCGGAAGGTGTTATTATTTATTCGCACTAATCCTAACCTGCATTTCAAAGTTTGTATCATTCGTTCAACGACCCTTAAAGATCTATGATCGTCGACCGGAGCAAACAGGAGTTTTGTGATCTTTGATTTGCAAAAGAATTGAATTTTTTTGGCTCTGAGGTTTTGGGCTTGCTCACACCTTAATTTTCGTGGAACCCCATTATTCGATATATAACTCTTTGCATAAATTTAATGCCTATATCCGCGGTTGTGCTTGTGACAACCTTTGCACTTTGAAATTTTGACCATTTGCCCACGGCAACTGAAATATAGGCGTCTTTTTTATATCAACTTGTAGGGGCCCCCAGAAGATTAATTGTACCTTCTGATTTGTCTCGACTGCTCGTGTTATTGGGAATGATTTTGATTTATCTAGTGTCGTTTTTAAAATTTCGGCTTGTTCAATACAATGACGGCAATTAAGCGCTATTTGAACTATGATTACTTCTATGTGTGGAAATCAGAGGTTTTCGCACAGATCGAGCATTTCGACTGCTCCAGGGTGCGTTAGGTGAAGGCTGTCGAGAGTTCTCTGTCTGAGTCGTTCAATAATTCACAGAAGTAGAAAAAAAATTGCCCATCTTTTCAATTGTAAGCTGATTTACATCTAAAAACGTAAAATTGATAGTTTGATGATGCATTATAGGATGAAAAAAGAAATATAAATGACTTACACGCATTTAGGTATTGAATCAAGAAAATCCCAGTCAAAAGCCTTATGTAAAGGACACAGGTTATTGAACACTGTTTTCAGTCTAGGTTGAAGAAATGTCTCCGGTTTTCAAATTGACAGCATTCATTTTCTATTTTTTCTGGAATCATAGCTCTGAAGAAAAACAAAATAGATAGTTAGAGACAATAACGATCGAAAAACCCCACAAAACTGCAATATTTTTATAGGAACCTGAAAACTCAAAAATTTAATTGTTTTAAGTGAATAATCCGAGTTTATCAATTGGAGTGTTTAATAGGACTATCACTTCCATCACTTGCTACAAAGGAAATTGGACAAACATTTCTAATCTCATTCTTTTTTCTTTAAGTTCTGGATCATGCAACTGTTCAGCTGCATCCTGTAGCGAAGTGTTGTCCAAAACTAGAGAATAGTGATTTTGAAAACCTTCCATAGCGAAAGCTGGAAACTCTTTGTTGAACTGCATTGCTTTCGTTGTTGTAACATAGTGGCGACAAGGAGAAGTTGTATCTAGTGAAATAATTGCTCATCCAACCCGAATAAGTTTCAGTTCTCTCAGACATTGTCGATAGTTGTAAGGATTTTTATGGAAAGATCCCGCAACAGCTGAACTTGCATTCATTGCACCAACTATTCTTCTGATTGGGGTAGTTTTGAAATTGTTTTCCTGAATAAACAGCTTTTGGCGAGATGGAATGATAAAGGTTCTTGCGTTAGTTCATATGTAATGCTAATGAGCAAGTTCTCTTTCCAGATTCCCCTACAAGTATTGATGATTGGGTTCAGCTACTAAAATTTATCAATTAAACAGCGAACAGTCAACAATTTTTAGACTAACATTTGGACTATCAGACAGCATGTAAAAACTTGACTAGTTTAATTCGAACTGGTTTTTGGTAGTAATAGTTTTTACAAGTAAGCAAAATCAATGGCAAGCCTGCCATAGAGTAAAAAAGTTATCTCTTATCCTAAAGAGTTTGCTCTATCAGTGAACGGATACATATCAAATGCTTTGTTACTAACTAACTATTCATTTTTTACTAACAGCCGACAAGTTGAACTCGTTCGATACTTGGATATATTCTATTGGCGTTGTAAGCCATGTCTTTTTAAAAGAAACTTCACGATTGGAGAATAGAGAATGTAGTAGATTGCTTACGTAAATTAGGTAAGTTTGTTGTTCCTCATCTGAATCATCCTCCGACTTTGTTTATCTTCTGCGTTTTCTTTTTTGAGAGCATCAAACAATCTTCCTTTGAGTTAGTGAAGCTTTGAACTGAGTGGGTATCACGCATATCCAAGGGAAGATTCTCGTCTCAAATTCAAACTCAATGCTGCTTTCATCTAGAGAAGTACTGTGAAAAACTTCTTGTGAGTAAGATTAAACAATTGTTTCCAAAACTGGGACTTCATCAAAAGTCTTCAAAGAAGAGTTTGTAAAAACTCCGTACTGAAAATGACTACTTTGATATATACTCATTTTATTTTATCAAAAAAGTCTTTGCGAGAGCGACTGGTTTTCTAACTACTTTTTCGAGAATTGGTTCTTCTAATTCTAAGCTTGGATTTCTTTTTTCCACCTCCGAAGTGTTTTTGAACTGTTTTTGTTCCATTTTTTTGTAAATGTTTTGATTTTTTTTCGTCCACTTACAATTTCTCTAATCTCTGAAGCAGAAAATTCAAATAAATCTGCTCCAATTCTTTTTGCAATTTGGACATTTTAATTTTTAATAAAATGAATTGTAGTTCACTCAAGAGTGCCAAAGCACCAAAGCTTCTTCCACGCTATCTTGAATGTCCACGAAAAAAGGAAAATTAGCTGGCTATGAGCACCTTTTTCGTATGAAGTATAAATCAAACCTGATTATCCAAAATCTTGCAACTTGTATAATCCTTACGGACAGAAAAGGAATTTTTTCACCTGTATTATCCCTTACTTCTAAATTTAGGCTATGGAAAGACTCTTTTAAAATTTCGTAAATTGTAGATTCGTTAGTGATTGATGACTCATGTACTGACCTGTAGCTTTTATGTCTCCACTTTTTACTTTGGAAATGAAATGAATACAACTCAGTAAAAGAGTTTCTGTATTATCACTATAAGTCAGTAGGGAATGTATTGTTATAATGTTGTAACAATACTGAGGATAAGGTAGACTTTTCCTTTCATTATAACCCCTGTCTAATTTTGATCTAAAGGACAACCAAAATGTGACTCAAATCAACACTTTGAATTATAGTTGATCCTAAGGCAATTGAATGGCAATTTTTGCTGTAAATTTATCTACTGATATATATATTCAGTTATAATCAAATTTTTGAGCGCCTATACGTTTTGAATTTTGTCATTTATGGCAACAACTTTATCAACAAAACTTGAATACAATCCAGGTTCAATATGCATTGATTGAATATTTCTTTTTTCCTCTGAACTTTGGCCCATCTATGGAAGTAAACTTTTCCTCAGTACCGTTTAGGTACAATGAAGGGTAAACTATTTCTGAAATAGCAACCTCCCATTCTCTTTCGAGATGTATCCACGAGAAAACTTGTTAAAGAACTAAGACTATATTTCAGATAACAATAAAAAACATTAGAAACTAGCTTAGTAGTAAAATAATCCATGACAACTGATCGATAAATTTTCGAGAAAATGTTTTTCTAATTCTACGCTTGAATTTTTTTTGTTTTTGTTCCAATCTTTTTTGCAAGTCCACTGACAGTTTCTCTAATGTCTGGAGCAGCATATTCAAATAAATCTGTTCTGATTCTTTTTGCAGCTGGGTTTAATTATTTTTAAAAGAGGGAATTGTATATCTCCAAAGTCTTCTGCAAGAGCACCAAAGCCTCTTGCACGCTGTCTTGCATCTCCACAAAAAATCGGAAAGTTAGCTGAACTTTGAGCAACCATTTCGTATGAAGTATAAATCAAAAATGATTCACCGAAATCTTGCAACTGGTGTAATTCCTACGGTCACAAAATTTGTTTTTTCACCTGTAGTATCCCTTAGTTCTAATTTTATGCTATGGAAAGAGTATTAATTTCCTGAATTGTAAATTCGTAAAGGATTGATAACTCAAGTACTGATCTGTAGAAATTACGTTTCCATTTTTTTTTACTTAGGAAATGAAACGAATACAACACATTAAAGCTGTTTTTGTATCACTTACTATAATAAATTCTATAAAATCACTATAAATCAGTAGGGAATGTGTTCTTATAATGTTGTAAGGATACTGAGGATAATGTGGAAATTTTCCTTTCATTCTAACCCTGTCTGATTTTGATCTAAATGACAACCAAAATGTGACTCAAATCAGCACTTTGAATTACAATTGATCCTAAGACAAATGAATGGCAATTTTTTCTGTAACCTTGTCTAATTATACAAAAATTCAAATTTTTGTGCGCCTATATGATTTCGAATTTTGTCATTTATGGCTACAACTTTATCAACAAAACTTGAATACAATCCAGGTTCACTATGCATCGAATGATTCTTTCTTTTTTCCTCCAAAATTTCGCCCATTTATGGAAGTAAGCTTTTTTTCAGTACCGTTTTGGTACAATGGAGGTTGAACTATTTCTGAAATAGCATTCTCCCATTCTCCTTCAAGATGTTTCCGAGAGAAAACTTGTTGAAGAATTAAGACTATATTTTCGATAACAATCAAAAAAAAAATAGAAACTAGCTTAATAGTAAAACAATCCATGACAACTGATTGATAGAATTTTAGTTTTATTATGACTTACTTTGATCTGAACATTTCTCAGCACTTTTTCATAAAATTTTCCAAGAATTTCTCCTTTTTTGAGATCTTTGATGATGTATGTAGGAGTTTTTTTCGTAGAGTTTGCCGAAATTTCAAAATTTTATCTGTAAACTGTGGCTTGTATCCTTTTTCAGATCTCTCACTCTATCACCCATTTTGAATTTTGGTTTTGTATATTTCATGAGCAGTTTGCGATATAAATTGTTAAAAAATGACTATTTTTTACATCTCTTTGAGATTTTCCAACTCATGGATTTTTACGTCAGTCAATGTAGAAACAAATTTTTGCAAATTGGTAACAGACTTTTCGCCATGAACTTCAATCTAACGATATATTACTTGTTTTCAAGACTGAACTGCGCTCTCTGCGAATGCAGCTTTTGCTACAATCATTGTTGAGCAAATTTCATTGTCTTTCTCCTTGCAAAATTTTTTGAAAATTCCCCAATATTCTGTTCCTCTAACAACCCAAAGTTTTTTAGGAGTATTTTTTTGAGAAACCTTTTTTTTGATAGCGTGTAAAGTGTCTTTGGCACACTTTAACTTCATTGATTGAATTCTTGTTAGCTAACTTATCTACAAACGCCTAGTCCATACACCAGATTTCATTATCATATGTTTAGAAAAAGCTTGAAGTCTTCAGAATAGCATGATTGGTGGACCATTTTTTGTATAGGATGTTTTGCTTTGTAAGAAGTGTTCTACTTTCTTTTTTGATAAACCACTCGTTTTACTCAATCTTTGAATAGAACCGTACGCAGCTCTACCCCTAGAAAATAATCTGTTTGTTCTTACCCTTTCAGATTTTGAAAGGGATCCAAGTTCCTCTGTCTTTTGCTTTGGCTTTGGCCTCCCTCTTGATAACAAATTTAGGTGGAAATTGAGTGATTGTGTGGTTGTTTTTTCTTTCATTTTTTTGGGTTGAGTTCATTGGTTGTGGTAGTTTTTCCAACGATTTTTTTATACAACTACCCTTAAAGATCTAGCATCGTTGACCGGAGCAAATCGGATTTTTTGGCTCTGAGTTCTTGGGATTGCTCACACCTTAATTTTTTTGAAACCTCATATTCGATATATATATCTTTGCAAAAATTTAATGGGTATATCCGCGGTTGTGCTTGCGACGACCTTTGCACTTCGAAGTTTTGACCATTTGTCATCGGCAACTTAAATGAAGGCGTCGTTTTTAAATTCAACTGAAAGGTGCCCCAAAAAGTCTAATTGTACCTTCTTATTTGTCTCGACTGCTCGTGCCAGTTGGATGACTTTGATTTATCTAGTGCCGTATTTAAATTTTAGGCTTGTTCAGTGCAATGACGGCAATTAAGCGCCAATTGGACTATGATTCAGTGTATGTGTGGAAATTAAACGTTTTTGCTCAGGTTGAGCATTTCAACTGCTTCAGGGTGCGTTAGGTGAAGGCTCTCGAGAGTTCTCTGTATGAGGTGTTGGGGTGCTACTATTCTCTCATCGATTAGTAGGCAGTAGAAGAAGAGTGAGCTGATCAAGGTAAGGGGGGTTTGGTGGTTAGTGCCCCATCTTTCAAGATAGGGAATAGAGGATCCGGTCACCGACCTATGTATTAGGATAAGGTATAGATTTCCTATGTATTAATATAGGTTTAGGTTTTACCATAGGTTTGAGATGGTAAGATAATTTTTTTTTCAGAAAATTTGGCACCCGATCTTTAAATGTTATAAGATAGTGTATAGATTTTTCTATATAATAAACAGATTTTCAATGTATTAAGATCGGTTTTGCCATGATACGAGGTTTCAGATGGTAAGATGATAAGTTTCGAAAAATTTTCTGATGATACTTCCGTTTCTTAGCGAACTCCTACAATTTGTGATATATAGGGGCTATCTTTTCATACAAAGCTTCGGTATGGTAAGTTTTAGAGGGTAAGTTTCAAAAAAAAATATTTTTGAATTTAAAGCATGGGATCAAAAACTGATATATCACAGAATACTTAGCTTTGAAAAATATCTTTTAAATATTTATTTCATCTCATTTATTGTCCCTCAGGTTATCTGGGGAAAATAGTCAACAGGGAAATATCTTTGACAGTTTAATAATTCCCCTCCACGGGATATCACAGGAAAATTGACAGCTCCTCACGGTTGGTTAATTTTATATCACACTCATCTTCCATTCCCCAGGTTGTCTGGAGAAAAGATGACAGCTCCATCATACTTTTTAATTTTAGGACTTGTTTTATCATTTTGTCAAATAATTATCCCACGATCATATGACAGATGCATATTAGCATTTCTCCACGGAGTGAATTGCTTTTTTGATAGATTATAACATTAATTTTTTTTATTCGACCAATCAGATGCTTTTATCCAATTTCCGTTTTAAGCTCAACATGTTTGTTTACTTTGTCATATTTCTTGCAACGACTAATTTCAGTTATTTATTATCACTTGTCTTAAACCTTTCAAAAATGCTTTAAAGTTTTAAATTTTCATCCAAGTTTGTCAATTGGTTTTTCCCCGTTAAATTCTACACTAATTTTTGAGAAGATTATACAATTTACTAGAATATGGTTACAATTTTTGTAAATTTTTATATTCTATCGCTAATTGTTTCAACTGGGGACTACAACATCTATATTCCATCATCACTCACCAAGTGCTTCACCAAAAGGTTAGTTGCTAAGATCTTTTTCGAAAAAAAAATTAAGGATTTTACTGATTTAAAATACATAAAAAAATAACAATTCCTTAAATCGCTTAGTAATATTACTGCAAAGGCTTACACTTATAATTAAAAAGTTCACTTTTATAAAAAAAAAAATTGTGATATTTAAAACATGCACATCATCGACATAATTGAAGTTCTTCTGGAAGAACTTAAAAAGAAGAAATTCTGAAAAAATTCGCAAAATCCACATAATTTATCAGTTTTTTTTAGATTTTGAGGGAGGAACCATTCGTCGATTTTTTTTTGACAAATGGAGCAAGTTGATCTCTTTTCAACCAAAGAATCAGCAAAGTAGTATTTTTGTCCATCCGAGCAATCATGATCCAGTGTTCTCCTCTAATATTGCTTGCGGCTGAGTGAGCAATTGCAAAAAAGTATTTTGTTAGTTGAGGTACTTTATCAGAGGGGTAAGATCCCATGTACTTAAACCTGAGCTCAGGATATTTTTCAATATTTTGCAGAAGTGAAAATTTATCCATCTTTGCAAATGTAGGCTGATTTACATCTAAAATTGAAAAAATTGATAGTTTGAGAGTGCATTTTATGATGAAAAAAGAAAGATTAATAACTTACTCGCATTTAGGTATTGAATTAACAAAGTCCCATACACAAGCCTTATGGAGTTGACAATGGTTATTGAACTTTGTTTTACAGTCTAGGTCGAAGAAATGTCTCGGGTTTTCAAACAAACAGCTTTCATTGTCTGTTTTTCTGGAGTCTTAGCCATGAAGTAAAACAAAATAGATGATACAGACATTCACGATGAAAAATCCTCAAATATTTAAAACATTTTTTTTTATGGGAACCTGTAACTAAAAAAAAATAAACTTCTTAAGCGACTGTTCCAAGTTTATCAAATTGAGTGTTTAATAGTCTTTCTCCCCAGGCTATCACTTCCATTACTTGCTCCAAGGGAAACTGGTAAAACATTTCTAATCCACGCTTTCTCCTATAACGTTTGGATAATGCAACTGTTCAGCTCCTTCCTGTCATAAAAACTAGAAATAGTGATTTCGAAAATCTTTCATAGGGATAGCTGAAAATCTCCGTTAAATTGCATTGCTTTCATTTTTGTAACAAAAAGGTGACAAGGAGGATAATTTTTTCAACCTTCTTCTGATTTGGGTAATTTTGAATTTATTATCCTGAATAAAATAGCTTTGACGAGATGGAACGAAAAAAGTCCTCGCTATAGTTCTTAAGTATTTGTAATGAGCAGGTTGTTTTTCCAAATTCCATTGCAAGTATTGATGATTAGGTTCAGTCAGTAAAAATCTTCTATTAAACAGCCATCATTGAACATTTTTCAGACTAACATATGGATTATCAGACAGCATGTAAAAATTAGGTCTAGCTCGAGTTAATTTATTTCGAAAATTGGTTTTTTGGTAATAATAGATTTTCACAAGTAAACGAAGCAATGACAAGCCTGACAAAGACTGAAAAAGTGGTCACTGATCCTAAAGAATTTGCTCTATCAATGAAAGTATCCCTTTAATTCAACAATTTTTAGACTAACATTTGGACTATCAGACAGCATGTAAAAACTTGACTAAATTAATTCGAACTTTGGTTTTTGGTAGTAATAGTTTTTACAAGTAAACAAAACCAATGGTAAGCCTGCCATAGAGTAAAAAAGTTATCTCTTATCCTAAAGAGTTTGCTCTATCAGTGAACGGATACATATCAAATGCTTTGTTACTAACTAACTATTCATTTGTTACTAACAGCCGACAAGTTGAACTCGTTCGATACTTGGATATATTCTATTGGCGTTGTAAGCCATGTCTTTTTAAAAGAAACTTCACGATTGGAGAATAGAGAATGTAGTAGATTGCTTACGTAGGTTAAGTAAGTTTGTTGTTCCTCAAATGAATCATCCACCGACTTTGTTTATGTTCTGCGT
Source organism: Symsagittifera roscoffensis (assembly GCF_963678635.1). NCBI lineage: Eukaryota > Metazoa > Xenacoelomorpha > Acoela > Convolutidae > Symsagittifera > Symsagittifera roscoffensis. Next base: position 46,753,425 of record NC_087063.1, on the reverse strand, counting down.
TTTCTTTTTTGAAAGAATCAAACAATCTTCCTTTGAATTAATAAAGATTTGAATTGAGATGGGTATCACGCATATCCAAGTAAAAATTCGCCTCTCAAATTCAAACTCAATGCTGCTTTCGTCTAGAGAAATATTAGAAACTATTTTTGTGTGTAAGATGAAACAATTGTTTCCAAATCTGGGACTTTAACAAAAATCTCCAAAGAAGAATTTGTAAAATTTCCGTACTGAAAATGACAACTTTGATATAAACTCAATTTTTTTTGTCAAAAATGTCTTTGCGAGAGCGACTGGTTTTCAAAGTACTTTTTCGAGAAATTGTTTTTCTAATTCTACGCTTGGATTTTTTTTTGTTTTTGTTCCAATCTTTTTTGCAAATATTTTGAGTTTTTTTGTCCACTGACAATTACTCTAATGTCTGGAGCAGCATATTCAAATGAATCTGCTCTGATTCTTTTCGCAGCTGGGTTTAATTAGTTTTTCAAAGAGGGAATTGCAGTTCTTCAAAATTTTCTGCAAGAGCACCAAAGCCTCTTGCACGCTGTCTTGCATGTCCACAAAAAATCGGAAAGTTAGCTGAACTCTGAGCAACCATTTCGTATGAAGTATAAATTAAAAATGATTCACCGAAATCTTGCAACTGGTGTACTTCCTACGGTCACAAAAGTTATTTTTTCACCTGTAGTAACCCTTAGTTCTAGTTTTTTGCTATGTAAAGAGTTTTTTTAATAATTTCCTGAAATGTAGAATCGTAAAGGATTGATAGCTCATGTACTGACCTGTAGATATTACGTTTTCATTTTTTTACTTTAGAAATGAAATGAATACAACACAGTAAAGGTGTTTTTGTATCACTTACTATAATATATTCTATAATATCACTATAAATCAGTAGGGAAATTGTTCTTATATTGTTGTAAGGATACTGAGGATACTGTGGAGATTTTCTTTTCGTTATATCCCTTGTCTGGTATTGCTCTAAATCGCAACCTAAAATTTGACCCAAATCAGCATTTTGAAAGATGAAGACTGATTGATCCTAAGGTAAATGGATGGCAATTTATTGTGTAATCTTATCTACTAATAGATAAATTCCGTTATATTCAAAATTTTGTGCGCCCATACGTTTTCGAATTTTGTCATTTATGGCTGCAACTTTATCAACAAAACTTAAATACAATCCAGGTTCAATATGCATTGGTTCAATCTTTCTTTTTTCCTCCGAGTTTTCTCCCATCTATGAAATCAAATTTTTCCTCAGTACCGTTTTTGTACAATAAAGTGTAAATTATTTCTAAAATAGTAACCTCCCATTCTCTTTTAAGATGTATCCGAGAGAAAATTTGTTGAAGAATTATGACTATATTTCGCATAACAATCAAAAGAAGCATTAGAAACTGTGAAATACTTCTTGTGAGTAAGATTAAATAATTTTTTCCAAATCTGGGATTTCATCAAAAGTCTTCAAAGAAGAGTTTGTAAAAATTCCGTACTGAAAATGATTACTTTGATATATACTCATTTTGTTTTGTCAAAAATGTCTTTGCGAGAGGGACTGGTTTTCTAACTACTTTTTCGAGATTTGGTTCTTCTAATTCTACGCTTGAATTTCTTTTTTCCACCTCCCAACTGTTTTTGAACTGTTTTTGTTCCATTTTTTGCAAATGATTTGAGTTTTTTTCGTCTACTTACATTTTCTCTAATCTCTGAAGCAGCAAATTCAAATAAATCTGCTCCGATTCTTTTTGCAATTTGGACTTATTATTTTTTAATAAAATGGATTGTAGTTCACCCAAGAATTTGTGCAAGAGCACCAAAGCTTCTTCCACGCTATCTATCAGTTTTATTATGACTTACCTTTGATCTGAACATTTCTCAGCACTTTTTCATAAAATTTTCCAAGAATTTCTCCTTTTTTGAGATCTTTGATGATGTATGTAGGAGTTTTTATCGTAGAGTTTGCCGAAATTTCAAAACTTCATCTGTAAACTGTGGCTAGTATGGTTTTTGGGAAAAAATATCAATTTTCGGAACTCCCACTCTTTCCCCCATTTTCAATTTTGGTTTAGTAAATTTCATGAGCGATTTGCTTCATAAATTGATAAAAAATGACTTTTTTTACATCTGTTGGATATTTTTGCATACATTGATTTCTACGACACTCAATGTATAAACAAGTTTTTGCAAATTGGGATTGAAATTTTCACCATGATCTTCAATGTAACGATATATTATTTGTTTTCAAGACTGAACTGCGCTCTCTGCGAATGCAGCTTTTGCTACACTCATTGTTGAGCAAACTTCAATGTCTTTCTCCTTGCAAAATTTTTTGAAAGTTCCCCAATATTCTGTTCCTCTATCAACCCAAAGTTTTTTAGGAGTAATTTTTTGAGAAACCTTTTTTTTGATAGCGTGTAAAGTGTCTTTGGCACACTTTAATTTCATTGTTTGAACTCTTGTTAGCTAACTTATTTACAAAAACCAAGTCCATTCACAGATTTTAATGATATTTCTAGAAAAAGCTTGAAGTCTTCAGAATAGCCTGATTGGTGGATGAATATTTCTATAGGATGTTTTGCTTAGTAAGAATTGTTCTAACTTCTTTTTTTATAAACCACTCGCTTTACTCAAGCTTTGAATAGAACCGTATGCAGCTCTACCCCTAGAATACAATCTGTTTATTCTTTCTTTTTCAGAATTTGAAAGGGATCCAAGTTCCTCTGTCGTTTGCTTTGGCCTTCGTGTTTATAACGAAATTAGGTGGAAGTTGAGTTGCTTCCAAAATAGTAAAAAAAAACAACCTGGAAAATTGGTGTGTTGTTTTGCTTTAGTGCACACACAAAGTCTACAATAGATTCTTTTGTATCTCGATTATCTAATATGATGTTGTCTGAGTGCTTGAGTTCAATTCTAGGAGAATTCAAAATTAAATCAGAAAGATGTTTATTTAAACTCGTTTTCAACCTTGCATTTACAGCACTGTAAATAGAATCAAATTTATTTGGTACAATCTCCTCTTTCTCTTGTTTTTTTTTGGAACTGTACTCTGTGGCTGATAAACTGAATACGGAATTAAGATAAACTGTTCCAAACTGTGCCAATTGCTTAATGACAAAAGGGGTGATTGTAGATATCAATTATAATCGTTTTGTTGAACTAAAAATAATTCTTATTTTGTGTGGAGGAGTTCTTGTTTTATGTTAACTCTGAAGATTATTAACTCTGAAAATCAGATATTTTACTACGTCTTCTTTCCGAAGATCTCGAAGTTCTCCTCTTGATAGGTTGACTAAACACTCGCTCAGAAATTGAATGAAACTTTGGGAGTATAGAGACGTAATGTGTACACATCGTCCAAAAACGTTGTCTCTTTTACAGCTGGTGAATAAAACTTTGTTGGAACTGAGCCACTATTAGAGCAATACCTAGGTGAATCAACTGTTTTTGGGGTTAAATCAATAAGTAAATGACCATAAGGAACAGATGTTGCATTTTGATACTACTCTTATCTTATAATTGAGATCCTAGATCTAGTTTTTTTTGAGTTAATGTATTGGATTGTTAAACATCTCTCGGCGACGTGAACAAGACTATGTGTGTATTTTGTAATACTACGTATGTTCCCTTTTTGCTTTGCTGAAATAAATTTTGTTTGATGTATATTGTATTCAGACCCTTGTGTCTCCCAGCATTGGCAGTTTTTACAAACTGTTTGGAGTTTGAATTTACTTCACAAGAATCATCAAATGAAAGCACATACTTAGTTCCGTTATTGGGAACATTTTCAATCAAGTCAAAGTCTACTCCTTGGATACATTTAAGGTTTTTTCTTTGCATTTGAACATAAGGAGGTTGTTAATGTTAATAAAAATAAAAAGTTTTGTCAAATGCTGGTTTAAAACACCAATATTCAACCACTCAAAAATAAGATGACGTTTTCCAGATCCACTTGGTCCAAATAGGGAAATAAAAGCTTGTTCTTTGTTAGATATCTTTTTTTCATAGCTTTGGAGGAAGAAGTAGAATATAACCGATTGTGCTTGATAAGATCCAAAATGTTGCTTCTTCACATGTTGTGGATAACATAAACCGAACGATTGCACATACTAGCATCAAAACTTTAACAAAAACTTGGCACCAAAAAACTAAAAGAGATCTAATACATGTACGTCCAAACAACTTCGATGATTTTTGTTCATAGTTTTGTTCATCAAAAACAAAATTTTCTTAAATTACGGGCCTGTCACTTTGATTCTCCATCTAAATCTAGAAAAAAAATTTGACCATGACATTTAATCGAAGTTAAAAAAAGGTAGTACAATAGGATTATTACGTTTTACAACTTAATAAAGAACATCAAGTCCATGTTCTGTATTCAAATGCTTTTCTTTCTGCACAGTGAAGACTTTTTGCATAACAAAATCGGTAGCTGCTACACCTTCAATCATATTCTTCATCTTTGAATATCAAATACAGAATTTTTGGGCAAGCGTAGTCATCCAAATTCATAATCTTTGTTCCAAAAAAATCTGACAGAATTTTTTCATTTTTCTTTTTGATTTTTCGCAAAATTTTCAGTTTCTGAGACTTATAGATTTTTTTCAATTTTTTTAAAGTTCAATATAATGTTAATAACCACTGTTCCAACTGATTCCAAGAAGATTGGGAATTTGTACGCCAAGAAGAAAAGAGGAAGAAAGGAATATCCCATAATTTGTCCATCCTTATAAACTCAAAATTCTTTCACCAAATTGTTTTCAATACAATCAGTATCCAAAACAACATGGCTCATTCTGTTAATTGTTTTATCAGGAGTTTTTTTGGTTCAAATTAAAAACAATCGAACAATGCATATACTGATGAAGCAATTATTTTAACAAATAAACAAAAAATTAATCCAGTCACGTCACCAAAAAACATAAGCTGGAGACCAGGTGGAACATAACAACACCCATGTCCTTTTTTTGTAGCAGATTTCACAGTTCCAGCAGAAAGATGTAGAATTGCAAGTAGTCTAAAAATTTGCAAAATTATAATCCATTCATGAATTTCCGTATGCAATTAGAACTCAAGAAGGAATTTTTTTAACCAATTCATTCAAATTTATGCACGGGTCCAAAACAAAACAGGTACAAAAAAATAAAATTTTTCTAATGGTATTTGCTGAAAAATCTTGCTTTATATGCTCAAGAACTCTTAGAATTTCATTGATTTTCTGTCCGTTCATTTTCTACATTTCATTCGTCAATAAAGATACAAGACTTCTTGAAAGTGTTCACATAACCAAGTAATGCAGGAAGTGTATCGAGTATTTTATCATCTTCTTCTCTTTGTAGTTGTAAACATTGATTAATTTTCCACTGATTTCATACTCTACGATTTTTTACAAGTTCTATTTTTTTTGGTGTGGGATCGGTACCTTATGTGAATTTTTCTTCTCTTTTTATGGGCAGTCCAAATAAAAAACGGGATATTTGTTAGTCTACGTCCAAATTCTGAAATTTTGGGTAATTTTGTAATTTTATAACAAATAGCGAAAACTTTTGGGACTTTTCTTGTATAGCAACATGAAAAAGTCCCAATTTACGGTGAAAATGTGAGGTTACATTTCTTGAAAAAGCAAGATTCCAGTTCATACTGTTCAACACAAATACTAGCTCAACAAATTGACTTGCTGTTTTTTTGAGTCGTCCCAACTCAATTTTTTATGAATAGTTGTAGCAGGTTTCAAAATAAATTTTCCCCTTGTACGATTTTTGGGACCAAGCAAATCTACCAATTTTTGTTTGATTTTTTGAGAATTCAATATAAATGAGACTAGTGTCTTTTCTTGTGTACATGTTTCAATACAAGAGCAGACTGATCAGATGAGGAAAATTGAGAGAATTTTTTTAAAGTGGAAAGTGGAAGTAAACAAAATGAGTCATTCAAATAACCATAAAAGGAAATAAAACTTTAAATGGAATTTTTGTGTGAAGTTTCTAAATATGGAATTGTGTAGGTGTTAGTGTTTCTAAATAAATCAAAAATTCTCAGCAAAAATCATTGTTCCTGATGAATGCTGCTATGTGTCAAGCACTTGCCAGCTTTTCAGAGATTTTTGTCGAAAATCGTTATTTATTTCCGTTTCCAATGATTTTTACAACCATAATGTTTGTGTCTCTACCCACAATTCTTAAGGTTCGTTGGAAACTTGTAAGCTCCACATATTTCCATTTGCTTCATCTTTCGATCAAATATTAAAACGATTTGGTAATTTTCATTTCACATACCAAATTATCGATTGTTTTGACACTCTGTACATAAACTCTTTTCGAATGTTATTTCATCAATGTTTCAATGTTATTTCATCAACTGGCTAAGTTTTCAATCAACTTGACCGCGCTGTTCATCACAATTTGAAATGGAAAAGAGCACTAAAAGCCCAGTGTTGCAAAGAAAAGACTGTTACGCAAAAAAATCAAACGTCAATATTCATGTTTTAACCAGAAACTAATTTCAACACACAAAGTATCGGTTCAGCTTTTCTGGAAAGAGATCTTAAAGTACAAAACTCAAAATATGAATATGGTTTGTAAAAAATAATTTACTGTTTTAATGATGGTTATGGATTTTTAAAAAGTGATCATGTCGAATTTTCAAAGAAAAATCATAAAACTTTTATTAATCCATCTATTTTGTCTCATATGCTTACCAAATCAACAAAAAATTTAAAGAAAAAGAAACAATTTCACCGTTATTAAAGAATTTGCAAAGTTCAGTTCATATTTTTTAGTAAGTTGTAATGTTTTTTTTCTGACTTCAAGAAACTGCAAAAAATGTTTGAGTTTTTTTTAACAAGATGCAAATGTTAATTCTTTTTTTTTCTACAAAATGCGAAAATTGTTTCTATTTTTTTTGACAAGATGCAAAAAATATTTCATGTTTTGACAAAATGCAAAAACTGTTTCAATTTTTTTGAGAAGACCCAAAATCTTTTCATTTTTTCACAAGTTGCAAAAAACCATCAGGTAGTCTTACTTCTGTACTAACTTTCTATTGTTTTTTTTCTGTAAATTGTGTGCAAACATAATCATGTGTGCAAATTTGAAGCACTACATTAGGTTGTTATCTAATTGTTTTTCAATGGTTTGCCCTGAACTTCTCATCTCTTCTCATAATTAAAATGAACTTAAAAAAAAACAATTAAATACAAAGAACGAAATAAGAATCAAACATCAATTATTTACAATAATATTCAATCAAAGAGCTGTCGAGCAGCAGAAAAAATCTGAAGGTTCTCTATAGAACGCAGAGCTGGACGAGGTTCCATATCTGGTGGTTTTCGTGGAGGGATGTTTTGAAGCCTCACTGTTTCTGAGAAGCTCTCATCTTCATCTTTCGTGATGGGGTTTTCGACTGATCCCATTTCCTCCTTCAAAGCAAGAAGTAAATCATTGACGATAATTAGGTTAGAAATATATTGATTCTCAGTTAGGCGTGAGGGGTAACTTCAACTCAATTGTGTGGGTTTAACCAATCAGAATTGATATTTCAGATTTGGTCTGTGGTCGTGTCCAATCAGATTTCAGCTTCCTTTTATGGAGTTTTTATATAAAAGTTGTGTCTAATTGGAATAAACTTTCCACTTTAGGATCTTCTTACATTTTGTCGTTTCCAGTCACAAAATAATCATTTATATTATGGTGGTGTATCTAATAGGAGATTTTTTAGGGACTTAAATCTTCCAAATAAGCAACATCACACACAAAAACAATCGCAAGAACAAATGACCATAACTTGTAAAAAATAACAAATATTGCCGATAAAAAAAAAGAAAATTAATACAAGTAAAATCTCCACAATTTTTTCCATCAAGTTAATTTTATTTCCAATTTCGATAACTCAAAGTTGATGAATTTTGTAACATTCGCCCAAATATCACACAGCGACGGAGCGTAGAAAAAGTACCTATCAACGACTGGCAGGCGTCAGTTACCTTAATTCTACTCGTTTTTCACCGTCTCGACCTTGCCAGTTGATTTTCTGGTCTGTTTAGGGCAAAGTAAAAAGTTACCATTTTTAGGCCATCAGTCAAACGACTTTTGATCAGCTTTCGTTTGCATGCGAACACAACCACATAGCTGAGTCTCGGATCCTCAGACTACGTGATTGTCATTAAAAACACGGCTCGAACAACCTATTTTATTACGTTTTTGTGTGACAGTTTTATATTAAATCCATTGGAGATGGATTGACCCTTTCCTTTTTCTATCTACTCATGCTCTGAAATATTAAATAATAACGGTGTTAATTACGATCTAGGACATTACAGCAGCTGTTATAGTTAGTTTACCCAGTCCCTTCACATATAACAGTCTCTGGGGGACCAAGCCTCCGCTCCCGTGATTTTCTTGAGATAACACTCTTATCTCCTATATTTCGTGTCCCGGGAGGGTTCCGTGGTATTTCTCTTCCCCCCACTGAAGCCTCCGTCTCCACAAATATCTGTCGCTAAGGTCCTTATCGTGTGTTCTTGCCACGATAAGAGGCTCCCTAATTTTTCTGTCTCTGATACAACCGTTCTTCACAATTTCTATCGTGGTTCTGATTTTCGTCTTTTTTATTCAAAATGGCCGTCTTTTTTCTATTTCTCAGAAATGTTCTTCTTCCGATCGAAATTTTAAAAATAAAAATTCTAGAACATTCTGACCCTCCGTCGCAACACTTTTCTGTTCATAAGGCCTTTAGTCACTTTTATTTCTGTCGCGGGAAGGTTATGCTGTGTCATCTGGCAGAATGGCACATACTCCCCGGACAAGTCCCCATCAATGTCCCTATTGATCGCACAACACCGGGTTATCGTCAAGTAGGTATCCAGTTTTCTATAACCAATCTTACAAATCGCATAAGAAAATGAAATTTATCTACTCCACCTCAACTCACTACGTGTTCACAAATGGCATCGTACTACATCTCACTGCCTTTCAACATCTTCACAAAATTTGCACCATGAGGAGTGTCCTAGATAAAATTTCTTTTCTGACTACTTACGTCGTCTTGTTATACAACTTCTTCTCGCTCTTTGTGATTAAAAAGTGGGACGTGGCACGGCCACGCACCCGTTAAAATTAACTTTACTTCACTCACCAAGTATAATCAGTCATTTATGCGGTCCTTTCCATATTAAAACTAAGAAACTCTGTGGCTAGGAAAGTTATTGAGTTACCCACCCTTCTCGAGCGAGTTTACTCAAACTTACCATGTCGCCACACAGTGAATTTGTGTCTTACACAGGTTAAAAACTTCAGTCGGGAATAAATAGGTAAATATACTCACCTATGCTCCTTATATACATACATAGATAGTAGTAACTAAAATCAACAAAATCAACAATTTTAACAATTGCAACATTTTCAAAGTTTGGTCTGACCAAACTAAATCAAAACAAAAAGTTTAACAAGTTCAATAATCAAAACTTGGTTGATTTGTTCAAGTTTTTACACACAAAGACAATCAAGTTTTTTCTCCTTCTCTTCTCTCCTTCGGTCATCTTCATTCCATCATTTCTCCATCCTGATGTTCAGCGTCACTGTCTTCCAGAACTTTCTCTAACATGTCCAGAGAGTTGCGGGCCGTGCCCCAACCCTCCTGTTCCAACAGCCTCGGTTTGCAACAAGGTAGCAAGTCCACATTCACCTTCTGCTCCCGGTTCCTGCAAAAGCTGTTGTGAAGACATAGGCTCACGTTTCGTTCTAGGTCAGCTCTTAAGACCTCTTTCTTCTCATCTTCAGTAACACAAGGCGTTCCAGCTACCCGCTTCACCGCTGTGGTGACCGCGTTTCTGTGCGTCAAGAATGCTCGTTTATAGGCTCCTGGTCCTATATCTAGCTGGAAAGATTGATAGGCTTCCGTATTCCTTGACATGTGACGCTTCGCGCGTTCATACATCCAAGATGTCATCACTGCACGGAACCAAGGCATCAATCTTTGCCTTGACCATATTCTTTCAATGGCTTTAGGTATTCTCAGAACCTTGCAGGTGGTTCTGAAAAGATCCAATTCACTACTCATTTTCACGTTGCTCAGCTGTTCAGGAGTCGGCACGGCCGTCTCCTGCTCACTGGTGTCTGCATTAGCCTCCAACCATCTCACTGCTAGCATGGCGCTAACCACCACGATTGACACTTGTTGATTCTGATCGGGCAACCCCGTGGAGTACAACTCCTCCACGTCCCAGACTAGGATCAGATTCCCGCGTTTAGGGTACCACAACGTCTGCGCCAAGCAGTGGCAAGGACACTCCCCATGGGTTCTCACTATGTTCCTTCGGGTCCGATACCCTGAGGCTCCCAATAACGGTTCCACTTCCATCAGGATTCTATGTAAATCGTCTTTCTCTTCTATGGTGGGGAATTCAGTGGGTAACGCTCCACTCGCTTTCTGTTTCTGGAACTCACTCACGTCTCCTTCGCCAATTGGACTATGATTCAGTGTATGTGTGGAAATTAAACGTTTTTGCTCAGGTTGAGCATTTCAACTGCTTCAGGGTGCGTTAGGTGAAGGCTCTCGAGAGTTCTCTGTATGAGGTGTTGGGGTGCTACTATTCTCTCATCGATTAGTAGGCAGTAGAAGAAGAGTGAGCTGATCAAGGTAAGGGGGGTTTGGTGGTTAGTGCCCCATCTTTCAAGATAGGGAATAGAGGATCCGGTCACCGACCTATGTATTAGGATAAGGTATAGATTTCCTATGTATTAATATAGGTTTAGGTTTTACCATAGGTTTGAGATGGTAAGATAATTTTTTTTTCAGAAAATTTGGCACCCGATCTTTAAATGTTATAAGATAGTGTATAGATTTTTCTATATAATAAACAGATTTTCAATGTATTAAGATCGGTTTTGCCATGATACGAGGTTTCAGATGGTAAGATGATAAGTTTCGAAAAATTTTCTGATGATACTTCCGTTTCTTAGCGAACTCCTACAATTTGTGATATATAGGGGCTATCTTTTCATACAAAGCTTCGGTATGGTAAGTTTTAGAGGGTAAGTTTCAAAAAAAAATATTTTTGAATTTAAAGCATGGGATCAAAAACTGATATATCACAGAATACTTAGCTTTGAAAAATATCTTTTAAATATTTATTTCATCTCATTTATTGTCCCTCAGGTTATCTGGGGAAAATAGTCAACAGGGAAATATCTTTGACAGTTTAATAATTCCCCTCCACGGGATATCACAGGAAAATTGACAGCTCCTCACGGTTGGTTAATTTTATATCACACTCATCTTCCATTCCCCAGGTTGTCTGGAGAAAAGATGACAGCTCCATCATACTTTTTAATTTTAGGACTTGTTTTATCATTTTGTCAAATAATTATCCCACGATCATATGACAGATGCATATTAGCATTTCTCCACGGAGTGAATTGCTTTTTTGATAGATTATAACATTAATTTTTTTTATTCGACCAATCAGATGCTTTTATCCAATTTCCGTTTTAAGCTCAACATGTTTGTTTACTTTGTCATATTTCTTGCAACGACTAATTTCAGTTATTTATTATCACTTGTCTTAAACCTTTCAAAAATGCTTTAAAGTTTTAAATTTTCATCCAAGTTTGTCAATTGGTTTTTCCCCGTTAAATTCTACACTAATTTTTGAGAAGATTATACAATTTACTAGAATATGGTTACAATTTTTGTAAATTTTTATATTCTATCGCTAATTGTTTCAACTGGGGACTACAACATCTATATTCCATCATCACTCACCAAGTGCTTCACCAAAAGGTTAGTTGCTAAGATCTTTTTCGAAAAAAAAATTAAGGATTTTACTGATTTAAAATACATAAAAAAATAACAATTCCTTAAATCGCTTAGTAATATTACTGCAAAGGCTTACACTTATAATTAAAAAGTTCACTTTTATAAAAAAAAAAATTGTGATATTTAAAACATGCACATCATCGACATAATTGAAGTTCTTCTGGAAGAACTTAAAAAGAAGAAATTCTGAAAAAATTCGCAAAATCCACATAATTTATCAGTTTTTTTTAGATTTTGAGGGAGGAACCATTCGTCGATTTTTTTTTGACAAATGGAGCAAGTTGATCTCTTTTCAACCAAAGAATCAGCAAAGTAGTATTTTTGTCCATCCGAGCAATCATGATCCAGTGTTCTCCTCTAATATTGCTTGCGGCTGAGTGAGCAATTGCAAAAAAGTATTTTGTTAGTTGAGGTACTTTATCAGAGGGGTAAGATCCCATGTACTTAAACCTGAGCTCAGGATATTTTTCAATATTTTGCAGAAGTGAAAATTTATCCATCTTTGCAAATGTAGGCTGATTTACATCTAAAATTGAAAAAATTGATAGTTTGAGAGTGCATTTTATGATGAAAAAAGAAAGATTAATAACTTACTCGCATTTAGGTATTGAATTAACAAAGTCCCATACACAAGCCTTATGGAGTTGACAATGGTTATTGAACTTTGTTTTACAGTCTAGGTCGAAGAAATGTCTCGGGTTTTCAAACAAACAGCTTTCATTGTCTGTTTTTCTGGAGTCTTAGCCATGAAGTAAAACAAAATAGATGATACAGACATTCACGATGAAAAATCCTCAAATATTTAAAACATTTTTTTTTATGGGAACCTGTAACTAAAAAAAAATAAACTTCTTAAGCGACTGTTCCAAGTTTATCAAATTGAGTGTTTAATAGTCTTTCTCCCCAGGCTATCACTTCCATTACTTGCTCCAAGGGAAACTGGTAAAACATTTCTAATCCACGCTTTCTCCTATAACGTTTGGATAATGCAACTGTTCAGCTCCTTCCTGTCATAAAAACTAGAAATAGTGATTTCGAAAATCTTTCATAGGGATAGCTGAAAATCTCCGTTAAATTGCATTGCTTTCATTTTTGTAACAAAAAGGTGACAAGGAGGATAATTTTTTCAACCTTCTTCTGATTTGGGTAATTTTGAATTTATTATCCTGAATAAAATAGCTTTGACGAGATGGAACGAAAAAAGTCCTCGCTATAGTTCTTAAGTATTTGTAATGAGCAGGTTGTTTTTCCAAATTCCATTGCAAGTATTGATGATTAGGTTCAGTCAGTAAAAATCTTCTATTAAACAGCCATCATTGAACATTTTTCAGACTAACATATGGATTATCAGACAGCATGTAAAAATTAGGTCTAGCTCGAGTTAATTTATTTCGAAAATTGGTTTTTTGGTAATAATAGATTTTCACAAGTAAACGAAGCAATGACAAGCCTGACAAAGACTGAAAAAGTGGTCACTGATCCTAAAGAATTTGCTCTATCAATGAAAGTATCCCTTTAATTCAACAATTTTTAGACTAACATTTGGACTATCAGACAGCATGTAAAAACTTGACTAAATTAATTCGAACTTTGGTTTTTGGTAGTAATAGTTTTTACAAGTAAACAAAACCAATGGTAAGCCTGCCATAGAGTAAAAAAGTTATCTCTTATCCTAAAGAGTTTGCTCTATCAGTGAACGGATACATATCAAATGCTTTGTTACTAACTAACTATTCATTTGTTACTAACAGCCGACAAGTTGAACTCGTTCGATACTTGGATATATTCTATTGGCGTTGTAAGCCATGTCTTTTTAAAAGAAACTTCACGATTGGAGAATAGAGAATGTAGTAGATTGCTTACGTAGGTTAAGTAAGTTTGTTGTTCCTCAAATGAATCATCCACCGACTTTGTTTATGTTCTGCGTTTTCTTTTTTGAAAGAATCAAACAATCTTCCTTTGAATTAATAAAGATTTGAATTGAGATGGGTATCACGCATATCCAAGTAAAAATTCGCCTCTCAAATTCAAACTCAATGCTGCTTTCGTCTAGAGAAATATTAGAAACTATTTTTGTGTGTAAGATGAAACAATTGTTTCCAAATCTGGGACTTTAACAAAAATCTCCAAAGAAGAATTTGTAAAATTTCCGTACTGAAAATGACAACTTTGATATAAACTCAATTTTTTTTGTCAAAAATGTCTTTGCGAGAGCGACTGGTTTTCAAAGTACTTTTTCGAGAAATTGTTTTTCTAATTCTACGCTTGGATTTTTTTTTGTTTTTGTTCCAATCTTTTTTGCAAATATTTTGAGTTTTTTTGTCCACTGACAATTACTCTAATGTCTGGAGCAGCATATTCAAATGAATCTGCTCTGATTCTTTTCGCAGCTGGGTTTAATTAGTTTTTCAAAGAGGGAATTGCAGTTCTTCAAAATTTTCTGCAAGAGCACCAAAGCCTCTTGCACGCTGTCTTGCATGTCCACAAAAAATCGGAAAGTTAGCTGAACTCTGAGCAACCATTTCGTATGAAGTATAAATTAAAAATGATTCACCGAAATCTTGCAACTGGTGTACTTCCTACGGTCACAAAAGTTATTTTTTCACCTGTAGTAACCCTTAGTTCTAGTTTTTTGCTATGTAAAGAGTTTTTTTAATAATTTCCTGAAATGTAGAATCGTAAAGGATTGATAGCTCATGTACTGACCTGTAGATATTACGTTTTCATTTTTTTACTTTAGAAATGAAATGAATACAACACAGTAAAGGTGTTTTTGTATCACTTACTATAATATATTCTATAATATCACTATAAATCAGTAGGGAAATTGTTCTTATATTGTTGTAAGGATACTGAGGATACTGTGGAGATTTTCTTTTCGTTATATCCCTTGTCTGGTATTGCTCTAAATCGCAACCTAAAATTTGACCCAAATCAGCATTTTGAAAGATGAAGACTGATTGATCCTAAGGTAAATGGATGGCAATTTATTGTGTAATCTTATCTACTAATAGATAAATTCCGTTATATTCAAAATTTTGTGCGCCCATACGTTTTCGAATTTTGTCATTTATGGCTGCAACTTTATCAACAAAACTTAAATACAATCCAGGTTCAATATGCATTGGTTCAATCTTTCTTTTTTCCTCCGAGTTTTCTCCCATCTATGAAATCAAATTTTTCCTCAGTACCGTTTTTGTACAATAAAGTGTAAATTATTTCTAAAATAGTAACCTCCCATTCTCTTTTAAGATGTATCCGAGAGAAAATTTGTTGAAGAATTATGACTATATTTCGCATAACAATCAAAAGAAGCATTAGAAACTGTGAAATACTTCTTGTGAGTAAGATTAAATAATTTTTTCCAAATCTGGGATTTCATCAAAAGTCTTCAAAGAAAAGTTTGTAAAAATTCCGTACTGAAAATGATTACTTTGATATATACTCATTTTGTTTTGTCAAAAATGTCTTTGCGAGAGGGACTGGTTTTCTAACTACTTTTTCGAGATTTGGTTCTTCTAATTCTACGCTTGAATTTCTTTTTTCCACCTCCCAACTGTTTTTGAACTGTTTTTGTTCCATTTTTTTGCAAATGATTTGAGTTTTTTTCGTCTACTTACATTTTCTCTAATCTCTGAAGCAGCAAATTCAAATAAATCTGCTCCGATTCTTTTTGCAATTTGGACTTATTATTTTTTAATAAAATGGATTGTAGTTCACCCAAGAATTTGTGCAAGAGCACCAAAGCTTCTTCCACGCTATCTATCAGTTTTATTATGACTTACTTTTGATCTGAACATTTCTCAGCACTTTTTCATAAAATTTTCCAAGAATTTCTCCTTTTTTGAGATCTTTGATGATGTATGTAGGAGTTTTTATCGTAGAGTTTGCCGAAATTTCAAAACTTCATCTGTAAACTGTGGCTAGTATGGTTTTTGGGAAAAAATATCAATTTTCGGAACTCCCACTCTTTCCCCCATTTTCAATTTTGGTTTAGTAAATTTCATGAGCGATTTGCTTCATAAATTGATAAAAAATGACTTTTTTTACATCTGTTGGATATTTTTGCATACATTGATTTCTACGACACTCAATGTATAAACAAGTTTTTGCAAATTGGGATTGAAATTTTCACCATGATCTTCAATGTAACGATATATTATTTGTTTTCAAGACTGAACTGCGCTCTCTGCGAATGCAGCTTTTGCTACACTCATTGTTGAGCAAACTTCAATGTCTTTCTCCTTGCAAAATTTTTTGAAAGTTCCCCAATATTCTGTTCCTCTATCAACCCAAAGTTTTTTAGGAGTAATTTTTTGAGAAACCTTTTTTTTGATAGCGTGTAAAGTGTCTTTGGCACACTTTAATTTCATTGTTTGAACTCTTGTTAGCTAACTTATTTACAAAAACCAAGTCCATTCACAGATTTTAATGATATTTCTAGAAAAAGCTTGAAGTCTTCAGAATAGCCTGATTGGTGGATGAATATTTCTATAGGATGTTTTGCTTAGTAAGAATTGTTCTAACTTCTTTTTTTATAAACCACTCGCTTTACTCAAGCTTTGAATAGAACCGTATGCAGCTCTACCCCTAGAATACAATCTGTTTATTCTTTCTTTTTCAGAATTTGAAAGGGATCCAAGTTCCTCTGTCGTTTGCTTTGGCCTTCGTGTTTATAACGAAATTAGGTGGAAGTTGAGTTGCTTCCAAAATAGTAAAAAAAACAACCTGGAAAATTGGTGTGTTGTTTTGCTTTAGTGCACACACAAAGTCTACAATAGATTCTTTTGTATCTCGATTATCTAATATGATGTTGTCTGAGTGCTTGAGTTCAATTCTAGGAGAATTCAAAATTAAATCAGAAAGATGTTTATTTAAACTCGTTTTCAACCTTGCATTTACAGCACTGTGAATAGAATCAAATTTATTTGGTACAATCTCCTCTTTCTCTTGTTTTTTTTTGGAACTGTACTCTGTGGCTGATAAACTGAATACGGAATTAAGATAAACTGTTCCAAACTGTGCCAATTGCTTAATGACAAAAGGGGTGATTGTAGATATCAATTATAATCGTTTTGTTGAACTAAAAATAATTCTTATTTTGTGTGGAGGAGTTCTTGTTTTATGTTAACTCTGAAGATTATTAACTCTGAAAATCAGATATTTTACTACGTCTTCTTTCCGAAGATCTCGAAGTTCTCCTCTTGATAGGTTGACTAAACACTCGCTCAGAAATTGAATGAAACTTTGGGAGTATAGAGACGTAATGTGTACACATCGTCCAAAAACGTTGTCTCTTTTACAGCTGGTGAATAAAACTTTGTTGGAACTGAGCCACTATTAGAGCAATACCTAGGTGAATCAACTGTTTTTGGGGTTAAATCAATAAGTAAATGACCATAAGGAACAGATGTTGCATTTTGATACTACTCTTATCTTATAATTGAGATCCTAGATCTAGTTTTTTTTGAGTTAATGTATTGGATTGTTAAACATCTCTCGGCGACGTGAACAAGACTATGTGTGTATTTTGTAATACTACGTATGTTCCCTTTTTGCTTTGCTGAAATAAATTTTGTTTGATGTATATTGTATTCAGACCCTTGTGTCTCCCAGCATTGGCAGTTTTTACAAACTGTTTGGAGTTTGAATTTACTTCACAAGAATCATCAAATGAAAGCACATACTTAGTTCCGTTATTGGGAACATTTTCAATCAAGTCAAAGTCTACTCCTTGGATACATTTAAGGTTTTTTCTTTGCATTTGAACATAAGGAGGTTGTTAATGTTAATAAAAATAAAAAGTTTTGTCAAATGCTGGTTTAAAACACCAATATTCAACCACTCAAAAATAAGATGACGTTTTCCAGATCCACTTGGTCCAAATAGGGAAATAAAAGCTTGTTCTTTGTTAGATATCTTTTTTTCATAGCTTTGGAGGAAGAAGTAGAATATAACCGATTGTGCTTGATAAGATCCAAAATGTTGCTTCTTCACATGTTGTGGATAACATAAACCGAACGATTGCACATACTAGCATCAAAACTTTAACAAAAACTTGGCGCCAAAAAACTAAAAGAGATCTAATACATGTACGTCCAAACAACTTCGATGATTTTTGTTCATAGTTTTGTTCATCAAAAACAAAATTTTCTTAAATTACGGGCCTGTCACTTTGATTCTCCATCTAAATCTAGAAAGAAAATTTGACCATGACATTTAATCGAAGTTAAAAAAAGGTAGTACAATAGGATTATTACGTTTTACAACTTAATAAAGAACATCAAGTCCATGTTCTGTATTCAAATGCTTTTCTTTCTGCACAGTGAAGACTTTTTGCATAACAAAATCGGTAGCTGCTACACCTTCAATCATATTCTTCATCTTTGAATATCAAATACAGAATTTTTGGGCAAGCGTAGTCATCCAAATTCATAATCTTTGTTCCAAAAAAATCTGACAGAATTTTTTCATTTTTCTTTTTGATTTTTCGCAAAATTTTCAGTTTCTGAGACTTATAGATTTTTTTCAATTTTTTTAAAGTTCAATATAATGTTAATAACCACTGTTCCAACTGATTCCAAGAAGATTGGGAATTTGTACGCCAAGAAGAAAAGAGGAAGAAAGGAATATCCCATAATTTGTCCATCCTTATAAACTCAAAATTCTTTCACCAAATTGTTTTCAATACAATCAGTATCCAAAACAACATGGCTCATTCTGTTAATTGTTTTATCAGGAGTTTTTTTGGTTCAAATTAAAAACAATCGAACAATGCATATACTGATGAAGCAATTATTTTAACAAATAAACAAAAAATTAATCCAGTCACGTCACCAAAAAACATAAGCTGGAGACCAGGTGGAACATAACAACACCCATGTCCTTTTTTGTAGCAGATTTCACAGTTCCAGCAGAAAGATGTAGAATCGCAAGTAGTCTAAAAAATTTGCAAAATTATAATCCATTCATGAATTTCCGTATGCAATTAGAACTCAAGAAGGAATTTTTTTAACCAATTCATTCAAATTTATGCACGGGTCCAAAACAAAACAGGTACAAAAAAATAAAATTTTTCTAATGGTATTTGCTGAAAAATCTTGCTTTATATGCTCAAGAACTCTTAGAATTTCATTGATTTTCTGTCCGTTCATTTTCTACATTTCATTCGTCAATAAAGATACAAGACTTCTTGAAAGTGTTCACATAACCAAGTAATGCAGGAAGTGTATCGAGTATTTTATCATCTTCTTCTCTTTGTAGTTGTAAACATTGATTAATTTTCCACTGATTTCATACTCTACGATTTTTTACAAGTTCTATTTTTTTTGGTGTGGGATCGGTACCTTATGTGAATTTTTCTTCTCTTTTTATGGGCAGTCCAAATAAAAAACGGGATATTTGTTAGTCTACGTCCAAATTCTGAAATTTTGGGTAATTTTGTAATTTTATAACAAATAGCGAAAACTTTTGGGACTTTTCTTGTATAGCAACATGAAAAAGTCCCAATTTACGGTGAAAATGTGAGGTTACATTTCTTGAAAAAGCAAGATTCCAGTTCATACTGTTCAACACAAATACTAGCTCAACAAATTGACTTGCTGTTTTTTTGAGTCGTCCCAACTCAATTTTTTATGAATAGTTGTAGCAGGTTTCAAAATAAATTTTCCCCTTGTACGATTTTTGGGACCAAGCAAATCTACCAATTTTTGTTTGATTTTTTGAGAATTCAATATAAATGAGACTAGTGTCTTTTCTTGTGTACATGTTTCAATACAAGAGCAGACTGATCAGATGAGGAAAATTGAGAGAATTTTTTTAAAGTGGAAAGTGGAAGTAAACAAAATGAGTCATTCAAATAACCATAAAAGGAAATAAAACTTTAAATGGAATTTTTGTGTGAAGTTTCTAAATATGGAATTGTGTAGGTGTTAGTGTTTCTAAATAAATCAAAAATTCTCAGCAAAAATCATTGTTCCTGATGAATGCTGCTATGTGTCAAGCACTTGCCAGCTTTTCAGAGATTTTTGTCGAAAATCGTTATTTATTTCCGTTTCCAATGATTTTTACAACCATAATGTTTGTGTCTCTACCCACAATTCTTAAGGTTCGTTGGAAACTTGTAAGCTCCACATATTTCCATTTGCTTCATCTTTCGATCAAATATTAAAACGATTTGGTAATTTTCATTTCACATACCAAATTATCGATTGTTTTGACACTCTGTACATAAACTCTTTTCGAATGTTATTTCATCAATGTTTCAATGTTATTTCATCAACTGGCTAAGTTTTCAATCAACTTGACCGCGCTGTTCATCACAATTTGAAATGGAAAAGAGCACTAAAAGCCCAGTGTTGCAAAGAAAAGACTGTTACGCAAAAAAATCAAACGTCAATATTCATGTTTTAACCAGAAACTAATTTCAACACACAAAGTATCGGTTCAGCTTTTCTGGAAAGAGATCTTAAAGTACAAAACTCAAAATATGAATATGGTTTGTAAAAAATAATTTACTGTTTTAATGATGGTTATGGATTTTTAAAAAGTGATCATGTCGAATTTTCAAAGAAAAATCATAAAACTTTTATTAATCCATCTATTTTGTCTCATATGCTTACCAAATCAACAAAAAATTTAAAGAAAAAGAAACAATTTCACCGTTATTAAAGAATTTGCAAAGTTCAGTTCATATTTTTTAGTAAGTTGTAATGTTTTTTTTCTGACTTCAAGAAACTGCAAAAAATGTTTGAGTTTTTTTTAACAAGATGCAAATGTTAATTCTTTTTTTTTCTACAAAATGCGAAAATTGTTTCTATTTTTTTTGACAAGATGCAAAAAATATTTCATGTTTTGACAAAATGCAAAAACTGTTTCAATTTTTTTGAGAAGACCCAAAATCTTTTCATTTTTTCACAAGTTGCAAAAAACCATCAGGTAGTCTTACTTCTGTACTAACTTTCTATTGTTTTTTTTCTGTAAATTGTGTGCAAACATAATCATGTGTGCAAATTTGAAGCACTACATTAGGTTGTTATCTAATTGTTTTTCAATGGTTTGCCCTGAACTTCTCATCTCTTCTCATAATTAAAATGAACTTAAAAAAAAACAATTAAATACAAAGAACGAAATAAGAATCAAACATCAATTATTTACAATAATATTCAATCAAAGAGCTGTCGAGCAGCAGAAAAAATCTGAAGGTTCTCTATAGAACGCAGAGCTGGACGAGGTTCCATATCTGGTGGTTTTCGTGGAGGGATGTTTTGAAGCCTCACTGTTTCTGAGAAGCTCTCATCTTCATCTTTCGTGATGGGGTTTTCGACTGATCCCATTTCCTCCTTCAAAGCAAGAAGTAAATCATTGACGATAATTAGGTTAGAAATATATTGATTCTCAGTTAGGCGTGAGGGGTAACTTCAACTCAATTGTGTGGGTTTAACCAATCAGAATTGATATTTCAGATTTGGTCTGTGGTCGTGTCCAATCAGATTTCAGCTTCCTTTTATGGAGTTTTTATATAAAAGTTGTGTCTAATTGGAATAAACTTTCCACTTTAGGATCTTCTTACATTTTGTCGTTTCCAGTCACAAAATAATCATTTATATTATGGTGGTGTATCTAATAGGAGATTTTTTAGGGACTTAAATCTTCCAAATAAGCAACATCACACACAAAAACAATCGCAAGAACAAATGACCATAACTTGTAAAAAATAACAAATATTGCCGATAAAAAAAAAGAAAATTAATACAAGTAAAATCTCCACAATTTTTTCCATCAAGTTAATTTTATTTCCAATTTCGATAACTCAAAGTTGATGAATTTTGTAACATTCGCCCAAATATCACACAGCGACGGAGCGTAGAAAAAGTACCTATCAACGACTGGCAGGCGTCAGTTACCTTAATTCTACTCGTTTTTCACCGTCTCGACCTTGCCAGTTGATTTTCTGGTCTGTTTAGGGCAAAGTAAAAAGTTACCATTTTTAGGCCATCAGTCAAACGACTTTTGATCAGCTTTCGTTTGCATGCGAACACAACCACATAGCTGAGTCTCGGATCCTCAGACTACGTGATTGTCATTAAAAACACGGCTCGAACAACCTATTTTATTACGTTTTTGTGTGACAGTTTTATATTAAATCCATTGGAGATGGATTGACCCTTTCCTTTTTCTATCTACTCATGCTCTGAAATATTAAATAATAACGGTGTTAATTACGATCTAGGACATTACAGCAGCTGTTATAGTTAGTTTACCCAGTCCCTTCACATATAACAGTCTCTGGGGGACCAAGCCTCCGCTCCCGTGATTTTCTTGAGATAACACTCTTATCTCCTATATTTCGTGTCCCGGGAGGGTTCCGTGGTATTTCTCTTCCCCCCACTGAAGCCTCCGTCTCCACAAATATCTGTCGCTAAGGTCCTTATCGTGTGTTCTTGCCACGATAAGAGGCTCCCTAATTTTTCTGTCTCTGATACAACCGTTCTTCACAATTTCTATCGTGGTTCTGATTTTCGTCTTTTTTATTCAAAATGGCCGTCTTTTTTCTATTTCTCAGAAATGTTCTTCTTCCGATCGAAATTTTAAAAATAAAAATTCTAGAACATTCTGACCCTCCGTCGCAACACTTTTCTGTTCATAAGGCCTTTAGTCACTTTTATTTCTGTCGCGGGAAGGTTATGCTGTGTCATCTGGCAGAATGGCACATACTCCCCGGACAAGTCCCCATCAATGTCCCTATTGATCGCACAACACCGGGTTATCGTCAAGTAGGTATCCAGTTTTCTATAACCAATCTTACAAATCGCATAAGAAAATGAAATTTATCTACTCCACCTCAACTCACTACGTGTTCACAAATGGCATCGTACTACATCTCACTGCCTTTCAACATCTTCACAAAATTTGCACCATGAGGAGTGTCCTAGATAAAATTTCTTTTCTGACTACTTACGTCGTCTTGTTATACAACTTCTTCTCGCTCTTTGTGATTAAAAAGTGGGACGTGGCACGGCCACGCACCCGTTAAAATTAACTTTACTTCACTCACCAAGTATAATCAGTCATTTATGCGGTCCTTTCCATATTAAAACTAAGAAACTCTGTGGCTAGGAAAGTTATTGAGTTACCCACCCTTCTCGAGCGAGTTTACTCAAACTTACCATGTCGCCACACAGTGAATTTGTGTCTTACACAGGTTAAAAACTTCAGTCGGGAATAAATAGGTAAATATACTCACCTATGCTCCTTATATACATACATAGATAGTAGTAACTAAAATCAACAAAATCAACAATTTTAACAATTGCAACATTTTCAAAGTTTGGTCTGACCAAACTAAATCAAAACAAAAAGTTTAACAAGTTCAATAATCAAAACTTGGTTGATTTGTTCAAGTTTTTACACACAAAGACAATCAAGTTTTTTCTCCTTCTCTTCTCTCCTTCGGTCATCTTCATTCCATCATTTCTCCATCCTGATGTTCAGCGTCACTGTCTTCCAGAACTTTCTCTAACATGTCCAGAGAGTTGCGGGCCGTGCCCCAACCCTCCTGTTCCAACAGCCTCGGTTTGCAACAAGGTAGCAAGTCCACATTCACCTTCTGCTCCCGGTTCCTGCAAAAGCTGTTGTGAAGACATAGGCTCACGTTTCGTTCTAGGTCAGCTCTTAAGACCTCTTTCTTCTCATCTTCAGTAACACAAGGCGTTCCAGCTACCCGCTTCACCGCTGTGGTGACCGCGTTTCTGTGCGTCAAGAATGCTCGTTTATAGGCTCCTGGTCCTATATCTAGCTGGAAAGATTGATAGGCTTCCGTATTCCTTGACATGTGACGCTTCGCGCGTTCATACATCCAAGATGTCATCACTGCACGGAACCAAGGCATCAATCTTTGCCTTGACCATATTCTTTCAATGGCTTTAGGTATTCTCAGAACCTTGCAGGTGGTTCTGAAAAGATCCAATTCACTACTCATTTTCACGTTGCTCAGCTGTTCAGGAGTCGGCACGGCCGTCTCCTGCTCACTGGTGTCTGCATTAGCCTCCAACCATCTCACTGCTAGCATGGCGCTAACCACCACGATTGACACTTGTTGATTCTGATCGGGCAACCCCGTGGAGTACAACTCCTCCACGTCCCAGACTAGGATCAGATTCCCGCGTTTAGGGTACCACAACGTCTGCGCCAAGCAGTGGCAAGGACACTCCCCATGGGTTCTCACTATGTTCCTTCGGGTCCGATACCCTGAGGCTCCCAATAACGGTTCCACTTCCATCAGGATTCTATGTAAATCGTCTTTCTCTTCTATGGTGGGGAATTCAGTGGGTAACGCTCCACTCGCTTTCTGTTTCTGGAACTCACTCACGTCTCCTTCGTTCAGTCTCATGAACTCTTCGCCCACAACGTCTTGCAACTCGCCTTCGGATCTCTTCGGGACTGCCCGAAAGATCTTTGCCAACAAGTCATATGACCTCTCTGACATTCTGGCCAACCTCACGCACTTTGGCACAGAGAAAAGTTGGTCAACCAACACTTGTTGCGTCCTCGCATCCATCACCACCATGTGCGTAGGATACTTGCTATTACAATACGGCGCTGAGCTTGAACCCACCATATATTTTGAACCAGTAGGTCTGTGATAGGCTTCACTATCCTTCAGATTCATTTCTTTCTCTAGGGCTTCTCGCCAGCCTCCAATCTTTTGTTCTGTCTGTAATGCTCCAGGGAATATTTCCACGCTGAGGGACGTCACTAGCTCATGGGCACGCTCCAAGCGCTCGAGCGACTCTATCGAACTCGTCATGCTGCAAAATCCCAAGGCTGTGATCAGGTTTACGTCCGTCACCCCATGGCAGTCTGCGACCAACTCCATGGCACTCTTATCTGACATGCTCAATCTTCCGTACAATCGTGCCAGTTGTCGATGCTGCTCGCTTAGCGTAATCAGGCAGTGTCCCAGGTTACAAACATGTCCTTCCATCCCACTGTGTTGAGCCAAGCATGTGCCTTGCTTCAACCAATTACTCGATGTACCTTCCTCGGACAGCTCCGTGGACGGGTTGCTCTTCTTCTTCGTCAATCTCATGGCCAGCAGGTGTTGTATCATGGCCAGATCATGTAGACTCGCATCATCATCCCGGTCTAACATGATATCCGCGGTCATGTCCCAGATTAAGCCTGCGTTAGGATGGGGACACCAGGAAGGTTTCATGAGTTCCCACATCACTACTAGACTGGTTTTCAAGGGACCGTCCCAAGAACCACAATCAAAACTCACTTGCCCCTTTAGCTCGGGAATCGAGGGCTCGACTACTCGTTCTTCCAAAATACTTCCAAGCTTGGGTTGTTCCACCATCAACATTCCAATTTCCTTAATCCGTTCAACCCAGAAGTTGAGCACTGTGACTTGCTCGTAGTCGAAGTATGCTTCCCTGGCTTCTTCGTTCACGAAGGGATTATACGCCATCCCTGGTATACCAGACACGTATTGGAACGACTTCAGTTTCCCTAGTGTTGCAAACTCTTTTTGTCCTCTGGCCGCTTCAATCAAGTCTCTGCTCACTCTCAATTCTTTGTTGGAGTATCTTCTCACCTCTTCCAACTTGCGATAGCTTTCCATATCATTCGACTCCTTGCTTGGCACGGTCAATGGCATGTCCTGATATAGCTCTAGGAGTGCCCTAAGGAAGTTCCTTTCGCAATCAACTCCCTTTTGCCGAATGATCTTTATACATTCTCCCAACACAGGAGTGGGGATGCGATCCACCACGAACCTGACAAAGCAAAGGGCATCCTTACGCTTAGCCCATGCTATCGCTGAATCGTCTTTCGAAATCAATGCTCGTAGAGCTTCCATTAACTCTAGCTCCTGTTCTCGTGATTTCGAGTCATTACTGGCTTCATACTCCGCCTTTTTGATGCCCATCAAGCACCAAGCCAGTCGTATTTGCAGATCAGTTCTCACGCAAGGATGAGCCAGGTATGCTGCCACAGTAGCAGGTGCATTCATCGTCTCATCGAAGTATTTCTGGAGGGCCGCCCTCCAAGAAATTTCTAGCAGTTTTTCCAATCCGATTTCGTTCGCTTCTGATGACATCACTGTGCCGTACTCTCTTCGATTGAAGTTAGAGTTCTCCGTAAGCCCCTTCAAATATTCTTGCATGGCTCTCTTCTCGCTCCAAGCCATCAGGTGCCCTCTCGCGGAGTTCCTCGCTTTCAACATCTCCACATAACCCCCTGCCGGATCTCCCATATGGACCGATTCCGGCACAGTTATTCGACTGTACTCGACCACGTCGAGTTGTCCTTCCAGTTTCAACTTGGCCATGTTGATTCGCGAGGGCCTATAATCTTCAAGTCCTCCAGATCCACATTGACTGATTACTTCCATTTCTAACTTAGTGTCTGCCAGGGTTCGCGCCGTCTTCTTCGACCTTGTGGCGGTTACGGTCAGACCTGCCAAGAGCATAGGGGGTATCAGATTCTCTTTTTCTCCCCCTGTCAGTGTTGTACTATCTCCCTGCCCGCTCTCGCCTGAACGACCTGCGCTCGTTAAAGAGGTCACCACTGCGTTGGCTCTTGACTTCACCACTCTCGGGTTCATGGCTCGACTTCCTGTCTTCCCTTTTAGTCGCTTCAGCCCTTTCCTGGCTCGTCTGACAGGTAATTTCTTTGCAACATGCTGATCATCGGCACTGTCTTCTGTTACTGACTCGGTCAGAACATCCGACTCCATGGAGCTCACTATTTTTTCCAGGACCTCACGCATGATGGGTTGGTTCAATCCCACCTTCATTATGGACTGCGTCCCATATCGCCTTATCACGTCCCAAGATTTCTCCATGAAGTTTACTCGGCTCCAGATTGCTCCTGTCTTGCCTTCCAACTCCATTT
Organism: Symsagittifera roscoffensis; assembly: GCF_963678635.1. Classification (NCBI taxonomy): domain Eukaryota; kingdom Metazoa; phylum Xenacoelomorpha; order Acoela; family Convolutidae; genus Symsagittifera; species Symsagittifera roscoffensis. The sequence continues at coordinate 46,726,716 of NC_087063.1, read as the reverse complement.
GATATCTTTCCCATTCTTCTTCTGGTAATGTGCTGATGAACGATATCTTCATTGACTCTTCGATTTTCCTCCTCCTTGGTGATTCATAAAGCAGTTTCTGCGGATCCCTGCTTTGGCACTCTCTAGCCTGGCTTATTGGGTCTATCGGAGATAGATCGGCCGACGCCTCTTTTGTAGGAGACATGAAGGACGATGGTGCCATTAGCAATAAACTCCCATCGACTTCCCCATCGTCGTCTTCACTGAACCGGTATTCTAGCAAGTCCCTTTCCAACGCTCCTAGATCGGTCTCTCCCGGTTTCTCCGTCTTACTTCCGGTCCCATCATCGTTATCGTCCTGATCCATCAATTCATCGTCGTCCGCATCAGGTTTCGGCCTAGGTCCCGAGGGTCCTTGTCGCGCGTCTGTGCCCGAATCCGGCCGAGCCGGTACGGTCATGTCTCCTGCATGATAAAACAATTCATCATCGACCAGGAACTCTACCAACTCCTCGCCATGTGGGGCCAGGTCCTCTATCGTTATATATGAGCCACCTCTGCTCTCACTTGCCACCTCCAGCATCACCACTTTCGCTTCTCCTGACCACTTCAGTCTCGATAAGTCATCCGCTGAAGAATATACTTCGTTCCACGTTTCAGCCGAGACCTCTGGTCTCCTGGAGGGTAGTGCCTTGATCTTTTTCCTGCTCCAGGCATCGGGGAATGAGAAGTCAAACGTATGCGCAGCGGCAGCGTTCCAGCTGATGAAGCGCGGCTCCATCCCTCCACTCCACTTCAGCATTCTCTTCTCCGCGTCACGAGCTGCTCCGATACGAGGGGCAATGATGGGAGATGTGACTCCCAACAACATCCTCCTTATCGGTGGATATCGATGGCATTGGTCCGGCAGCGGCCTGGACCCAGGAAGCCATGTTTGTTGATTCTCTCTCGCATGGGCATAGGCTCCCGGCAATTGAGGTACTACCACAGCCTCTCCTGTATCTTTCACCACTGGTCTCAAATTCCAGAGTTTTGGGTTAAACTGGATGTCGGAAAGATCCTCACGGCCCATTCGGCATTTGAAGTGGTTGTTGAAGTCCATCAACACCCAACCTGGCTCTGCTATTCTTCCGAATAGCCTATCATCGCTAGCCAGCTTTCTCAGTTCACTCTGCTCTACCCAATTCAGCACGGAACAATCCACTACTGAGACCAGGTTGACGTACAACACTGAATTCCTGTACGCTTTAACTTGCACATCCGGGAACGCAAAGAACATCACCGGTCCATACACCACTGTGACGAATTCCCTCAGTCCGTGGACCAGAGCCAACGGATCAATCCGCATCATAACAGCTAAGTCTGTTAGTAAGGGCATGCCACAATACTGCTTACATTCGCTTGCGTTCGTCGCCACTTTGTCCTCTCCTGTGACGCTTCTGTTTTGTTGCAAGAGGTATTGAAGTAGGAGAGTCCTCCAGTCTTTCATCTTCTTGAGCGAGGCAGTTTCCAACTGTGCATTGAACTCACGACTGGGTCCCTGTAGTTGTTCAGGGTAACGCAATAGCACAAGCAAGTCTCCCAGTCGACCATAGGTCATGGCAATCAGAGTCAGGAGTCCATCCAATCTTAAATCGGCCAACGCTTGGGTAAAGAGGTTTGCCGGTCCTTTCACAAAGTTTTCATGACCAAATGTCACGTATAAGGCTAGCACCAGGCCAATCGACAACTTCCTGATGTCTTTGACGAAACTCGCGATCAGGTTCCTAGATGCCCTCGGATAGCACGTCGATAGGAAAGATGGCGTCCATCCCACTCCCATTCCACCCAAGATAGCATCTGATCGTTCGTACTGTGCCTTTGTGGCCAGCACGTCAGCTTGGAACTTATCCAGCGACATCGTGTTTACGTCTTGCATCAGTTTCAACATCTTGCCTCCAGCCAACTGCCGGGCATTAAGTAGATTCTTCAGATACACATGTATCTCTTTAATTATTGCCGGCGCATGCTCAAACGCGTCCTCACCCAAGGTGCACAGCCTCGGTGACAGGTACAACCATATATTGTTGTGTGGCTTCGTACGCAAAGCCATTGCCATGAGGTCCTCCTCTGCTGACGTCATGTTCTTTCTGATCATCCTTCCCTGCTCATTCTCTGCCTGATCCATCTGTCTGAACCAGAGATCATCAGCCACCTGTTGTACTAATAGATGATCGTCACCTACCCCTGGTCTTAGCTTCAATAATCTTGCGAAGTTGGACAGCTCCAACCCCAGAACTTCATCTAGCACCAACCGAGTTGTGCTACAATCTCTGAGCCCCTGTATGGCATTCGAGATGTCAGCCCAAACGGCGGGAAGCTCAGATCGGGACGGATAGTAATTGTCCGGGTCCACCACTCTGTTTGGGGCAGGAATTATCACGTTAAATATCCCCTCTGCTATCGTCGTGACCATTGTGTACACAAATTGAAGGGGTTCAGGCAACGCAGCGTAGCCTGGTGACAATACGAAGATCACCTTCACCACATTCATGGTGAAACGTTGTCTTGCTGCTGCCTCTACCTCGGTCATCGCCGAGAGCAGTGTCATTATCGCCTCCCCTATAACTTCGTTACTCGGGATCGATCCATCCGTCAGACGTGACAACAAGCCCCTGCTTTGTAGATGATCATTTGAGCCTGCAACTACTATTACCTGCGGCTCCATGCTGACCACTCTCCGTACACTTATCATCATGCCTATCGCCTGTCCCCAGTCCAGTTTAGGCGCCGTTAAGAAAATCACATCGGGCCAGAACAGAGAACGGGGCGTGTAGAGATAATCGGAGCCGGCCACAACCAGATATTTGGCAGCCTTCATGTCCAAGGGGTCATAAGCTGCAAAAAGGCCATCGCCTATTGGGGCCTTCAGGTTCCCGTATCTCTTATCGTCTCCAACCACTGTTGTAGTTCGGGGGTAATCCCTCGAATACTCGCCCGGCGTCTGACCGGGTGGTTTAGCGAATTGTCTGTACATCTTGTGATGTTTGTTATTGGGCTTGTTCTCCGTCTGGAACTTGCCCTTGCGCACAGGTGGTGTCCTTTCCCGGGTCCTATCTCGAACGTCGGTGAGCGACCGGGTGTTTAAAGGTCCAAAGGTATTGTCATGAGGTAATCCATCCAGGTCTACATGTCGGAGTGAGGTCGAGGAGCTGAATTTCTCCTGCTCTGCTAGCAGCCAATCCACACCCGGTATCCGATAAAGTCGCGACACTGTGGGACTTTCACCGCCAGTCATTCTCATCGCATCCTCCCGACACGTCAAGGTATTCATATTCAACTTCGCCGACATGTCCGTCTTATACTGACCCCAATGACTAGGATCTGATCTATTCCAAAGCAGCCTGCTGCCTGATTCGATCCCCTCCGCTGGCACGGTACTTGTAGACGGTCCTGCTGTCGAAGCAGGATTTGTCGTGGCAGGCGAATCGTTCCTCCTAGACGCGGTCTGGGAGTTATTCCTGTTGTTCTGTTCCACCGATCTGCCGAGTCGGCTTCCAATCGATTGCGGCCTGGGAGGAGGAGCAGTCCCTAGCCTGTCTCTCACGTTCGAGCTCGGAGCGACGGTTGCGGCTCCAACCGTCTCCGTTGCCAAGGGCCCTAGACGGTTGGCGAGGGATTCGGGCACGGTTGCCCTTATTCTACTCCCTCCGGTCGAATTGGCCCGAGCCAAAGAACCGGTCGCCCTCGACTCTTGCTCCGCTTCCCTCAATTGCGTCTGAAACACATCATTAATCCAATGCCTCCCTCGTTGGGTATTGAAGTGCACTCCATCTTTAGTGAGCGCGATGTGGTCAGTCATGCGCAGCATATTTTCGAGATCCAGGAGTCGCAACTCGCCAGGGTTGTTTCTCACCAGACTGCGGGTCATTTCATTCCACCGCGTCACGTTGCCATTCATGAAATCTGCAGCTATAGTGCCCACCAATGGATTTGGTGGTATCGTACACAGGATCACGAGCTTGGGTCTATACTTTTCTTTCAATTCGTTCAATAGGCACACCAATAGAGGTTCCCACTTGTTCTCCGGAGTCACGGGGGCTCTCGAGACGTCATTGGTTCCCAGCATTATTATTAATGTATCCAAATGATCCTCGCTCTGGAACTCCATCATTTTGATGACTTGAGCCACTGAGGCTCCTCCAAAGGACAGAATGGTAGTATGACCATAGACGAAGATCTCATTCAGATCTCTCACCAAACTGTCTCCAATGATCAAATGGCGACTCCCTGGGGGAATTACTTGGTCGTTCGTGGCGGGGTTCCAGCTCATGTCATTCAGGCAGGCTCGAGGATGCTCGGCTGGCACTTGCGTGAACTGATGACGTGCCATCAGATTCTTCCTGATGTCTACCACGCGAGACTTCTCAAAGACTCCACCAGGCGCAGAACACGCTATCGTGCGGGTTGCTCGTTCCGAGCTATTTGATGAATGATCACGACGCTGGGAAGGAACGATCCTAGCCAGTGTCCGCTCAGTGCCTCTGTTGATCTCATCCATCGCGGCTCTGGCCACTTGGTTAAATGATTCCTGAAATTGAGGAGCTAGATAGGTGTCAGAAGGGTCTGGTATCGTAAACCTCTGACTCGAAGCAGACGGTCGTGTCTGCTGAGGAGCCTCGGGCCCCTTTGATGCACGCAAATCCAGAACCTCAGGTCCTCTCGATGCGCACAGCTCCTGCGCGGTTGTCCTGGGGCGTGTGTCGTCAGATCCCTCCGAGGACCTCATGCTCGCCAGGATTTCCGGTGACACTTGGCTCACCTTCGCCATATACAGCTCCTTCAGGTGCTTTATCTCATCCTCCTTGTAGGCCACCTGCAGATCTTCAAATTTCTTTTTCCATTCGTCTCTCTCCCGAGCTATGGCCCTGTACTCCTGAAGTTTGGCACACAGCTCACTCTGATCTCTCTCCTTCTTCTCCAGTGTCTCAATCGTCTCCGACGTCTGGATCTCTATCTCGCTCACTCTCACTCTCTTTAGGGGAGGAGCAGCTGTTGGAGAGTCGACAGAGTGTGACGGGCCTGGCCCATCACGTTGTCTCTTCGCTCCAATGAGTGGCTGCGCAGGTTGGACGGGCAAGGGCATCTCACCTAGCCGGTGGTCCCTTTGCTCACCTAGTCCTGGCTCACGAGCCAGGTCGTGGCCAGACATTTCTCCGCGCCTCCATCTCATCAATCGGTTTCGGCCTCTCTCGGCGGTCCCGGACTCACCGAAGGCCAACATCAACACGACTTCTGTAGGGCGATTCCCTCGACCCTCTCTTCCCAGTGCATTGAGGAGGGCGACCACAAACATCGCCAACCCCGGGTCTTCTCGTGTAAAATCACAATCGATCAGCCGCTGATAGATCTCGTCTAGAGTCGCTCCTAGACTCGCTGAGAGGAATTCCATGAGTTCGTTCGTGTCACCCATTTCTTTTCGTGTTGATTCTTCTTGTCGTGTCGTGTAATTTCTTTCTGTCTCCTCTGATTCAGTGTTCAGTAAACAATTTTCGATCAATCAAGATCTAAAAAACAGGTCGCGACTTAGAACCATCATTTTTGGATGCAACATCAATCAATTCTTTAAAACTCTCCATTGAAATTCTCTTCACAATTCTGATTTAAAATTTAGCACCAAGGTGGATCGTCCACCTTTATCTTTGTCAGAGTAGCACGAATAAGCGCTGTCACCTTGATGACACAAACATAAAACATATCATAACAATAACATAACATAAACACATAAACATCACACACCTATACTTTCATATAAAAACCTAATCCCTAATACTGTACCTAAAACCTAACCTAAAACTTGACTCTGATTCTTATCGAGCAACTTAATAAAAACCACTTATCGCCGAGCGCAATTCTTAGCATATGCTCAGATAGTATTTTTTATGTAAGTAAACCTCTATGTCAGTCTCTGAAAATATCACATGCACAAGAGCGTACAACTCTCTCGGATGTAGCTTTCCCCTATTAGGATCGTATACTGGCAACGAGAGAGAGGTCACACCTCTCTCAACCAGGAAATCCCTAAGTCGAGTCAAGGCCAACACCAAGCTCTCCGGATTCACGTGTTGCCTATCAGTAGCTTTCGTAACCAAAAAAACACAAATATTTCCCTGGTATCTGTGATGCAACAGGGGGTAACGCTATCATTCCTCCTACACCCGGCCTCTGTTTCCATAAAAACTCGATATTCTTGTACTCTCTTTTAAAGTCGGCCGCTAATGCTGTTTTGAAGCTTACGTCCGCAGTTATCGCTATGGCGCACGTGCGTTCCGTGAGTATGAAATCGCTGTCCGTTATAACGATATTGTTCGAATAATGGTTCGGTAGATCAAAATACGATTCAAAGATTCGTCCAAAAGGTGGTTTCTTAGCATTCTCGCCCTCTGTCTCTAGTTCTCCGGTTTCTCTTGCCGATTTCAATTTTTTTATTATGAGGTTTTCGGTGTGGGTGAGTCCTACCCCCACTCCCCGGACAAAAATATCCATCGACGTCCCCGTCGATCGCCCAAAGTCTAGGAGACCGAGGTTGGATTGTGGAACACGTAGAGGACCATCTGGGGCGACCCAGTTGGACTCGGTATTGTCATGACTGATGTATTTGACGCCGTCTCTGTCGACGTCCTGAATCGTCAGGATCGTCTCTTTTGGATCTGTCGGCAGATCGTGGAGCCATTCGAGCACGCGCAAGTTTGTTAGTTCTTGCTCATGAGTCTGTTCCGCTTCTGGTTCGAACTCCACTTCCGGTTCTGATCGATCGTCGATCCAATCTTGATCCATATCGTTCACAAGGTCGATTTCTTCTAGCGTCGCTACTTCGTCCAGCCCCACCAGCGAGTCTATGACATCACTCACTACTATCCGGTCTACAACGAAGTCCTCGCCATACGGATTGTATTTCTTCTGGTTTTTTCCCCTCTTACTTTGGCGTGTCTCCATAGTGAGCGGAAAGTCAGGCTGTATTCCTTTGTCAATTTCGGTTTGTTCCGGGCAATCCCAGTCTTCTTCGGCATAGGGTAGAGTTTCGTCGTCCACCTCTACTCGCTCAGTCAACTCGAGATCCAGTGGTAGATCACAATTGTCCACCATCTCATTCCCGTCGTTCTTGTCGCGAGTACCCCTTTCATTCACTTCACAAGCAGGATCCACTATTAAATAGTCTCCCTCTTGCATGTCCGCTGGGATGCACCAATCCTCGGACGAGGCGTTGTGTGGTTTGATATTCTCGTAATGAGCCGCTCTTCCGGTGCTCAGCCGATAAAAACGACCTCCTTGATGCACCTCTGTTATCTGAAATGGACCACGCCATTTCTTTAATAGTTTCTTGGTTCCTTTTGGTGGAACCACTTCCTGGAACACCCAGACGTAGTCGCCAACTGAGTAGGCTTTTGCATCGGCCGTCCTTTTATCGAACCTCCTTTTTTGTCTAATCTGCGCCTGTTGCGTATTCCTCCTGCATAAGTCATTGAGGTCCTGTTGTCTTCTAATAACGTCCCGCACGTACGTTTGCGGTGCTGTCCTCTTCCCTTCATATTCAGGGTAGAAGAACGTTAACGGGAGTGCTTTTTCATGACCCGTCAGCATCATATGTGGGCTTATTCCCGTGGTGGAATGCTCCGTGCTGTTGTAAGCACCCATCACTTGCGGCAAGTGCTTGTCCCAGTCATCCATATAGCGTGAGCAGTAGACTCTCAACATGGATACCAGTGTGCGATTCTGCCTCTCGACTAGGCCATTCGTTTGCGGGTGATAAGTGGTCGAGTGGGCCTGCGCTACCTGCGACCTTTTCATTAACTCTTTCGTGAGATCACCTACGAATGCTTTGCCATTGTCCGATTGGAACGTGATGGGGCAGCCATGCCTTGCTATCCACACGTTTATCAAATGATCGCATGTTTCTTCTGCCGACGCTGTCATGCAGGGTGCTGCCTCCGCATACTTTGTAAAATGGTCGATCATTACCAGCACCTGATTATAGCCCGTTGCTGTCATGCAGATTTTCTGATGATCAATTTGCACCACTTCGTTGAAACCTGACGATTCTATTGACTGTAGGGGGAACCTTAGTTTCCTGGGATCCTTTGCCTGTTGACAAGACAGGCATGCGGCTATCCATTTCTCACAAGCCTTCTTCAATCCCGGCCATTCGAATCGTTTTTGTATCCTGTTATACACTTTGTCCACGCCTTGATGTCCCATCTGATCATGTGAGCGAAAGAGCAATTCAGTCTGGTACAACTGTGGTAACACTATTGAATTGTATTTATAAAGGACCTTGTCCTCCTCCTTGCGCTTACAGGCTACGATTCCGTCCTTATTCAGGTACAACAAGTCTTTCCTCTTCAGGTAAAATTGCTTCAGGATTTTGTAGCTGTCTTCTTCCAAGTCTCCCTTGTCAGGTGCTCCATTCTCGATCCATCTTTTCAGACTGCTCGTCATTCTATCATTTCGTTGAGCCCTCAGGAGATCCGACAGCCTGTACCTGGCTTTCAAATACGTCTTCACCACGTTCATTTGCCCACTCATTATCTCCGGAGCATGAGCATCGTCCATCAACTTGACACACCATATCTTTTTCAAAGGCGTCGCTTCTTGCACAGATGGTTCCAGATTGGTACGGACGACCGTACCATGTGGCAGCAATCTGGTTGGGCGTTTTGAAACTGCTATCAGCTCGAGCTCGTCTGCGGCATTATCTACCACAGTGCCCTCTTCATCTGAGGTGTATCTGTCCCTGTCTGGATCCTGATGTGTTTCTCGGTCCAGCCCACGCTGCTTCCAGTCTACCAATAAGGAGTGGATTGCTATCTCTGACACATCGGAATTGGAAGTTGTTTCAGACGTGTTATCCCCGGACTGGGGTCTCGAGTCACCACTTGAAACGACTGATTCCTCAACATCATATTCCAAGTTGTCTGAGATGTTTCTTGACTCCCCGGACAAAACTCTGTCCATCGGTCGCTTTGAACCCGACTCCCCGGACAAAATTCTGCCCCTAGGTGGTCTAGTCAACCTCTCCCCGGACAAGTCGTCCTGCACGGGCTCAAAGGTGTCTGACTCATCAGAGGAGACGTCCTTGACTGGCTCGAAGGTGTCAGACTCCCCGGACATTGTCTCGTCCATGGACGAACAATCTGGGCTTGGCTCATATTCCTCTTTTGCATCCGTGAAGTGCACTCTCCTCGTGAAGCTAGATTTCGACCTGATCCTGACTTCCTCAGTAGCTTGGTTTTGATTCGATGTTCCATATTCAGTGAACGAAGTTCTCAACAATACTTCTTTCGGCATCGAGGTCACCAGCTGGTTGACGATCGACCTGCAATCCCGTTCAACGCCTCGGCTGCGAATGGACACTGGCCTCTTCTCTGTTCTCTCGGTGACAGTCAACCTCTGCATGGTCTCCATCCATTCACGATCATGCCTATTCACTTCCCTATCCAACAAGTCACGGAGTTTTCCCATGACGTCCGGCGCCACGTTCACCGCCTTATTCAATAAAGCGATGCTGTTTATACCCAGCCTGGTCAGTTCTTGCTGTACCAAGTTGGATCGGACTAGCAGGTCCAACGGAACGGGTTCGCTTCTGGCTAAAAGCTTTATCTCCGCGGCCGTCTCCACTGGAAGGTCAGGGTGTCCAGGTATAGGATGTCCTGATTTGTCTAACCACCTAGTAAGTGGCAGCTTATCGTAGGTTTCTTTGTCCAGAAAGGAAAACCCCTCTTTGATCTCTGATTGGTTAGCTTGCTTCTCCTCGAGGCGCTCATAAAATTCTGTCTTTTTACTGAGGCTATCTGCGTTCTGGTGCTTGTCACGGGTACGGTGCTCTATGATCATGTGGTATCCATCCAAGCGCACGATCCAACGACCAATGTAGCTTTGATCCATCGAATAGGTTTTCAACCAGGCAAGGGCACGATTGTCCACACGTAACTTGAATGGAGCACTCCCCAGGTAGGCCCTGTATTTTTCCACGAATGTGATCACAGCAAACATCTCCGCTTTTGGTGCGCCGTACTTCATCTCAGTGTCACTCAGGACTTTACTTCCATAAGCTATCGGACGAAGAACCGTTCTCCCGTTCCACTCCTGCTCTTGGTGAAGTATGCCTGGTATCGCAACCACTGATGCATCCGTGTCCAGCACGAACATTCCCTTCTCCGTTGGCATGCCGAGGACCGGTGCCTCGCAAAGTTCACGTTTGATGTTTTTAAATGAGACTTGTGCCTCATCCGTCCAGGTGAACTTTTTGCCCTTGTTTCTCATCAATCTCTGCATGGGGTATATTTTGTCAGCATACCCCTTGATGAACTCACGATAATAATTGGCGAATCCCAGAAAACTCATCAACTGTGTATCTGTTTTAGGTGCCTTCCAGGTCAACACCGCTTCAACCGCTTCAGGATCTGGTCTCACTCCATGTTTGTCAACCAGGCGGCCCAAATACTTTATGGAATCCCTGAGGATTTCACACTTAGAGGGTTTGCATTTCAGACCCGCCTGCTTCATGCAAGAAAACACCTCCTCCAACCTCTCTATGTGGTCTTCTAGGGTTGGTGTTGCAATCACAACATCATCGACATAACACATGATGAGATTCCCGTATTTCTTAGTGACGCTCGTGAGTGCCTGAGCCATCAGTCGCTGGAATGTGGCCGTCGCGTTGCACAATCCGAATGGCATCCTCTTCCACTGGAATAGTCCCAGCTCACACGCGAAACCTGTTTTCTCTCGATCTTGCTTTCTGAGTGGCACTTGCCAGAATGCTGAGCCCAAATCCAACGTCGTGAAGAACTTAGCGTCTCCCAGCTTGGATAGGCTCTCATCGATGCGGGGAATGGGGTATGCGTCTTTTATAGTCACTGCGTTCAGATAACGGAAATCACAACAAAACCTGAGTTGCCCCCCTTTCTTTTTCGCCATGACCACGCCACAAGCCCATGGGGACTTCGACGGCTCAATCATGTCGTACTCCATTAACATTTCAATTTCCTTCCTACACGCTTCTGACTTATTTGGGGTCATTCTTCTCGCCCCTTCCCTATGAGGTACCGAGCCCTCTTCTATCTCAATCTCGTGCTCTACAAAATTGCAACAACCTATATCGGCCTTATGCTTTGAAAAAACGTCTGCGTTCCGATCTAGCACCGCCCTAAGCGAATCTAGTTCCTTGTCAGATATTTTACCCTTCAGATGTTCTATCTCAGGTAGGACAGGCCTATTCGCTGCTAACTCTGCTTCCGTCGGCCTCTCAGGAAAGTTGGAACAACTAGACAGCCCATCATCTGTTTCCGACTTCATTGAAAACAATTTCCTAGAAGATTTCAATTCAATTACTCTTTTCATTATACATTCTTGGTTCGCATGTAATGGACATTTAGTTACGTCAAACTTCTTCAAGTTTTCCACACTCAGAAAGTCTGTGTTCAGAGGCAAAGCGTAGCCAAGTTTCTTTCCCCTCTGTATTGTCACTGTTGTTGCTTCTGTGTTCAATAACACACTCACACACAGTCCGCTCTGAGTGAGTGAGAAGCTTCTTCCTAAAATAGCCGAGCTTTTACTGTTTGGATTTGGTACCAGACACACCTGTCTGTCATTGCTGAGTTCATTCAAGTTCCTCATCCTAAACGTCGCTACTACGGCTTGGTTCGGTTTTAATCTAACTTTTCGATCCAGAAAAATCGGCACCTTGGCCTGATTAATTAATATCTTATTAAGGGGTCTTTTCTCATACTTTCTTTCAGGATCCTTGATCCTAATCAATCCGTCATTGAGATCAATCGTGACGTCAAAGTTGCGAACGAAATCCCTTCCTAGGATGAACTGGTCGGATTCATCCAAATTCTCTACTACTAGGAAGCTCATCCAAAGATGTCTTCCTCCAAGCTGCAGTGAGATGATCGGGGTTCGTCCGGCGACATAGATCGCTCCCTGATTGGCAGCTGCCAACCTGATGTTTGTCGGTATGAGATCCGATCTTTCAAAACCCATGTCGGTCCAAGTTTTGACTGGCATGACACTAACCACTGCTCCCGTGTCTAGCAGCCCCTTTACTGAAAGTTGTCTGCCTTGCACGTCCAGAACGTGTGCGGCCAGATCTGCCTCGCAACCAATATGCACAGCATCTTGTTCGAGCATCGCGTTGTGTCCGATTCGTCTGACCTTCAGCTCCTCTTGACCAATGTATATCCGGCCAACCTGATCGTTCGCATCAGTTATGTGAGCTTTCGTGTAGATATTGATGCCATCCACGTTCATCAGAATCGGGTAAGGGCCATGGACATCGATATAATGTCCGTCCACTTTCATCAGCTCGGACCTCCCGTTGTGAGCAGCGCTCGCACTGCCCTGGAGTCCAGTTTGGGATCCTTCTCCTTCAGGTAGTCGGCATAGATGTCCAGGTGGATTAGTGTAATCTCGGATGGTTCACTCAAGTTCTTGACCACCTGGTGCCCTGCGACTGAGAAGATAGACATTATTTTGGTCCCTGCCTTCGTCATGCCGAAAGTCTTGCCAGATATAACGTTCAGTTTTAGTCCCTGTTTCTTGGGCTCTTTTTCGTCTTCTGCTCTTGTCGTCTTACTCAGGACATTAAGACTTTCCCGAAGATCTGTGCTCTCCAGCTCCGACCTTACCCATTGCTCCACTTCTTTCGTGGCTAGGTCTTGTTTGACATTCTGCAGAGCTGTCCTTGCCGCCAAGCCGTAATCCACCTTGAGTGGGCTAGACGACTCTGTTTCGAGGTTCGAGGCTACCCCCTCGTCAGGCCATGTCTTAACCTTTTAGTCGTGAAAGTGCTCGGTGTCGTCTCCTTTCTCCGAGATTCAGCCTCGTTCATCAGACGTGCTCGACTGGCCTTGACACCCGAAAGCGCCTCTTCGTGGCGGGGATGTTTCGCGTCCGCTACTGCGTCCCAAAATTGAGTACAATCCGACTTGAAGTGTCCCTCCAAATTACAGAAGAAACACCTCGGACCATATTTCATGATGAGCCCTCTCACGTACTCTTCATGATTCTCGTCGGTCGCGTCAGCGTCCTCGAGAAAGTAGCCTATGGCCTTCATGTTCTGTTTGTATGCAGAACACGCAGAAACGTGATGGTCCATCGAACCACAATTCGCACACGACCTCCTCTTGTCCATGTCATCGCGAGGTTTGTACCAACTGGAATTCGCACCAGTGTTTGTCCCGCTATAGTTGCCATAATTGCTGTAACGGTTTTGCGCCCTCGGTTTTATCAGTAAATACTCGCGTGACTTCATACGCAAGTCGTCGGGCGTGGGTACCTGGTCAAGCGACAGGGTGAAGTGAGTGGCCAACATCGTCTTCAACTCCTCACTCCTTACACCATCCATGAACTTCGAAGCGATCGCCAAGTTTCGTTCGGATATTCTCTCATCCGGGTTGCTCCTCCTCCTGAGCAATTCAAGGTCGTCCAAGAATTTATCTATTGATTCTTCATCTCTCTGACGCCTCTTCTCGAACTTCACCATGGCCTGGTGCCCTTGTACTCCAGAGCCGAAACGATTCAGCAGGATGTCGAATATCTTGCGAGCGCTGTCTCTCTCATTGGCTCTTTTCGCCATTACACAATTTAATGCAGTACCCTCCAGGTTGCTCGTCAGCGCGCTGCACTCTTGTTTCTTGGAGAGATTCTCTTCCTCAAAATGTAACTTCATCACCTCTATCCAAGTATCAATGCAGCCGTCTGACTCGTCTTTATATGACTTCGGCTTTTTCAGTGTTCTTCTTGACCTCTCTCCTCTCTCGGTTGACTTCGAGAGCTTGGTGATGAATGTTTCAAGAGATCTGTTCAGAGGCTCAAACATCGAGGCATACATCGTTGTGTCTTGTGAGACTGTAGTCAGATCTGGTACTGAACTGACTTGTGGCACGGTTGGCAATCTTGTCTCCGGGGTGGCATCTGCCTCCGGTGGGACTGGATTTGTCCAGCCAGGCCTCTGCGGGGCTGCCCTTGGCCGCTCCTTGTTTCTATGTTCGTAGTTCGTTCTCGAGCCTTGCTGGGCTCTGGCACTGTTGCCCGTACCATTTCCAACATTCGCATGGCGTGAGCGCTCCCTTGAGTTGGAATGCTCCTGCCAATTATTCCCATTCAGGATCGCGTCAAGCTTCCGCATCATCAAGTCAGATTTGGCGTCCAACCTCCTTTCCAGGCCAGTCATCGTTTGGGCGTAGGTATTATCATGATCATTCAACAATCGCTCGATCTCTCTTGTCATCCTAGCCTCTCTTTCCTTTGACTCTTTGTTTGCCTGAGCCAGGCTCTCGGCCAGGCATTGATCGGTGTCACGAATCAATTGAGCCTGATCAAACCTCGCCTGCGACTTCACGTGCGTTAGCTCATCTTTCAAATTCTCTCGACCATGGTGAGCTCTCTCGTCAACTTGATCTATCCGCTTAGTCATGTCTCGCCTCAATTCATCCAGGCCATTCATCACACCAGCGAACATATCACTTATGTCACCAGCTGCCCCCAGTGGCGGGGTTAGCCCCAGAGAAGACGAGGTCAACTGTGGCTGTAGCCTAGTACTTGATGACGCACCGCCCTTTTGCTTGTGCATTGACGTCATCAGTCTGTCAAACGTTGATGATGCTCCCATCGTTATCCCATCTGACATAGGCCTGGTCGGCGAGGCAGAAGATGCCTCCCTGCTCATGTCGTTCCTTGGGCACGGTGTGAAGTTCACATCCGGATGGGTTATCTCCGGGTAGTCATCACTGGAAGTCAAACCTACAGTTGGTTGTGACGCCATGCGTTCGTCGTACAAGGACTTCCAACTCTTCTTGGCCTTCGAGAACGTCTGCTCTTCACCCGGACTCATACTCGACATCATCGCGTTGTTACTCTGTTTGGCCAAGGATGAGTGTGCACTTGTCAGATGTGAAGGTTCCTTTCTCCATTTATAGCTCTTAGTCTCTGATTTGGACATTCCCCTGTACAACACTTCCTCCCGAGGTTCGACCTCGGGACGCTCCGAGGTCTCCTCTGTCCTCTCGACTTCCTCTCGCTCGAGGACCCCGTCTGGCTCAAAGTCGGGTCGAATGAGCGTTCGCTCCCCTTCGTCAAAGGGATCCACCGGCGTTTCGCTCGCAGGCTCGGCCTCGGCTCTCCGCCCTTGATTGCCATCAAGGTTTTTCTCGCTCCTTAGTCTCATTTCGATCACTGAAAGATCAGGTTGACCTTTAGTCGATTCGTCTTCAGCAAACGCGTCGGAAGCGCTGCTAAACGAGGTTTGGCTACGCCTAGTTCTAAATTTCCGCGTGCTTCCCTTGCTTAGCCTGGGAATTTTAGTAGTCGACCCTAACGAGTCCCTGCGCTGCATAGTTTTGTACAAAATGAAAGTATTCGTAATTTGATGGCAATGCAAACGTACCACAAACAAGATTTAGTTAAATCACTTAACGCTGCCTACTCGATTCCGTCAGTATCAAAATGTCTCTTAGATCTCTCACGACTAAATTAGTGACTCAGTTAAAGTTACACACAGGGTCTACCCAGTATTGATATAATGCTAACTCAACCCGGTTGTATAATATAACAGTATCACTAAGTTTCCACAAGATATAATCGACACACAAAACACAATCGATAATCAGATAAGAATATCCTACAGGTGACAGCGACCTTTTGTCAGTATCAATTTATCGCCACACAATTTATCAAGTCACTGCTTTGTTAAAATTAAACAATCTTCGATAAAAAGCAGTGATGATTCAGAAATAGATAAATAAAACTTAGTCTTAAAGAAAAAGACTTCCCCCAATCGGAACGATCCGAAAGAACGAAGCCCAGGACACAGTCTTCTCAAGTGGGTGTGTATTTGCCTAATACACCCACCGAGGTCTTCTTTTAGGTGTCCTGCGATTGCCCGAGCTGTCCTACTAAGTAGCTCAAGGCAACCTCTTGGTCGAAAATTCGTCAAATCTATGAAAAAGCTCTCCCACACTCGGACTGCTCCAAGTGCACGAGAGTAGGGAACAATTCTTCTTCTCAAGTGGGTGTGTATTTGCTTAATACACCCACCGAGGTCTTCCTTTATTTGTTCCCGGATTGCCCGAACTTTCCTATTAAGTAGCTCAAGGCAACCACTCAACCAAAATCACAATCAAAAAAAATCTTGTTCGGGTACTTCTAATACACCCAATATAGAATCCAAAGTTGATCACGAATTTCCGGGTCAGAATGGGTTCTTATGACCCTGATAAGCACGCCTAATATCCTAATATGATCCTAATTAAATGGATATTTTCCGTTTCCCAAATTGCCACAGAAGGTTTACTCAAGTCTCTTACAAGGAGGGTCGCTAGAAGGTTTAAGACACTCTGGAGGGTTACCTCGGAGGGTACCTCAATCACTCAAGTTACTTAGGAGGGTATCTTAATTACCCAAGTTACTTCGGAGGGTCCCCCTAAATTTACTAAGGAGGGTCAATAAGATGCTTAATACGCTCCGGAGGGTCACTTCGGAGGGTACCTCCAAAATTTTCAAATTTTCTGATCTCACTTTGAAGGTTCTCCTACTAGCTTCAAAAAGCGTCAAAATAAGCTAAGGGTTCTAGGGGGAGCTGTTTCAACTTCTTAGGGTGATCTCGTGGAAATTTTCCACTAAGGAGGGTTGCTAAAGGGCTTAGCTGACTCCGGAGGGTCACTTCGGAGGGTTCCCCCAAAATCAAGAAAAAGGGTTAAATCACCGCAGTAAAGCCTCTGAAAGCGGTCTACCTGACTTAAAACTAGGTTGGCTGACACGGTCAACCTTCCCAGTTGAATAAAAAGATGTTTTGATAAAATTTTCTGCCGCTCGGAGGGTTGCCCGTTACTTGGACCCTCCGAACCAACAAATTCTAAAAAATTTTACTTTTCCGAAATAATCAACCCAAAAACGGTTGCGATTCGGAAAAGTGGTCAAAAACGTCGACTTATGGTACCAAAATTATCCCGATCGGATAACTAGTCTTTGAGAAATCGCCAAAAACGCGTTCGTCAAAATGGCCTTTTTCACCACCTGTATAGGATCTGAAAGACTTTTTTCGCAATTCCGGTCGAAAGTGCCTAAAAATACTTGAAATGAGCGTAGTAGCCCTGTACGGCACTGGAATAATGCAAAAAACCGGACCAAAATTGGTTTAGAAACAAAAATTTGGCCAAAAACTATCAAATTTGGACCCTCCGATTCCTTCCTTTTCCAAACCTTAAGTCGTTAGCTCTATCCACGGAGCTACTCGGAGGGTTACCCAAAAATTTCTCTAGTAACCTAGCACGTTATGCTAGCACGCTCCTAACGCAAAAAATTTTATTGCTCTAACTCTAAAAACTCAAAAACTCGATCCCCAAAACAGATTGACAAAATACAGAAAATTATCAAAATTTTGGTCGAAAAATTCTCGTTTTTCTAACTTCCACTGAACCTTTGCTCACGCGGTTTCTTTAATAAAGGGGATCGAACTACGTGGCTACTCTCTATATAAAAGCTTTTTGCCTATCGGAAAAGCTCGGATATCCGAAAATTTGGGGGTCTATAGTTTGGTCGAAAATTGGTAATTTTCGACAAAAAATGGGTGTTTCTTGGGTCTAAATAGGAGATAAGTAATATGTAGTAAGGACAATAATCGATAAATAGTCGTTAATAAATAGTACTATACCCTCCTTTGCACCAAAATATCCGAATTAAGACCCTTAACTCGGAAATTTGTAATCGATGGAGGGTACAATCGGACCGCGCCAATCGTGCCCCCCACCACTTAAGTTTTAAGGAAATAGTACCCGAACGATACTAAAATTGCTTCAACGATACCCAACAGTCGTTGCGGATGTTGTCCTTGATGTCCCTGTTGAGTGTGGAACACGTTGATCAGCCTGCCACTCTACCCTCCGGTCACCGGCAAAATCACCATTAACGTGCTTAAACACTCAAATTACACTCGAGGGAGGGTACCCAACCCTTCACCAAAACACACAATCTCTCTATCAGAAACGATATAAATCAATCTGAAACAACAACAAATAGGAAGGTCAGATCACATCTCGTCCGGAAATAACATATAAACTGTCACTTTATGTTTTTTACTGTTTTTGGTCTTTTTTGGATTTTTTTACTGTTTTTTGTACTTTTTTGTTTTTAAATAAATTTGTTTTTGGCTTTTTCTTGGTTATACACTATTTTTGTTTGGTTTTACGCTTTCTCTTTAATTGTTTTTGATCCTGGGACCTCAGGACAAGCGGGCTCTAGATTTCCCACCTAACCCTCCGGCCCCCGGAATTTTCGGTGTTAACTAAGTTAAAAAGCTAAATTGCACTAGACGGAGGGTACGCACCTTCCCCCTAGTACAACAACGGTCATTAAGGCCTCTAACTCGCGCTTACGCCCGGAGCGGAGGGTACGTCGCTGAAACGCTTGCTGATCATGATGGTTTCATGCCTTTAACAGGCCCACCCAGGAGCGCCATAAAAACGTCTATGTAACATTCGCCCAAATATCACACAGCGACGGAGCGTAGAAAAAGTACCTATCAACGACTGGCAGGCGTCAGTTACCTTAATTCTACTCGTTTTTCACCGTCTCGACCTTGCCAGTTGATTTTCTGGTCTGTTTAGGGCAAAGTAAAAAGTTACCATTTTTAGGCCATCAGTCAAACGACTTTTGATCAGCTTTCGTTTGCATGCGAACACAACCACATAGCTGAGTCTCGGATCCTCAGACTACGTGATTGTCATTAAAAACACGGCTCGAACAACCTATTTTTATATGTTTTTGTGTGACAGTTTTATATTAAATCCATTGGAGATGGATTGACCCTTTCCTTTTTCTATCTACTCATGTCCTGAAATATCAAATAATATCGGTGTTTAATTCAGATCTAGGACATTACAGCAGCTGTTATAGTCAGTTTACACAGTCCCTTCACATATAACAGTCTCTGGGGGACCAAGCCTCCGCTCCCGTGATTTTCTTGAGATAACACTCTTATCTCCTATATTTCGTGTCCCGGGAGGGTTCCGTGGTATTTCTCTTCCCCCCACTGAAGCCTCCGTCTCCACAAATATCTGTCGCCAAGGTCCTTATCGTGTGTTCTTGCCACGATAAGAGGCTCCGTAATTTTTCTGTCTCTGATACAACCGTTCTTCACAATTTCTATCGTGGTTCTGATTTTCGTCTTTTTTATTCAAAATGGCCGTCTTTTTTCTATTTCTCAGAAATGTTCTTCTTCCGATCGAAATTTTAAAAATAAAAATTCTAGAACATTCTGACCCTCCGTCGCAACATTTTTCTGTTCATAAGGCCTTTAGTCACTTTTATTTCTGTCGCGGGAAGGTTATGCTGTGTCATCTGGCAGAATGGCACAATATGAAACTATTTAATAAGTTTATCACAACAATTAGGCTAATGAAGCCTCGTAACGAAGCCGAAGAAAAAAACGAAGACTCTTATCGTGATAACACGACACGATAAGACGCTTAACTGAATGAGAGGATACTGAAGGAAGTTCCAGTGGGATAAACGGAGCGGATGCGTACCCTCTCGTGCCACGAAATCAGGGAGATAAAAATGTTATCCCCGGGGAACACGGAATTGGAAGCCCGGTGCCCTAAAAACCGTTAGAGACTGTAGATACATATTTTAGCTACTGTAATGCCCTGAACGATTTAATTAACTCCAATATTGTTTAGTATTTCAGAGCATGAGTAGTCAGAGTCCAGAAAAGAGTTAATCCATCTCCAATGGATTTAGTATATAACTGTCACTAAAAACGTAGTAAGATATGGTTTTCTAGCCGTGTTTTCAGTACTAATCACGTAGTCTGGGGATCCGAGACCCAGCTATGTGGTTATTTTCGAATGTAAATAAAGCTGAGCAAAAGTCGTTTGGCTGATGGCCTAGAAATGGTTTTTTAAGTATCTGACGTCAAGCAGTCGTCAATAGGTACTTTTCTACGCTCCGTCACTGTAATGTATGGGCGAATGTTACACAGTTGTTGTAATTTGCCTTCTAAATTTGACTGCTCAGGCCTTTTTAGTTCCCGAAAAATGCCGTTGCTTATGATTTTTCAAAAATTTAACAATGGTGGGGTGCTGTCGAGTTACTCTCA
>NC_087063.1:46683041-46706400 GCF_963678635.1 Symsagittifera roscoffensis | reverse complement strand
GACGAGATGGAATGATAAAGGTTCTTGCTATAGTTCATATGTAATGCTAATGAGCAAAATCTCTTTCCAAATTCCCTTGCAAGTATTGATGATTAGGTTCAGCTACTAAAATTTTGCTATTAAACAGCGAACAGTCAACAATTTACAGACTAACATTTGGATTATCAGACAGCATGTAAAAACTTGATCTAGCTCGAATTATTTTAATTCGAACTTGGGTTTTTGGTAGTAACAGTTTTTACCAGTAAGCAAATAAATGGCAAGCCTGCCATAGAGAAAAAAGTTATCTTTTATCCCAAGGAATTTGCTCCATCAGTGAACGGATACATATCAAATGCTTTGTTACTAACTAACTATTCATTTGTTACTATGTGCCGACAAAATGAATTCGTTCGATACTGGGATATATTCTATTGGCGTTGTAAGCCATTGTCTTTTTAAGATAAACTTAACAATTAGAGAATAGAGAATGTAGTAGATTGCTTATGTAAGTTAGGTAAGTTTGTTGTTCCTCATCTGAATCATCCTCCGACTTTGTTTATGTTCTGCGTTTTCTTTTTTGAAAGCGTCAAACAATCTTCCTTTGAGTTAATGAAGCTTGGAACTGAGTGGGTATCACGCAAATCCAAGTAAAGAAACAAGTTTTCCTTGTTTGAATTTGTAAAATGTACGTACTGAAAAGGACTACTTTGATATATACTCATTTAATTTTGTCAAAAATGTCTTTGCGAGAGCGACTGGTTTTCAAACTACTTTTACGAGAATTGGTTCTTCTAATTCTACGCGTGGATTTCTTTTTTCCACCTCCCAACTGTTTTTGAACTGTTTTTGTTCAATTTTGCAAATGTTTCGAGTATTTTTGTCTACTTACAGTTTCTCTAATCTCTGAAGCAGCAAGTTCAAATAAATCTGCTCCGATTCTTTTCGCAACTTGGACTTTTTATTTTTTAATAAAAAGAATTTTAGTTCACACAAGAGTTTGTGCAAGAGCACGAAAGCTCCTTCCAGGCTATCTTGCATGTCCACGAAAAATAGGAAATTGAGTTGAACTTTGAGCAACCTTTTAGAATGAAGAATAATTCAAAAATGATTATCCAAAATCTTGCAACTTGTCAAATTCCTACGGACAGAAAAGGTATTTTTTCACCTGAAGTATCCCTTTGTTCAAATTTTATGCTATGGAAAGAGTTTTTTTTTAAATAAATTCATAAATTGTAGATTTGTAAAGGATTGATAACTCATGTACTGACCTGTAAATATTACGTTTCCATTTTTTTCACTTTGAAAATGAAATGAATACAACGCACTAAAGGAGTTTTTGTAACACTTACTAGAATATAATCTATAATATTACTATAAATAAGTAGGGAACGTGTTCTTATAATGTTGTAAGAATACTGAGGATAATGTGGATCTTCTCCTTTTGTTATAACCCTTGTCTGGTATTGCTCTAAATCACAACCTAAATTTTGACCCAAATCAGCACTTTGAAGGATGAAGACTGATTGATCCTAAGATAAATGATTGGCATTGTTTTGTGTAATCTTATCTACTGATACATAAACGACATAAATTCCGTTATATTCAAAGTTTTGTGCGCCTACCCGTTTTCGAATTTTGTCATTGATTGCTGCAATTTTATCAACAAAACTTGAATACAATCGAGGTTCAATATGTATTGGTTGAATCTTTTTTTTTCTTCCGAACTTTCTCCCATCTATGAAAGTAAATTTTTCCTCAGTACCGTTTTGGTACAATGAAGGGTAAGTTATTTCTAAAATAGTAACCTCCCATTCTCCTTTAAGATGTATCCGAGAGAAAATTTGTAGAAGAACAAAGAATATATTTCGCATAACAATCAAAAGAAGCATTAAAAACTAGCTTAAGACTATATTTCGCATAACAATCAAAAGAAGCATTAAAAACTAGCTTAATGATATAAGTATCCATGACAACTGATCGATGGAATTTTAGTTTTTAATATGACTTACCTTTGATCAGAACATTTCTCAGCTCTTTTTCATAAAATTTTCCCAGAATTTTTCCTTTTTCGAAGTCTTTGATGATGTATGTAGGAGTTCTTTTGTAGAGTTTGCCGAAATTATGAAATTTCATCTGTAAAAAGTGGCTTGTATCCTTTTTGGCAAAAAATATCATTTTTCGGAACTCTCACTCTAACCCCTTTTTCAATTTTATTTTAGTAAATTTTATGAGCGATTTACTTTATAAAGGGTTGAAAAATGACTTTTTTTAAAATCTCTTGGATAATTTCCAATACATAGATTTTTACGACAGTCAAAATATAAACAAATTTTTGCAAATTGGGATTAAATTTTTCACCATGATCTTCAATGTAACGATATATTATTTGTTTTCAAGACTGAATTGCTTTCTCTGCGAATGCAGCTTTTGTTACACTCATTGTTGAGCAAACTTCAATGTCTTTCTTCTTGCAAATTTTTTTGAAAGTTCCCCACTGCAAATTTTTTTGAAAGTGTTTTTTTTTGAGAAATCATTTTTTTTTGATAGCGTGTAAAGTGTCTTTGGCATACTCTGTTTTCCTTGTTTGAACTCTTGTTAGCTAATTTATTTACAAAACCAAGACCATACACCAGATTTCATTAATATTTCTAGAAAACGCTTGAAGTCTTCAGAATAGCTTGATTGGCGGACCAATTTTTCTATGGGATGTTTCGCAGAGTAAGAATTGTTGTACTTTCTTTTTTGATAAACCACTCGCTTTACTCAAGCTTTGAATAGAACCGTAAGCAGCTCTACCCCTAGAATACATTCTGTTTATTCTTACCTTTTCAGAATTTGAAAGGGATCCAAGTTCCTCTGTCATTTGCTTTGGCTTTCCTGTTTATAACGAAATTAGGTGGAAGTTGAGTTGCTTCAAAAATAGTAAAGTAACAACCCGGAAAGTTGGTTTTTTTTTTGCTTTAGTGCACACACAAAGTCTACAATAGATTCTTTTGTATCTCGATTATCTAATATGATGTTGTGTGAGTGACTGAGTTTATTTCTAGGAGAATTCAATTTTAAATCAGAAAGATGTTCATTGTTACTCGTTTTCAACCTCGCATTTACAGCACTGTAAATAGAATCAAACTTATTTGGTACAATTTCCTCTTTTTCTTGTTTTTTTTTGAACTGTACTCTGTGGTTGATAAACTGAATATGGAATTAAGACAAACTATTCCAAACTGTGCCAATTGTTTAATGACAAAAGGGGTGATTGTAGATATCAATTATAACCCTTCAGTTAAACTAAAAATAATTCTTCTTTTGTGCGGAGGAGTTCTTTTTTTAAGTTAACTTTGAAAATTCTTTTCGATATTTTACTACGTCTTCTTTCCGAAGATCTCAAAGCTCTCCTCTTGATAGGTTGACTAAACACTCGCTCAGAAACTGAATGAAACCTTTTGGATAATTGAAAAAGAATTGTTTTCGAACTCTAACGGAATTTTTTTTTAAACTTTGGGAGAATAGAGACGTAATGTGTACACATCGTCCAAAAACGTTGTCATTTTACAGCTGGTGAAAAAAATTTTGTTAGAACTGAGCCACTATTAGAGCAATACCTAGGTGAATCAACTGTTTTTGGGGTTAAATGAACGAAAAAAAGAACCATCAAGAACATATGTTGCATCTTGATACTACTCTTATAATTGAGATCCTAGATCAAATTTTTGACTTAATGTATTGATTTGTAAAACATCTCTTGGCGAAGTGAACAAGACTATGTGTGTATTTTGTAAAACCACATCTGTTCCCAATTTTTTTGATGAAATAAATTGTGTTTGATGTATATTGTATTCAGACCCTTGTGTCTCCCAGCATTGGCAATTTTTACAAACTGTTTGGAGTTTGAAATTACTTCACAAGAATCATCAAATAAAAACAGATACTTAGTTCCGTTATTGGGAACATTTTTAATGAATTCAAAGTCTACTCCTTGGATAGAATTAAGGTTTCTTTTTTTCATTTGACAATAAGGAGGTTGTTAATGTTAATAAAATTTAAAAGTTTTGTCGAATGCTGGTTTAAAACACCGATTTTCAACCACTCAAAAATAAAATGTTGTTTTCCAGATCCACTTGGTCCAACTTGGTAAATAAAAAATTGTTCTTTGTTAGATATATTTTTTTCACAGCTTTGGAGAAAGTAGAATATAACCGACTGTACTTGATAAGATCCAAACTGTCACTTCTTCACATGTTGTGGATAACATAAATTGAACAAGTGCACATACTATCATCAAAATTATAACAAAAAATTGGCACCAAAAAACTAAAAGAGATCTAATACATGTACGTCCAAACAACTTCGATGATTTTCGTTCATAGTTTTATTCATCAAAAACAAAATTTCCTAATATTACGGGCTTGTCACTTTGATTGTCCATCTCAAATATAGAAAGAAAAAGTTGACAATGACTTTAATCGAAGTTAAAAAAAGTAGCACAATACGATTATTTTGTGTTACAACGTAATAAAGAACATCAAGTCCATGTTCCGTATGAAAATGCTTTTCTTTCTGCACAATGAAGAGTTTTTGCATGACGAAATGGGTAGCTGCTACAGCTTCAATTATATTCTTCAGCTTTGAATATCAAATACAAAATTTTTGGGCAACCGTTGTCATCTAAATTCATAAGCTTTATTCCAAAAAATATGACAGAATTTTCATTTTTCTTTACTTTTTTGCAAAAATTTCAGTTTCTGAGACTTCAAGTTTTTTCAAATTTTTAATTATCAATATATCTTTCTTAACCACTGTTCCAACTGATTCCAAGACGATTGGGAATTTGTACGCCAAGAAGAAAGGAGGAAGAAAGGAATATCCCATAGTTTGTCCATCCTTATAAACTCGAAATTCTTTCACCAAATTGTTTTCAATACATTCAGTATTCAAAACAGCATGGCTCATTCTGTCAACTGTTTTCTGAGGAGTTTTTTTGGTTAAAATTAAAAACAATCGAACAAAGCAAATACTGACGAAGCAAATATTTTAACATGTAAACAAAAAATTAATCCAGTCACGTCACCAAAAAGCATAAACTGGGGAGACTATGTGGAACATAACAACACCCAGGTCCTTTTTTGTAGTAGATTTCACAGATCCAGCAATTATCCGATATGCAATTAGAACTCCAGAAATTAATGTTTGTTCCAAATCATTCAAATTTCTGCACGGGTCCAAAACAAAACAGGTACAAAAAAATAAAACTTTTTTCTTTTGGTCTTTGCTGAGAAACCTTGCTTTATATTCTCAAGAACGCTTACAATTTCATTCAATTTCTGTCCGTTCATTATCTACATTGCATTCGTCAATAATGATACAAGACTTTTTGAAAATTTTGACATAACCAAGCCAAGTATTGAAGGAATTATATCGAGTAGTTTATCATCTTCTTCTCTTTGTAGTTGTTAACATTGATTATTTTTCCACTGATTTCCAAGTTCTATTTTTTTGGTATTGGATCGGTACTTTATTTGAATTTTTCTGCTATCATTACGCGGAGTCCAAATAAAAAATGGAATATTTGTTAGTCTACGTCCAAATTCTGCAAGTTTGGGTAACTTTGTAATTTTATAACAAATAGCGAAAACTTTTGGGATTTTTCTTGTATAAGAACATGAAAAAGTCCCAATTTACGGTGAAGTTTTGAGGTTACATTTCTTGAAAAACCAAGACTCCAGGTCATAATGTTCAACACAAACACTAGCTCAATAAATTGACTTGCTGTTTTTTTTGAGTCGTCCCAACTCAATTTTTTTGAATAGTTGTAGTAGGTTTCAAAATAAATTTTCCCCTTGTACGGTTTTTGGGACCAAGCAAATCTCCCAATTCTTGTTTAATTTTTTAAGAATTCACTCTAAATGAGACTAATGTATGTTTTTGAGTACACTTTTCAATACAAGAGCAGACTGATCAGATGAGGAGAAATGAAAGAATTTGTTTAAAGTGGAAAGTGGAAGTAAACAAGATGAGTCATTCAAATTACCATAGAAGGAAAAAAACTATAAATGGAATTTTTGTGTGAAGTTTCTAAATATGGAATTGGTTAGGTGTTAGTGTTTCCAAATAAATCAGAAATTGTCAGCAAAAATCTTTGTTCCTGATGAGTGCTGCTATGTGTCAAGCTCTTCCCAGCTTTAAAGAGATTTTTGTCGAAAATCGCTATTTATTTCCGTTTCCAATGATTTTCACAAAAAATTTTTAGTAACCCTATCCACAAATCTAACGGTTCTTTGTAAAAGATTAAGCTCCACATATTTCCATTTGGTTCATCTTTCGATCAAATGATGAAACGATTTGGTAATTTTCGTTTCACAATACAAATTATCGATTGTTTTTACACTCTGTACAAAAACAGATTTTGTTCAAATCATATTTCATCAATTGGTTAAGTTTTCAATCAACTTGACCGCGCTGTTTATCACAATTTGAAATGAAAAAGAGCAGTAAAAATGCCCAGTGTTGCAAAGAAAAAAAATCAAACGTCAATATTCAAGTTCTAACCAGAAACTAGCTTCCACGAACGAAGTATCGAGTTGTCGAGTTTTCAAAGTAATAATGTCGAGTAATAATGTCGAGTACTAATGTCGAGTTTTCAAAGAAAATCATAAAATTTTTAATTATCCATCTATTTTCTCTCATATGCTTACGAAATCAACAAAAAATTTAAAGAAAAAGAAAAACATTCACCGTTATTAAGGAATTTGCAAAGTTCTATTCATATTTCTTAACAAGTTGTAATGTTTTTTTCTGACTTCAAGAAACTGCAAAAAAAGTTTGAACTTTTTTAACAAGATGCAAATGTAAATTCTTTTTTTTTCCTTCGAAATGCGAAAAACTGTTTCTATTTTTTTTGACAAGATTCGGAAAATATTTCATTTTTTGATAAAATGCAAAAATTGTTTAAATTAGCAAATTCTTTTCCTTTTTTCGACAAAATGCGAAAAATTTTTGAGTTTTTTTGGCAATCTGCAAAAAACCATCAGGTAGTCTTACTTCTGTACTAACTTTCTATTGTTTTTTTCTGTAAGATGTGTGCAAAAATAATCAAGTTTTCTAACATGTGTGCAAATTTGGAGCGCTACATTAGGTTGTACTCTAATTGTTTTTCAATGGTTCGCCCTGAGCTGCTCATCTATTCTCATCATTAAAATGAATTCGAAAAAAAATAATTAATTACAAAGAACGAAATAAATATCAAATATCAATTGTTTACAACAATATTCAACCAAAGAGCTGTCGAGCAGCAGAAAAGTTCTGATGGTTCTCTATAGAACGCTCTTTTGAAATGAAAAAGAGCAGTAAAAATGCCCAGTGTTGCAAAGAAGAAACTGTTACGCAAAAAAAATCAAACGTCAATATTGAAGTTCTAACCAGAAACTAGCTTCCACAAACGAAGTATCGAGTTGTTGAGTTTTCAAAGTTATAATGTCGAGTAATAATGTCGAGTACTAATGTCGAGTTTCCAAAGAAAATCAAAAAAATTTTAATTATCCATCTATTTTCTCTCATATGCTTACGAAATCAAAAAAAAATTTAAAGAAAAAGAAAAATATTCACCGTTATTAGAGAATTTGCAAAGTTCTATTCATATTTCTTAACAAGTTGTAATGTTTTTTTTCTGACTTCAAGAAACTGCAAAAAAAAGTTTGAACTTTTTTAACAAGATGCAAATGTAAGTTCTTTTTTCCTTCGAAATGCGAAAACTGTTTCTATTTTTTTGACAAGATGCGGAAAATATTTCATCTTTTGACAAAATGCAAAAATTGTTTAAATTTGCAAATTCTTTTCCTTTTTTCGACAAAATGCGAAAAGTTTTTGAGTTTTTTTGGCAAGTTGCAAAAAACCATCAGGTAGTCCTACTTCTGTACTAACTTTCTATTGTTTTTTTCTGTAAGATGTGCGCAAAAATAATCAAGTTTTCTAACATGTGTGCAATTTTGGAACGCTACATTAGGTTGTACTCTAATTGTTTTTCAATGGTTTGCCCTGAGCTGCTCATCTATTCTCATCATGAAAATGAATTCGAAAAAAATAATTAATTACAATTAACGAAA
Organism: Symsagittifera roscoffensis; assembly: GCF_963678635.1. Classification (NCBI taxonomy): domain Eukaryota; kingdom Metazoa; phylum Xenacoelomorpha; order Acoela; family Convolutidae; genus Symsagittifera; species Symsagittifera roscoffensis. The sequence goes on along the minus strand of NC_087063.1, from coordinate 46,698,319 downwards.
TAAATATCAAACATCAATTGTTTACAACAATATTCAACCAAAGAGCTGTCGAGCAGCAGAAAAGTTCTGATGGTTCTCTATAGAACGCAGAGCTGGACGAGGTTCCATATCTGGTGGTTGTCGTGGAGGGATGTTTTGAGGCCTCGCTGTTTCTGAGAAGCTCTCATCTTCATCTTTTGTGATGGGGTTTTCGGGTGATCCCATGTCCTCCTTCAAAGCAAAGAGTAACTCATTGACTGTGTGAGCCACAAATCTAGACTCAGGAATCTCGGGCTAGTTCATTCCCACATTCTCAGACACTTCCTCCATCATTTGGATTGTTCCAAGTTGGTTCTCTGTGATGAGTACTTGCATCATATGATGCTCGATAAAATCCCGTCGCGTCACTTCCACCATGTGCCAGACTTGGATTGGGATGTCCATTCGTGCCAAAAACACTCCAGATACTGTTTCTCGCTTTTGATGTGTACTAGATTAGGCAAAAACTCTACAGAGTATGCAAGGTTGCTGTTTTGCACTGAGAAGATCGTTTTGAGCACTAAGCTGAGTAAAAGATACAGAGTGAATACAAGAATGAGTTAGAGCTGAGAGAGGAGGTAGTTGACAGTAGATAAACTAAAATTAAACTGCTTAGAGCTGAGAGATGAAGTAGTTGACGGTAATTAGGTTGGAAATAAAATGATTCTCAGTTAGGCGTGAGGGGTAACTTCAACTCAATGGTGTGGGTTTAACCAATCAGAATTGATGTTTTATATTTGGTCTGTAGTCGTGTCCAATCAGATTTCAGCTTCCTTTGATGGAGTTTTTATATAAAAGTTGTTTCCAATCGGAAACAAATTTCTACTTTAGGATATTTTTACATTTTGTCGTTTCTAGTCACAAAAATGTTCATTTATGTTATGGTGGTGTATCTAATAGGAGATTATTTTAGGGACTTAAATCTTCCAAATAAGCAAAATCAGACACAAAAGCAATTGCAAGAACAAATGACCATAACTTGAAAACTAACAAATATTGCCGATTTGAGAAAGAAAAGTAATATAAGTGAAATCTCCACAATTTTTTCCATCAACTTAGTTTTATTTCCAATTATGATGTAAATTTGAGAGGATAACTCAAAGTTGATGAATTTTTCAAAACAAACCTCTGGAAATCTGATTCCAAACCTGATCAAGTAGGGTTTTGAGCTTTTAAAATCCTTAAAGAAATGAAGGAATAAAGAACTTTGAGAAGTTTTCAAATCCTTAGAGAAATTAAACCATTAATTCAGTTTCAAAATTGGTCATTTCTGATTAGTTGGAACAGAATTTATTTTGGTTACCTTTCTCTAAGCGACAACAATTAATTTAAAATCATGCTGATTTTCTTTTACGCTGAAAACAATTGTGTCTTTACACTGTTTTATGAATTGAAAAAAAACAAATTTCTTTCGCGAAAAGTCAAAGTAAGTATAAGTCACTGAATAAATTTTTGCGACATTTTGAATCGCCCACTTTGATATGGATATGTACCAAGTACGATTTTTTTTATTTTGTTACTTAATAATTCTCCCAAGTTTAGATGCCGTCGCTGAATAGAAACGATAAAGTGCAGTGTGGGGCTGTAGAAACATGTATGTTAGGACGCATGCAGCTCGACATCGATAGAGATGTACTAAAGTTTTTTCTTGTCCTGATTGTAATTATTTCACTTACAAAAACAACTAACAATTTAACACTGTTTCTTCTAAGCAATTAACGGTTTGCTCGTCTTGCGGCAAGGAGCTTCCGAGTTGTTGTTATCCCCAACAACATCGGAAAAAAGAGCATTGAGCGAAACAACGGAAACCAGGTGATACGGTGGCAGACTTGAACAAGACTGTGGAGGAGGAAGGGAATGATGGAAAGAAACTCAAAGAGGAGTTGATTGATTGTCAACACTTCCTGATGGATACAGAAATGGAAGACGGGAGGCATAAGGAATTGAACTTTCAAATGTCAAAGTCAGATAGTAACGTAATCAACCAAAAGCTGGATCAAATTTTCAATAAGCTTGATTACGCTGCAAAACTCATTATCGCTTTTGGGTTTGTTATCCGTAATATCAAAATGTAGGAATATTTGTATTTTTACCCACGCGAAAACAATACTCTGCTTGATAAATCGCATGTACTGAGTACAAATGCCGGTTTGATTACAATTCAGGGGAAAGTTGAAAGTTTTGGTATCGTGGAGCAATGCACTCAGTAACGTCAGAACACAAAGTGGTGGTGAGGTTCAAGTTGACCACAAATGTCAGTATTTTTCTGCACTACTAAAAAACAATTCAATGGGATGTCCAGACTCTGTATAACCCCAGTCTTTACTGAAAACTATCTTTTATTGGACAAAATAAGCAACCATACAACGATCAACTGTGTGTGATACACGTGTTCCAACAGATGAACTGAAAGCCACCCAAAAAACAACTTGGATTGGAAATCACGTTCAAATTTCTTTATCAATATCCTCGAACCTAATAGACGAACCAATTTTTTTAAAAACAAGCATCCGTGAAAAACTTATTATCGATACTGTAATCAATCTTGATTTTTTGGCTGAGAAAAGTAGCTGGAAATGAGAACAAATTTTCAAGATGTTGAAAGAGTAGTAAAAGAGATTGGCTAAAACTTTTTCAAGAGTTGAATGAAAGATGTCGAAATCTACCACTGAAAACTTCGATTATAAAGACGAATGTATAGAGGACACAGAGAAAACTGTTATGTCAACTCAGGCTTTGATAACGCAGAAAAATTGGCTGATTGACTTGAAACAAAATCTGAAGAGGTACATTATCACGTTACCTGTATTTGAGTTTAACTGTGGAAGATTTAACCTGAACTTGATCAAGAGCTATCTGATTACCTACTTAATCAATGATAAAGAAACTGAACCATTTGTTATCAAAAAAGCTCACACTTTCATATCATTCAAGATTGGAGACATACAATTTCTCGATATCTTGAAATTTTGGGGTGGAGCAACAACTCTAGACTCCTTAAAGCTTCTTAAAGCCCACAAAAAAAGCGAGACAAAATAATTTTTCCCTTATGAGTGTTTAACAGTGCATTCAAGCTCGAGAATGACTAGTTACCTTCATACGAAGCTTTTTTCAGTAAACTGAGAAACAACAAACCTCTTGATAATGACTTTAAGGATTGTCAGAACTAAAGGTCATGCGGAATTGATGTGCAACCACATGGGAAGAAACTTCAAATCAAGCAATTAACGGTTTACTCGTCTTGCGACAAGGAGCTTCCGAGTTGTTGTTATCCCCAACAACATCGGAGAAAAGAGCATTGAGCGAAACAACGGAAACCAGGTGATACGGTGGCAGACTTGAACAAGATTGTGGAGGAGGAAGGGAATGATGGAAAGAAACTCAAAGAGGAGTTGATTGATTGTCAACACTTCCTGATGGATACAGAAATGGAAGACGGGAGGCATAAGGAATTTAACTTTCAAATGTCAAAGTCAGATAGTAACATAATCAACCAAAAGCTGGATCAAGTTTTCAATAAGCTTGATTACGCTGCAAAACTCATTATCGCTTTTGGGTTTGATATCCGTAATATCAAAACGTAGGAATATTTGTATTTTTACCCACGCGAAAACAATACTCTGCTTGATAAATCGCATGTACTGAGTACAAAAGCCGGTTTGATTACAATTCAGGGGAAAGTTGAAAGTTTTGATATCGTGGAGCAATGCACTCAGTAACGTCAGAACACAAAGTGGTGGTGAGGTTCAAGTTGACCACAAATGTCAGTATTTTTCTGCACTACTAAAAAACAATTCAATGGGATGTCCAGACTCTGTATAACCCCAGTCTTTACTGAAAACTATCTTTTATTGGACAAAATAAGCAACCATACAACGATCAACTGTGTGTGATACACGTGTTCCAACAGATGAACTGAAAGCCACCCAAAAACAACTTGGATTGGAAATCAATTTCAAATTTCTTTATCAATATCCTCGAACCTAATAGACGAACCAATTTTTTTAAAAACAAGCATCCGTGAAAAACTTATTATCGATACTGTAATCAATCTTGATTTTTTGGCTGAGAAAAGTAGCTGGAAATGAGAACAAATTTTCAAGATGTTGAAAGAGTAGTAAAAGAGATTGGCTAAAATTTTTTCAAGAGTTGAATGAAAGATGTCGAAATCTACCACTGAAAACTTCGATTATAAAGACGAATGTATAGAGGACACAGAGAAAACTGTTATGTCAACTCAGGCTTTGATAACGCAGAAAAATTGGCTGATTGACTTGAAACAAAATCTGAAGAGGTACATTATCACGTTACCTGTATTTGAGTTTAACTGTGGAAGATTTAACCTGAACTTGATCAAGAGCTATCTGATTACCTACTTAATCAATGATAAAGAAACTGAACCATTTGTTATCAAAAAAGCTCACACTTTCATATCATTCAAGATTGGAGACATACAATTTCTCGATATCTTGAAATTTTGGGGTGGAGCAACAACTCTAGACTCCTTAAAGCTTCTTAAAGCCCACAAAAAAAGCGAGACAAAATAATTTTTCCCTTATGAGTGTTTAACAGTGCATTCAAGCTCGAGAATGACTAGTTACCTTCATACGAAGCTTTTTTCAGTAAACTGAGAAACAACAAACCTCTTGATAATGACTTTAAGGATTGTCAGAACTAAAGGTCATGCGGAATTGATGTGCAACCACATGGGAAGAAACTTCAAATCAAGCAATTAACGGTTTACTCGTCTTGCGACAAGGAGCTTCCGAGTTGTTGTTATCCCCAACAACATCGGAGAAAAGAGCATTGAGCGAAACAACGGAAACCAGGTGATACGGTGGCAGACTTGAACAAGATTGTGGAGGAGGAAGGGAATGATGGAAAGAAACTCAAAGAGGAGTTGATTGATTGTCAACACTTCCTGATGGATACAGAAATGGAAGACGGGAGGCATAAGGAATTTAACTTTCAAATGTCAAAGTCAGATAGTAACATAATCAACCAAAAGCTGGATCAAGTTTTCAATAAGCTTGATTACGCTGCAAAACTCATTATCGCTTTTGGGTTTGATATCCGTAATATCAAAACGTAGGAATATTTGTATTTTTACCCACGCGAAAACAATACTCTGCTTGATAAATCGCATGTACTGAGTACAAAAGCCGGTTTGATTACAATTCAGGGGAAAGTTGAAAGTTTTGATATCGTGGAGCAATGCACTCAGTAACGTCAGAACACAAAGTGGTGGTGAGGTTCAAGTTGACCACAAATGTCAGTATTTTTCTGCACTACTAAAAAACAATTCAATGGGATGTCCAGACTCTGTATAACCCCAGTCTTTACTGAAAACTATCTTTTATTGGACAAAATAAGCAACCATACAACGATCAACTGTGTGTGATACACGTGTTCCAACAGATGAACTGAAAGCCACCCAAAAAACAACTTGGATTGGAAATCACGTTCAAATTTCTTTATCAATATCCTCGAACCTAATAGATGAACCAAATTTTTTAAAAACAAGCATCCGTGAAAAACTTATTATCGATACTGTAATCAATCTTGATTTTTTGGCTGAGAAAAGTAGCTGGAAATGAGAACAAATTTTCAAGATGTTGAAAGAGTAGTAAAAGGGATTGGCTAAAATTTTTTCAAGAGTTGAATGAAAGATGTCGAAATCTACCACTGAAAACTTCGATTATAAAGACGAATGTATAGAGGACACAAAGGAAACTGTTATGTCAACTCAGGCTTTGATAACGCAGAAAAATTGGCTGATTGACTTGAAACAGAATCTGAGGAGGTACGTTATCACGTTACCTGTATTTGAGTTTAACTGTGGAAGATTTAACCTGAACTTGATCAAACTTGCACGTGTCGGTGATTGCAGGGAACCATCAATCGATCCTTAGGCGCGATCTGATGGGTACGTTAGACCCTAAGACTGGAACGAACTAGTGCAAAGAGGAAGGGTCATGGGGATCACGGGGGAAGATAGCAGTCAGAACACAGAGGGTCAGTACACAAAAATAAGTAAAAATGCCAAATATTGTCAAATTAGTAGATGGGATAAGTCAAATAATTGCAGAACGAAAAGCAGGGTATGTATGTTTTAGAAGAATGAATTTTACGTATGCTTATGGACAAGTATCACTCAATCAAAAAACCAGCAAACAATGTAATTTTTCATTAGTCGGCGGAAAATCAACAGGAACAAATCGTTTTTAAAATGGATTTTACGGTCTTACGTCAATACCGGCGATGTTTGAAAAAATTATCGACAACTTACTTAAAGAGTTCAACCAAGCAAACCCATTTATAGACGATATTCTAATCGCATCCCAAGGAACTAGAACAGAACACATTGCATTATTCGAGAAGGTTTTAAAGAAGTTGGATGTATCAAACGCCGCGTTAAAACAATGAAAATGTGAATTTGCAAAAACAGAATGTGAATGGCTAGGTTTCCGTATCGGAAAAAACGGCACTACACCGTTGGTTCATAAATCCCAAGCTGTTGAAGATTTGAAACCACCCAAATCAAGAATACAACTAAAGTCATTCATGGTTTCTATGCAAAGTCTGCATAAGTTTTTGCCAAAACTCGCCGAGGTCAGTACACCGCTACGGCCGTTACTCACCCTAAGCAATGAATTTGTTTGGACGCCAGATTGCGAGAACGCTTTTCAACAATTAGAATGGTTAGTTAAGAACATCGTAGAACTTAAACACTATGAGATTCACCGGGAAACAAGAATATTCTGCGATGCTAGCCACGACGGCCTGGGGGCGGTGTTAGAACAGTAAGATTCCCACGGATTGCACCCCAATTCATTCGCTTCGCGCTATCTTAATCCGGCCGAGAAAAAATTTTCGACAAACGAATTGGAATTAATCGCAGTAGTGTGGGCCACCGAGCATTTTCGCAATTACATCTACGGACGGTATTTCACGGTTATTTTGGATCATAAGGCACTTCTCACTTTGCTAAATTTATCACCAAATGGAAACAAAACATTCATCACTAGGCTAACTCGATGGTACGATTGTCTGTTACCATATGGTTTTAAAGTTGAACATCGACAGGGGTCAAAAATAGGAACGGAGGATTACTTGTCTCGTTTCCCGTTAGCAGCCGAACTCCAAACAAGTCATTATGATGAAAATTTTACAGCAGCGAAATTAGAAATGATCAACGAAGCTTTAAAATTTAGTAACCAGTTAAATCCTAGGGGTCTAAAAATGAAATCAAATTTGAAAAAAAAAACGACGGCAGGGGGCGTAGGATCATGTTCTTTCTCAAACGAGAGTATATTATCCAATAAAACTCAAGATAAATTAGAATATGCAAATTTTAACCGTGAGTGCAAGCGCTCACTAGAGGGCGTGGCTGCATCCAACCGACAGTCAGCCAACCAGAGACAAGAAATTTGCATACCGAAGGAAATGTGCAAATCACGAATCCAACGAAACAGACGTTGTTCTTTTTCCGCCAAATACAGTTACTCTTTAAATCAAAATCACAAAACAGTCAAAATCATGTCAAGTACTAATTCACCAGAAAAAATTGATCCTAAGCCACCTTCTACAAATACATATACACAGTCCGGAAAGGTAAACTTAAATGTCGTACTAAATAGAGTCCAAAATCGGCCGCCTAGCCTCAGTTCACATTCAGACATAGAAATTATCCCACCAGAAAAAGTTGTGCCTAAAAGAAATTCTTCGAAAAAATTAAATACTGTCATTTCATTCCCTCATCAACTCCCTGGCTTGTCTTAAGCCGTTGTAAATAGTGAAAAACGGGTTTTTTGGATAGTCCCAACTGAATGCAAGACACTCAAGAAGATCGATTACCCTGAAATTCTTAACTTAAAGCTCGTGGAGGCAAATTTGGAAAAAATTCTATTCTGAGACGCAATACGGGACAGGAACCCACGTGCAAAAGAAATCATCGCTATGCTCGGATAATACTACGCCCAACATTATAACGACTTTGCAGTGCATGAGAATTGCTTGTGGATGGACGCCCGTTTGGCCATACCGAAGGATATGTCCACATCAGTACTGAACCGACTACACCACAATCAAAATTGTTCGCGGCGGCGAAGGACGTCCGGATCCCGCTCATGCATCGTAATCTCGCGGCGACAGCAAAATACTTCAAAAGTTGTTTAAAAGCAGGTGAAAACCTTAAACCGGACATCCCTAAAAGTAATATTGGGACAACGTATGTATCCAAGGAACCTAATGACTTGGTCCAATTGGATACCTGGAGTTCGGTAATTTATGTACAGGATCGGATGAAAAACGTTTTTAGTAGCAATAGATACATTTTCACATTGGCCGTTGGCATACGTCTGCTCAAAAAACAAATCAAAAATTGAACTCAAATACCTTTAGAACTATATAAATACACATGGTCACCCAAGGAAACAACATATGGATCAGGCGGCCGGATTTGTTTTGAACGAAATCTTAAACTTCTGTAACTACGAAGGTATCGAACTTATAAAATCTCCAGTAAAAGATCATCGCGCAACAGGGATGGTCGAAAGAACCATCGGTTCAATAAAAAATTAGATCCTAAAATATCTACGGGAAGATAAAAATTATAATTTCGGGATGATGATAACAAGAGCATTAAGCGCTGTTACGTTTCGTACCGCATTTAAACAACGCCTATCATGGAAAAGAAATTAATAACGCCCTCCGGAACCTAACGAAAAACCATCACTTAAGAACCTCAACTGGAAGAATGTAATTAACCACAAATGACAATGTTTAGATAAGGCAAGCGGTCTTCCCGAAGTAGAGCTCAACTTAGGTTGGGAGAAGCGAAGCGACCTAGTGTATGCTCCCCAAAACCGGAAAACTCCTCGGGTGTTGGAGGAACACGAACTGGCAGAAGCTGATGTGAACCGCAAGAGTCGCAAGAGCCAAGTAAACCGCAAGAGCCGAAAACTAATTTTAGTGCTGAAGAAAATGTAAGGGACACTGAAATTACGAGAAAATAGACGATGAAACGAACACAGACGGCGCGAGAAGAGAGAAAAAGAAGAAAAAGCGGGTACTACAGAGCAGCGACGAAGAAATCGTGGAGGAGGACGATAATGAACGCGCGAACGAGAAACGGGACCAACGCGCAGTCACAACGAGTGGCGAAACGACTTCAAAAACGGCGAGCGGGGAAAATCAAGTTACCGAGGCGAGCTAACCGTCGGGCATGGAACAAGCAGGGCCATCGAGAAGCGTCGTTGAAAAGAGAAAATTTTCTGAGGAGGCGACGCGTCGATCGATAAGAAAAAAAAGGATTGGTTAAGATGGTCAGGGTTATGATTCATCGAATCAAGTACAAATAGGAGAAAAAAAGACAAGAAAGGACCCAGGAGAGGTCAGCAGGTGTGCCGAAAAACTCAAACAATCCAGCACTTAAAACTTTTCAATTAAAAATAAAACTGTCTGTTAACAAATACTTCTTGATTCTATGAGTACGATAAATTGTCAATCCTGGGATTTAAAATTTATTTGTGGTTGCCCAAATGATATAGGGACCAGTTTCAGTTTATGTAAGTCTTCGGTTTTCTGTCTGGGGACCTGCTCTTGTTACCTTGCGATCGCTATCGTCTGGCATACGCTAAAACAACCAAGTGCAAAAAGATTAGGTTTTTGAATCATACAGTTGCCTTAGAAATTTACACTTTCATTACTACACTTTTTGGATCTTCAACAAAGTTGCCTTTGGTAGATAAACAACCTTTGTCTATGTTTTCACTTTCTTCATTTCCTAAGGATTACTTTAACCTACAGTAGCTGTAAAAATCGAAATGGTTTTAAATTTGCAGTACTGTACCATTCATATCTACAGGCCAGACGTCGGTCAAAGTCGTTATTTTTTCTTTGACTTTTTCCGTCTGAGGCACTACAAAGAAACCTTGAAATAAAAGTAAATAGTAAATGAGAAGGGAGCTATGAGGGACAAACTTGGAATAATAAATATTAGGAAAGAAAGCTAAAAGCATAAACAATCCAATCCTCTGAACATGCTTCTTTCACTTGAAGTTCATATGGCCGTATCAACGGAAATATCTCAAACATCAACAGCTTGAGATAATTAAGCTTATCATAAAGAGGTGGCCACTCAACGCTGTTATTTACATTGCGGAATTAACTTTTATCTGGAAAATAGAAGATTTTAATCGAAACTTGACTAAATAATTTAACACACTAAGTGCCTAGGTCCAACCATCTTTGATAGCTTTGAAAGAGCCTTAAGAATCTTCAGGATCTTGGCATGGTTTCCAAGCTGACCGAAATTGGAGGATGATACACGGCAATCATTGATGAAAGAACGATTCATCGATGAGACAAAAAACGATACCAAATATTTTTACCAAATTGTCTGCACCGCAAGCAAATCTTTGAAAAAACAGGCCAAAAAGTTGGATTTTTTTGTCATAAAATCGCTTTTTTCTGGTGCGCGCTCCCCCCTCAAAGTTAGTATATATTGGGCGATACCGGATAATTTTGACTGATTAGTAAGGATCGAACAAAAATTTAGGCAGGCCGAAAAACAGATCCTAGTGCAAACCCAGTACACGGAGGTTATAGCCGAGTAGTGCAAACTGCGTACACGTTACTTATTTGGATTCAATAGTTTAAACAGCACATAAAAAATACAATTTTCGTGCCACGCCATGTTGGTCCAGCCTCTAATATCTGTCAAAACTGGTCAATGTAAGTCTACAAATTTGTTCTAACAGTATCATTAAATAAAACTTGTGTAAAAATGAGCACAAAACGCAAACTCAAAATTTTCTTGAGTGACTGCTTTGCTGTTATTAAAAGTTTTCGCATTGAAGCTCTATAATAAATTGTTTCGCTTATATTCATTCACTCAAAATTTGTACTTTTTTACAGATTAACTTAAATAAGCAGTAAATCAGACATAAATTACGCTTCTGCAGGAGATGATAAGAAAAAGTTTTTTTTCTATTTTGAAAAAGGAGCGGCCGTTTTAATAAAACTGATTGACCTCCTGGCTATTTTCGATTAGGACCTCCCGCCATCAAAGGATTATTTACTACCGAATAAGCAGAGCAGGTTATTTCCCTTATTCCTGAAGTTCTAGAACAGACTTGTTTAAATAAGCTGAGCAAATGTAACCGGATCTTTAAATGTGTTTTGCCTTTGAATCGCAACCCCAAAAAGAAGAGTGACCGCGGCTCAGATAACAACTTTCTACAATTTCCAGCACCAATGAAGCACAATATAACCAATCAGGCAAAAAACTTTGCCATTAAAAATCCTTAACCAGGGCCCTAACCCATAATTTTACAAGCTCACCCTTTATTATTTTGAAAAAGCTTCTTAAAGAGCAGAAAAGACGTCTACAATACTATAATGCCCATGTAGAATTATTATGCCTCAGCATTCGTTCTTATCCCCGTTGTTACAAATTTTCATTTTTCTTAATTTAATCGGAGCTTCCAAATCAGCAATGAGACATCACCAGACGGTCAGGGGTAATTTATCCAGACATCTTCTAGAAGACTACGACGCTAACAGTGGTCCACTGTATAAAAATGAGGATATAATTAAAATACAACATTATTTATCTTTACAGCAGATTGTGAAAATCGATCCTAAGACGGAGACATTACATGTAAAATTGCACGATTATCTTTCGTGGGTCGATCAGTATCTCTCCTGGGACCGTGAAATGTTTCGAAATATTAGTCAGATTTCAATGAAACGTGAACAAATTTGGTTACCAGATGTGTTTGTCATCAACCAGGTTTGATTTTTTTTTCATTAAACTATTGGACAGGGTGGAAAAAAATAAGGGCCGTTTTAAAGATGCGTCAAACTTCCTAAGAATATTTTGTTCAGCGAGTTTCTAAGTTTGAACAATCCTCTGTTCATTCGACTTGATGACTTAATTTCCCGGGTTGACAAAAATGCTTATCATACTATTTCATATTATGAAAAAAGTGCTTATCATACTATTTCATAGACCAAAAAAATACTATGAAAATAGCATGATAAGCATTTTTTCCATTCTATGAAATATTATGATAGCATTTTTTCCATACTATGAAATTGTATGATAAGAATTTTTTCCATAAATAAAAATACCAAAAAATATTTGTTTTGAAATTTTGTGTTTCATCGGAAACGCTAACCCTGGACTTTTTATCATAAGAAAACCCAGAGTGTAACTGGCATTTACCACGCAGATAAACTGCATTTGGTGGTTTTTGCCACCCACATTATATTTTACATTTTCAGAAGGAATTATATACCAAAAATGCAACTTTTTGTATGCTAGATAATTTTTGGTTTAAAAATTTTTGTAGTTGAGAAAAAAAGGCCTGTTTTCTTACAAATTTATTTTTATCTTAGCAAATGAAATAAAAAAATAATAATCGTGTTCACAAAAAACACATTTTTGTGATTTTTGGATTTTTTGGGTGAAAAACTCATCCTGGACTACGTTTTAAACACAAAAAGTCAAATTTTGCATGAAAAAAATTTTTTAGCGAAAAATTTATATTTGAGCACAAAAGCAAGTTTGCAACCAAAAAAGGGATTAAAAATTTTTTTCCTCAAATTTGTGTTTTTGCTTATGAAAAAATGCATATCATACAAATTTCATATATGAAAAATGTATGATGAGCTTTTTTTGACCAAAATTAAAATCATGTTTTTATTGAGCTTAAAGATCCAAAGTTGGAAATAGAACAGAAGTGTTTCTCTAAAAACGTTTAATACAGTTTTTAAATTTTGTATGTAAAATGTATAATAAGCATTTTTTTCATATTCGCCATATATGAAATTGTATGACAAGCATTTTTCTTTTATGGACGTCAACACGGGTTGTCTAATCATTAATCTAGGCGGACTTGCTGTTAATTCTAAATTCTATGCACTGGTAAACTGAATGACATGTTTACGCTGAAAATCCGCATATTCGATGCGTTAAATTACAGCTTTAGATGCATTTTTATTGAATTACTACTTACAAATTTTTGCCTTTTTTTTCGAATTGAGAACCACAATTGTTTCCGGATTTAGTGTTGGGAGTTTTCTTGTTCTCGAAGATGAGGTTACTTAATTCTAAACACAGAAAATGAGTTTTTTTTTATTTGAAATTGAATTTTGTTTTGCTTTTGGCCCCATGCAAAAACTTTAAACATGCAAAAACTTTTGAGCATGCATCTTGGCGAGGCATGTTCGGAAAACCTATTACAAAATAGAACAAGGAATAGTTTATTCCGTCAATATTCTTGAGAAAATACAACAAAGTTTCTTTCAAAGTATTGTCGTTTTTTCGGCGAGGTGTGATAAAAAAGATCTGAACAAAAAACTAGATCTCGGGCATAATTGACACTCACAGAAAAATGAGCAATGTAAAACAACGACTAAAAAAATGCAAACATTTTTTCAAACTTTTTAGCTGTTTTGGAAATTTTGAAGCTTTTGATTCAAAAAGGCGCAAAAATACTAAGCTTATCTCTAGTAAGACTAAATGGTAAAGCCTAAATTAGATTATTGTAAGATTTTGAACCATTAAAATAAGCTATTAAAAGCCTGATCCCTCGCTTTATTTGCTCAAATTAAGAAGAAAAATCAAAAATTTCAAACCGGTTTTTCTCGACACTGGAAAACTTTTCTCAACTTTTTTAGTGTCGTTCGAGTCACGTTTGAAAAGGCTTTACTAAGATGGTTCACTGAATTTTCTAGAATGATTATTTGTAGTAGCTGATTTTGCGTTGAAAACAAAAAAAGAAAACAAAAAGAAGAAAACTACAACGCACCCTAATACAAAGTTCCTCCACGTTTTCAAATAGTTGGAACAAAAAATCGGATGTAAGCATGCAATTTTTTGAAAAAAAAAGTACTGTTGAACCATAAAATGTAAATCCATATGAAAGTGAAGGCTTAACGTGATAATTTAAAAAATTTTAGGTCGATTATGAATTCTGGCTTTCAAGTTCAACCCATTGATTTTTGTTAACGTTTGCTCAAATAATTACTTATTGATTTAATATTTTTATCGGTGTATACGAACTCAACTGCTGTCTAAACTAACCTGAAAAATTGGGAAAAAACTTTATATTTTTGCACGAACGCCGGTAAAAAAAACGGATTTTTTTTTGTTGAGTAGGGCGATGTTATTCAGTCAATTTTCGACTTTTTAACTAACCATTTTTGATGAAAAGTTTATATATCATCGGAACGATTTTATTGTCCGGAGCTCAAAAATGATGTAATAAAGCGGCGAATTAAACCGTTTCAAATTGATTTGAGGCAAGAAATACGGTCTTCTTATTAAAATGCCAGACGCTAACTACATTCGATTGTACTTTATCCGCACAATAAACACTTAGAAGCAAGGATAGCTGTTTGTTAAGCTATTAAGCAATTAGCTCAGAATTTTCGACCGCATTTATTTGAATAAGCTAGAAAAAAATTCTTTTCTTTTCTTCATATTAAGGTCCATTTAGTGCGTGGTGTGGATTGAGAACTATACCAGCGTGTAGAAAATGATTGAATTGAGCAATATCAAACACATTGGTCTGCAAAAATGAATGCCAAACAAAAATTGGAAAAAAAAATTAAAACGTTTTCAAAATTTTTTCTAATTTTCTTAACAAAAATTAAGGATTTTTCAAAACAAATTTGTTGCTAAATAAGCGGTGAAAGAAAAAATTAGTTTTTTATAGCTAAATCAAGTTTTGTGAGCCTAGAAATCTAACAAAAGTAAAACGCGATCGCGTTATTTGAAGTTAGACTGAAGCTAAAGCTCGAATTTAGACTAACTCTCGAAAATTTCTCTCAACACTAGGACAGTTTGTTTTCATATATCCACTTCATTATGACCATAAGATTGTTTTTCGAGTTGCTGATGATACAAAAATCTTCGTTTTCATAAAGTTTTGGAAAATGAATTGAATTATTCATTGCTGTAAGTGGAAGTTGACAAGCTTCTGACCTACACTGAAAAAACGTACTAATTCATTTCTTAGTCAAACTGAAATGTTTCATTGGCTTTTATTGTATCATTGCAAAATTCACAAAATAAGCCTGTATCAAAAACTTTTGTACCGGGACGCGTCGAATTTATGGGTCAAAGTGATATAAAAAACATTTTGAATTTGAGTAAAAATTTTACAATCATTGTTGAAAGATTAGCTATATTAAAATCCCCGATCATAGTTATGTTCCCGCTTAATTTGTTTAAATCCTAGCAAATG
>NC_087063.1:46649222-46682841 GCF_963678635.1 Symsagittifera roscoffensis | reverse complement strand
ATACACTATCTTAATACATGGTAAGATCGGGTGCCGAGAAAATTTTCTGAAACTAACCATCTTAACATCTCAAAACTCTGGCAAAACCTATAACCTATCTTAATACATTGCTTACAGACCGGGTGTTCCATTCCCTATCTTAAGACTCAAAGGTCTGCAAGGACACCCCCCCCCCCCACCTCTGCTCACTCTTCTACTACTATTGGTTTTTGCTGTACCATTGCAAAATGCACTAAATAACCCTATATAGGAACAATTTTTTGATCATTTGCTTTTGCGTATAACTATGTCTCCTATTGATTTATGACTTCAAGGCTGTCGCTGTTAAAATTTTGGCGCCAAATTCTCAAATTTCTCACTACTTTTTGTTTCACTTGGTTTTAGTTACATAGAATAACCCGAGTTCTCAACAAAAAATCAGGTATGCTGAATACCGAATTTTTCCTTTTGCAGTCATGCAGTCATCTAAAGCATTCATGTTAATTTTGTATTCCAAAGCATAAACAATCCATTCAACTACGGTAACGTCAATACCCGAAGTGAAATGTTTGACTCCCAAGTTTGATTGATAATCTACCGACATGGGTCGAAATTTTGATTAATTGTCAAAGTGATTTAAGAAAATTGTGGATTTCAAAGTTTTTACACTCATTTGTTGAAAGATGACTAGTATTGAAAGCCCCGATCATAGCTATGTTCCCACTTCATTTGTTTATATTCTAGCAAATCAGGTTCGAATTGATCTGAGTTTTTTTTGTAGAAGACACCCAAGGCAAGGCGAGTGATAAGCGGATGGTTTTTTTGATTTATTAAGTTTTCACATGGTGGTTACAACTTGAGGTATTGCTAACAAAATTAAGATTAATTTGGGTATATCAAGTCGTTTTTTCAAAAAAAAAATCTCTTTACCTGTAGTTGTTTCCTTTCACAGTAAAAAGATATCGCCATAACCTTCAATATACTTTGAAACATTTAAGATAATTATTAACTTACCATGTCTTACAACTAATTCTAATGCCAGCCTAGAACTCAGACTGTCAATTTAGGTTATGAATGATGGTTTGTAATTTCAGTACGAACCGTTTGTTGTCTGAATTTAATCAGACAATTAATTCAAAGTGATTTTCAAAAACTCAACTTAGGCTTATGCTTTAGAACCACAAGATTGGTAGCTCGCTTAGATATATAGTCAGTTCTTTTGGTTGCAGTGATTTGCTAAGTTTGTTTTTCTGGTTAGTTAAAAATCTTCAACATCATATCATATTTTTTTATGCTGTTTTCACTTCCTCCTTTGAATACTGTAGATAAGTTCAGCAATCTTTTATTTTACAGTTTATGAGTTCTAAAAAGATTAAAATTTGGATATTTTTGTTGGATCTCGAACATTTCCAGTTAGAAATATACTTAAAACTGCACTGGAAATTAGTTTCAAAATTAGAAGTTAAGGGTAAAGCAAAAACACAAAGTTATCTGGTTTAGAAAATTTTTAAATAGGTTCTAGCAAATGAAGTTTTTGGTGTCAACTTTGCTTTGGATTTTTGGATGATCGTTGAAATGATACAATTTTTGTAGTAAGACTTTGTTCAAATTGGAATCAATCTGAAAATGGCAGAATAAACAAAACAATGAAAGTCTCAAGTTGAAGTTTTTTGAAGTTATTCTTCAATTTAGGTTATAAATGACAAAATAACAAATTAAGAAACAATCCAGCATAATAATAGCCAAGTATGCCTAGTTAGGTACAATTCATGTTTTTTTGTTCATTTTTGATGAACTAAGTAAAATTACATGAAAATTCAGATGTTTTAAGGATACTTTCCTTCGAAGTAACAACTCTGAGACAAAAACGTTCAATTTATTGATAAATTTGTTCACTAGAATTTTCTATACTTCTTGTTGAATTCAAGCCGAATTAGTTGTTACGGAAGATACTAGACGAAGCAAAAAAGAAAAATCTGCTTCCAAGACCTAACTTTGAAAAAAAAATTTTCTTCAAAAAATCAAGAAATTCTATTGAAGAAAGATTTTTCGAGAAAGTTATAAGTCTTTTTGCTTGAGTTATTTCAAATTAACTGATAATTTTAGCAGAAATGGATATTAAAACTATTAACTGATATGATATTTGATGAACGTACACAAAAGAAACAGTGCAAAATTTTTATTTTGGTTCTGGTTTTCCTCAATTTGTTTTCTTTTAAAAAATTGGAGGAATAATCTTATGATTTTTAATCAAACTTGCTTAAGATTTATAAAAAACTGTTTTATCGCAAAGTTTTGTTCATCTATTGCATTGGTTTTCATAAAGCGTTATTATGGTAGATTTGAGAAAAATCAGAAGTTCACAACTAGATTTCATTGCGCATTTTTACTTGTATTTAAGTAAAGAAACTCCCGAGAAAGGCCTGCTGTAGAAAAATTTTCAGATGCTGTTATTTCAATCATCAATAATTTCGCAAATTTTTATCTAGAAATTCAATTTTTACTATGAACTTTGAATGGTTCCAGTTCCTTGTCACTCAACCATTTTTTGAGAACTTTGGACAAAAATCATGATTAAAAAATGACTTAACGAACAATTTGCGAGAATTGATGGTTATTGGTCGCAAAAGTTGTGTTTTGCTGACAACTTTCAAAGTAGTTAGTCAATTAGGGCATTTTATCTGCTAAATAAAAACTATCTGCTACAAATTAATTTTCAGTCGTTTGAGGTTTATCAGTAAAATTGTTGATCGGTGAACGTACAATATCGGCTAACTGTTCGTTCAATTGAAACTATTTCCCCCCAAAATCCCCGATTCTACCTAAAACTTCATGCAAAATGAGTTCAATTGCGAGAACCTGATAAAACATCAAGATTGAAAAGAAACTTCACGAACAATTTGCGAGAATTGATAATTATTGGTCGCAAAATTTCAGAAACGTAATAATGGAATACTCTTATGGTTTTTAATCAAATGTGCTTAAGATTTATATAACAAAATTGTTTTTTGATTATTTTTTGCGGTAATTATCATAGATCGTTCTTTTGGTAGATTTAGGAAAATTCAGAAGGCCACAAATAGATTTCATTTTGCCTTTCTTTTTGTATTTCAATTAATAAAATCCCGAGAAAGGCCTGCTATGGAAAAATTTTCAGATAACAAACGAAATAGTTGCTGTTATTTCAATCACCAAATTATTTGTAAAATTACATCTATATATTCCATTTTTACCATGTATTTTGAATGGTTTCAGTTCGTTTTCACACAACCTTTTTTGAGAACTTTGGACAAAAATCAAGATTGAAAAGAGACTTTACGAACAACTTGCGAGAATTGGTAGTTTCTGCTCGCAAAAGTTGTTTTTTGCTGACAACTTTCAAAATTGGTAGTCAATTAAGGTTTCTTAACTGATAAACAAAAGCTTACTTAAATTTTAAAAAATGTTCAGTTTTTGATGTTTATCACTAAAAATGTTGATCGGTGAATGTACAATATCGGCAAATTGTTCGTTCAATTAATACTATTACCCCCTAAATTCCCGGATTCTACCTAAAACTTCAGTCAAATTGAGTTCAATAGCAAGAAACTTGTTAAAACAGAAAGCAAGAAATAATTTAAAACTTAAGACTTCTTTGAAAAGTTCATGATATTTCATGTTGTAGAAGCAAAAGAAAAATTATGAACAGTTTTGACGTTTTAGTTGAAATATAACCACATTCCAATAATCATGTATTTAGCTTTAACCAGGATAGATTCAGTACTAATAAAGTTGAATAGGCAGACAATATGTACAGATGAATAGGCAGAAAAAATGTGGATTTTGGTAAAAGTGTGTACTTCTAAAATTGATTGAATTTTGTCAAATAAAAGTTGTAGTTTTTGAAAATTGTCTCTGAATTTTCCTCTAAAATTTTTTTAAATACCTGAATGATAAATGCGATAAAAAATGATTTAAATGGGAGTTTATTTCAATTTAGCAAGAATGTAGGAAGTTCCCTGAAATTGTTTTTTTTATGCAACGTTTCGGCTTGAAAATATTTTTATACTTGTTTTCCAAAAATTCACTGATATATTAATTCTGTCATTAAAAACGGCCTGAAATTTTTGTTATTCATTCAACTCAACAAATTGAAAAAGTCTATATAGTAAACGTTTTAATTGAATTACTGCTAAGCTCAGAAAATTGTTCCCAGTGGAACCCAGTAAATTACTTTTTCTGAGCTTCTTCAACTAAAAATTTTCTGTGCGCCGATTTTCAGTTGGCTTTATGTTTTTTCCTGATAAACTGATAAAACATATTCAATGCCTAGTTTGAGAAGCTAAACTACAGTTAAAGCGGTCCTTTAGTCTTCTGATTAGAACAAATAAAACATTCGCCTTAATTTGAAAATCTCTTCGAAACTTCATTAATCATCATTCGTAAAATTTTTCTCTCTTTTCATTCAAATAGTCTTATCTATGATTACTTTTCCGCTACAAAAGTTAACTTCACTGCGCGTAAGTTTAAATGGAGAAATTTACTTAATTCTCTCCTCTGTTGAAGCTTGTTTTCTCATGAATATACTCATAAGAAAAGGGACTTTAACAAGGAAGAGACGAGAATGTTAGGTTGTGGTTTTACGAGAAGGTCGCAACCAAATTTTTGTATTTCCAGACTGCCGCGACCGAAAATGACATTTTCAGACCGCCGCTACCAAAATTTGGTTTTTCCAGACTTTGCAGATCGAGGCAGTGTCCGCGACCAGCGCGAACGAAACAAAGTTAACCCCGACCGGCCTGACCAAAAGAATGTTAAAATCGACCAGCGCGACCGAAGGCAATTTAGTCGCGGTGGTCAAAAAATGAGTCGCGGTGGTCAAAAAATTATTAGCGGCGGTCGAAAAATTAGTCGCAGCAGTCAAAAATCTAGTCGCGGCGGTCGAAAAATTAGTCGCGGCATGAACGAGAAATTAGTCGTGGGGGTCAAAAAATTAGTCCCGGCATGGTCCAAAAATTGGTCGCGGCGGTCAAAAAATTGGTCACTGAATGGTCAAAAAATGGTCGACCGAAGAAAAATTAACCGCGATCGGTGCGACTGAAAGAAATTTAACAAAAATCGGCGCGACCGAAGAGCAGTTAACATCAATAGGGAAAAACCACTGGTGAAAAACGCTTCAAAAGAGCTTGATGAAGTTAAAACAATCGACTGAGGAATTTTTTGAACCGAAAAATACTGAACAGAAAAAAATTGACCTTTAAACACAACTCGACACTGTTTGACCAAAGAGTATATGAATGTAATGTATATTTGAATGTATGTATGTAAGTTTATATGTGTGTAAGTATTCATGTATGATGAATGTATGTGTATAGGCATGTCTGTTTTATGTATGTGTCTGTATGTATATATGTATGTATGTATGTATGTATGTATGTATGTATGTATGTATGTATGTATGTATGTATGTATGTATGTATGTATGTATGTATGTATGTATGTATGTATGTATGTATGTATGTATGTATGTATGTATGTATGTATGTATGTATGTATGTATGTATGTATGTATGTATGTATGTATGTATGTATGTATGTATGTATGTATGTATGTATGTATGTATGTATGTATGTATGTATGTATGTATGTATGTATGTATGTATGTATGTATGGATGTATGTATGTATGTATGTATGTATGTATTTATGTATGTATGTATGTATGTATGTGTGTATGTATGTATGTATATATGTATGTTTGTATGTATGTATGTATGTATGTATGTATGTATGTATGTGTCTGTATGTATATATGTATGTATGTATGTATGTATGTATGTATGTATGTATGTATGTATGTATGTATGTATGTATGTATGTATGTATGTATGTATGTATGTATGTATGTATGTATGTATGTATGTATGTATGTATGTATGTATGTATGTATGTATGTATGTATGTATGTATGTATGTATGTATGTATGTATGTATGTATGTATGTATGTATGTATGTATGTATGTATGTATGTATGTATGTATGTATGTATGTATGTATGTATGTATGTATGTATGTATGTATGTATGTATGTATGTATGTATGTATTTATGTATGTATGTATGTATGTATGTATGTATGTATGTATGTATGTATGTATGTATGTATGTATGTATGTATGTATGTATGTATGTATGTATGGATGTATGTATGTATGTATGTATGTATTTATGTATGTATGTATGTATGTGTGTATGTATGTATGTATATATGTATGTTTGTATGTATGTATGTATGTATGTATGTATGTATGTATGGATTTTCGGCCGCGGAATTAACATTTCCGCGACCGACAAAGTCGAAAAATTAGTCGCTGTCCTCGATCCGGGTATTCAAAAATTTTCGAAAATTTTGACGACCTTTTTTTTCTTAGCTGACCAATTTGATTTTCCGAGCTCTCCTAAAGCACTAAAAAGACAATGTTTTTGCCAAATTTCAAAATAGTATTTATTGGCGCCACAGGCGCCTTTAGAAAAATTTTAGGGTCGGTCGGCCAAAATTGGATTTCTTAAAAAGTACCAAAGGGGGGACCCTTTGGGTCGGCAGGTGGTCGAATCCCTGAGAAAAGGGAAGCGTCCGCCCCCCCCCCCGCCTCCCCTTAATCCGCCCCTGATTCAATATGAGAGACATTCAGCATTCAGGTCAACATAACATCATATACGCATCAAGGTCAAACATAACCAATGAGGGATTTCTTTTCAGATAGGGAGGGAGAACTACTACATAAGGGAGAACGTGGTCCCAGTTACGGTGACCGACGAAGGCAGAGTTTTTATGGACACCCCACAACACCTGAGAGTGTTCTGCAAACTAGAAGTAAGTGTTTTATAATATGGACCCTCTACCCAGTTGATGTACTGGACCACTAACAAGTTGTTTGTAATATCACCCAGGCGCGGATCTAAGAATTTCTCGAGGGGAGGGGAGGGGGGGGGGGTTTCGGATTTTCAAAAAAGTTTTGAAAATTTTGTCGATTTTCTTTTGGTCGACCAAACTGATTTTCTGAGCTCTCCCAAATCACTAAAAATACCCTCTATTTTGAGCAAATTTTCTGCGCCGCAGCCAAATTTTTGAAAAAAGGCCAAAAACGGCATTTTTAGGCATTTTTTGGAAAATTTCGATCAAAAAATCGCAAAGCCCCCCTTCAAGTTTGTTTCAACTAAAATAACAATTAAGAACCTTCTCTCTAAAATAACAACTTTTTTTCTGAGAACAGCCGTTCTTACTCAGAAGAGATTAAAGAAACAACATGCCACGAGTTTTTAATCTCGGTTCAAGCGAAGCATTTCTTGGGTAAAAATTTATCTCCGGCTATTGCCTTTTTTTGGTAGTGATAGTCTCGATTTTTATCATTTGAAAGGTTACTCTCCTAAAGTTTCAAAACATCGAAAAAAGCAAAGAAGTGGTGGGCACGCTTTTTATGTTTGAATTCGTGTGAATTTTAGTATTCACGATATAGACTTTCAATTGAAAAGTATGAGCATTTCTATTAGACAAACCATTCAGAGTTAAAATTTGTGTAGTATATAAATCCCGCAAAATAATAACGAATTCGTCGTTTTGAAAAAATTTAAGGAGTATCTTTTATATTTCAAAGAATTTGAAACTGTTTTTTTTTGTTTGTAGTGATTTCAATATCGACACTTTGGAATCCATGCAGACTTCAAAATCATATATGAACCATATAACTATAGATTTGGTGCACGTATTTTGAACAGTGAGCCCACCCGAGTTATCGCAGCTTACATCAGATTTTGTTTTGGGGTTTTGTATATATCTGTTTACGATGAATCTGACCACCCGGATAAAATTTCCCAGTGTCCGGATAAAGTTTTTCCAAATCTTATAAATCTATATTGCAATGATTACCTTACAAATCTTTATCAGAAAATAAATGGTCTGCATTCTACACATATGGAAACCTTGATAAAAAACTTTGTTTAAAAAACTTTTTTTTTCGAAATTGATCTCTTTTTTTTCGAAGTTGATCAAATAAACGAAATTGGGTTCGAAATCTTACTACAGTAAAGGATTTTGAAGATTCTAAGACTGTAAGTTATGCAACAAAGGTAATCAGAAACCAAAAAACGAAAAAATTCGACAAAAAATTGGAAATGGTCAAAACGGTCATACATTGTTCCAAGCTTCTAATGAGTTTTCCAAAAAAAAGGAGTGTTTTGATGATGAAATTTTTCTTCAATAGGAAAAAAATTGCAAGGCCCTTCATATGATCATAACAATGGCAAAAACTTAATTAGAAAAGAAAAGGTGTGGTCCTTACTGAGATATCTTTGGAGGAGGTGGAAACTTCAATAAACATACTGAAGAACAAAGGAACTTGATGTCATGATGGCATGATCGACAAAATACTTAAATTATCTATACAAATAGTTTCAGACAAAACTTGCAGCCTTTTAAGTCTATTTGCGAAAATTTTAGGGATGGGTAGGATAAAAAAAATTGATGGTGAATCTCGCTTGCTGGTCTCAAGAAAGCATTCGATACGATCAATTATGATGTACTACTAGCGAATTCAGAAAGATTTGCTATAGAGGTCGAGCTATAAAAAAATTTGAAAACAGGTATCAGATAATTCAAGCTGATAGCAACAGATCATCCTTATGTTTTTGGCACGTGGAGTCTCTCAGTAATCATTTTAAGGACTACTTTTGCTTTTGTTTTTGTTATACATAAATGATCTTCCCAATATAGTGGAGAGATCTAAGATCGTGCTATTTGATGATATATGCATCGCAAAAAAAGTCGCTGAGATAATTTCAGATACTCTTTAGAAAAATGGTACCTGGTTCATATAAATAGTCCAAGTGTCACTCCGGTTAAGACTTGAAACTATGCACTTCGGTAGCAACTTCTCATATGATTTTTTGCTTTAGGTCTTTCAGTTCAAGTTACAAATGATTGCAAGTGTTCAAAGTTGTTTGTAGATAATAAACCTTCTTCCAAACCACATATTGAAGACGTATGGAAAAAAATTGATCAAGTTTTCAGGCATTGATGGAAAGCTTGACATTTCTACTTCTAACACCAGATGGTTCAAATTTGTAAATCTTATGATAACCCGACAATCAGTTTTGGTATTCTAGTTGATGGTAAAACGTTCCAATCTCACCTAACTGAAATTGTGAAATTTCAATGAGCAGTGTTAATCGAATGTAGAATTGAATCAATCAATTATCTAATGGAAAACAATTAACAAAGCTCGTTTTCTGTAAGGTTTTACCTGGAAATATCACTGAAATGTCACTATTCAACTGTATGAGATTCTTTCAGCAGTTTTTATTCCCTAATTGAAAAAAAACGGGGCCTTTACAAACTGTTTCATAACTCCAGCCCACTACGTAAAAACTATTTTAAAATAAAATATGAATAAAAGTTTTGATAAAAATTGACTGTATTTTTCCTCTCCTGGATATCCTAACCAATGAGCAGTATTGCTCTATAGGATTTGCCTCTAGGCATATAATTTAGCTTCTGCTTTTTGTATGTATCTGGTTAACTAATGCAAATTGAAGTTTTCCTCTTTGCATATTTTTGCTGCAGATGGCCAGTTTCCCCTTCGACACTCAGACGTGTGAGATATGGGTGGGCTCATGGACTAGATCAGAATCCAAACTGGAGCTCATCAACAACAAAATTCCATGCTTGGATACTTCACGTAAGAAGCATATTGAATTTTGGCAGATGGGATAGCCATTAAAGCTTTGTTTTTTAAATATATAAAATCCATCAAATATGTACCAAAAAATGTAAATTAGTACACTAAACATCTGGATTTGTTCTCAATGCTTTGTTATGGAAAGATTTGTTAATAAAGGTGCAGCGACAATTCATTACAGGCGACAATTTGTAACAAGTGACAATTTGTAACAAGCGGCAAAAAAAAAGAAACAAATCCCCCTGGGCAAGCTAAAGTGTTTCCAACAAACAAATGAACCCTTCTCATCTCTTTTGGTTTTTAGACTACCAGTTGAACTCAGAGTGGAGTCTAGAGGGCGTGGTCTGTGCAGAAGTGACTGTGGACCCCCTGTTCTACCAGGAGGAGGGGTTCTCCAGGATCAAATACACGCTCACTCTGGCCAGGAGATCCGCATTCTACACTAGAATACTCATACTGCCATCAGTACTTTTATCGTAAGCAAAATTTACAATAAAATAAGGACAAAGAAAAAAATTCGCTAATGTATAGTCAAACCGCTTACACCAAAAAGAAACAGCCTTGATTATTTCAACAAGAATAATGCATTGTGCTAGCTCTTTTTTTGAATTTCCACGTTCATTAATCTATGGTCTATTGGAACCAGTTCTAAACTAATATTTTTAAACCAATTGTATTATTGATAAATTACCTCTATAAAATATTACTAACTAACCAATCAGATTCCATCTCTAACATTGACACTTATTTGTAAGTGCTGAAACTACTTGTAGTTTCAGCACCAGAATAATTTGAATAAATCTTAGAATACAGTTGTTCTCCTTCTGGATAAACTCTAAGAACTAACTCGCGAAAACCAGTATACACTAGATCTATTGAGACTAGGAGATATAAGAGTAAGACCAAGATTGGTATTATACTAAGAAGTTGAACGAATCTATCCGGTCCAAAATAAGATAGCGTGACGAACAGACGGTGTAACTTATCTGAAATTACTCTATGAGTACAGGCCAAAGGTCATAACTCATCTGGTGCGACCGAAACTCTCGAACAAGACCTTAACTAACTTAACATTAGATAATACATTTTAGAATTAGACAACAAAACTTGGAATTAGACAACTGCAAAATTGCAAAAATGTTACATGGAATAGACAATTTATTAGAAATGTTTCTACGTCTCAATAAATCTACGCCAATTTTTCAAACAATACAAGAAGTACCAGGTATTGCAAAAAGACCAAGATCAATGCGTGAACAACGATCAGGAACCGGACCAATCTACTACATGATAGAACGACAGAAACCGGAATAAGTTTTCGTATTTAGAATACTTTATGCAGCAAAATTAAATTTTCATTTATTGACATGAAAGTTTTTTGAAAAAAAATCGTTCAACAACTCATTTGGTGCTAAACCAACAATTTAAACAATAACGACTGATAAAAAGAACACAAGTCGTTTCTCCAAAAATTTTCAGTAAATCAAAATTTTTGAATTAATAATTTATTGAATGAAAAATACAAAAATTAGTTAGTATTAGAATTCATTGTTAGTTTCATGATTTAATACACATAATTTTTCTCATCTCAGATTCATCACCATAAACATAACAGCATAAACTCAAAAAACTAATATCATCTAAACATTACTTTTTCATAAAAACGTATCAAGGCTTATCCTTGCTTTTCCATAACTCACTTTTTTTCATAAAAAGATCATCAAGGCTTTCCTTGGATCTTTAATATCACTTAAACCTAAGTTTATTTATTTATTATTGATCATCAAGGTTTTCCTTGGATCAAATCAGAACAATTTTGTCCTCCCCATCCCATAATATAAAAATTGTCTAAGGACCTCAAACGTCAATTCACACCCCAACCCTTATTAACGACCCAAGGCAACCAGAAATTTTTGAAAAACTAACCATTTGAATTAAGATAGACAGTGAAGAACTTCGATTACTCATCGTTCACTTGAGCACTTCCTCTTAGATGACCCAGGCTAAAACTTTAAGCAATTAGTAAGAAATAAAATAGTATCTAACGATCTACATGTGTGTTAATTATACCTGAACCTTGTGGATTGATTTACTATTCTCCAACCCTTGACCGAAAATCACAGCCCCTAGATAAGATAAAGTAAGTCAATCATAAATTAAAACCTAGTCAAGAGAAAGTAAAAAATCAATTTCACGAAAAGATATACTCTCTCTCCAACCCGTCAACCGCGACAATCTATGCCCCAAGTTAGGATAACCACACAAAAACCGTAAGAGCTAACAGTTTAGGAAAATAAAAACTCTAACCTCAAATTAGTGCACCCATCATCCTAAGCCTTATATCAAGAGATAATCTAGGCAGTGAACAAACAATCATATTACATAATTGCTTAATTAAAAATGACAGATACGTTCTTGTTATCACACCTCACAGACAAACAATAGGATATATTAGGTCAAAAAGACAAACACGAAAAAAGACAACTATAACAAAACAAAAGCAAATCATCACAAGAAGAATTTAAAAAAGACAAAACGCAGTCTCAGAATCAGAAACTAACAAAATACTGGAACTTCAAGACTTGAAAGATTCAATAAATAAGAATAGCCCGATAGGAGATCAAATAAATTTTTCTGACTCAGACGCTACAACACCATCATCAATTAATGAAAATTGCGGAATAAAGAAATCAAGCAATAACAAACCCAATACGCCTATAGAATTGAAATCAACCGATAAGACATATTGAAAGTTACACATTAACAGTTCTACAACATAAAAAATGATCGAACATGAAACTCACAAAGAGCAAATTCAAAATTCACAAATGATGTTTTTTCATTTTTTGTAGCTATGTATATATATTTGAACTGAACAAAATACAAAATGAGTCACCGCCTCAAACATTCCGACACTCAACTCTAAGACTAGAAATCTACCTTTTCTCAAAATTTTAGACACAATCCGTGAAAACTTTATTAGTAACAAAATTTCCTAAAATGTCAAATATGATTTACAAAGAATACTAGCATGGTTTATAATTGAATATTTTGTCCATAACATGGATCTCATAGCACAAAAAAAAGTTTTCGACCGCAAAGCTCAGACAATGAAACTTTATTAGCAGACCCTGATTGGTCTCATCCATCATTTAATAATACGACAACTGATATGTCAAGTACAGCAATCGCTACTATCTCTGTTGATAAAAACTACGTTAGAAACACTCCACTTACTATTGATGCAACACCTTTAAATTATAATGCGATACTCACTGAGAGAACAGGAAATAATAAATGAAACTCCACATTCATTAATACACAAGAAAATTTAATGAAACAAGAAATCTTACACAACAAGATATCTAAACTCCATCACATTTCATTGGTGGAGAAAAAGTCGAAACAATGCCAACAACTACACAACAAAACCTTTCCCACATTAATCCTACACTAAAAACTCCAAAAAACAAAACACAGCATTTCCGCGAACAACTATGCAATCCACAGTAAAACCTTCTGTTACTCCTAAAAACTCACAAAACGATTATCAAACTTTAAACAAGTAACAACATCACGACAAACAAATAAACAAAAAACGTCTAATGGAAACAGCTTTTCAGATCATAACTACAATTTTTTTGCAAAAAAAGAACAAAATAACAAAACCCCCTCTATGAATAGTCGAAATCAATCACAAGCACAAAACTACAATCAAAAAGTACCACAACCAGCCTCTCACTCAGTTTTTTTTTCAACGATCAACCACGAGCTACAGTGGATCGTAGCAAAACTTTCACTTTCTCTCCACTAAATGAAAATATATCTAATAAACATCTTGCAAGAAATCAGCCACATTAATCAGAAGATGAAAATTAGTATAGTCAAAATCAACAACTATTGATCAAGCAGATCTTATTTACCAACCAGATCTTTTTGAACCATATACGCGAAATGAACAAACACGACAAACAAGATAAAACTCAGCATCATATGAAAATATTTTCAATCGCAAAACCCTATAAGCACACAAAGTTATCGACCAACGCAAATGCAAAATGAAATCCCATTACCATATTGTTCAAAACAACATGAAATTACAAAAACACAACTTATAAATTTTTCTCAAAATCCAAATGCCGCAGAATCACTACAAAAAACGATGAATCCATACCTTATGTGCGAATCTTTTATATCTTCTAGTAAACCACCAATGGTATTCACAGGAACAAATCCTGAATACTCAGTAGAAGATTATTTAAACGCAGTTACGGCGAACTTAACTTTAAGTATAGGACCTGAACCAGGAAATACGCCACTTCATCAAAATTGGATATATAGACGCACAGCTCTAACCCGCACCACAATTGATGGCGCAGCCCAAAAAGGGTTTTCAGTTTTATCCATAGATTTTGAATTAGACTGGAAAAGATTCACACAAGAACTTTCAAAAACGTTCGACTCTGAAAGAAATAAACAACAACAAAAAGTTCTATGCAACGAAATCCGTAGACTCCCTGATAGAACAATAAAGCAAAATGCAGTAAGAATCTAAACATTACTGAGAAAAGCATATTCTCTTAATACGCATGATTTAAAAACACAAAGATGACAGAAGTCTTAATGATGACTTTAACACCACAACTACGAAAAAAGCCATAAAAAGAACATCACATCCATCTTCAATTCGAAAACCTGATATAGATTTACAAAAACTAGTAGACAAACTAGAACAAGCTGAAATCACTATGAAATTGGAAGAAACAGAAATTTTAAAGTTACAATACGTATACAACGTCCATACAACTATGGCTTTTTATCGTAGATATTTAAAACTTGAATAATTTTTTCAGCTAGTTCAGTGTAAGAGTCGTGAATGTTATTTACTTGTGAATTAAATAACATCCACAACTCTTACACTGAACTGGCTAGAAAAATCACTCAAATATTAAATATGTACGATAAAAAGCCAAATTTTAAAGTTAAACCATCATTCAAAAAGTAGTGTAACTATTGCCGTAGAAATGGACATAGCATCGTTGAATGTAGACAAAAACAACAAGATAGTCAGAACAAACCACAGAAATATAGAGAACCAATTCTTTGTTTTATCAGTTCAGGAAAAACGAACAGATTTTACCAAACAAAAACATTCACAGTAATAATAGTTCAGGAAAACCACTCCCAGATAACAAGAAAACCTATAGACAACAATCGGCTTATTGAAATAACTATCGCGGAAGATCTACAGATCGAAGTAGCTTACGAAATTTTGCACAGAATAGATATAGTCAATCAAACAGTCAAAACAATCAATATCAATATAACTATCCAAGATCAAGATCAAACAGAAGTAATTACTCAATTTATTATAGAAATCGTTCTCATTCAAACTCTCGAAATATATTTTATTCAAACAACTGTTCCAGAAATTTCTACCCAAACATGATTTACCCAAACAATAGAGTTAGACAATACTCAGATAATAGATCACGAAACTATTCAAATGAAAATAGTTTTCATTATAGATCACGTGACAATTCCAGGAACCGAAATCCTAATTATTCAAATTGACAGAGAAATTATTCGCGGTCACCACACAGGAATAATACGCAATATCAAATTTGACAAAAAACTATAGAAATGATACACCTAAACAACAAAGACAAATGAACCAGGTACAATCAACTGAAGAAACTCAATCAGACCATCCCGGTATTGATAACACAGAAACTTCAGAATTACAAATAAATCACAAAATTGTGAATCCAAAGATGATGAGAGCCAAACAGAAAACACGCTTTCAATAAACATGCTTCAGGCTAAAAATGAATGTGAAAAACCAATTGAGTCGAGTTCTTGTCAAAACAACAAAATTTTTAATAATTTTGAAAAATCAGATAATACACGAAACATAACAGACAATACACGAAACATAATACACGAAACATAATCATAAAATTTCAATCTCCATCAATTAAAAAAAAAATTGAAGAATTTCTGGGAATGCGAAACTTTTCAAGTAAATACGTCTGTATGATGGTATTATATTTAAATACCCAATGGCTTATGCTACATCTAATTTTGAAGTATTGGAAAAATACCAACAAATACTACTCAAGGAAAACATGAAAGCAGCCCCAGACAAATCACATTTCTTTCTCACTCGCGTAAAGTTCCTTGGACATATTATTGAAGGAAATACAAAAACTCCATCAAAATCTCGCATAAACGCAATCATAAAATTTCAATCTTCATCAATTAAAAAAAAAATCCAAGAATTTCTGGTAATGCGAAACTTTTCTAGTAAACACGTCTGTAAAATGCTATTATATTTAAAACCCTTTTATAATTTTCTCAGACAACAAAATAGTTTTGAATGGACGACAGAACACAAACAACGTTTTGAAGAAATAAAAAAACTTCTCACTGAGGAAATATCATACGATCCCAGATCAGACAAACCATTTTATGCAATATGCGACGCCTCCATTTTTGGAACCGGCGCAGCATTTTTACAATCACACAAAGGAACAAATAAAATGAGTCTTACCTCAGCAAATTCAAGACTATTTGCACAAGCCGAACTAAGACTCTCTACTCTTATGACAAAATGTACAGCTATAATATAAACTCTCACAGATTATGATTTTTTAAAACTTGGATCCAACCATCCAACAGTTCTATTTACAGATAATAAACCTATAGTTTTCCTATTTGCACAAAAATCAAATCAAAACCATGAAATTTATAGATTTCAACTAACTCTTATGAAATTCTCAAACCTAAATATGGTCTGGACTGCAGGCAAAAACCTTGCATTACCAGATACAACCAGTCGAAACACACTATTTGAATTGATAACAAGAAAAAAAACGGTAGAAATACTGCAAAATATAAAGTTTTTCCTTGCAAAAGACAAAACATCACCACAATTAAAATGCAAAATTGCAGTTAGAACCGACCTTGATAATGCACAAATAAACAATTTACAACATTTTCCCTTATTTCTGTATTGCTAAAATAACCATTACGAAGCAGACTTGTTGAGAACCTCTACATTTTAACCGATACCATATTCACCATGGATCAAAAACAATACACAACAAAAACCACATAAACAAAAATTGTTTAAGAAAGATCTATTTCGCTTAGTAGAAAAAGAAAACTTAAATAAGTAATTTTATCAGGATTTCCAGATTTGGACTCAAAATACACAATAAATCAAGTTAATACATGACCCTCCAGATAATATATGTGCCATTCTGCCAGATTGGCACAGCGCAACCTTCCGGCTGAACACGAAAGAACGATTAAAGACCTTAACGACGAAAAAGTGCTGAAAAGGAGGGTCGAAGTATTCTAGAATTTTCTATTTTCAAAATTTCGATTAACGAACGAGTCTTTCTCAGACATACCAAAAAACGGCCATTTTGACTGAAAAAGTTGAGAAAAGAAGAACAACAGCAAATATAGTGAAAAACAGTCGGACGTTAACACAGAAAAACGAAGCCTCTTTTGGTGACGATCACGCACATAAGACCCTTAGCAGAAGAAGATAGTGGGAAAGGAGGCTTCAATGGGGAAGTGGTGGAGAGCAGTACCCTCCCGTGCCACGAATTGGGAGTGATAACGTCGTTATTACAAGGAGAACACGGAAGCGGAGGCTTGGTCCCCCAGAGACTGATATATGGTGAAAGACTGTAGTAAACTAACTTTTTAGCTACTCTGATGCCGTAGAACTTTGAAATGACACCGGTATTATTTGATATTTTAGAATATGAGTAGCTAGGAAGAGGAAAGGGCAATCCATCTCTAATAGATTTATTATAGAACTGTCACCAAAAACATATTAAAATAGAGTATTCGAGCTGTGTTTTTAATAGCATTCACGTAGTCTGAGGATCCGAGTTTCAGCTATGTGGTTGTGTTCGCATGTAAACGAAAGCTGATCAAAAGTAGTTTGACTGATGGCCTAAAAATAGTAACTTTTTACTTAGCCCTAAACAGACCAGAAAATCAACTGGCAAAGTCGAGACGGTGAAAAACGAGTAGGATTAAGGTAACTGACGCCTGCCAGTCGTTAATAGGTACTTTTTCTGCGCTCCGTCGCTGTGTAGTATTTGGGCGAATGTTACATAGACGTTTTTATGGCGCTCCTGGGTGGGCCTGTTAAAGGCATGAGACCATCATGATCAGCAAACGTTTCAGCGACGAACCCTCCGCTCCGTAAGTATGCCCGAGATAGAGGTCTTAATGACCTTTATTTTTTTTAGGGGGAAGGTGCGTACCCTCCGCCTAGTACTATTTAGCTTTTTAACTTAGTTAACACCGAAAATTCCGGGGCCCGGAAGGTTAGGTGGGAAGTCATGAGCCCGCTTGTCCCAAAGTCCCGGGACCAAAAACAATAAAAAAGAAATCGTAAAACCAAACAAAAAAGCCAAAAACAAAAGCCAAAAACAATTTTATTGAAAACAAAAAAGAACAAAAAACAGTAAAAAATCCAAAAAAGACCAAAAACATTAAAAAACATAAAGTGACAGTTTATATGTTATTTCCGGACGAGATGTGATCTGACCTTCCTATTTGTTGTTGTTTCAGATTGATTTATATCATTTCTGATAGAAAGATTGTGTGTTTTGGTGACGGGTCGGGTACCCTCCCTTGAGTGTAATTTGAGTATTTAAGCACGTGAATGGTGATTTTGCCGGTGGCCGGAGGGTAGAGTGGCAAGCTGACCGACGTGTTCCACACTCAACAGGGGCAAAAGGGACAACATCCACAACGACTGTTGGGTATCGTTGAAACAATTTTAGTATCGTTCGGGTACTATTTCATCAAAACTTAAGAGGTGGGGGACACGATTGGCGCGGTCCGATTGTAGGCTCCATCGATCACAAATTTTACGAGTTAAGGGTCTTAATTCGGGTATTTTGGTGCAAAGGAGGGTATAGTATTATTCATTAACGACTACTAATAGATAATTGTCCTTACTATATATTACTTATCTCCTATTTAGACCCGAGAAACACCCCAATTTTGTCGAAAATTACTGATTTTCGACCAAATTGTAGAACCCCAAAATTTTGGATATCCAAGCTTTTCCTAGCAATTTGCATTGTTCCAGTGCCGTACGGGGCTACTGCGCTCGTTTCAATTATTTTTTGGCCTTTTCAATAGGAATTGAGAAAAAAGTCTTTCAGAACCTATATAGGTGGTGAAAAAAAGCCATTCTGAAGAAAGCGTTTTTGGCGATTTCTCAAAAACTAGCCAACAGATCTAGACAATTTTGGTACCATAAGTCGACGTTTTTGACCACTTTTCCGGACCGCGTTTTTGGGTTGATAACCTCGGAAGAGAGAAATTTTTTTAGAATTTGTTGGTTCGGAGGGTCCAAATTTTAGGGAACCCTTCGAGCGGCAGAAAATTTTATAAGATCTCTTTTTTATCCTACTGGGAAGGTTGACCGTGTCAGCCAACCTGGTTTTAAGTCAGTTACACCGCATTCGGAGGCTTTATCGCGGTAAAATAACCCTTTTTCTTGATTTTTGGGGAACCCTCCGAAGTAACCCTCCGGAGTCAGCTAAGCTCCTTAGCAACCCTCCTTAGTGGAAATTTTCCACGAGACCCTCCGAAGAAGTTAGAACAACCCCCACGGAGAATTCGGCTGGTGTTGACACCTCCTGAGACTAGTGGGAGACCCTTACAAGTGATATTCAAAGAATTTGAAATTTTGAAGGAACCCTCCGAAGTAACCCTCCGAGGTAAGCTAAGTGTCTTAACAACCCTCCGGAGTAACCCTCCGGAGTGACTTAAGCCTCTTAGCAACCCTCCTTATTGAAAATTTAGGGGTATCTTCTGGGGCAATTTGAACAACTTGAATATGCATTTAGAGTCGGAATAAGACGTCAACTACCAACGGGCGTGCATAATAAGATCTCAGGGGCCCATTTGACCCGGAGATTCGTGATCAGCTTTGGATTCTAGATCGGGTCTGTTAGAGGTACCCGAACAAAAATTTTTTTTTTGGTTGTGATTTTGGTTGTGTGGTTGCCTAGCGCTACTTAATAGGAAAGCTCGGGCAATCCGAGAACACATAGAAGAAGACCTCGGTGAGTGTATTAGGCAGATACACACTCACTCGAGAAGAAAAGTTGTTCCCTGCTCTCGTGCACTTGGAGCGTTCCGCGTAGGGGGGAGCTTTTTCATAGACTTTAGAAATTTTTTGATCAGAGGTTGCCTTGAGCTACTTAGTAGGACAGCTCGGGCAATCGCAGGAAACCTAAAAGAAGACCTCGGTGGGTGTATTAGGCAAATAAA
Source organism: Symsagittifera roscoffensis (assembly GCF_963678635.1). Lineage (NCBI taxonomy): Eukaryota > Metazoa > Xenacoelomorpha > Acoela > Convolutidae > Symsagittifera > Symsagittifera roscoffensis. Next base: position 46,662,829 of record NC_087063.1, on the reverse strand, counting down.
CATTCACTTGAGAAGACTCTGTCCTGGGCTTCGTTCCTTTGGAGTGTTCCGATCGAGGGAAGTCTTTTTGTTTAAGACTAAGTTTTATTTATCTATTCCTGAATCATCACTGCTTTTTACAAAAGATTGTTTGATTTTAACAAAGCAGTGACTTGATAAGAGTGTGGCGGTAAATTGATACTGACGAAAGGTCGCTGTCACCTGTAGGATATTCTTATCTGATTATCAATTGTGTTTTGTGTGTTGATTATATCTTGTGAAAATTTTGTGATACTGTTATACTATACAACGGGGTTGAGTTAGCATTATATCAATATTGAGTAAGCTCTGTGTATAACTTTAGCTGAGTCACTAACTTTATCATTGAGAAACCCAAGAGACATTTTTGATACTTACGAGATCGAGTAGGCAGCGTTAAGTAATTTAACTTGAACTTGTTTGCGTTACGTGTGCATTGCCCTTAATTTGTGCGAGTATTACTGTTTATTACAAAATATGCAGCGTAGGGACTCGTTAGGATTGACTACTTAGATTCCCAGGCTGAGCAAGGGAAGCACGCGAAAATTTAAAACTAGGCGTAGCCAACCTTCGTTTAGCAGCGCTTCCGACGTTTTTGCTGAGAACGAATCGACTAAAGGTCAAGCTGATCTTTCAGTGAGCGAAATGAAACTAAGGATTGAGAAGAACCTCGATGGCGATCAAGGGCGGAGCGCCGACGGGCCGGCGAGCGAAACGCTTGTGGAACCCTTTGACGAAGGGGAACGAACGCTTATTCGACCCGACTTTGAGCCGAGCAAGGACCTCGAACGAGAGGAAGTCGAGAGGACGGAGGAGGCCTCGGAGCGCTCCGAGGTTGAGCCGCGAGATGAAATGTTACTCAGGGGAATGTCCAAATCGGAGACTAAGAGTCATAAGTTGAGAAAAGAACTTTCACATCCAGCCAATACCCACTCATCTCTGGCCAAGCAGAGCAAGAACGCGATGATGTCGAGTATAAGCCCGAGTGAAGAAGAAACGGGTTCGAAGGCCAAGAAAAGCTGGAAGTTTTTGTACGACGAGCGCATGGCGTCACTACAAACTGAAGGTCTGTCTTCCAGACGAAAAATCATACATCCCAGTAACATTTTTGAAAACCACATGAACTATTGGTGGAAAACTTTGCCCGTAAGATAACAGCAGCACACGTTTACAAAAACTATCACTCATCAACAATACTTATTTTGGCGCAAATCACTATGACATCCACTTAGATATGAAATTGGACTACACAAAGAGCAGAATTTTTCAAGAAATGTCATTATCAGAATTAGAAACACTTCATCACTTATGTGAACAAGAACGAACACAAATTCTACAATCACTTGCACTCGCAGTACTAAAAACACCTTATTCAGGATATTTATTATCAGACAAAAGACCACACTTTATCGATTACGAAGAAAACAGACTATGGTATTACACATCCACTAATGTTTTTGAAGATAAAAGATGTTATAAAGAATACCTATATTCTACAAAAGTAAAGTATTTTTTGTCGTTACACTTTTTAGAGGAACATATTTTTGTGAAAGGAGCCAGAATTTTGTACAGCTAAACCCATATGAAGACAAATACTATCTTCTCACTCCATACCCCACACTTATGCCTTCATTAAAGAAACTTTCACGAGAAAGTATCAGGGGTATTGCTCGTAACCCCATTATAGTTTTACAATCAATAGGTACTTACAACAGATCCGATACACAACATCACATTCGCACACAACAAATTCAAAAACTTCTTACAAACATGGACATAATCCAAAGACAATAAATAGGTCAGAATTTGAGAAAAATTGCCAAAACCACAGGATTTTGAGACATCTATGCACAAGACTAAAGCGGATACTTTTGAAGGTATAAAAGATTACATATATTTAAACTGTGAAAAATGCAGTCCACAAGATATTTCACCTTTTAAAAGTTTTTTAGCTTTGTAAGCTTCAAAAATGAACTTAACGCCTTTCTAGGATGACCCTATTACATTTTAGAAAAAATAACTATGTTCTACGCTATGTGTAATTTTTTTGGTTTTCTCTTCTCATGTTTGAAAGGAATTTGGAACACATGCGCAAAACACACACAAGTCAACAAACAAGCAAGTCTAGCACGCATATTGTTAGCAGGATTTTCTGGTATATTTTCGAAGTCGAATTATAAATTTCTTTCAGACGCTCAAATAAGCAAATACAATAAACAAATTATCAACGCATTCTCAATTATCAAATTCACCATTAGCAAATTCCTCATCATTATCAAATTTACCAAACGCATACGATATTCCATAAGACAACAGAAATACAACACCTACTGCACCACAATTACACAATTTTCATAATTACCATCCATTATCTTTAGTACCATGAAACTATAAAAAAACTGCAATAACAGAGCGCATCTCAACAAGTCATAGCTACCCACAAAACCCAATTACTCAAATAAGAGCCCATCATTCAAATATAGAAGACTGATACGATTACATTGTAGAACAGCCACACACCACTAGATTTAGTTCTCATAACAATCATCTTTTTAGCCCACGGTGCGCCGGAAGATTGTTTCCCTTGACCGTTCCCTTTATTACCAATCCAATCTCAATATCAATTTGTGACTTCACTTCTTCTCCCTTGCCATCATTCACTACTAATTCACCACGCATGGAATCTGATGGTTCCACAAATACAGTTTTTCATACCATCTCACATTTTAAAAATTCCGATATTGACACCCCTGATGAACTTCAGAACCTCGAGCCCAGCCCGTCCATTTTTTCGCAACCCCCTTCCGCCACTCCACACTCCAACTCCCGATGAACCATCCCCAGCACCTTCTTCCTACGCCGACGCAGCCCCAATCCTCTCCTCAATGGAAAGTGATCAACCCGACCCCCCCAGCCCTTTCAATGAAGAACTAGAATACGAGCTTGATAATTTCATTACCTTACATCAACAGGTTCAAAAAACTAACACCTTAACACTTCATCATTTATCACAATCCTGTTTCTCCTCCGAGTCCTCCAACCCAGCCTCCACATTAGAAGAAAACCGAGCCCACCGAGTATTCAAACGAAAGCATCCAAATACCTAAATACTTCACCACTCCCGACCACCCTGACTAATTTCCCCCCTTCACTCACTCCACACAAAGACCAAGGAATTTTTAAAATATAGCTTACCCTTCTTTCCACAATATATTTACTATCAGACCACTAACAACGACCAACGAACTAACACTTCACTAACCCACTAGCACTCCTCTTATACAATAACCCAGCTGACATTGAAATATATCAGTCCCGACTACATCACCTAACCGCAGCACTGCATGAAAAACCACTCACAACCATAAGACTAAAGCAAACACTATATATATATATATTTGTTGCACAAAAAGCAAACAGATTTTCAATTAAACACTATGATCACGCTATTGCACGATATACGGAAGATACAATCTTGGAAGAAGACAAAAACACTAGTCCCCAGCTGACTGAAATTTTTTTAATGAAATTACAATATGTATTTGTCATTAACAGCATGATTAAAAAATATGATAATGTTAATTCTACACCACTCCGAGACACCAAAGCTTATTATTCTTAGCTTAACAAGTTTAATCAGTTTTCACTAATTTTTAATTTCCTCAAGTTAAAATAAGGTGACTTGAACTGCTCACATGAGAAAATCTTACGCACTAAACTAACCCACACATACACCTAATATAAATTTATTTAACACCACTACATAACTAACACACCATCACGAAACCCACAACACAGATTCACATTCATTAACTCCAAATACACATCACCATACTTTCTAAACTTCACTTATTGTATAAAAATACTAACATGCAAGCCATCCTCCAAAACTATGACCTCATAAGACAATTGTTTATATTCTGCCCACTAATCAAATGTTTTTATGTTGAAAAATCCCACCCACTAATCGTCCCCCATGAATATCTACAGCCCATCCTAGTCCAAATTCTAGAATACATTCACAATACTAAATACAATCACGAGCTATATAAGCTAATCCAAATTACACTGCCTGAATTCTCACTCAATAGTGAAGCGCACAAAATCATCCGAGAACTCGAGCCTGTATGGCATCTCCTTCAAAATAAATACGTCATCCACATGCTAACTAAGCTCCTCACATCATCAGACACTATTCACACTGATTTCCCAATTGGATTTTTTTGCCGACGACGACCCTTTGTAAGTATAATTAAATATTTACACTAATAAAGTTCAAAACATACTAACCATTCTTTATATGTGTCTCACTTTTCTTTTTTAGTTTCCCCCATTAAATCATCTAAAACAAAAACAAACAAATAAAAAATTGTTAACTCTTTTCTATAAAGTTTTCAAATTCAATGTAACAGTCGCAGTGTGTTTTTGAAGCAGTAAAACTCTTTTTTCCAAAGCAATTTATTTATAAATTTAAACTTCCATAGCAGTAAATTAGTACTTCTATGTAGTAAATTCATTTAAAAAATGCGAATAATTTAAAGCGAATTAATCTTTTTACAAGACGCTTCTTTTATAAATCTGAATCGTTCACTCGCCCATAAATCACACACTCTTTCCAAAAACGCACAGTTCGCCCATGAAGTCACGAAGAGTTGTTTAAATAATGAATTCCAAGTTTTAACTTTCACTGATAACAACTCTAACTTGTTTTCACACGTTTCAACTTTTCCTTTAACCCGGTTTAAAGGAATTATATAACAAGCTAAACTAACCAACGCAACTTACTAACGCCATAAACCACAATCTAATAATATGACTTGGAGAAAAAGTCCCAAGGTACCCAAACCGGATCAAACCCAGATTAAAACTGGATAAATTTTTCTTTTGAAAGCCACTTTCAAGTTTATTTGAAACCAAACAAAACACAAAACAGTCGAAAGACAAATACAAAACAAATGATTGTACTTTTGAGAAAAGGACACATCCAAAACAAAAAAGAGAAAAACACGTAATGAAAATGTAACAACAGGATGAACTTATAAAGAGACTCTGCACAAAGAAACCATAAAATATAGCCCACTCCTGGCCTCACCAGAAGGACGTCCTGAGCATGCTCTATAGCCGGCCTAACCCACCGCGCTACAACCAGACTTGGTGACTCACGCTCTATTTGTGACGAGAGTTGCTTTAGGGTGAACGACTCTTTAAAATAACAAAACTAAAACAAAAACGCTTCTGCGATAGCAATAAATCATAACTAAAAATAAAACTTAACTAACAAGATGTGAATATATAAATGCAGTATTTCAAAATTTCTTAGAGCCCAAGGAACGAACAGCAAAGGAGATGACAACCCGACTACATTCCAACTCTGGAATGGCAAATCTATTTGGTGTGCTGCCAAAGTCACTACCCTCAAAGGATTTTAAGTACGGACTCAACATCGCAGCAAAGAAAACACATTGAATCAGACCAAGAACCATCTTGATGTTGATCTCACATACCGATCCTAGTCGCTGGCACTTCACACGGGTAAGTCAAAGTTCACCCTACACGTAGTCTCGCCCTAAACTTAATGAAAACGATACATCATTGCATCGATCAGAAGTCTTGACACAATAACCCAAGACTACCCACGATCAACGAGATCCATCTTGAAACACGAAAAAAACCTTCTTCCATCTACACAAACAACTACATCTCTCCTCTCTCCAAGATGTCACTGCTCACATTCTCCAAAGACAACTACATCACCCGTCCTTCACTGCAAAAAAAAACAATTAAAAACTAAAAATTCTCTAAACCCCGGATGAGTGGAAACAGTTCTAACCTAGTACTTATACACCAATTTTATTATTGATAAATTACCTCTCTAAAATAATACTAACTAACCAATCATATTCCATCTCTAACATTGACACTTATTTTTAAGTGCTGAAACTACTTGTAGTTTCAGCACAAGAACAATTTGAATAAATCTTAGAAAATAGTTGTTCTCCTTCTGGATAAACTCCAAGAACTAACTCGCGAAAACCAGTATACACTAGATCTATTGAGACTAGGAGATATAAGAGTAAGACTAAGATTGGTATTAGACTAAGAAGTTGCACGAATCTATCCGGCCGAAAATAAGATAGCGTGACGAGCAGACGGTGTACCTTATCTGAAATTACTCTATAAGTACAGGCCAAAGGTCATAACTCACTATACAGAATGAACGTTGATGCTATTTCATATGTGCTTTTGGATTGATAGGGTTTTCGATCCGATTTTCGGCTCCGGAGTTTAGAATATCTTTAGACTAGAATGTGATTTTCCACTAACCAGGTACCACAAAAAAAAGATGAGGTCGAAAGTTATATCATATTAATAAAGCTCTTTCAAAAACAATTCGAGCTGCAATGAGATGTTCGGAGGATTTTCATCCGAAATAACCGAGTTAGAAGTTTTCGCTTTCCGACCAAAGTATAAAAGGCAAATTTAGCAAGACAAGTAGAAACGGTAAAAGTCACTATTTTTTAGTAAATTAAAACAACTTCCCATGAAACTACTGCTACTGATGACCGTTACACCTACGGGAAATAAGTTTAACGTCTCACCCTGGATATTCACTCTTGTTTATCCTTAATTTTGTCCAGATTCCTCTCCACTCTTGTCTTCATCCTTCCAAACGAAGGAGGCGAAAAGGTCGGCTATATCATGTCACTGTTCAACACACAGACATTCAACATGGTCATGATAAGGGCCTTCATACCCATCAATTCTGTTCAGGTAACACATATATATATATATATATATATAATTTTTATTCACGCTCCAATATTTGTTTTCCATTCTTATCATTTTACACCTGAGCAGTTACTATCAGTAGTCAATTTTTCAGCTGTTTAATGCTTTTGAGAGGTGTCGAATAGTACATTTATACTTCCGCGCTCGAGTCTTTGACTGATCTCATGTCTAGGTCCACCTATTTTGGTAAACTTTTAAATGTCAAATATTTTCATTAGAAAAGTTCGTACTTGTTCAGTTTTATTGTCATTAGCATGCTAGTTTACTCTAGGTGCCTATAGTAAGCCAGTACTGCTTTGCATCTACACTCATAATCTGGTTCTCTCTCATCATCAGCATAGTCGGACTTGCCGCCCATCACTCTACAGAAATTTACGACTACTTTTCCGACAGACGACAACGCAAAATTTATCAGCTATTCGCAGTCGCTGCAAGGTTCCTCTTTGTCCCCATTCCGATGGTGAAGAAAATGAGACGCGAGCTTCCGAATGAAATTTTTGAAATAAGCGACGAGCTAAGGTCCGAAATATATTCGGACAATACTTCACTACCGAGACTAGCGTTTGAAGTTTTTCGATTAGAGCGAAATATTTTCGAAAATTCGAAAACGAAGGAAACTCTGGTCGAAACTCACAAAGAAATTTGGAGATTTTGCATTCGATGTATTGATCGAGCAGGTGCAATTGCTTTTCTGATAGTGAATATATTGGCACTTCGTTTGGTTGTACCATACTATTTACAATGACCCAACACCTACGTTTGATGCAAGTAGCTTTATTGCTGTTCCCTGATTTGCAAAAAGCTTTGTATAATAGGATTTTTTCGATGCAAGTTGAATACCCGACAAATAAAGTCGTCGAGTAATATATTGTGTCCAAACCCTTTCAAATTTGATTCAGAGTGCATTAAAAACATGAGTCTTTTTCAGATTATGATATTTTTCACATTTACATTACTCCATAATGTAATTTTATCCAATTAAGAGACTATAATTACTTCATACGTAACTAAAACCAGTTAAATTAACTTTTTGAAGCTTGATTTCTTTCCTAATCTTTTACAAAAAAAAACGATGAAAAATCATTTAAAGTATTGAAAACTGTTTCATAGAGCCAGTCAGCTGAATTATCAACACTGGACATTCATGAAAGGAAAGATAAAAATGAACTTTTCTAATGAAGAAGTTTCTTTTTAATGAAATATCATGTACGTATTTCTCATTGAGACATCAAAATGGAATATAAATCCTTTTCAAATCTTTTCTTTTTTTATAAAATTTTTTTATTGCAAAATTTAATTTCTTAGTGAATTTAAAGTTTGAAAAATGAATTATAATGGATTTCTGTTCCATTTTGATGTCTAAATAATAATAATGTACATAATAATTCATTATAAAGAAATGTTTTTCGATATACTTTTAAGCTCATCAATTTGCTGATTGATAATGGACTATAATTTGTATTAAATTGATCCAAAATGTTCTCAACTTTGACGCCTGCTAGAGGTACCTTTTTGTAAGAGTTTAACTCTCATACTATTCACTCCCCGGAAGTGAAAAATTGAAGGTTTATCAAAACTTCTGATCTTATAATTTCTATAGATGGGAACTTCTTGTCATACAGTTCCATTATCATTTCAGCCTACAGAAAATATAAAAAATTTCTATGATAAACGTTCTCCTATATACATCAAAACTGTCTGACTGTTTTTTCAAATCTAAAATTTATTTTGCTCTGCATTTCGAAAAAGTGAGATTGGTTTACCTTGTATGCAAAAACTTCCAAGTTTGGAGTAGAGAAAAAATCTGAGACTGAATTTTCAATTGTAGCCATGCTAAAAAAATTATTGTTGTATAGAGAGTTGCAAAAAGTTCGGACAGACAGAAATAATTAAAAAGAGCAACTGTCTAGACATCAACTGAAACTAAAACTGAAATAAACATAACATCGAAAGTTCATAAAGCAGAGTTACGGGATCTACTTAACAATTCCCACTTTCAAGAAAGGGGAGGAGATTGTTAATTAAATTACTGGCAGCGAACTTTCGACCAATCAGAATGCAGCAAAATTCGAGTTAACATACAATGCTCTAGTGCGAATTTACTGTTTTTATTCACAGGGGTAGATATTATTTAGTAAATACAATAGCGGAAGGGAGGGGGGGGGGGTGAGATTGTTAAGTAGATCCGAGTTTCGCTCAAATTCTATAACCACGGCGGGCAATTGCATCCGAAGCGTCGAGCTGTTTTGTAGTAAAATCTGGATGTTCATCACAGTATTTAAAAATTAGGCTAGCATAATCATCGGATAACCGACAATCTCGCATTTTGAATTTGGTCTGACAAAAAATTCAAGGTTGTTCGGCTTCTGATTTTGCATGCAAAAAAGCGTCGAAAAGCACTGATTGCTCATTTTAATTAATTCTGTCTGTCCGAACTTTTTGCTACTAATTATATTTTGCAGGTTAACAGTGTGATAAAAACTTTTTTTACAATTCATGCATAAACTGAATGATAGCTATTTTTCGTTTATGGTTTTGTATGCCAAACTGAAACAACAGCAGTTCGATTCTTCTACAATAGCAATGCGGCGCTTCAAGTGTCAGTGAAGGATTCTGAGACTGAGGAAAGTCTTCAAAAGTGATAATAAAACGGGGAACACTTGGGTGAACATATCGTTATTTTTCCACTGTCAGTCGTTTCACTTCACTGACATCATCGCGATTGGTGCTTCAAATTGAAACAAAAACAGCAAAACCAAAGGAGAACTTGAAGCAATCAGAAACTAATGGTGAATATATCATCGCTACAGCTATAACTAATGCAAAGGAAACGTAATCAACACTTACCAAAACTGAGGAGGAACACCCAACAACCTCACTTCGAAGCAATCAGTCAGCAAGTTTAAAATTTAGTGACGAGTCTTACTCAACGAATCTTAACCGACCCGTTTTAATCAACAACTGAAAAAGTCATAATTGAGGAAGTTTTACAAAGCTGAGATGGAACTGAAACGGAAACGGAAACCTTCAACAAGTCCGCATAATCGGTCAAATAGCTAATATAACAGAAAATCAAAAGAGCGCTTCTACCCCGAACAGTATAACATACAGAAAAATTTTAGAATTAACTCAATCAACACGATTGGTCTCAACAGACCAGAACAACCAATTGAAATTCATAATGAGATTCAACGAGAAATTTATGGAATTTTAACGCTTTGCAAGAAAGAGAGTAAAAAAAAGATATTCATTCAATAATTGTGGACGTTTTTTTGATATTTTCATCTGAAATGGTTCAATGTACCTGTCATACCCGTTGGTATGCGCGATGTTAAATACTGAATCCGAACGGATTGGCTAAGTAACTCTGTAGGACAATTAAGAGAATAAATAAGACAACTGACTCTTAAAACAGTTTATTTCTCTTCTGATGCTAAATCACTTAACTTAATGTTTAGCCTTGTGTTGCAAGGCCACTTGACCAGCTCAACGCAGTGAGCCTAATAAATAACTATATATTAGGGGTTAGGTACGAATGCAAAACCACTGTTTCTTAGTAGCCGTGGTTGTTTGCCTTTCGTTTGAACGCACGCCGTATGTGGTGTGTAGGTTAGAATTTTCCCATCAATCGTTTTGTATTTTTGTTCAAAAGTTTTTGGGTCTTTCACCTTCGTAGCCAATCTAATTGTTTTTCTTGCTACTTGTTCCACCTTCCTTTTTATTACAGGATCAGTTTGTTGTTGAATGCCTTTATATCTTAAGTTTAATCTTTCTTTTTCTAGTGCCACCGCTTTTCTAGTTTTCACTCCTGTTGTGACGTGTGGTTGATTTTCCACAATTCCATTCTTTTCTGCAAAAATATGTTCTGGTATTCTGCGTTTGATGCACAGCTCGTCCTCCGACCACATCTGTAGGTCGTGTATTATTTCCGCTGGGATTGGCGGGTGAGTTAGGTTTTTCGGATCTAAGCAAGTGTGTTTAGCGTTCTCCCAATTTAGGTTACTAGGTGAACTATTGGTTGTTATGTTTGAAAGTGGTGTATTAGCTTTCCTGCCCAAATGCGCTTCACAAGTTGTGATTTTGGTTGTTCCGTGCGGAGTTATTCTTGATGTTTTGATTATTTCCGCCACTCTTGATGCAATTTTGAACGGTGTATTATTTGAGTCAATTTTCATGACGCCAAGTCATAGTTTCAATGTTTGCATCAACCGTTCTACAATACCAATGGATCTATGGTAGTCCACCGGCGCAAACAATAAATTTATGATGTTTGATCTACAAAATAGTTGGAATTTTTTTAGCGCGAAACGTTTGAGCTTGATCGCACCTTAACGAGCGAGCCACCCCATTGTTTGAAATGTATAATTGCATAAATTTTAATGCAACGTCCGCTGTTGTGTTTGTAACTACCTTAGCCGTTGGGAATTTTGACCACTTATCTACTGTCACTAAAATGTAAACGTCTCTATTTAGCTCGTCGGGGAGTGGTCCCACAAAATCCAATTGGACCTCTTCATTCGGTTCAACCACCGGTTCCATTTGTAAGGAATGTTGTTTACCAATATTTGATTTTAGATTTTACCTTGTTGTGTGCATTCTTGACTTCTTTGCGCCATTTGTACTATGGTTTTGTGTATATGTGGGAAACAGATATTTTGGCAGAGGTCAAGCATGACCGCAGACCCGGGATGCGTGAGGTGTAGGCTGTCCAGTACAGTCTGCCTGAGTTGTGTTGGTAGGACTATACGGTCGTCAATTAAGAGGCAGTCGTCTTTCACATGTAATCGGTTTCGTATGTTGTAACAGTATCCGCCAAATGACAATTTGAGTGCGTCCCAGTCCCGTTTCCGGACGAAGTTGACACGCGGTCTGAGGTTCTCGTCCTTTCGGGTGGCCGCTGCGATGAAGTTAATACCCAAAACTTTTTGAAGTTTTCTTCTATAGAGTAGTGCACCCTCTTCCTCTGTGTTTGTCGCCCGGTCTTTTGTGGCGACAATTTCGTTTACGATGAGATTGTGGCTGGCTTCTAATTGAGTTGTTGTCATAGTGAATGGTTCGGTGTTTGGTAGTAGTTCGTCATGTATGTTGGCGTTAGGGTCCACGCGGCTTACGCAGTACTCGTACGTTTTTTTGTTTCGATCGAGAGATCTGTTTGAATGATTGCTTTAACCGGCATACTTGTTGTTTGCGTGGCAGTTGTGGAGGTTGTTTTCTTGACTGGGGGCGTTTTCTTACTAGATCCCTCTGTTGAATCGGTAAACACTATCTTTGGGAAGGTTGCTGGTTTTCGTTTTATGTTCTCTCTTGCGTTCTTGACGGCATCTGGTTTTGGTTTCGACTGTTTGCTTGGTGGTTTTTATGCCAACGCGGATCAGATACGCTCTCTTCTCTGTCTGAATCCCCTTGCCATTTGTTTCTCATTAATTCTCCTGGTGGAGTTCGTTCTTTTTTTTGTTCTTTTGGTATGAATCCTCCCGTAAATTTTCTCATTTGTTTTCGCATTATTTTAGGCTTTATTTTTTTGAATTGATTCTGGCGTTTTAGAGCGTAAGTTTTTTGATTTCTGGTGTTTGACTGATATTCAGAATGAGATGTGAGCGAATGCATCTGATATCGAATGCATCTGATATCGACATAATGGATTAATTATCTCTCTGTAATTCTTCTCATCCGTTTCGCGACGTGAAGTCTGCGAACGTGACTGGGTCGTTATCATTATTTTCCTGATGTTGACGTTCATTTTCATTTTGTGGATCATTTTTTTCAGTATTTTTGAAGAAAATTTACTTGATCCGAACGGCACACTTTTGCGATCAGTCCGCGTTTTGCACAATTCGTACAGGTTTTGTCTCTGGCTGGATATGATTGTAAGTAATTTGTGCCAAACTAGTTTCCAAATTTGTAACATTGTTTTTGTGTGGTGTAATTTTGTGACACTCGGTGTTATTTCCTTGAAATGATTGGGACGATCCGCCACGACCTCCTCTGGGTTGGATATATCCTATAGGTTTTTGCTTGATCGTAATCGATGAACTTGTTCCGATTAGATTTGATTTCTAATTTTTACTTTGTTCAATACCCTTTTTTCGTCTAATTGCATATTCATATGCTTTTTGTGGTGTTTGAGTCTCTGCTAGTAATTCCTCAGCGATTTTTTCCTTGTTCATGTGAGCGGTGAACATATCACGTACCCATTTGTTTTCCCTGTCTCCGCAATCCGCACGAAAAGCTAGTTCTAGCAGATCTGCGTGAAATTGTTCCAGTGTCTCATTTTTTTGCTGTTTACGGTAAATAAAAATGTATCTTTGAAATGCAATGATTCTTTGAGTGATAAAAATTTCTTCTCAGATTTGTTTTAGTTGTCTTGTTGTTGTTGTCAGTAGATTTAGTCCTGGTCGCTTCTGTTGCACCTGTCTTTGACTTTCCATGCGCAGACATAAAAATAGGTAGCTTCGTACTCTCGCATCCGCTACGTCCCAGATTACTGAGTTACACATAGCACCTTTTTCTCTTGCTTTTTTTGATATCTTTTTTCCCAATCTACTCTCTTTTCCTGGTTTCTTATATCTCGGTTTCTCCGTTGTGCATCCTTTTCTCCGTGTATTCCGTTTTCCAGGATTGGTTCAGTTGGAAGAGTAATCGGGGGTTTTTCACGTAGCAGTTTTGGGATCTCTATTTCTTCTTTTGCGAAAACTGCGAGTTCTACCAGTGGGACCCATTTGCTCCATTCTAGAGGAGGCTCTGCTAAAGCCTCTCCCAAACGGAGTTAATGCTGAGTGGATTTTTGCTGATCCTGATGG